>NC_085066.1:8097303-8697303 GCF_963662255.1 Cinclus cinclus | reverse complement strand
TCAGTGGAAAATTCTGTTCTTCAGATTTTAATCTTTTGTTCAAGCAATATCTTTGTCTATTGATTAGAGACAGGCTGAACATAGAGAAATTTGGAATATGGAAGGAATTGCTCCCTGTGAGGGTGGGCAGGCCCTGGCACAGGGTGCCCAGAGAAGCTGTGGCTGCCCCTGGATCCCTGGAAGTGTCCAAGGCCAGGCTGGGCATTGGGGCTTGGAGCAACCTGGGACAGTGGAAAGCAGGGAGGAGAACGGGACAAGCTTTGAGGTCCCTTCCAACACAAACCACTTGGTGATTTTACAATTCTCAGTGTGTTGAAAGCACTGCAGTGCTGGTGTTTCATAGCATTTCCCAGCTGATCCAAAGCAGTGTTTTGGATTGCTGCCTCTTTGCCACTGTTTAACATTCCTGCAAATGTGGAGGGAAACAGCCAAGCCCCTTCAACTTCCCTGACTGTTCTCTCACGTTGCACCTCTTTAGTTGGCTTGTACATCCCAACAGCTATCATCCTTCACTGGGGGGATTTCTTAAGGATAATTTTAGGTCTAAATCCCCTTGTCTTCCCTTCCCCTTGCACGGTGGTAGTTCCATTCCCAAGGTGGGTGTGCAGGTGTAGCTGCTGGGCTAGGACTGACTCAAGCAAGCTGTGTAGAAATTGAGCCTCTTTGTGTTTGGTGCTTTGCATGGTTCATTTTACCACCCTGTTTCTGACCTTCAGTGCCCTTGGGTCAGTGCATAGTTTGCAGAAAAGTGCCTTACCCAAAGCCCACTCTCTTTGTGTTTGTTAAAACCTTTTTGACTTCTTAGCTCAAGGATAGCTTGAAACCATGGCTACTCAAGCTGATTTCGCATCACATTTCTTTTACTACTGTACTTTGTTTTTAAAGAGAGAAGCTCTTTAAAAAGTTGGGGCCATTGTTAAAAGCTTTTACAGACATCATGGTTTGTTCAGTTGCAAAGGCATCGAGCAGACTTTTAATGCAAGGCTTGCATAATATGGGTGGCTTATTTAGTGCAGCACCTGGAGGGTCAGAGCTGGGAGCAGGTTCTGAGTGCTCTGTCCTCAGCCAGTCCATGGTTGTGTAATCCCAAACAAAGCCTGGCATGCAGCCGACCTTGATGTGTACCCACAAAATGCCTTGTGTAGGTGGTGTATGCAGCTGGAGAGACAGAAGTGGTAGTATAGAAGCACGGAGTTATTTGGGTTTGGAGGGACCTCAGAGGCTGTGGGCAGGGACACCTTCTACTATCCCAGGCTGCTCCAAGCCCCAGTGTCCAGCCTGGCCTGGTACTCTCCCAGGGATCCAGGGGCAGCCACAGCTTCTCTGGGCACCCTGTGCTGGGGCCTGCCCACCCTCCCAGGGAACAATTCCTTCCCAATATCCCATTTAACCCTGCCCTCCTTTTGTTTAAAGCCATTCCCCATTGTCCTGTCCACAACAAGCCCTTGAGAACTCATGTTGCTCTGCAGCCTTCTTGTAAGCCCCCTTTAGGTGCTGATAGGCTGCCATAAGGTCTCCGTGAAGCCTGTGGGGAAAGCAGCACTCAATTTCTGAGGTTGTAAAAGTGTAAAGTTGTAACTGCACCCTAAGCCTCTGTTCCCTGAGGTAGGTACAGTTTGAGTGTATGGAATGGCTGTATCCAGAATGGAATTCCACAGCTTAGAGTCCTTCCGTCATCTACTTGTAGATGAGCCCAGACTATCCTCCCCATTCCATTCCTGTTCCTTGCTTCATTTTCTTGCCTACAGTTAAAAAAAATCTAGAATCAAATCTGTGGTAGATGTTGTGACACTTGACTTTGCAGAGAAATGCTGAGTAGTGGCAGCAATTTAATCAGGTTCCCAGAAGAGGAGCATTGCTCAGTTAATAGATGGCTGTGGCAGGAACGGGTGTCACAGCACATTCTCTCTTTCTTACACCGATGGATCCCAGTCTATGCTTTTAGTATAATCCTTTTCCATAAACACACAACCATAAACACATTCATGGCCCTTCACAGCCTGCCTAGGCTTCACAGATCATCCAGTGACTGACTGCTCACCTAGATCCTTGCTAATGACAAATTCAAGTGCTTCCAGTATTTGGGAGCTGAAAGTTTAGCCAAAAGTGTTTTCTTAAGTTGTCTTTGCCTCACTGCAGTGCTGTCATTTTGAGTGTCTAGGTGATTTGAGGTGAAAAACATCCTCTCTAAAAATGAGGAACACTGGGTAGCTGGCAGGCATCTGGAAATCTTCCTACTTGTGAGGTACTTAAACACCACAGGTAATAAGGAAAAGGTGCAGTCCTGAGTTGCAAGTGAGGCTGCCTGTCCAGAAGGTTTACTGTGCCAGAGAGGGGATTAAAGGAAATGTATGACAGCCTGAGTTAAAAAGCATTTAGCTTTTAAAAAACCTCAAAAACATAATATCCAAAATGAGATAAGGATTTCTTGAAATTTGCACTGTTTCTTTTGTTGACAAACATTGCTTTATATAGTAATTTATTATCTCTTAATAAATACCTGTATTTAAAATGAGATTCTGAAGCAGTGTCATGTACAAACTTAGATTGTTAACAGCCTCCTTAGGGAAGGCTGGGTGTGTAAGAAGTTGAGTTTTCTTGTAGTTTATTCTTGGGATCTTTGCCTGCCAGCAGCTGAGAGGGCAGGCAGGTGATAGGAGCAGCATTTTGGAGTTGGATCAGCTGATGCTTTTGTGAGCATCCCTTGGATGGCCGAGGTGCCCTGCTGCTGTTTGTCGCTGTCTGGGGTGTTCTGTCTCAGGAGATGAAAAGAACAGCAAGCAGGGCTCCTAGGTGACACTGGCAGCCTGCTTAGAAGCAAATTAAAGCCACAGAATTCACATTTCTACAGCTATCCCTGGGAATAAATGAAGTATGTGAACAGCTCTGTGTTGGCAGCTTGGATTGAAGTGGAAGCAGAGTCTTGGGATCACTTGTGGGAATGGCTTTAGTATTGGCTGAACCATCCCCAAGGCCTTGGGGGAATGGCAGAATAATAAACCAAGTTTATAGAAGTTTTATATCTATAATTCAGCAATGTAACTCTCAGGACAACGAGTTTCAGTTCTTAGCTTGAAGTATTAATATGTAATTTCTATGATCTCTTTCATTTTTCCTATGTTTTATTTTGCCCTTTTCTGTTGCTTCAATTAAATATAGCAGAAGGATCCAACTCCCCTGTCAGATGATGTGATGTAAAAAAACCTTTACTTAAAATGGGAAAATGAATCTCACACTTAATTCTCTGGATGCCTCTTTGTTAAGTGAGAACATAACTGAGCAACTACCCTGGTTTATTCAGTAAAAATCCAGCTGTGGTCAGGTGTGTTGTCTAGTTTCTTTAAATGAGGAGAAGCTGATGGATGGACACAATATATTAATTTTAACAGTTGCATCAGCTTGGGGGCAGAAAGCAAAAGGATGATCTCAGCCATGCAGAAGAATTCAGAGGTTTTGTGCTCTTTCCCTTTAAAAAAGTGGTTTTATTCTGTTCTTTGAAGTAAATTGCTGGGATCAAACCTGCTATGCTTGGACATAAGAGATTTTATGGAATTTGGAATTTGCTTGAAGATAACTTTTAAAAAATAATACCCCTAGCATGTGTCTCTATTTAAAAAAAAAAAACTGATTTCACTTCATTTTCTTCCATTTCACATAAAGATGAGTGATCCCTTCCCACATTTTTAATGAATGGATATGAGTCAAAGATATTTCATTATTCTATTTATAAAATAATATAGTCTTATGAAGCAAGAGCCTTTTAGACTATGAAGTGCATAACAGGTGTAATTGATGTGAAAGGAAGTACCATAATCCACACTGAGAAATAAAAATGAAAATTACTGTGACTTTTATTATCCCATGAGGTAGAATATCCCTGGCAATAAGGCATGGTTTTCCTGAAGAAGCAATTCCAAGCATTTTACCTCTCTCCTGGTGAGACAAACGATTGAGTTGCATTTTTACTGCACATCCCATCATCTCTATTCCCTTTCCTGCTCAGCATCCAGTGTTTTTAGGACAGGAACGTGGTTTCCTTGTGCTGACAGTAAGATCATTATGGATGCCAAATGCTGACTTCTTGCTGGTGGCCTCTATTCTGCTCTTTGTTGTGAGATCTCTGCTCTTCATCTGAGTAAAGAATTGCCTACAGTGAACTCGGGCCTGCTTAATGGACAAGTGCAGAGTGACAGGAGAACACAGATCAGTGCCTTAATGCAGAGCCCCTGGCTCCAGAGAGCCCCTGAGTTTGGGCCCTGTGTTGCTGGTCCCCTGCAGCACAGTGTTGTTCTGGTCCAGATGCCTTCTCTTGTTTGCTGGTTGAACGCTGATCCGTGATGACAAACAGCGGATGGAGCGTGGCCTCTCCAGGAGACAAAAGTCCAAATTACTCTTGAGAATTGTTCAGGTGCCCTAATTTTGCCTACCACAATGAATTCGTCAAAGGAACCAGTGCTTGGCGTGATACTGTGTGTCTAGAGTTTAACCTGCAGTCTGCAAAAATGGTAACATTTAGGGCTGCTTGTCTTACAAAAAAACAAAAAGAAAAAAGATAATGAAGGCAGCAAAGTATCCAGTAAAATCCAAAACATGGGCATGTAAACAAGCAGCATGCATCACAGGGATTGTGTCCCTGAAAGGTTTTGGCAAACCTGTCAGTCTATCGCAGCATGGTAATGGTAATTCTGAGATGCTCCTGATGTATATGAGGCATTTCGCAGAATCCTAGAATTGTTCAGGTTGGAAATTACCTTTAAGCTCATCAAGTCCAGCTGTTCTTTCTCCATGTCTGTCCTTTTGTGTCTGAGTGGGGATTGTGCTGGATCTGCTGGCAGAATGTGGAATACCTGTAAGGAATTAACCATAATTCTTTGATTCCTTGTTATAATTATTTTTGCAAAGAATTCTTGGGAACAGAGAAAACGCAACACCTATTTTGTATCACTCGGAAGGACGCAAGAAGTGTTTGCTTCATAAAGTCAGTACCAGTAGTATTTGCTGCTCACAGTGATCTGGCTCTGCAGCTGTTGGAGAGCAGGAATGCTTTTCCTGCCAGCAGGGTCATCTCTGCAGTTGTTGATGGTGAGCAGGCAGTGTGTGCTGGGGGTGTGCATCTCAGCTTCAGAACATCGGCCAGGGTGGGCATCAGTGAATGGTGTGTTCAGAGAGCTCCCTCCACACTTCCTCTGATAACAGGAGTTGTGCTTGAAGCTTTCTGAAGATGTATTTGAGACACCCGTGTTTCACTGATTAAAAATAAATTATTGGGTTCATCGCTGAGAACTGTGAAACTCGATATCGTGGTAGAGAGTTTCTCCTACGTGGGAAATGGCAAATGTGACCTTTTAGTGGCTACTTGGGATGGAGGATTGCCCTGGTTCTACTTTCCAGTGTGACCATAAAGGAGGGACAGCAAGACTTCGTCAAGCAAAATCCTTCGGGAGTGTTTTGTGAGCTTGGCAGAAGGTCAGGGCGCAGTTGGCAGGGTTGGAACGAGGTGGGATGAAGGGCGGGTGTAACCCCTGTGTCCCCAGCCCCCGCACTGGGCCCGCCACCGTTCAGAGCCGGGGCTTTATGGTGCCTGCGCGTCCTGCTCCGCTTCCGAGCGCCTGCGGAATGAAAGGTGAGCGGGAGCCGCTGCCGAGGGCCCTTCAGGACACACGGCGTGGGCTGCGAGCCAAATGACTTGTTTGGGTTGGCTTGCCGTGGCTCCTGGCTGCTCTGTCCCAGGGCCTGAGGGACTTCTCCCGTTCTGGGAGCGGATCCGCGCTAATTGCGGCCGGGAGGAGCGGCAGGAGCCGGGCTTGGCCCGCCGCCCGGCCGGGTGGGCACGGCCGGCCGAGCGGCTCCGGGCAGCATCCCCGCTTCGGGCATTGCCCCCGCGGGCATCTTGGAGCTTCTCCGGAATACCGAACGTGACATCCCTGGCGCTGTTAGCTCCCTGCTCTGAGATAACCCGGGCTTCGGTGAGCAGTTAAAGCAGATTTCTGTAGTTCGTCTGGCTGGGGGTGAAAGGGGATGGCAGGACCACCAGGTGATGGGCTTTGCACCAGCAGCACAGGCGGCTGCCAAACAACTCGTCCTATTTACAGGAAACCTTACAGGAAGTTGCAGGGTGGTAAGTTGCGATGAGTAGCAGCAGAGCAACCCTCGAATACCACTCAGTGCCCGTAGAAAGAGCTGCTGCGGCATCCCGAAGCGATGATGGATGTATGTCCGCGTTTGCACCCCGGTGCGAGCGGACCGGGATGCGGGAGAAGTGGGGGGTAGGTGGTGTGGGATGCTCCGGAGAGGGCTGGAGGAATGTGCCGGCTATTTGTCTGCGCTTAAAAGTGGTTCCTCTGGAGGGTTCTGTCATCCCGGGAGGATGAAAAATGGTTGATCCCGCTCCGGGTGAGGAGGCTGCGCTCCCCGCGCGGCGCGCTGGAAAGCGCGGCCTGGATCAGAGGACGGGATGAGTCCTGGCAGCCCCGCGCATCGGGGTCCGGTGCATTTACAGATCTCAAGATCTGGAACTTGAGAAAAAAGTAAGCAACAGGTTTTTTTTTTGCTCTTAGGCTCATATTTTGTAACAGGGTCTTTTCCCCCTCCCCCCTCTTCCCTTCTTTTTTTTCTTTTTTTTTCTTTTTTTTTTTTTTTTTTTCTTTTGGAAGTGCCCATAGGAAATAGTCTTTTGGGTGTCATATGCCATCATTCTGTGGTAGCAAACAACATGTGGAAGAAACTGGAAATTTGTTTTCAGGCTGGTCAAGGGAGATCTCTTAGAATCCCAGGGACATAATTAAATGTCATCTTGTTCCACCTCTCCACTGTGGGCAAGGACATGTCCCACTATCCCAGGTTGCTCCAAGTCTCTGGTCTTGAATCTGTATCTGCTGAAGAGACACGTGCAGGTCTATTCCATGGTGAATAGAGCTAAGGGGAATGATCAGTGTTAATTAGTCAGCATTAGAGACAGCATTCTGATACCTGGAGAAATGAGCTAAATCAGGAATTCTGTGTGTTAGTGGAGCAGCAGTGTGTGTTGTGTCATCAGTACGTGGGTGTGTGTAGAGGCTGGGACCCAGAGCATCTCTTATTCCTGGTGTGAGAGTCCAGCCTCCCATCTGGAACTGCTCCTGGGGGTGTGCCCTACCCAGATGTGTCTCCAGGTCTGGAGCTGTTCCTCCTGAACGTGAGGCCAGGCCCTGGCACAGCTGCCCGGGGCAGTGGTGGATCCCCCATCCCTGTCGATGTGGCACTTGGGGTTTAGTGGTGGAAATGGCAGTGCTCTCCTTCCTTTTTACACCTGCTTTTTTATTGCTTCTGTCCCTCACTGACATTGGTAAAAGATGTTTGGATTGTGGATGTGGGAGGGAGGTGCAAGGCCGCTGAAGGTGGTTTTTGAAGCTTGATTATTTATGGATGTTAGGCATGGAACCTAGAAACCTTTTTCCTAATGTTGCTTATTTTTTTTTCTGCCATCCTGGTTTGAGAGTGACTAAGAGCCGACACATTTATTGGTGTTAATTACCTCAGCATCCCTGCAGAAGCACTGGCAAGCTGGGTGTGAAAGGGGGTGTGTGTGTCACGCCCTCCTCCAGCTGTGTGGGAGAGCCAGGCTCTGATGAAAGCGCTGCTTGGGAACGGTTTTTGATGACTAACCAGTCTAGTAATGGGGCTTGTTAATTGTGCAGAGTGTTTCGGTGAACAAATATTTACTAAGGAGGGTCACAGATAAAAAAAATAAATCGGTTCTGGGTAATTCTGACTGTTTTTAAGGAGGAAGTGCTGCCTCACATGCAGAACGAATTAAATCTGAGCTCAGGTAGTGGTCCAAGCTGATGGGCACCACAGGATACATTTATCCAGGATAAATCCTGGATCCCGTTAATACATATAATTATCCCAGAAGGCAGGTGCCAAGAAGGTGCTGCCAGACTTTTCAGCGGTGTCCAGTGCCAGGATGAGGAGCAATGGCCATAACCCAAACCGTGAGAAGTTTCACATCAGCACGAGAAAGAACTTCCGTGCATCGAGGATGGGAACAGGCTCCTCAGGGAGGCTGGGGTGTCTCCCTCTCTGGAGCGATTCCAACCTCACCTGGATGTGCTCCTGTGTCACTTGCTCTGGGTAACCCTGCCTGGGCAGGGGCTTGCACTGGATGACCTCCAGAGGACAATTCCGTGCTCCTGGCTTGCCGATACTGCTGGCAAGGAAGCGTGAGGTGTATCCCTTTTCCGAGAGGAGGTGGCAGAGGCAATCCGGGCGCGCTCTGCTGCCGCTCCCGGGCGGGCGGGACTCCACTCCGGCGCTTGTTTGCTGCCGGCTGGCGCGGCCGGGCCCCGCCGCTCCGCTGCGCGCTGCCCGCCCCGGGGCGTGCGCCGGGCGCTCCGGCACCGCCGGCACCGCTCCCGCGCGGCCCTTCCCGCGCCCGGCCCGCCGCCCGGCCCGCCGCCGGTGCCAGGCGCACTTATCCGGCCGAGAGGGCAACAAAAATCCCGGCCGGAACCGCGGCCGTGCTGCCGCGCTGTAAACAATGAGCTCGGAAGCGGCTGCTGCAGCTCCCGTGCCGTGAAGAGCGGAGCCGGGCTCCGCGGCAGGAGGATGCGTGCGTGGATGTGAGCCCTCGCTCGGCGCCTCTCCGGGATGCCGCTGCCATGGACGCCGGCCGCCGGCGGGGAGTGCAGCCGCAGCTCAGCCTGACCCCGCCGCAGACCGGGGTGTGACACCGGAGCATTTATTTTTTTAATGACTATTTATTTCAGTATTTTTTAACTGGATTGCAGTGTATTGTGCCTCTGCTTTTCCATTCATCCCTCCATTCATCCATCCATCCCTCTCGGCGCCGATGCCCGCTGCCTGAAGGGCAGAGCCATCATGTACCTCCTGGACAGCAACGAGCCGCCGGCCGCCGCCTCCTCCCCCGAGGGGATGCAGCGGGGCACCCCGCAGAGGAAAACCGTGTACCGCATCTCCGTGACCATGGTGAAGAAGGAGCTGCTGGGGCCGGAGAGCGGCCGCGCCGGCCCTGAGCTGCCCCGGCGCGGGCGGAGTCGCCCGCCGGGCTCCTCCAGCCTCACCAGGGCCGGGCTGCTGCTGCTGGAGGAGGAGGAGGGCGAGGAGGAAGGCGAGGAGCGGGACAGGGTCCCCAGCCCCTGCGGCTTCCGCACCTTCAGGACGCTGAGCACGGGTCAGCTGGAGCTGGGCCGCCTCAAGGTGCCGCGGAGAGCGGGGCCGCCCGTGCCCGGGGCGCCGCCAGGCAGCGCCGCACCCGGAGAAGCCGCGGCGGCCGCCGCCGCATCCCCGCTCGGGGAGGAGGGCGACAAGGACGAGGCGCAGGGGGAGCCGGCCCCGGCAGAGCGGGGCCACAGCCCGCGGCGCCAGCCGGGGCTGCTGCGGCGGAGCTTCAGCTTTAGGCACTGGAGCGGCGGCGCGGAGCCGGCCCGGGTGCGGCGGCACAGCAGCTCCGGGTGCCTGCCCGGGCCGCCGCCCTCGCCGCCCGCCGCGCTGCCCGCAGAGCCCCCCGAGAAGCGCAACACGCTGGACGTGGGCGAGGTGCTGAGCCAGGCGGACCCGCTGTCCCGGCTGGAGCGCTGGGAGCGCAGCAAGAGCAAGAACCGGACCCTGGATAACAGCGATCTGCAGCGGCTCTCGGAGCGGCTGGGCCGGGAGAGCCCCGCCGCCGGCAGCGAGCACCGGCTCCTGCGCTTCTTCAGCGGCATCTTCGCCCGCAGGGACGGGCCCGCCGCCCTCTTTGGCAGCCCTCACGGGCGCTCCCCACGCAGCAGCTTCTCCAGGTCCAGGGCTTATTTTAGCAGCCTCAGGAGAGCTGCCGTGGACATGCAGTCCAGCTCCGAGAGCATCAATGGGTCCCCCCATAAAGGTGCCTGTCCTTGTCTCGTCTGGGTGGCTCGGCATCGGTGCTGGGGGGGTGGATGGTGGGGTCAAGGGCCTCTCATGTGCCAGGGCAGGGAGATGCTGCACTGGGGTACATCAGAGTGGAGAAGTCCTGGTACAGGTTGCCCGGAGAAGCTGTGGCTGTCCCTGGATCCCTGGGAGTGTCCAAAGCCAGGCTGGATGGAGCTTGGAGCAACCTGGGATAGTGGAAGGTATCCCTGCCCATGGTAGGGGGTGGAATGAGATAGTGTTTTAAGGTCCTTCCCAGTCCTAGCCGTTCCATGATTCTGTGGATAGACAGTGCTTTGAAACAGATGGTAGCACAGCTCTGCAGAGTGCAGGTCCTCTGAACCAAAAATCCCTCTCTGGGGTGATTGTGCATTCTAGGACAGCTGAGTGAGGCAAGTGTTGCTCTTTTAGTTATGGAGTAGAAGCTGAACTGGAGTGCTGCTGTATGTAATGTAGGTCACTGGGTGGCCCAGTGCTGTACAGCACTGGGACTTGCTCCTTTTGGAAAGACTTCTGTAATCTGAATGATGGTTTATGTTGGTTAGAATGGGCACTGCTGGAAAAGTGAGTGAATACTGGTGTAAGTGTCTCATAAATCCTAAACATTCATTGTAGTAAAAGAGCTTGAACTGGGATGTTTTTGAAAAACACAGTACAGACTCAGAAGCTGCACTCTTTGAATTATTTTATTATTTGAGTCATTTTATGTAGCTGTATGCAAATTAACCAGAGCGTTTCTAGTCTAGGTAGAAATCAGATAGGGAAGTCTGGGGGTTTGTGAATCCTTCAGATACGAGAAAAACTTGAACAAGAGCCTCACTGTGGGATGGAGGTACCTTACTATGGGACAGCAGGGAAGAGCTGATGAGCTGCTTTCTGTAAGGATCGGGAAGGATCCCGGTATCGTTGGCTGGTACGTGTGGAACCAGAAATGCTGGTTGTGGAGCTTCATTGTGAGATGGTGCTTTCTTCTAGCTGTGCTTTCAGATCTTTAATAAGTACCTGTGATGAAACATTTAACCAGCAATTATAGTCGCCTTTGAGCACTAAGGGCTTATCAGGTGGCAAACGATCTCTGAGTTGCTGCTTTTCTGAAAATATGATTCTCAGTTAGATTAAGCTTTCATAAAGTACAGCAGAGGATGGTGTGGAGCTGGGCCCAGGTTGTTTATTGTGGAAAGCAATAACCACCTGCCAGCCCCTTCTATATCCAAAGCTCTTGCTGCGAGTGGAGCGTGCCCAGAGTTTGAGGCATGCGGAGCAGAGCCAAATATTTAGACCTAGTAACTGAGGACTGTAAGGTTTTATTGATGTAGAGGCATTCATGTGGGCTTATAATAATCTTGACGGAAATTGTGGTCTGACCTTGGTTAAAGTTCAAGGTAACCACAACAGAGAATTACTTCATTCAACTCTTTATGCCTGTCCTGTGCCAGCACACTCCAACTCTTGCTCCCTTCCAGCTGCACATGGTCATATACTGGGAGCACAGCCCTCCCAGCCAGGGAGGAGACTTCAGTTAATCAATAACTCTGGGTACACAGCACTAAGATGTTCCAGAGAGGTTCCCTGTGTGTGCCACTAGCAAATGTGTCTGGTGCAATGAAAGCCTTGAGGCTTCTCCTCCAGAAAATGTATTCGTGTGTCCCAGCGATGTGGCTGCAGTAGGCAGCAGTGTGGCAGGCTTGTGTTAAGGGTTAGTGAGCTTGGTGTACTCTGTTTCGTTCCTTTTTTTTCTATCAAATTGCAGCTTGGGAAAAAAGCTTGTGCACAGCTCCAGCTGTTGCTCATTGGTGACCATTAGAAAGCTGCACTTGAACTAATTTGTTTTTAATTTCTCCTACTGTATGTTAAGAAAAATGTTTAATTAGATATTACGATTAGCATGCCAAATATATTTTAATATTTTAAGGTTGGAACAAGCTGCTGTTCAGCCAGAACTTGTCTTTTGCTTCTTTTAGTTGGTGTGGAGTTGGTGTACTCTTGACAGACCTGTGCACCAGATTCTGAAGTACTTGCAGACACAGGTGGACCTTAATTTCAGTGTGATTTTTATTCCCTGGAAACTTGAAGGAATTCTTGGCTGTGAGGATGTGGAGGCCCTGGCACAGGGTGCCCAGAGAAGCTGTGGCTGCCCCTGGATCCCTGGAAGTGTCCAAGGCAAGGTTGGACTTTGGGGCTTGGAGCAGCCTGGGACAGTGGGAGATGTCCCTGCCCATGGCAGGGGTGGGATGGGATGGGCTTTAAGATCTCTCCCAACCCAGACCAGTGTGATTTTATGATTCTACACTTGTTTCCCTCATGGCCTTGGTATTTTCTGTGTTTGGTGCTGTGCATGAGTTATTTTATTTTGTACTTGCAACAAAAAGCCTGCCCACAATCTTAAGAGAAAGTAGAAATTTTTAAAAAATGGAGCTTGTTGGCATTTTTAGCTTGAAATATTCACTCAGGTACTGCACTGTCTACTTGGATATTTTTTGAAAAGAAATACCTTACTTTGCCTACCACACTCAAGTGTAACACAGTTTTGAAAAAGTTTTTAAGCTGAATAGTAAACAATTTTTAAATCTACATGTTTCAGATGTTAGTGAGTCTGACTTAGGCTGTGAAGTCGGTTGATTTTTGGCTGGGATCAGTCTGTAGACTCTCATGCTATCACTAAACAGCCCTTGAGCATCAAACCTTTTCCTTTTCTACCTGCAAGCCCTATTTGCTGTAGTAATGTTGGCTTCAAATCCTATGCCAGCAACACTTCCCAAAACTTGTGCAAGGCGAAGCAGGGGATCCATTTATTTGAATATATGCATGACAGCTATCCCTGAAGGCAAATAGAGCAACTTCATAAACTTCAAGCCAGAAAAGTTATTTTTGCCTTAAACTCTTTAGAAGAGGTCATTAAGGGAAACGTTATTCCTCCTCTAAACTTTTTTGTTCTTGAAGTCTTCATGATTCTTTCCTGATGAGAGGAGTCCTTGCTGCTCTGGAGGAAGAGGAGGAGGAGGATGGCTCTGAGGCTGAGGGCATGGAGGGGGTGGTGTTAAAATAGTTTCTTTTTCAGTGGTTCTCACTTGTTGCTTTTGTTTCGAGATAGGTTTGTTTGAATAACCTCCCTTTAGGATATACTAAGCAGATCTGGATATCAAAACTGTTGACTATCAAGAAGAGTATCATTATAATATGATAAACTGCTCTTTTGAGGTTTTTCCCCCCAAGGTTTTAGAGGAGTTAGTTTTAAGCTCTTATCTCAAATTCTCTGCAGCTTAGAGTCGTGGGAAGCAGGGGAAAGCTGCTGAGTGATCTCTGTTGGAGGCCTCCAGCCTTTTCCTTGCAAAGCTTCACTTGATACAATTCTTGTTAGTTCTGTGTCATCTCCTTGCTCCCCTGGTCACTGCTCTGCTGTGCTGCTGGCATTCCCAGTGCAGCCCAGTTTGCCTGATGTGCACTGCTACAGATGAGTGGGCAGAGATCTGGAGCACATGGGATTTAAGCAGTAAGATGCAAATGCACTGGAACTTGTCCTGTGTGGCTCCCTGCGTTGTAGCTGCAGTTTTTTGGTGCTGTGCTGGCATAAGCATAATCTTTTTTAGCACTGGAGAGTCTCTGATTTCAGGAGCTAAAAGCCTTCTAGGGCTCTTTCAGCTGCTTCTGTTCTTGTGAGTGTTGTTTAGAGGTTGTTATGAAAATAAAACCCAGCAGATAAATAGATTGCAGTTGGGGTCAAGCATTTTCAAGCATTGTCTTAAGAAGGTTTTTTTGTTATTATTTATTGGGTAGGTCTTGTGTCAAGCAAAATGAATGCCAGCTGCGCTGATAGAGCCAGGTGATTAAGAACTGAACTAGTATTAAGGTCACTGGCTGAATTAGAGAAGGAGATGGATTAGTGTTTGCACAATATTCAAGTATGTGCCAGATGCTAGCAGCAGTGGTCTTTGTTTTTCTCTTAAAACTGAAATGTAGAATTTTAATGCCTCTCTGTGATAACCTTGACACTTAAATGCCTAATGGCAGTAATGGGTAACTTTGTTGGGGCAGATCACTGAACACTTCTGTGAAGTGTTGGGGGCATTCATCTCCATTTGCTCCCCGAACCGAAGTCTGTAAATTGAATTGGTGTTCTGTTGTTTTGCCTCTTCCTTGGCTTACCACTCCAGGTAATGATGTGCTTATCTAATGAAACTCATGCAGATGACCAAAGCGCAATTTGCACAAGAAAAAGAACCATTCAGAACATGATATTCCTTTTCCTTTCCTCCTAATTCCTTGCCTTGAATCTGAGGTTGCTCACTGTGACAGAAGCCAAGGGCCAGGTCCTGCGCTTGGGTCAAAACAACTCCTGCAGCACTGCAGGCTGAGGGAGGAGTGGGATCCATAAGGAAAGCAGCTGGAGGTGCTGGCCAAGAGGCCAGTGGCCCTGAACTGTGCCAGCCGTGGTGTGACACAGCCCCAGGACCATGGGGTGGTCAAGGCCATGGTGTGACAAGCCCGGCCCCTCCAGGGCTGTGTCCAGTTCTGGGCTCTCCAGCCAGAGGGACACTGAGGGGCTGGAGCTTGTCCAGGGCAGGGAATGAAGATGGGAAGGGTCTGGAGCCCCAGGAGGGGCTGAGGGAGCTGGAAAGGGGCTCAGCCTGGAGAAAGGGTGGCTCAGGGGAGCTCATAGTTGCTGCATGACTTGACTGCAGTTCTTTGCTGGATGTAATGGTGATTTTGCCCTGCAATGAAATCACTGGTACCAGATGCTGAACCCTTATTCTCTCTAGTGAAGCAGCCAGAACCTGCCATCACTCCCATTTCACAAAATACAATTTCAAAGCAGTGTCACTTCATTAGCAGGGCTGTATCCAGGTCCTGGATTCCTAGATCACCACTGAAGAACCACTTGGGTGTATTTGAACAAACAGTTTGGCTCTCTCCTACAGACCAGAGCTAATTTTGATCCTACAGAGCTGATGACCAGCAGCAGTTGAACACTGATTGCCCAAGTACAACTCTCCAGTTACCAAATAATGAGTGTAGAACAATGGGGTGTACTGGGGTTTTCTTTGGCATGGCCATAACTTCAGGAATTGGTGTTTGCAAAGCAGAGAGCAGCACATGTTTTAAATGCCTGAATGTTCCTTTTCACTTTGAGCTGCATAGGATTTAACAAGAAATCATTAATGCAGACTGTTAATGTACTGGTGTTACTTTTGATAAGTGGTGTTGGGATTTCCCCATGGCAACTGCAGTAAACACACAGCGAGAAGTGATTCTGCCAAAAAACACAGAATGGCTTTTTTCATGTGTGAGGAAAGAGAAATGTCAGTGTATTGAACCCGTGAAACTATCATCTATTTTGTTCATGAAAAGCATCCAACATAAAGCTATTATCTTGATGGGAGTTGAAAACGGGGCGCTTGATGACTTTTGATGGTTCAGGCTGGTACATAATGACAGTGTGTGACAAATACTTGTGCTTTATTGACAAAATAGTACCAAATGTTTCCCTAACGCAAAGCAGGCGGCAAATGCCAGCCAGAGAATAAGCAAACAGTGCGCTGGAGCTTTCTGCAATCTTATTTTGATCATCACAGATTATATTAATGGTCGGCCTTGTTATTGATTGAGGTTTCCTTGGGGAATAAGAAGGGAAGCAAGGCAGAGGGACCTGAAGTGCAGCTGTTGGGCTGCAGGAGCAGCTGGAAGGGGTCTGGGACAGGCAGGAACTCAGGGCAGCGTGTTGGTCATGAGGGTCACTTGGTCAATAGGTCTCATTTGGAGGGATATTTGTGGAGTGGGTTCACCTAAATCATCATTTAATCTCACTTGTTCTCATGTTTTGGGTTCCATTGAGGCTGCCCAGATGAAGATGTAAAGGTCACTTGTCTGAAGGCATCACCCAAAGTAAATCTCTCCATGTATTGAGATGTTACAACAAGGGCTTTATGAGGAGCCCTGCAGGATCTGGCTGTAATGTCAGTACAGTCCCTGGGATTTACGAGGTAGGCACCTCTGTATTTCCTGGCTGTAAATGTTCCACGTGGGTGGTACTCAAAGTCTGTCTCTTTGCTTTGAGAAATGTTCCCTTTATATTGCCTGACACCCATTATTTGTACCTTTATTTTCACTAGCCTATAGATATAGAGAGCTATTGAATTAAAGATTCAGCAATGTCAGTTCTGGTTATATCAAGCAACTTTGATTTTTAAATGAATTGATGATGTGTCTCAACTGCTGAGCTTGGGGAAGTTAATTTTAATCTTGAAGGTACTTAATAAGAAATAAACTCAAAGTTTCTTGGGAAAAATCCCTATGTTAGTAAATGGTTCTTGTTCTTCCTAGCTCCCATTTTGTGAATGAAGCCTCCCAGCAGATCTTTCCTGCTTGGAAGGATTAGATGCTGATATTTTGCTACTTAGATATGAAGGGGAGCTCAAATACTGTGCTGAGTGCTGCCAGCTCCTGGTGCTTCCAAGTGGTTTATAATCCCTCTTTGCATGTATTTGTCAGTCAGCTTGTCTGGCTCCTTTGACAGAGAATCTGGATTCCTGAGAGTGCTGCTTTAGGACTTGGTGTGTATATACATGTGTGGGGTTTGGGAAGAGGGTTCTGCATTACTGATGCAAGTTTTTTCCCTCTTATTCCCATGCAAACAGTTGCTTAACAGCAGTGCCAATGTATTAAACATAAGGGAAAATGCTTGAAAAAGTGGGTGCTGAACCACTCGGTGCAGCTGTATTTGATTTGATTTGTAGGGATGTGTAAGGCATTTATGGAGCTGCCTCCCTCCTTAGTTTCTCTGCTGCTTCAGTGGGTGTAGATGTTATTTGGGTGTTAAAAGCACAATATTTCACCTTAATGAGTTACTGTTTGTTCTCACTACTAAGTGGCACTTCTTTTCTTTGGCTGAACTCTGAGAAATCGGTAGTGGCCCTTAACCCTTATGAGCATTCCTGCAGAGGTGATGCTCTCCCTGCTCCCAAAACTGAAGGCTCCCAAAGCCTTCTTTGGGATAAGTGACAGAGTGCCTGAGACATCTCCTGCTCTTCCAGGGCTCGTGTTACCCAGGGTTAAATGCCTGAGAAACTGGGATGTTGACCCAGCTATTCCTTATGCAACATCCCAAGTCAGAAGCTCCTCTGTTCAGAGATATAGAAATATTTATGTTGGCAAGGCAACAGCTTTTATGTGTCCTGCAGGGAAAAATCTGAGTCTGTGCTCATGGAGGATACAAGGTTTAACTTTTCTCCAGTTTAATTACTAAAGCTGTTTAAATTGACCCTGTGTTGCTCTTCACAGTTTTCAGGGGATTGTACTCAGGCCCTGGAGAGAAATTAAAATCTTGTCTTCTCTCACCTGACTTGAATTGAAAATCACCTGTTCTGCCTCATCCTGGGCTGCAGAGTGGTGGTTTCCTTGCTCTGGCTGCTCTTCCTCCCTGGCTCTCACTGGTACCCCTCTCCTTGTGTGTGTCCTCTTGTCCTCCCCTTATGAGGGACCCATCCAGTGCCACCCCTACCATGGGCAGGGACACTTCCACTATCCCAGGCTGCTCCAAGCCCCAGTGTCCAACCTGGCCTGGGACACTGCCAGGGATGGAACATCCACAGCTTCTCTGGGCTCCCTGTGCCAGGGCCTCCCCACCCTCTGAGTAAGTAATTTCATCCCAATATCTAATCTCAATATTTCTTCTTTTACTTTAATACAGTTCCCCCTTGTGCTGTCACTATCTGACCTTGTAAAAAGCCTCTTCAGGTACTGAAAGTCCCCAGTGAGGTCTCCCCAGAGCTTTCTTACATCCTGACCTGTTAAATTTGTCAGAGTTTGTTTTAATAAAAAGAGGCTAATTACTGCCCTCAAGAGAAGGTATTATCTTTGGTTTTGTGCTGTTGGCGAGAAATTTCCTTAGGTTTCCAGCATGGGGTTAGG
The DNA here is from genome assembly GCF_963662255.1 of Cinclus cinclus. Lineage (NCBI taxonomy): Eukaryota > Metazoa > Chordata > Aves > Passeriformes > Cinclidae > Cinclus > Cinclus cinclus. The sequence goes on along the minus strand of NC_085066.1, from coordinate 8,679,510 downwards.
CAGCCTTGTGCTCTTCAGGGGTTAACTGGAGATATTTTTAATTCCATGTAGATTTGTGCATGGCAGGGCTGTTTCCCAAGAGGTAGAAGAAGAAGAAGAAGAATGCAATACTAAAGGACTCTTTCTGGAAAAAAAGGTGTTTTAAAAGCAGTGTTTGAAAGTCCCTGGAAGTGAAGGGCCTCTTTCAGCTCCTGTTTGCAGGGCAGTGTCTCTGTGGGGTCACCTGGCTGTTAGTGAAATGCCTTTGAATGTGAGCGGTTCTGGCAAAAATATGTTATTTTTGTACCTGATTCTAATCTCTCAAAAATACCTTAGCATGTCTTAAGTCTTCAAAATTCTTGTCTATTTTTGAGTTAGCTGGAAAGTCACTGCTTAGGGCAGATCGTGGTAATTGAGATTAGAACATTGCTGCTAACACAGCTGAACTTCAGCTTCTGGGTCAGGTGGGGATGGGGTCTTCAAGGAGGGGAACTGAAGTTCTCAGAAAAAAAAAAGTCTTTATTTTCAGTTTAGGCATCTGCAGAGCTTCCCAGGTGATTCAGGGTGAGGTTATTTGAGAATGACAGGCTCTGAAAAGAGCAGGTTGGTATCAGATAAGAGAGATGTATGTTTGACTGTCCATAAAGATGTGTAAACAGCTTAATTATTTCTGTGTGTATGCACCGGAGGCATGGAAATGCTGGGAGTCTGTTTGGCTGCCTTGAAAACTTGTGGGAATCCTTCTCTTTTTGCCCCTTCTTATCTTTTGGTCTTGTGAACACAAAGGGTGGGGAGTGAAAAGCGAAATCCTGCAGTTGGTTTTGCTTTATGTTCCGACTTAAACATTCCTGAGATTATTGTCACATTTTACTACTGCCACCTGCTTTACCTGGGCTGTGGAGGCCCTACAGAGCCCCAGGTGTGTCTTCTGACTGCTGTCTGCCACTGAATCACCTGCTCATGCAGTTGACCTCCAGCCCTTTGAACTGACTCTATTTTTAACTTAAAGCAGGCAGGAGAATTCATGCTAAGTAGAGGCTGATCACACAGCACTGCAGTCATCTAAAGACTTGTTGTTGCTCTAAGTGCTCCCTTCCTTCAGGAAACAGTGCTAATAGTGTGGAAGAACTTGTTATGAAAAGCACTTTGAGAGATGCCCAAATTAAAACAAGCATATGTGTGTGTAAGCTACATATACATATGCATATGCATATACATATGCATATGAATATACATATACATATACATACACATACACACACATGTGTGTGTTTAGTCTGGAATCTGAACGTTTTTTAGTTCAATTGTGCCTGTAAAATAGAAACACAATGGCTGCTATTTTATATGAAGGCAGTGAAACTTTTTTTTCTGGTTTGGCAGATGGTTTCATTCCATTTAACTGTGATTAAGATATCACAGTCCTGGGCATATGTGCTATTTCTGTCCTGAGGTGGTTGTGCAGTGTTGCCTTACCCTGCTCCTGTGTATTTCTGCCACAGTGGCCAAGTTCCACTTCAGTGGTGAAGCTAAAAATCAAGAGGAGACCTTTCCATGAGCTCTCCCAGGCCGTGTGAGACCAGTTCATAACCCCAGATGCCCTCCCCAGGCTGGCAGCTTATTGGCAGAAAAAAATAATCTTCCTTTGAAGGACAGTGGGGATTAAAGTGCAGGTCAGTCCTTGTCCTTTGGCTCTAGCACATCTCCCAGCACCAGTCACTCATTTGCTGCTTGATGTTCATCGAGGCTCCTTGTACCTGGAGCATACCTGATCCAGGTCCTCCTCTAGATGAGCAGGATGTACACCACTCATTACTTTTTCCCAGATGCTCCCACCTAAATCTCAGCCAGAGCAGCACCAGGATTTATGTTACTTGTTGTTTAAGGAGGGAACTTTTCTGTTGGGTGGCTTTTACTGTCAGTTCTCATCTGATCCCTTTGGAACCCATCCTGATTTGGGGTGCTGAAATAGCAGTGCTTGATTTTGAGGGACCTTTGTGTCCCTTCTGAATGAAGTCTGAAGGTCTACAGGGAAGCATCTCGGAAGCAGGACTTTCGTGGGGTGGCTTTGGTAGGGGGAACAGAACAGGAAGCTGCATTTAAAATAAAGGACTCCAGAACAAAGCAGGATTTATTTGCTATGTTAATTACAGTTTTGTTCTAGGTAACTGTTAAATGATGCTATATTAACTCCTTCTTATGAAGTGGAAAATGGAAGTTCTAATTTCCTTGTGGACTGTGGATTGCAGTCCCAGATGTTGTATGTCACGCTCTACTATTGACACTTCAGTATGAAATCCCTGTGGGCCCTCAATGTGTGTGTGGGCACCTTGTGGGCTTTCGCCTGGGAATCCTTTCATTCAGGTGCCTTGGAAAAGAAATGAGCACACTCAATGAGCACACTAAAGGAAATTGTTTTTGCAGTCCATCCTCGAAGTCTCTTTGGCAGCAGCAGAGGCCATGCCTGTCAAGGTTGGCTTCAGGAACCAGGCAGAGGTGTTTAGGGGAAGCTCCTCTTCTTTATTCTTACAGGGTATGTTCCTGTCACAGCTTGCCTTAACCTCTACCCTTGAAAAGTATGCCAGGAATTGACTGATAACAAATCCCTTTCCATCCCCAAATAAAGAAGAAATGGAGTGTGATTTGAGCGTGCCTGCTCTGGTTTGTATTTTTAGGGCCCCCAGGTTGAGAATCAGCTGTGTCAGTGTGATGTTTCCCATAAATAGTGTGGTAAAATATGGAGACGGGTTGTTTTTGTGTGGAAGAACTGATGGAAAACCAGTTTGGTGTTGGGGGCTTGACAGCATTTAGTGGGTGATGGAGCTGGTTATGGTGGAATAATGATGAAGTGTGTGTGACCCCGTTTCCACCCCACAGGAGTTTATACAGCTTTCCTTCAGCTGTAGTTGGCTGCCAGGTCAGTGCCCTGTCCCCAGGTACCCACTGCAGGTGTCTGCTGGTGGCTCTGAGGTTTGTCTCTCGGTCCATGTTGTCTTTTCCAGCCCTGTCTGTGTCCAGCCTCCTTCCCCAGCCCACTCCCAGCTGCCACTGCTGCCCTTGGGGAATAAAACCAGAGGAATTTCCCTGCTCATTCCCTCCTGCAGGAGGGAGCTGAGTTACTCAGCCAAGCTCCAGTGAGCTCTGCAAATTTGGGATGGAGAATTCCCGTTCCCACTCTCTCTTCACATTTCACTGTTACAGCAGGGTTACATGGTTCACACTCTTAAGTAAAAACCTGATTTCTTTCTGGACCAGATCCGAGTTCCTTTCCTGCAGAATAATCCCAGGAATGTGTCACTGCAGTCATCACAAGCACTGCTGGTCTTTACTGTTTACGTGTGCTGTCCCCTGTCCCCCAGTCCTCAGGGGAGGAGGAAGGAAGGGGTTTGTGCAGCAAAAACTGAACAAAAACCACAGCAAAACCAGAAAGCATATTTTTCCCCTGCTAAGATTAATAAAAATGGATTTCTGTGCATTTTTTTCAGTCATTCAGATGATGAGCTTTGATAAATAAAGCAAACAAGTAGTAGGTGCTGAATGAGGGCTCAAGGAGCCTCATGTAACCTCCACAAAGGGCTTGCCAGATAAACCAAGGCTAAATTTGGGCTCACGGCACTGTAGCTTAACTTATCTTGCCAGCTCTTGTACTCTTTTCAGCCAATCTCAGAGGAATTTTTTTTTTCTAAATACCCTTTTTTCCAGGAATTCCCTTTTTTCAATGGCATAGCATTTTTGGGGGCTTACATATAATTTATTTACATATATAAATACATACATAGATATAAATGCATATATGTGATTTTTATGTAATGTATAAATCCATGTCAAATTAAGTCTGCTTGCAGTGCCTTTATTTTAGGCACATTCCTATGCATATTTAATAATTTTATGGCTGTGGCTAAGCTGCTGAGCTGTGTGGTAGGAGTTTGGAGTCAGGCTGTGTCCTTGCTCTCTGGGCTGGGAATTTTTGAGTAATAAAGGCAGTTGTGTTTAACTCCAACTCATGAAGTCACTTAAAGTGAATTTTATCACCTTTATTTCTTCATGTTTGTTTAGTGGAATATGCACCCAGCAGGCCAAACCTAGGAAAAAGTGATTGTAGAACCAATAAAATCAGCTGGGTGTTGAAATAAGCAGTTTTTGCAGCATTCTTACTTGTATTTTTTTCCTGAATTTCCATGTCATGTTTTTTTCCAGTGGATGACTTGTGTTTAAAATCTTGGGCCTCAAAGTGGTTGGGAGGCTTTTTGTTGTTTTGTTGGGGGTTTTAAGGACATTTTTAATGGTTCTGTTGCAGATTTTGGCAGCATTTTTGAGGAGCATTTCCAGGACACTATAATTGGTACATGAAGTGGGAGCCATATTGTGTAAATGCAGCTTGAATTACAACACAGCTTCTCAAGTCTTGAGTCTTTGAGGTTCTGGTCACCTGAATTTTCAGTATGGAGTGTGGCATTTAATTCCTATAGCAGATTCTTTAGCTGGAAACTCTATGGCTGTATATTAAAGTGAGATTCAATTATAGGATTTTCTTGGAAAATACCAGTAGAGGCTGGGGGATCAATGCAAAACCCCAAAGGTCAAGTTTTCAGTAGGCTCTCGTGCTGTTCATAGCTTTTGTCCTTGGGCATGTTATAAATCACTTCTGGAAGTATTTTGGGAATTACTGAGAAGAACTTCAAAAGCCCTGAAATTGCTGTGAGGAGGAAACATCCTGTGCTGAAGCAACCTTGCAAGAATGGCCTCACATTTCTTGTTTGTTGATATTGTTGATGCTGTGTTTGGGGACAGGCAGGGGATTTGTGTGGTTTGGGGTTCCTAAGCTCAGGTTTAGGTATTGCTCTCTTGACAAAGGATCTGCTTTTAGCTCCAGGGGCTTTCCTTCCCCAGCATTTTTTGGCTGGGTACTGAGATTTATTTACTGGAGTGTTCTGGTGTGTTTAACATGGGTGTTAGTCCATAATGCCAGTGGATGTCATGTTTTGGGATAAATGACTGACTTTCTGAGGATATAATTATGACAAATGCTTCATTATAGCTTCAAAATGCTTAATGCTCACTGTACGTCTTGTGTTGGGGAATACACTGAGGTACAGGCTGTCAAATACAGTGTCTGTATCAAAGAATTGGAAATTTAACTGCTTATTGTTTGGTTTATGAAGAAAAATCTCATAATTCCTCATCTGATTAATCTCAGACATTTTATTCCCCAGATACCGGTTGGGCAACGTCAGCTTTTCACTGCTTGTGCTCTGATTTCCAATAGCTCCTTTTTGAAATTCAGCATATTTCCCTTTTTTTTCTTTTTTTTCTTTCCTTTTTAAACAATAAGGAATGTGGTGACATCTCTATTTGATTTAAAAGATAAATGCCTGACTCTGGGGAATTCAGCTGTCTGAAAACACCTTGAAAGTTTTTTTCCTCCAGGTGAAAATACTCCCTTCCTTTGTTGAAAGTGGGAAGGAGCATGGCAGGTGGTGGATTCTTGGGAAGGATGGAGCCTTTGTGATCCAGGTGTCTGCAGGAGTGGGCATACCTGGGGTCACTCAAGTGGCAGAGCAAAACCTTGTGAGCAGGCAGGTCGTGGATATTTTAGTGTGCAGTGGTGCAGCACTTGAGAGCAGCCAGAGGTTTTCAGTTCTTGGTGTCAGATACAATCCTGAGCAAGGGTTTAATTCAGAGGCACAATTTTCATCCTGAAATCCATAGTGCGTTTTTTACTGCACTTGTCTCAGGCTTTTCCTTCATATGGTCAATACAGAGGTTTCTTCATCCAGTAATTCTTTGGGAGCCATCTGTGACTGCCTGCCTGCTTTTTTTAACGGGGAAAAACTCAGGTAATGCTTCCCTAGATAATTTCATTCATTCTTCTTGTGTATTACAGTGCCTAAAGCAATTTAATAGGTAACACAGCTTGGGTTTTTTTTTTTTTCCCTGCTGTAGCCTTGGTATAACTCACCATGATAATTGCTTTAGAGGTTTACAGATGACAAACATGTCTGGTTACAAGCACGTACCTGGCTTAGATACTTAGAGTAAGGGTGGACTTGATCTTGGTGGTCTTTTCCATCCTGACTTTTCTGTGATTTTAATAGGGATGCAGACACTTTCTGATGTGTATCCACAGTGCTTTGGATGGAGTGTGGCATGTTGATGATGCTCAGCTGTAATGCTGGGCAGGGTTAATAAAAATCACCTCACAAGAAGCACCTGGGCAGCATTTCCTCCAATGGAGGCAGCATTTAAGGAGCCTGGAGGCACCTCTGGAACTAGGGATGTGAGGGTTTTATGAAAGAGGGTAGTTTGAGTCTGTGCAAGGTAATGTGTTCAGTTTGTATTGTGTGCTGTCCAGCTTTTCCATTAAAACAGTTTTCTTCTAGAAAAACTGTAGGCTTGTATGTAGGCTTTAATTTTGTCCTGCAGCCTGGTGAGGTGATCCTGCTGAAAACTGTCGAGAGCCTTCTCTTAGCCTCCTGTAGATCCTGCCAGGGGGAAGGGCAGCAGGATGTGATCCTCCTACTCTTTTAGGCACGCTGATAAGCTGTGCTCCCAGTGAAATGGTCAGTGCTAAAATGATGTGTAAATATTCTGCTCTTGCTGTGGAGGCTGGCACCAAGGCAGATAAGGGGAGCAAATTGTCCTGAGACATTCATCTTATGGTGTGAATAAGAGAATGAGTTGGCCAATACGGATTATCTGAAATCTGTATTCTGTACCATTTCTTTGAATGCACAGCATGAGTGGAGCTCAGAGCAACCTGGTGTGGAGGAAGCTGGCCCCAGCCATTGTAGTAGATGATCATTTCAGGTCCTTTCCAACCCAAACTATTCTGTGATTTTTAATTACTGGAAGTTATTAAACTGGAATTATGTTTTAACATAAATACACAGGAGCTGCTAGATCTGTTCACCCTGCTTTCATTTAATGGTGACTATTCTGTTGCATACCCAGGTGTATCTTGTCAGCTCCCTAACTGTGATCTCCTCATCTCCCTGAGCTGGTTGTAATTTGCACACCATGGTGGAACAGCACCTTTTAAAGGCTGATTAATATTTGTGTGAGTTAGTAGGGACATGAATGGTGGGTGGTTCTCAGCCCACCAGGAAACACTTCCCTGCTGATAAAGGTGAGGTGTTAATTGGAGCTAACTGGTATGGATGGCATTACCTTTGCCTTATGTTAAAATGGTCTGGAGGCTTGGATTTCAGGTGTTGGGGGTCACCCAAACCACTGTAATAAAATTAGTTGGGTTTTCTTGCCTGTCTCTTGTTGGTTTTAAGGATAAAAGCTGTTTCGTTTATCCATAAACATGGAAAAGCTTTAAGAGTTTTGTGGCTGGGATTGCTTTACCACCATATTAAAAGGTTTGTCCCTTCATTTTCTTGCATATATGGACAATAAGCACATCTGCTTCATCTGAAGATTTCTGTATTAGACCAGCTTTGGATTTCCCTAAACAGAACACTCAGAGCAGGAGGTACCTCACTTTGCCAGCTCTGCTTCCATCAGGTACAGCTTGATGCCATTTTTCTGATCCTGGGGATAGATGTCTTGAGCAGTCAAGAGAAAAAAATCTGGAATGTGGTTGGAACAACCTTAAAGCCATAATTTGGGACTAAGTTATGAGTGGAAACTTGTTGGCTTGTTAGAAAAGCAGTGAACTTGTGCTGGGAAAATGAGATTTTCATATTCCATGCCTTCGGGAGCAGTTTCCTAGAGCTAGGTGAAGACAGTAAATTTGGAAATGCTTGTTTTTCTTTTGGCTTCAAACCCATGCCTATTACTGTTAAGTTCAGGCTTTTATCTTATAAACAGTATTATTTGTTGACAGTGTGACCTGCAGTATGGTAACCCTCCATCACTGCTGTGAATTAAGTGGGAAGGTCAGCAATGGCAATTAAAAATGTGCCAGAATTATTAAAATAAGATATCTACTGAAATTGCTGCATCCCTTGAAGCATTCCAGCCAGGCTGGATGAGGCTTGGAACAGCCTGGTCTAGTGGAAGGTGTCCCTGCCCATGGTAAGGGGTGAAATGAGATGGTTTTGTAGGTCCCTTCCAACCCAAACCATCCTGGGATTATCTGGTGGCTGTCAAAATTCACTGGCTCCTCGGCACGGAATAAAAATGTGGATGCTGGAGAAGAAATTACAGTCTTGTTGGGATTTAGCTTGTGACATTTCAAATAAATTTAAGGGAGAAAGAAAACCTTCCTAGACAGAGCTTTTGGTGATGCTGCAGGGGTAGTCAGGCTCTGGTTTCCTTGCACAGCCTCCATAAAAATGCTGGAAGGACTGAGTGCTAAAAATACATCCTTAACCCCATAGCAGTGGTTTGTGTTGGCCTTCCTGGAGGAACGAATCCCTTTAATTAGTAAGACAGTGAAGTTTATTTTGGGGTTTGCTTTGTTTTCATTCTGCGATGTGAACTCTTATGCACTGCAGCTTAAAAAAGTGCAGAATGCTGTGGCTGTGCTGGGGTCTGCTCCAGCTGCTGGCAGCAGCTGCAGCCGGCACTGTGCTCCTCATCCCCCTGCCTGCCTGGGCCTGGGAAAAAATAAATCCATTTAAACGGGGAGGAGGAGCCAGAAATTGTTTTGCTCTGCCCCAGTAGCTGCCTGGATGTGCTGACCACATGTTGTCTGTATGTGATGCTAAGGACAGAGTTCCCCTGGCTTGGTGCAGGAGCAGCTTTTGGGAGCTCCCTGGAAGGGCAGAGTTGGTCCCTCTGGATTCTGGAAGTGTGCATTCAGTGTCACCTGTTCTACTGCTGCTTTTGGGGTGGCTTTCTTGAGCTTTGGAGCCGTGGCTGTTCGTGTTCTGTTTCCCTGCTGTTCTGCTTTCAAGTGGCTGTGTTTTATTATGGATTTAAGGCTGCACTTGATTGCGTTAATTATTTTTTTAAGAGCGTGTGCTGGTGGTGTTGCTGGAATAGACACCTTTCTAGTTGGCTTTGAACTACATTTTAGATCTTGATGTGGGTTTTTGGCACTCTATTTGGGTTTTTTTCCTAAACGTGAAGAGAATTTTTATAATGAATTTCAGTGGTTGATGGGGTCAAGTTTACCTGAGGAAGTGACAAAGAATATAAACTGGCCCCCAGCTTTCCTTTCTCAGCTCATATAAAGGAACTAGGAGGTTATAGGATTGGTAGGGAACAGAATTTGAAGGGAGAGCAATTCTTTAAGTGTTTGGGTGCAGGGATTTAGCAAGGACTCAGTTTACAGTGTGGTTTTCTGGAGCACATTATAGGTTAAGATGCAGTAAGAGGGCTTGTGCAAAAAATAGCTCGTTTTTTCCAAATTATCCTTTAGTAAGCCTCATTTGCATGTTGTAAAATAGCAGGTGTGAAAAGTATCAGAGCCAGGACTTTAAGGACAGAGGTGTTTGGTCTTGTAGGTGAACAAAATTGATTTCTTATTACTGAGCTCTGTATGGACTCCTTTAAAGATATCATTTCTAGTGCAGTGCTGTGAGTTTAAAGTATGTGCCTGAGGTGGTGGGAACCTGCTGAAGCTTGGAAAACACACTTGAGTTTCTTGGCTTCACCCGAGAAACACAAATAACAGTATAGCCAGAGGGCAGGATTTTTGTGAAGACCCACAACAGTCTGATTCCTGGATGAGTGGTTGGGTTTTTTTTAAATCATATTACCAGTTCTGGCAAAGTAAAGATTCAGTTTTGCAAGCTTCAAATGGAGAAGGATTAAGGAATGGATGTTTGCAGTGGTTCTGTGTTGATTTAGATCTCAGGCATTGCAATAATTCTTCAGGTGCTGTGGTGCTGGGTGAGGTGGGAGGGGGAAGAACGATAGGGAATGGACCTTGGCATCTCAGCAGCTTTTCCTTACTTCTGGCTTCCTCCAAACCTGCAGCTTTATCTTCAGGGGAGAGCTGCAAGAGGCTTTGTGTTACAGCCACCCAGTCCAAAGTTCATGTGAGCAATGTTTTGGGTTTCCAGAAGAAATCCTTTGGACTTGCACGGGTCCTGTATTTTCCAAAATGCCTGGTGTTAGCAGGTGCTTTTTGAATAGAAAGCTGTGAAACGAAACTCTTTCCTAATGGAGCATTTAATCACATATTATTTTTTTCTGTTATTAGCTGTTTTTAAGCATTTTTCAGGCAAAAGGTGCTGACAGGCCTGAGCCCTCTCCTGCTTGCTTGGCTTTCTGTCAGCTTCAGGATGCATCCGTGGCTCAGCTGTGCAGTGCCAAGTCCCAGGTTTTTAGTGCTGGTTTAATGTTTTGATGGCTTTACAGGCTCTTGGGCAGCAAGGTAATGAAATGGAGTAAGTGGGTACTGGCCTTGTTGCAGGAAGATAAAAAGTAATTGGGCAGCTGAAGCACCTGAGGTGAGTCTGCACTGCTCAGGTGTGCTGCCAGAGCAGAGTTCCCAGGGGGAGAGAGACAGGACAGGGAGAGCATCCAGGGCACCTGCCTGTACTGGGAAGCTTTATGGGACCATCTCCCTGCCCCATGAGGTGAGGGAGAGACTCTCATCCACACAGACCATGTGTTCCCCACCCCACTTTCCTGCTTTAGGTTCTCCATGTGAGCTCTTAGGAAATCAGCCTTTTTCTCACAGTGGATCTCTGCACAACTGAAATAAAATGGGCCCCTTTTGCACTGTTTCCTTGTTGCTGTAACCAAGGCTTTTGCACTGCTTCCAGCTCAGCATTAATTCCCTTTGAGACCATGCCTTGGATTGCATTAACTTTTTTTTTTTTTTGACATTTGACAAAAGCTTTGTTTAAACAAGTTAGATGTGCATCAGGCTAATAAATATAAACCCCGTCAGATTATTCCTGCTGGGCTGTTCTCTGGAGAACAGTGTCTCATTTGTGTATTTTCCACTAATCATCTCCAAATCTTGCATGGGTGATATCAAGTTAGGGTAAGTGGATTTAGGATTACATATGGTACAGTCAGGGAAAAAGAGGCTCTGTTTTGACAACCAGCATAGCAATCTGGGAGACATGACTCCAGTTCTAAAAAATGTTTTCAGAAATGTGTTGCATAAACAAGTCATCATTTCCCTGGTGGAGAGGGGAAGTGTTTTTCTAGATGTACTTCTGCACAAACCTTCTGGACCTGTTTTCCATAGCCTCAGTTAAAAACACTGAGAAAGGTCAATGTGAATGGTCAGATGATGTCAGAGCACAGATTTGGGTTGACAAGAAAGGAAGTTGGGCCATGAGCTGATCTGTGAGTGACTGAACTTGTGTACTGCGGGTTTGGGCACGTGGGTGCTGCGAGTGCAGCAGAAGAATAAAGAATCCTTAATGGCACCATCACTCCTTGGCAGGCTCCACGAGAGGGGAGGGGAGGGGCATTTTGGGGGTGGGAAGAGTGTAAGTTTAGCTGAGTTATGGGATCACACCCATTAAACCACGTTGACTTCATTGTGGCTGCCTGGGTGTGACTAGGGCTAGAGTTTGCCTCTGTCTGCATTAATCACACTCTGTGCGACCAGTGAGCTGGAATTGAGAGTGAGGTCTATAGGTGGATGGGTAAATGAGGTATTGGGGTAGGGTAGACTTAGCTTTTATGAGGAAAACCATAGCTCACATTTAGTCGTGTTCTGTAGGGGAGGACAAAGGAAGTCTGTTCATTCTGATTGCTCTTGCTAAAGATTTTAGCTGAGCTGCCATCAGGTGAGAGGGAGGATCCTCTTGTGCATAAAACTTTTTTTAAAAGTAGGAAATAATGTCTAGGAGTAAATAATTGATTTTTTTTTTTTTTTTTTTTTTTTTTTTTTTTTGTGTTGAAAAGACCCAGCAGCAAATCCTGGAGGAATCTGCTGCAGCCTCTTCAGGTTGAGATGCTGATGAAAGCCCAGGGAAAGCAAAAACCCAGGAGCTGGTTGTGCACAGCTGCAGAAGGACCTGGTGGTGGTTAGTGGTGGACATCCTAGTGGCTTGAACTTGCCTGTAGGGTGGTGTGGGGACCATAAAAGGGTGGTGAATTTGGTCCAGACAAGAGCAATCGCCCTGAGGAGTGGGGCAGCCAGGAGGGATCAGCATGAGAGAGGAGGGGGAGGTAAAGATGGAGTCACTCTTGTTTATCCTTCCTTAAATAAGGATTAAGGAGCACGTTGTGAAACTGGTAAGAGGCAGATTAAAACCCAGCCAAATAGTTTTCCCTTTTGTTATAATCCCAAAGACAATTGAGCTGTGAGTCCCTGTAGAACCTTGGCAGTGTCCTTAGCAGAGATGCACAGCTGTGAGTAGAACACTTTCAAGGGTTGTGTTTATGGGAAGGGACTGCCTCTCTCTGAACTGCTTGTTCACAGAATCCTGGGGTGGGTTGGAGTGGAAGGGGCCTTAAAGCTCATTCCATTCCACCCCTGCCATGGCAGGGACACCTCCCACTGTCCCAGGCTGCTCCAAGTCCCAATGTCCAACCTGGCCTTGGACACTCCCAGGGATCCAGGGGCAGCCACAGCTTCTCTGGGCACCCTGTGCCAGGGCTTGCCCACCCTCCTAGGGAACAATTCCTTCCCAATATCCCACCTAACCCTGCCCTCTGGCACTAGGAAGCCATTGCCCCTTGTCCTTTCCCTCCAGGCCCCTGTTAATTTTTTGTCTGGGATTTGGTGTCTGCCGTTCTTGAGTGTTTGTACTTCTGTCACTGTTTTGTTGAGCATGACTTGATATTCCTTTTCTCTCCTTCCTCCTGTACTCTTTTCCCCCCAAGGTTGCTGTGCTTTTGCTCATTTACTGCCATCTGCTTCGTGTTCTGCTTCTGAAATTTTGGTGGTGCTCAAGTATTACCCCAGAACAATCTCCTCTGTGGAATCCCAGTGGTGGGAATCCTGCACAGGCTGGCTTGCAGTGTGCTTGGGTTTTATTTAGTATTGCTTCTGGACCTGTGCCAGGGCAGGGTCAGGCTGGATCTCAAGAAAGGTTCTTCCCCCCGAGGGTGCTGGCACTGCCCAGGCTCCCCTGGGAATGGGCACAACCCCAGGACTGCCAGAGCTGCAGGAGCTCTCAGGGGTGCACAGGATGGGATTGTTGGGATGTCTGTGCAGGGCCAGGGGTTGGACTGGATGATCCTTTTGGGTCTCTTCTTGCTCAGGGTATTCCATTATTCCATTTTCTTCTCTATCAAGTTGTCACGAAATTCCCCATGCTATTTTTTTCCCTTTTTTTTGAGTTGCAGCCATTCTTACCTATCTGAAAAGCTAAAAGTCTTTTCAGCCTGCCCAGCAAAGCCTTTTTTTTTAATCTCTACTGTGACTTTCTTCCTGCCAGATAAATCTGTTTCTGTATTCTTTCAAAATGCTCTTTCCCCCCCACTTCATCTTTTTTAATTTATCCTTTGACGTCGATTCTTCTTGTGCCAACTGCAGAAGCTGTCCCTTTTCATCTTTGATGCTTCTCAGGGAGGTTCCTCATTAATAGTCAGATTTGAATAAGAAAGGCTAATTCCTCGTTTGTGTATGTAGTCAGGAAAGGCAGCCCAGGCTATGGTTTTTGAAGGGTCTCATTTTGGGTACTTTGGACATCCTTGCTGGGATGTGGATTTTCCCTCCTGCCTGTCTCAAGTGTGACTTGAACAGCTTGAACTTTATCTCCAGATTTTCCCTGAGCTCTGTGTGGGATCATCTTTCCTGTGCTGGCACTGCCCTTCCCTTGAGGCAAGAGATGGGAGAGAAAAGGTATCACCTCTGACACTGCCCTGATTTTGGGCAGACCAGACAAATAAGGGATATACCAAACGTTCCATCTCCAGTCCTTTCTTTTTCTTCCTGGATTCCTCTGCTGCTCTGGTTCTGTGTTTAGCTGAATTTCTGTAGGGATTTTGCCCTTAGGAAATACTGTTTATTGCCTGATAAAAAAGATGTTACTCCACTGTGCTGCAGAGATGATCATTTCCTTCCCCAGTTTTATTGGAGCAGGGAGCAGTTGTACTACAGGGATGCTTTCATTTTCTCTTTGTCTGTTTTTTTATATTCCTTTCAACCTCTTGGTGGGGTTGTCACTGCCTGTTGGAAAAGGGGCTGGCCCAGCTTTCCAGTGCCACATTTCTCAGAGGGATGTGTTAGGAAATGTGCATTTGATTGGAATTGAGTTGCATTCCTGACAGTCCTCACTCCAAACATCCCTTGTTGATGTGTTCTGTGCTTCTCCCACGGCAGAGATGTCTCAGGAGAAAACTGTGGTTTCATCTGTGGGATTTTAATTTCTCTTACACTAACTGTGTGTGTCAGCTCCAGAACCCAACCCACTGGGAAAATACAGGGAATGGGAAATTTTCCATGTTAAGTATGTAATTTATTTTTCTTTATAAAACGTCTACAGCTGACATGTTTACTCTGTTTGGTTTTAGGGTTTTGTTTTGTGGGGTGGGGAGGGTTAGGATGAGTAGTCAGGGTTGGAGCTACATTATATGTAAGGGCAAAACACATAATTTGGTGGTGTTAGATGTAAAACTTGGTGCATGAGATTGGGTTTGGGAATATACTTGGATCCATTGTCCATCATTCCTTTTGTAGGAAGCATGGGGTTATCCCGAAGGAGATAACATCTCTGCATGCCCCTAAAAGCTCTGGAGTGGCTGTAGATGGAGAGAGAGGGGGAATATTAACAGCAGCAGATGGTTGAAATATTTTGATTTAAGTGATTTGAAAATTGAAGACAAAACCCAAATGCTGTGGTGAGAGCCAAGTGCTCTCCCTCCAATTCCCAAGCCCAGAAGCATGTTTTGGGAAAGGCTGGCTTGTGCAGCTCTTTGCATCCCTGGTCCTCCTTTTGTTTCCATGGCAGCACAAAGGATAACGCTGCAGCTGCCAGATGCTGCTGGAAGAGAGATTACAGCTTTGACCTAAATATCTCTTTAATACAGTTCTCAGTTACAGGGAATGGTTTTTCAGATGTCAGAGATACGGGAGGCTCTGGTGAGCGTGGGCTCGGATTCCTGATGCCTTCACTGCTCCAAGCTCAGCCTTGTTTTCCTGTTTATAATTAGGGATTGGGTATGGGCAGCGATAAATCTGTCCAATATCAAACATTTATGTTGGAGCTGGAAGAGCTCGTGGGGTTTTATCCATCCTGACAACACTGGCAGGGGATGGGAGGAGTCTTAAACTGACAGCTCGTGAAATCCCTCTGGTTTTAGAGCTGTAATTGAATTGCTCTGTGGCAGTTTGGTGACTTGTTCTGCAGTGTGTGTATTAATGCTGTTAGTGAAGTGTAAATACAGCGTTGTGCAGGGCTGGGATGTGATTCCCAGAGCCTGGCTGGAGTTCCCACCCGGAGGAAGGCAGGGAGCTGCAATGCTGCTTTTTGCCTAGACTGCCTGAGGATTATAAATTACACATCTGCAGTTCAGGAAGGAAAAAAGGGACTGTTTGGAGCTGGGTGGTTGCAGCAGTAATTCCTAACTGGCATACAGTGGAAAGCCATAGAATCTGTGATTCTATCACACTGAGTAGGGAGGAAATAAAACCTTAAATCATCCTGGTACTGCTGCTGGTGGTTTTCTAAGGGTTTTGTTACTGCTTTGTAGTTATTGTTTGGTGCAATGGAACAGAGGGAATAAGCAGAGAGGACCCATATAAAAGACTGATTTGAAAAACCCAAATGCAGCAGATATAAAAATTCATAGAATTCCAGGGTGATTTGTTTTGGAAGAGACCTTAAAGCCCGACCAGTTCCACCCCCTGCCATGGGTGGGGATACCTCCCACTAGACCAGGTTGCTCAGAGCCCCAAAAAATCTATTAAAAAAGCCTTTTGAAACATGACACGATCTTCCAAATAATATTTTATGCAAAGCTTAGAAATCAACATGTCAAGATGGTTTTTTGCTCTTTTCTGTTGGAACAGACTCAGTGCTTTGACTTAAAGTGCTGGGGGCTGGGTTGGAGAGGATGTGCTGTGAGATTACCCCTCCTGAAAAATGCATGTTTTAGGAGGATCACAAGTCTCAACCCAAAAACTGCACATTTCCCTCTTTGCTAAGAAAATCAGTGCACAAGCTTTGGGAAATATGTCCTGAAAGTGCTGCTTTGATACAGCTCCAAGAGAGAGATGTGTGGCCTTATCTGCATCCTTGTGGGCAAGTGGGAGCTTGTAGGAATATTTTTTGTACCTGTTCACTCAGGTTTATATTTCAAAGCAGAAGAAACTCTAAATACTGCTTGTAATGCAGAAATTATTGAAGGGGAGAGCAGCATGTGACGTTGGTACTTTAAGTTCATTCCTGTGTTTTTGAGGGCTCCTGTTCTTAACAAAAAGGACCTTTAGCTGAGAGTTTCCAGAGAAATCCCTTGGCTTTTCTATATTTTATTTATTTACAGCTTTTCCTCACTTAGAAGGAAAGCAAAGTAAAGTTGGGATTGCCTGAGGGCAGCACTTGCTAAGAAGCTTTCCAAGAATTGTGAAAGATTTAAGTCCTTTCATGTCATCCTGCAGGAATATCTGCCTGCCCTTCCCTCATCACTCCTTCTGGTCAAGTTGCCATTGAGTTTCCATCTGGATCAGAGGAAGAGAAAGCTCTGAGCTTCTCAGCTTTTTGCTAGTCAAGGGTGAGAGATTTGGGTAAAAAAAAGGGCAAAACAAGGTTAGTGGATCAGGGGCTGGTGATGGGCAGGCTGCTGTGTTAATACTGGAAAAGGTTCTTCTAAAAGCCTATTATTTTAGGCACTCCTAAAATAATAGACAAACTGCACTGGCTGGTGGGGATTTTTTTCCAAAGGATGGACCCAAAGGATGGAGGGGGTGGTGTCAATCTAATTGGCCCCAGTTAGAACCATTTTCTCAGAGGTGCCATTAGCTGCCTTGCTGCTATTGCCCATGGAGGTGAATGGAGTTCATTTAGGAGAGGGTTTCCAGTGTAAAACCTGGAATGGGATGAGCCAGACTGCTGGACTCTGAACAGCCAGGCCCTTGCTGTGGTTATTGCTGTAATGGCTGGAAAACATTTCTGTTTTCATGACTTCCCTCTTCTGAATCATGGGTGCTAAGATTGGCCTTGAGCCTGTGTTCTCTCATTAACATGATTTTGCTGTTATGTATTTAGATTTTAGTGGTCATTCCTGGATTTGAAGAAGTGGATTTTTCTGTTGGGGCTTTTAAATACGGAGTGTTGGAACAGTCAGACCTCCTCAGAATCAGCTGCTGTCCAGTTCCATGGAGTGCATGGACCTGCAGCCAGGATTTCACCTCAGCAGGTGTTGCCCCTGGATCCCTGGAAATGCCCAGGGCCTGTTTGGACAGAGCTTGGAGCAGCCTGGGATAGTGGAAGGTGTCCCTGCATGTGGTGGAATGGATGAGCTTTAAGGTTGCTTCCAACCCAAACCATTCTGGGATTCGTGTGGTGAAACCAACATCTACATCTCATTCTTAATTCTGAAAATAAGAAGGTTCCTCTGGGTGGGGCTGAGTTACTGAACTGAGATTTTATAATAGCCAAGGATCCTCTTGGAGTTTGTGCTTTAGGGTACTGGTAGAAATAAAAACAGAAGAATTGAGAAAAAAAAATAATTCAGACTTCTGTTGTGGCAAAGTAAACTTTACAAAGGAAATGCAGCTGAAATTATGATCTTGGTGCATGTCTTAAAAAGACACGAGTGACACCATGAATATTTGAAGCTTTTGATCAGTGATGCAGAAATGAAAGGAGCAGCACATGCAACTGCAATTAATTATTGACAAAAGTAATTCTTTGCATGTGTGGAGCCAGTAGTGGGATGTGAAGGTTGAGTTCACTAGAATTCCAGAGTTGGGCAGTAATGCAAACAAGACCCCAGTTGATCAACTTCATACATGTGGTTCTATTTATTATGCAAATCTCTTCTAATATGTTTAAATCCAACATGTGGTGGTGGGGGGTTGCAGCTTCAGCAGAGGATTTTTGTGGGCTGCACAGTTTGGGCTCTGTGTGCTCCAGTTTGATGCATCCAGTGTTTCATGCTGTAGCTATAGGTTAATTTATTTAGGAAAATAATCTCCAAACCTGCTTGTGATGTGCTATCTGTGAGTGTTTGACCTTTTCACCTTAACTTCTGTGGATCTTAGAATAAGTCAGTGTTTTCTGAAGCATTCCTAGAAACTGAATTGGGCAGAGGGTGTTTCCATGTCCCTCTCAGTGAGGGCACACAAATCTCTCACTGCTGAAGAGACCAGGGACTGTTTCATGCCATGTTCTGTGCTCAGCTGCAGTAATTCCTTGTAAACATGCCAGTGTAAAGGAATCCCGTAGATCTCCCAATAGAAATGAGTTTGGTTTTTTTGTGTTTTTTTTTTTAAAAGGCACTAGAAGACCTGATGTAAATTAATTAAAACTGAGGATATATTATTAAGTTGGAAATTTTAGTGTAAATTAGTTGGGTTGCAGTCAAGGTGTTTGTTGTTGTGTTTTTTGGTTGTTTTTTTTTTAAGCAGGCGTATTTTGGCAATAAAATTAAATTTGACCTGTTCTCAAGTATTTTGTACACTCAAAACCTGTGTGGGGGCAGGCTTAGCAAAAAAGGGGAAGGTAGCTTTGTCAAGAAGTCTAGCACCTTGTCAAGTGAATTTTATTTTATTTCTTTATTGCTAATCTGGATTAAAATGTGTATATGGCCTATATTGAGGTTCCTTGAGACCTGATACAGTTTTGGAAGGTCCTGGTGTGGGGTTTTGGTGCATTTTCATGAAGGAAGGACCAAATAGGAGGAGTAAATCCATGTCCTTGGGCTGGGTCATCCTTCCTTTCTGCAGCTTCCCACCTTCTGCTTTGTCTTTTGGCTTCTGTGCTTTTTGGAATTTTAGCTTTCATTGTCTCCCTGATTTGTCCCTTTTGAAAGCATGGGTCTTCCAAAATAATACTTTTAAGGTTTTTATTAGAGAGAACAGGATTTGTGATGCTCTTGTTGCCTTTGTGCAGCTTACCCTTTGGCTTGGCAGATTTTGTTGCAGATCTCCAAGTCAGCAGCAGTGATTTGCTCACGCATCTTTTTTTTAATCTTCCATGGTGATAAAATCCAGTGGTTTTATTTTTATGGAAGCTTGTTGGCATTAGTAGGGAGCTCTCCCAGTTTGTTTTGCACACCTAAACCTCCACAAGTCAGGGATAATACCTGCCTGAGACTGATGGTTTTCCTTGACTCCTGAGAGTCTGGAGATGAGCTGAAGCCTCCTCATCTCATTCAGCCAAGGCTGCTCCTTCCCAAATCCACAGCAGCTCAAAGCAAGCCATGAGAGTTGATACTTCCTGTTAGGGCAGTGAAATTTTTCCCAATACCCAGTCTAAAGCTCCCCATTCCATTGCTTCCTGTCTGGGAAAACATTCCTTCCCACAGAAAGGTAGGAAACCATCCTAGACCAAGCTGTGGTCCCTTTAACCAGGGGCAGGTTTTACATGCAGTGTTCCCAAATGGAAATTGCTGCTTGTTTGGTCTCCATCCCAAGTTCTTGTCGCCTGGGCGTGGTACAGAAAGATTTTGATCCAGTGGGACTTGAGGTCATGGAACAGGAGCTGCATGGCTGCAGTGTCTTCTCTGGCACCTGGAATGCCAAAGGTTAACCCAAGTCTTCAGAGCATTTCACTCTGAGCCTTTGTTTTTCCTTCTGCCAGTGGCTGTGTGGGAGGCAGCTCACACCTGTACCAAAATGCTGATTATTTGTCACGTGTTTTCATATAGATACAGGATTTATTCATGGCTAAAATACAAAGGGATGTGTTATATAAAACTGGAGAAGGTTTACTAATTCCCAGCTAATCTGTCTTTTTGGGATACTGAGGCAAAAGCAGTACATCTCATAGAGGTACACTGGAAAATACAAATTGGCTTTGTGATTGTATTTAGGTGGTGCTGTGGAAGTTTGGATGGTTTCTGAAGTTAATGAGGGTTGCTTCTGGAGTAGGAAATTGCCTCCGATTTCTTTACTCTCCAGATAAAAAAATCAGATGAAACAGCCTTCTCCTCTTGCTGATGAGTGTATTGGAGGGGAAGCAGTGGCTTCCTTAAAAACATCGTGGTCAGGTGTAACGTTCCAGCTGTTGTTTCCTGTGGCATCAGGAATTGCTTGGAACACCAGGAATCTTGGTGCTGCTTTGTTCAGTGGAGTTGGAGCTGATCTGCTCAGTAGGAGCTCCCTGTGCAGCACAGGCATTCAGCTGGTTTGCATGGTTCTGCAGGGGTTAAATCAGGATCCACGCTGGGTTTGTAACAGAAGCATCACAGTCTGTTTGTTGGCAGCTGACTGGACCTTTATGGAAGGAGCAAAACTGTGCAAGTTTTTAAATACAGAAAAACAGAGCCTTATTTCTGTTCTTTGATGTGGAATTGTCAGTGAGGTGGGAGCCCAAAGAACTCAATTTCTCTGATAAACTTGCCTTTCTTCAAGAAATCAACCCCTTCCCCAAGTAGTTTTAATTAATCTTGTAACAAATATTTTGTAGCAAATAGCTCTGTGGTTTATTTCTGCCTAGAAAATGGAGGAATAAAGAGAGATTTTTCCTCTGCCTGAGCAGGGATGTTCCCATTGACTCTGGGTGCTGCAGTTGCTGACATTAAGTGTGATGTGCAGTAGAAAATAACATGTTTCAGAACCAGCAAATTTTCTCATTTACCTGCGTGGAGAAGTTACTGCAGACGGTGGCAGTTGGTGACACGTAATGTGAGAAATCCAGGGCTTTTCCTGCAGGGAAGGAATGGGGTGTTGTGGATGGGAAATGGTTTAACCAGGGACACACTGGAGGAGCCTTTTTCCAGCTCCAAGGGCCTAGAGTTAGTTTGAGCTTGCTGATGATGTGGGAGCACTTGCTGCTGCGAGCAGATATGTGCAGAGTGGGAATTTCTGGAATTTTTGATATCGTTTCCCCAAACTCCTGGTCTCTGTCATGTTGGACTGTCAGTCTCCCAGGAATGAGGCGTGACCTTTGGTCTCGTGTTCCCAAAACTGTGGTGTGAAATCGTGTGCAGCGGAGCAGTAAATGTCATTATCCTGATGTTGGGAATGTTCTCCTCTTCCACAGATGCCTTTGTAAACAGCCAGGAATGGACACTGAGCCGATCTGTACCGGAGCTGAAAGTGGTGAGTTCACATTTGCTCCAGTCTTAGAAAACATCCTGGGAATGTCACACACAAGGGGAGGATCTTCCATGCCTAATTCCAGCTACTGTTGGGAAAACAATGTAGAAAGCAATTTCAATAAGTAAAGGATTTTTTCTCTACATATCTGTCGTAGACTCACAGAAGGGTTTAGATTGGGAGGGACCTCAAAGCTCATCTCATCCCACCCCCTGCCATGGGTAAGGACACCTTCCACTATTCCAGGTTGCTCCAAGCTCCATCCAACCTGACCCTGAACACTTGTAGAGCTGAAGCTATCTTTATGGAGATCATGTATATTCAATATTTATAATCATTCTTCAAAGACCTCTCAGTATTTTATTGCTGTTTGAATTTGTTCTGCTCCAAGAAGCAGCTTCCAAGGGTCTTCTTCTCAGCAGGGAGGTCTTATGAGGGCAGTGGAAGTTAGCAGCTGATACATAAAGCTCATTTTATCTCCCAGTATTAAGCTTCCGTGATTTCTTAAAGGACCAAATGTCTGTTCTCCCTCTCTTTAAAGAATTTAAGCCTTTCCCAAATCTGAGTTGATAAGTGTTTTATAGAGGTGAGAGGATCTGCAAGGCCACATTTAACAGGACAAATGCACTTAGAGAGGCATTTTAATGGGAGCAGCATCCTACAGAACTACAGTTGTTGGCTGTTTTGTTTTTAGCAGTGCTTAAGGTGAGTACAAGAAAAATCTGGCAGTCAGTGGATGTAATTCCCTGATACAGGAAGGGTCACCAGGTTTTGTTTAACAGATGATGTCATTTGGAAGACCCCAAATACCTCACACAATGAAAAACCAGTAATTCAGGACTGGAAGGTGTTGGTTGGATAGGAGTCCACCACTGTTAGCTGGCTTATCCTGGGTTCCCTTCTCTGAGCCCTGCTAATTCCCAGCACCCACCAAGAAAATTGGGAATTGCAGGTGAGAGCAGAGCTGCAGGTACTCCCATGTTGCAATTCAGAACACAAACGATTACCAAGCACCAGGTGATGGTCTCAGGGTACATTTGTCTCTTGTGATAGCCTTGCTGCATCATGTGAGTGCCTACCTTGGGTGTCTTGCCCCTGTGTTGTCTGAAGCAGGGATGGGAAAGCAGATTTCAGCTGCGTGGCTGCTGCAGAGGATTGATTTGCAGTGGTCAGTGTGCCCAAGGGATGGCTGTCCAAGGGTAAAAGCAGAACTTCTGCTGTTACAAAAATAATAATTTGATTATAGCGCTGCAAGTGATGTCAGCCAGCAGCACCAGCTGTGCCTGTGAACTTGTACTGCAACAGGAAGGGTAAATAAGGAAGCCCAGCTGAAATCTGCTCTCCCTTTCCTGCACATCTGCCATGAGTCACCCCTGTCATTCCCTTACTTCAGCCTCATCCTGGGTGCTCCTTGTGCCTGAGGAACATAAGGGCCCTGCTAAAGGGAGATGTTGTCCTCCTGTACAGGCTGGGAGGTCCTTACACTGAAGTGGCTGATCTTTACTGATTTATTTCTA
Source organism: Cinclus cinclus (assembly GCF_963662255.1). Classification (NCBI taxonomy): domain Eukaryota; kingdom Metazoa; phylum Chordata; class Aves; order Passeriformes; family Cinclidae; genus Cinclus; species Cinclus cinclus. Next base: position 8,656,998 of record NC_085066.1, on the reverse strand, counting down.
GAGGGGGCTGTACCCTTTGGGCTCTGCAAAATTTTCAAGGGAACAGAAACTGGCTCTGGGAGAGCAGAGAAAGTTCCCAGGGCTGCCACAAAGGAAGGAGGTATTTTTCAGCCTGCCTTTGAGGAAAGAGCACCAGACTTTGCCTCCTTTTTTAGCAACACGAGGATTGGTTTCTTTCCAGTGTTCAGAAGGATGTTCAAGGCCACCTTGGAGGGGGTTTGGAGCAAGCTGGGCTAGTGGAAGGTGTCCCTGCCCATGGCAGAGGGAGGAATAGGATGAGCTGTAAGGTCCCTTCCAAACCAAACTGGTTTGGGATTCTGTAATTGGCTCCTGCTGATCCAGTACCTTTACTTCTGGATTTTGATGCTTTTGTTATGGTCAAGTGAATGGTGAGACCACTGCCTTTGGTGTTTCTGGGTCCTGTTTATTCGAATATTAAACTAGGATGTGTTAGGCAGAATAAACATTCGACATTTATGGATAAAATCACTGAATTTCTTGCAAAAACATTTGCAAAAAAAAGATTCAGCCAGACTCCTCTCCTGGACTGCTTTAAAATGCCAAGTGCCATCAATACAGTTTATGATTTTTCCCAACAGGCTTTAGAAGGAGTGGGCAAAGTGGCTTGGATTTGTTTTACAGCATGTCTGGCACATGGAAATAAATGATTCAGTGTTACACCAGTCATAACTGAAAAGAGCAGTGAGTTGTAGCTGAATTTTCTCCTCCCTGAACTGGGTTAGGGTGGTATTTTTGTTCCCTAACATGCTTGTCATAACTTGGTGCATTTCAGACATATCCATAAATAAATGGAGATGACTTGGATTGTTTGTGTATAAAACAGGGGGAGAGAGGAATATGACTGCTGTGAGAACAGGCTGGCATTTTTGTCATAATGTGGAGGATCAGCCTTAAAGCAAATATTAATGCTTATGAAGAGAGTAACACTCTCAGAAGTCAGATTTTTTTTTTTCCAGTGTGGAATTTTTTGCTCTTGCTTTGTAGGAATGTGTCAGAGAACCTGAAGTGCGGTCAAATGGTGTAACCTGGTTTGACCTTTGGGATATTTAAAAAAACTAAAATAGAAAATTGCGTTCTTGAGTCATTTGGTGTCTTTCAAATACTGGGGGGGTGTCTCTGGATAGAACAGGACATCCCAACCATGGGATGTTGCCTTGACTGGAACCCCAAGTTGATAACAATAAAATAACAATAATTTCCATCCGCACAAGGCTAATCACTTGCAAGTGAAATTTTCACTGGAAAAACGTAATGTGTAGACCATTAAAAATGCAGTTCAGCTTTCACACACTAACTGTTTTTCAGTGGTGGTGAATCCTGAGCAGGGGGCATTTTGTATGTGGTTGTAGGCAAAAAATAAAAGTCGAAAGGAAGTTCTCACTGGGAAGCTTTGTATGGAAAGGGAGATGGTGTCAATTTGGTGATGAGAAGAGGTGCCAAGGCCAAGCTGTTCACTCACAGGGTTCCCTCGGGTCTAAATGGTTTTGTGGTGTGAGTGGGAGTAGACAAATGTGCTGCAGTTTGTGGGCATATAATGGAGGAAAAAGTCATTAATTTGAGAGGTTGCTTCATGTTTGGGGGTAAGGAACACATGTTAGAGATGTCCTTTTCTTCCTGTGACTCATCCCAGAATCCCTGCCCCCCTGCTGCCCACGCTGTGGGATCAGCCCAAGGCAGGAGGGAATTTGGGGTGTTTGGGGTGCCAGCACACATGGCTGGGTCCTGTCAAGCCACGCTTGATAAGGAGGGTGGTTAGGATGGTTAGAAGATGGGGTAGAGAATGTGCAGTGACGTGCAGCTCCTGGCTGCTGCCTCCACCCCTTTGGCAATCCCAGGCAGATAGCAGAGTTCATCTTTTCTCCAGGGACCTTGTGTGCTGAGCCTCTGGTGAGGGTCAAGTAAACAGGAGAGAACAGAGCAGGCTGGGCTTGTTTCAAAGGGGGAAAGAAGTTTCCATCACCTCCCTCCCCCAAGCAGGGAGTGTGATGTCCTCAGCTCTGTGAGCCCCTTTAAAGCTGTGAACCCCAAATATCCTCACATGTTCTGGCACTCGAGTGTCAGATCCCAGACACCTGGGATTTTTGAGCTTTCTGTGCTTTCTGACACTGACCCCCTGGAGAACACTGCTTTTGACCTGAGGCCTTGGAGAAGGTTTCCAAATTTGAGTGATGGAGTTCAAGTCACGGGTGTGTAGTTAAATAGAAGTGTGTGATTTCACATGGTGAAGGGTTTTAAATTTGAGGTTTTTATAATACACTAATAGGTGGTATGGGACAAGATGGAGGGTTTTGGGTGTTGTTTCCTTTCTGTGTTCTTCTTCCTTGTTCTCCATGGTTTCAGGTTGTTGTTTCTGGTTGGACAGTCAGTGCTGCACTGTGGGTCACAGGAGTTTGGTTATTGGGTCAAAAATATAAATAATACAGGTGTTAATTCTCTGTTGGACTGTTTAGCTGTAAGAGACCTTGTAGCTATAGCTGGGTTCTCCTCCATTTTGCTCACTTTTAGCTGGTAGCTGGAAGTGTTGCTGAACTCTCTGTACTTCAGATAAAATGTAATAAACAACCAAGTCCAAACATGAGAAAATTCATCTCCTTTGTGTTTTTAATCCTGGCTCTGAGTGAAGACAGAAGAAACTCCAGACAAACCACTAATTAATAACGAGTGCAAATACCACCCGTTACATTTGAGCACGTCCAGGAAGAAAACTCAAGTGAGATTGGGCTGAAATCCTTCCCTGTGAGGGTGGGGAGGTGGGCACAGGGTGCCCTATCCCTGGAAGTGTCCAAGGCCAGGTTGGACAGGGCTCGGAGCACACTGGGGTGGTGGAAGGTGGTGGAACAAGATGAACTCCAATGTCCTTTCCACCCCAAACCACTCCACCGTTTATTTTATCTCTTGGCATATTTTGCACTGTGTCTGTTGTTTGGGGTGTGGAGATTTTGCTTGAATACACTGATTTTTTTATTTTTTTTTTTACAGTGATTAATTGCACTTGCGTTTTTTGTTCCTTCTTTTTTATTTTTCATCCCAGGGGATCGTGGGTAACCTGGCCAGTGGGAAGTCTGCGCTGGTGCACCGGTACCTGACAGGCACCTACGTCCAGGAGGAGTCACCTGAAGGTACGTGCACACACAAACCCCACTCGTATTTTTTCCCCGCACAAAACTACATCCTTACTCATTTTTGATCATGCAGAAATGAATTTGCATAGGAAAAAAAAAAAAAACAACAAAAACCCACGTGCTACTTCAAAATTTGTGGAGATTTTTGCTTTAACATTCTCCAGAAGGAGCTAAGTATGCACGATGAGTATAACTGTAGATTTTCCATAACTTCTTAGCATTCTTTTAAATACTTTGGCTCCCAGTGTGTGTCCATATGAGAATTAGTCCTGATGGAGAGGAGTTGACTGCTCTCAGTAGTGCTGCTGCTTTCAGGCACAATTACTGTCTGTAGTGGTGGATTTATGTACAATCAGGATGTAGGGAGAAGGAAAACTGAACTTAAAGGTGTAATTTGCTTATTGTTTAATATATTAAAGATTTGGTCTTTTAAGTGTTCTTATGGCATAGAAAATTAATTTGTACGCTGTAGTGTTTAACATTAATCCAAGTTTATAACTTGAAATCAAAAATGTCACAGTACCTTATCAAGGTTTATCTTACAGTAAATACTTTTTTTGATTATTTTTCTTTATCTGTTCTCCTTATGAACTTTTAAATCCAACTCTGAGACACTGAATTTCTGGTTCCTTCTTTCCCTTACTGGCTGTTCCCTTCTTTGCAGATATGGATGCAGGTAACTATACATTGTCTTCATGGCAGCTCTTGTTTTGAAGGGACAGATGGTGGTTTCTGTATTAGAGTGTTTTTTTCCCCCTTGTTTTGTGTATCATTTTGAGTTGTTTCCTTTTGATTTCAAGTCCTTAGTACATCTCACTGTTTTTGTCTCTTGCTGTAGTTGTCTCTTCAGCAGTAGTTTGTAGTTTCATGCATCTCTGATAACATTTGTTTCTAATTAACTCTTCCCACAGGAAGCTGGTTTAGCTTGGTAGTTGACATTTTAACAGCCTGGAATTGTAGTTAAAATGGGAGGAGAGGGGAAGGGAGGGATGGACAAGGCTTTTCCTGTGGAATAGCACTAACACTGAGCTCTTGCAGGTTGTAAGTTTGCCCTAAATGTTTTTGCTGGTTTGTAGCTAGAACCGGCAATAATAATTGATGATTGCAATTGAGCCTCTGCACAGAAGTGTGTGTGGATGATGCTTCTGGATGCTGATAGTGAGGAATGCTGATAGAGGCTGTAGTGTCACTGAGTACAGCAGAAATCACTATCTTGACAGATCTCTTCCCTCACTTCATGAACAGAGGATATTTGGATTTTTATTTTTTTCCCTTGGAAGATTCATATCTAGTGACTGTTGACAGGGCTAACCCTCCTCTCCTCCTAAAGGATGAATATTTTAGGTGATATTCCTTGGGAGTGTTCCCATCTGTCCTCTTTGTCTTAAAGGATTTTTATTTACAGCGCTGGAGTGACGTTGTGACTGTTTTTCCTGAAAGGATTAGATGACAAAAGCAGTGTCAAATCATTTCTCTGCACATAAGTGTGGCTGACAAGCCTCACTAATGACAGTTGCATTTCATTAACAGGAGGAAAACTGGAATAATTAAGAGCTCTGATTTGCTTTGTGAGGGGTAAGGTCAAAGTTTCCAGTCAAGTCAGCATTAAAGGAAATTCAACCCGTATAAATTACCCTCAGTAGACATCTGTAGTGGTGATTTGGTTGTGTTTTACCTCTCTGTCAGAGCATCACAGAACCACAGAGTGGTTTGGGTTAGAAGGACCTTTACAGCACCCCCTATTCCATCCCCTGCCATGGGCAGGGATGCTTTCCATATCCCAGGCTGCTCCAAGCCCTGTCCAACCTGGTCTTGAGCCCTTTAAGTTCCTTCAAACAAGTCACTAGAAAAGAAAGTGTAATCCTTCATGTTGGAGACCCGTGTGGATCCTCCCCTGTTCCTTTTCTGAAGGACTGTAAATGTGCCAGGTTGTTAAATTGGATAAAGAAGGGATGTGTATCGGATGTTAAGGTGTCAGCTGCTTGATCATTTCAGAAAAAAACTCGAGTTTACTTGCTTGGAATGGCTTCCTAACAGCTGAATTTATCAGGCATCATAAAATCAGTCCTAATGGGTGAAGTGATGGATATTTGTTTCATGTGAAAGTGGTGATTAAGCCAGGGACTGCTATTTCTGCTCGCCTTTGCCTTCCAAATTGCTACAATTACCAGGAAACCTGCCCTGCATCAGACAAGTGCCTCATCTCCTGTAGGCCTTGACTTCAGCATTCCAGCAAATGAATTTGAACTACGTAAAGATGTTTTCAAGTTTCCTTCAGCTCTCTAAGTGAGGGATTCCTCTTGCTGCCCATCACCACCTTCCCACTCTTCATACTGGAGCTTTTCTCTCGCTGCCTGCCCCAGTTTTCATTTCCGTTCAGAACTTTTTGGTCCCTCATGTGTTTTGTAACTTGCAGACTTGTGTTTTCTCAAAGAATAAGTTTTTATTAGGAAGAAAAACAGCATTGGGACTCTTCCTTTGCATATTTAACATGCACTCAGATGTGCTGCTGAGTGACACGTTTTGAATCAGATGTAAGAAAAGCAACAATGTGTTAGCCTGCTGTAAGTGGGGGGATTTCAGTGGTCTGGGACTTCTAATTTTTTTTTCTGTGATGATACAAGAAGGAAATGATGGGAAATAAGCAATCCTAGGGATTTGTGATCTTCTAAGGACTCTCTAAGTGATTGGAAGAAAACCTACTGCTGGGTGCTTTACCTAATGAAATAACAAGTAAGGTGTGGGAAATGGTGTGGCTTTATTTTCCCCCCATCTAAAATTTAATTCTGCCTGCAGAAGCCAAATGAAATGTGTGGTGTATGTGGAATTTGAGACTGAATTCTTTGCAGACCAAGGTGAACTGAAGTTTGTAGGAGTAGTGAATGTCAGGAGGATTCTGTTACTTGTTTGAGTTTTGTTTCCAAAAAGCCATGGAGGTGTGAAGCATGACTTAGAGGCTTTTCCACATCTCTGGCATGTCTGTGAATGTTTTAAGTCACGTCATGATTATTTCAGTACTTTGTTTTCCAGTGAGTCTAATAAAACAAAATTAATAAAAAGACAAATTGTGGTCCAGGTTGTCTCAGCTGGGATGACAAAAAATGAGGATTTTTCTCTATGTACTTGGGATGTATTTAAGAGTTATTTATTCATTTCATGTGGAATCGTTATTTTTAGTGTTTTAAAAAGCATAAAAGCCATCCACCATCCTGACTTGAGGCAGCAAGTAGTTTTTTGCAGTCAGTGGAGGTTTCATCTCTTTCTTTGTGGAGATACTTATAATAAAAATGAAATTTTCCCCCAGTAAAAGGTACAGAATAAAGCCTTTAATGTGTTTTTCAGAAAGCTGTGATCATTTACTCTCTTTACAAATTTGACCTAAAAATTTTTTCATATTCTTGCAGCCTTCACCACATAACTTTTCAGTACCAGAGTGAGCAGTGTATCACTTGCATGGCAGAAATGGTCATAAAACATCAAGAATGGTCACGCTTAATATTAAAATACTAAATGAAGTGTCACCCTCAGTGTTCCCTTTGAAGCATGTCATGATAGTATCATGAAAATAACTTGCCAGCCTGTAACAAAAGCATGCATTGATGATCTTCACGCCTTCTCCAACGTAAAGAATTCTGATTCTGTGCAGAAATTACATCTGGAGGGGTGGGTGTCCATGTCTTTCAGTTGATCTCGAGTAACTATTTCTGTCTGATGCTTCCTCAGCAAAGGGTAGTTATGCAAGGAGGATGGAGGAAGAGTGCTTTAAAATTTCAGCTGCTTTTGTTCACATCCTCTTAAGAGATTTTCTCCTGGTCTCAGACCCTTACACAGTATGTGTGCAGAAAGTTGAGGCATAAACTATTAACTGGGATGACCTTCCATTCCTGACTTCATTCAGGTCTGATCCTGGGCTTGAATCCAGGAGTATGGACCTGGTTCACCTGGGGGGGGAAAAAAAGCAAAGGGACAAAAAAAGAATCCTCATCCCTGGAAGTGTTCAAGGCCAGGCTTGGAGCAGCCTGGGATAGTGGAAGGTGTGGGGCTGGAACTGGCATGGGCTTTAAAGGCCCTTCCAATCCAAAGCACTCCAGGATCCTTCTTTGCTTGTATCTGGTTGTGCTGAGATGCAACACTGGGCTGGGGTTACAGTTTTTGTTTTGGGTTGAGTAGAGCATGGGAGCTGTAGCAGAGCTGGACATTTTCCCCTCTGCAGCACTGAGATTCTTGTCCCCTTCTCCACATGATCCATGCAATTCTGCCTGCTGTGAACAATTACGTTCCTGAGGCTGCCAGTCTTTACAGAAGCCACTTGCTATTTTTATCTAGTTAATATTTTTCAAATTCATAGGAAGGCCATATTTACTAAACACCCAAATTTGATCTTTGATGACTAAAAGGAGGATGTGTCCCAGACTAATCTGTGTGCTCTGTTCCTGGCGAGCAGCTGGCTGAAATGTGAATTAAGAGCAGAGAAATGTGTCCTGTGAGGATGTACTTGGGTGCTTTCCTTGGAAACATTCATGCCTTTTCATTCAGGATTTCTTTGGAATTCCAGAAAACCACCACCATGCATGTAAAAACTTACACAGAGCTTACGCAGGGAGGGTTTTGCAAGAATCCAAACATGAGTTAAAAAAAGCCACATCAACATTAAAGTTGCATTTTGTGGTTCTTGGGCTGCAAAACCCGAGGAAGCTGAAAATTTCTGTGTTGGTTTCAAATCCTTGGTGCAGTTTCCACAAGCCCCCTGAACACTTTGGGGCAGATGAAGGATTTTTTTTTTTTTTTTTTTTTTTTTGTTTTGTTTCCCCCCCCACCTGTAAACCCACAGGCAGACGCTGTGTCATGTTCAGCAGACAGTGATGACTTGGGACATGTGTTTCAAAATTACCTCTTTTCAATTCTTTGTCTGCCTTTTTGCTATAATAGTACTGACTGATTATTTTTATTTGGCATTTCACGCTGACACCCATATATAAAACAACACTTGTCTCTTTTTTGATCCTTTTAAAGTGCTGCTGCAGTGGGTTCTCTTGGGCTTTTGGAGCCTTTCAGGCTCAGCATAAGAGAGGGTGTTTATGTATTCTGCCCTCTCCCCTCTGGAGCCCTTCCCTCTCCTCGCCCTCCTGGGACTGCCAGTGTGGGTTGGAGTCCTTTGAAAATCTCTCTGTTCCAGCTGTCGGGTTGGGGACTGTTTAAAGTGTCACACAAATAGGGAGCTCTGTTAATTAAAGGAAAAACTCAAGTATTTGCTCTTTAGGAGGTGCTGAGGAAGCAGATTTCCAGAAAGGGCTTCCCTTTTAAGTTGTGTGCCTCAAGGATCTTTAAGGTGTTCTCTTTAACACCTTGCACCCTGAATGCCCAGAGGTTTTTGGGAAATAATGGCTGTAGCATTTGTGTCCTCCTTGTAACAGGCTCCTCTGAAGGTTGTGTCTCAGGGAAAAACTGTAAAGCAGATTTGTAACTTCTGTTAAAACTTCAGGCTCTTAACGGCAATAAAAGTGACGTCTTCTCCCAAGCAGTGAGTGATGCTGTGAGAAGAAATCATCTCCAGCTGTGGCCAGGGGAGGTTTAGGTTGGATATTAAGGAAAAGTTTTCCACCAGAAGGGTTTTCAAATGTTGGAACGGGCAGTTCAGGACAGTGGTGGAATCACTGTGCCCTGGATGTGGCACTTGGGGACAGGGCTGGTGGTGGCCCTGGCAGTGCTGGGTGAGGGGTCAGACTTGGTGATGTAGGAGGGCTTTTCCAGCCTGAACACGTTGGGGATTCCATGGTTTTAAGTCTCCAGTGCTCCCTGCTCTCTGCTGCTGTTGCTTTTGAAGCCAGTTTGGAGTGGCTCCTGCTGGACCTGCCTTTTGCTTTATTCCTCAAATTCTGCTTCTGGATGTATTTCTAAATCACAGCCCACTGTTTCACTCTTGATCTCAAAGCCAGATTTTGGTGTTTTTCTTTGAAGGTGTTCCTTGTTCAGCTTATATTTGGTTTCTTATTGTGAGCTGTTTTTTCCCCTTCCACTGAATCTATTGTTGTTTTGGGAAGTTGTATCAGAAAGTATTTTATTCACAGTATTTTGAATTCTCAGCAGATTTGCTGCCACAGCAGGCTCTCACCAGGTGTTTGTACCCATTTTAGAGAGGGTGGATTATGGTGTAATCACTGCAAGGTCCAGTTTTAACTTCAGGGTTGCTATTTGTGATGTAAAACTGTAATGAAAGGACAGGTATTAGAGAAACTGGCTAGGTGTAAGAAACATAGGGATGTTGGAAAAGGCAAGAGGGGTAAGAAAAGGCCTGAGATCTGTGCACCAGGGCTTATAGGAGGTAGTTTTTGGGCTTATCGTTATGAGCTGTTTAGGGTTTGTTAGTGCATGTTAAGATTTCATAATTATGTTGGAAGCTTGTGAGGTCAAGGAGAAACTTTGAGCCAATGAATTTTGTGTTAGATTGAAAGCTGAGATGGGTTTGTCTGGAAGATGAAATGCCTGAGAAGCCAAAAAAATACATATTTTAAATCATGGGGCTGACTTTGTAAAGAACTTTGTTTGGAAAGTGGTGTTTTGGGCTGTAAAGGTTTAAAACTAGAAAAGACTGGTGGTGGAAAAAGGTAGGAGTGTGCTAAAGTGGTATCACATCCTGCTTGAAAGAGCTGACTCGCTGGGGTTTTTTCATCTCCAACTCCTTTGATAAAAATAAGCTTTTAAAATTAGATTTGTATATATACAATTAGTGGGTGTGAGGTGTAAGCAGCTCTCTGCACCTGCTGTCAGTAAAATAAACTGAGGGGGGAAAAAAAAGAATAAAAATGAGCTATTAGTAGAAGCAGGAGCATTCCTTGTAGGTCCTGTCAGCTTGTGGTTGCAAGAGGCTTCTGATACTGGGGAGGTTGGGTGGGTGTGAGGGCTCAGGGTGAGTGTCAGAGGAGGGGGTTCCCCACAGGTTTCTGGGGGTTGTTTTTCCTCCCCTTTAATCTGTCAGAAATGCTTCTGAACTAGAAGAACATACAGCATGTTCAGCTTTTACCTGCTCATGCCCCAATTTTTGTGTGTTGATGTACAGTGGGTGTCTGATAAAGATGTGTTCCTGCTTCATGTTGGACTGAGGGCTGTCTGAACCCAAGGTTTATCCCTGGAATTAGGGTGTAGAGCTTTGTATGTCTGCTCCCACTTGATATTCTTGCCTATTTAGCTGGATTAATAACTGTAAAGATGGGAACAGTATTTCCCTTGCCCTAAAACAGGATCAGCTGTTTATTTCTTGGTGAGAACTCACACCTCTTCTCCCTTCCTGGTCTGTTCTTCTAAATAACCAGGCTTATTCACATGCTTATTTTCTGGGTATTTTCTAGGCAGATTTGGGTCCTTAGCTGCCATGGGATGCCCTATCCAGATCAACACAGGCTGATGCTGGTGTGGTGGCACAGGCTAGGACAAGCTGTACCCTTCTCTGCCCTATGGAGGAATTCCCAGCTGTTGTTCTCTCTTGTCCCAGAGGTTTTTGCCATCCTGCCCCATCTTTCCACAGCTGGTTTGTCCCTACTTTTGTCCCTGTGATGCTGCTTTTCTTTTCCCCCTCTTTTTATCAAACTTGTTACGGTCACGTTGAAGTACAATCCAATTTTCTACCATAATTGCAGTCCCTCCTGCTTCATCATCTAGAAACTAAATAGCCTGTTACTTCCATCTTCTAGGTTATTAATAAAACTGGGTACAGGAGAGTTGGAACTGCTGCAGAAACTTGGATTAGGATCGTGCTGCTTCTTTCAGATGAGTCATTTGATGGGGACAGAGTGTGCTTTACCTCTCTGTCTGTACTCACATTAGGGTGATTTTTTTAAGACTGGCCCTCTCTAATTGGCTTAGCACAGCCTGCAGTGGCTGTCAGGAGCTTTGCAGTGAAAGTAGAAGATGCACTGCTCTGCTTCTGACTCCTGTCTCTGGGTAATGAGGGAAACTTAATTGCTCAGAGGCCGGCTCTGGTTTGTTCCCATTTCTCTCCTTCTCTATCACCTTCCTTTCCTTCTGCTTGGGATGAAACACTGGATCTAGCTCAGCCTGTTTATCATGGAATCTAGCATGTTTAGGCTTGGGAGGGACCTTAAAGCCCATCCAGTCCCACCCCTGCCATGAGTAGGGACACCTTCCACTGTCCCAGGCTGCTCTAAGCCCCAGTGTCCAACCTGACCCTGGACACTTCCAGGGATCCAGGGGCAGCCACAGCTTCTCTGGGCACCCAGTTTCTTCCCATCTAACCCTGGAGTTTCTATGCAGCTTGAGGTAGTTCTTCTATATTTTTGAAGTGTAAGCTTTTTTCCTAAATGCTTAAAAACTTCCAGTGATCTCCCTTCAAATCACTGCCTGATTTTGGGAATCCATTACATCTGCCCTTCTGGAAATACATCAGTGAATGCATCTCAGAATTAAGTTGTTAAATGTCATTGCAGGTACTGCTGAAATTCCAGCAGTGAACCCTCTTCTCACAGAGTTGCGAGATCATTTATTAGTGCTTCCTTGCCAGTTTCTAGGTAACGACCAGATTACATGATGCAATATTGCATTTATATGTGGTGCCTCTGGGGGGCATACCTTGCTTTTTAATTTGGGTATGGCTTGATACCTCCAGGAGACCTCTCCACCTATTTGCTGAGCTACATCTTAAACCTATTGAGAGAAGCAGATGGTGAGGGTTGAAAAGCTCAATCCAGGCTGCTTTTGTTGGCTTTTGGGGTTTGTTTTACCCAGGTAAAGGGAAGGTGGTCCAGGGCTCCTTCTGCAGCTTCAGTCTCATGTGGCAGTGATGATTCCTCGGTCTTTGGTCATTGACCCAGCTCAGCCGCAAGTGGTTGCTGAATTGTTGTGTAGCACAGTGATTGTCTTCAGGAAATACCCCAAACCATAGAATCATGGAATATCCTGAGCTGGAAGGGTCCTTGACCCAACACTCACATCCCAGCAGTCCCCTCCTGTGCATCCCTGAGAGCATTGTCCAAACATTCCTAAAGCTTTGGCAGGGTTGAGGCCACGACCATTCCTTGGGGAGGCTGGCACTGCCCAGCACCCTCTGGGGGAGCAATCTTTTCTTCTCTCTCTTTTTCTTTTTTTTTTCTTTTTCTTTTTTTGTGAAAATTCAGCAAAAACATTTTAAAATTAGTTCATTAAAATAAAAAACATGAGTAGTAAACCAGAGGAGCACTATTTGGCCATCTGTTTGAACCGAGAATTCTTGAATGTGTTTCCGTGAAGAGGAGCCAGGTTCTTGGCACTATTTTCTATCTTCGGAGGGAAGGAAAAAAAAAGGAGAGAATGTGCATGTGTGAGACAACTGGCTGCTGATATCAAAATGCACATGTCACTGGGAATATAAAATGCAGGCTTTTAGAGCTGCCTCAATCCTACCTTCTGTCTCACCCTGCCACAGTAGACGTTCAGCTGCTGCCTGCGCTTGTCGTGTGGCCAGCCCCCCAAATTTATCCTTCTCATATGGCTAAATAACTTCATCCCCGTGGCAATTTGCTTGAATAAAGAGCCTGGTGAGCACAGTGGAGCCTGGGGATGCAGCAGGAAAATCAGCGGCTGCTCCGGTGAGCAATTACGCGGTGGAACAGCTCTGGGCGAGAGGAGGGGGTGGCCAGGCTGTCAGAGCCTGGATTAAAGCCTTCATCCCCCGAATTCCCCATGTAATATCTAGCTTTTGTAACAGAGAGCACCTCTGATTACAAATGTGTGCAGTGTTTAAAATTAATACCGATTTTCGCCGGGTAATTTCGGCACCGCCGCTGATTCCGCGCGCTCGCCTTTGGAGCGCCGTGCATGGAAATGAGATCAGCAAGCTGCTGTTGATGCCCCCCATTCCTATGTGTGCTTGGTTGTAAATTGCTGATGCACAGAATTTATTTAGCTTTATGATCAAAGCTGTGTATTTATGTGGGGCATTTTACAGCAGGAGCATGGCCAGGTGCACCTGAGAGAGATGGGGTGGTTTGTGGGCTGCTTCACCCTGTGCCAGGTGGGTTTGGGCGCAGGAGCAGTATTTGTCACCTGTAAAAATTCTGGAAATGAGAATGGATGCTGTTCTTGCCCTGGAAAACTGGAGATAAGTGCCTGGAAGTGCCTGTGGTGCTCTGTCCTTCGGTTACCAGTCATCCCCTCCCTGTGACCTCCCCTGACAGGTACATATGGGAGCTGAGAAACTCCCTCATTAAAAAGCTGCGTGTGTCATGATCCTGATGGGACCAGAGCAAAGCCAGTCGCCTCCCCTGGGAGGGCTGCTGTGGGTTTTGAGCTCGTTCTTTAGATGAAGAAGGTCATTTCTTTGTTCTCAGTGCCGCTGGTTTAGACAGTAATTCCTGGCTCCAGCACATACACAGATATTTAGGAAAATGGGGTATTTTGTAGCCCTGGGAGAGCGTTTGGCTTCCTTAGGGGTTGCTGGAGTCCCATATTTGAACTGGCTGATCTCTGTAATTCCTCTTTGCCTATGGTGCTTTACAAACTCTGAGTTGTATTTTTTAAAAAATAATGAATATGGTGCTGTCCAAGCTGAACTGTCCCAAAATTGCTGCCCTTGCCCTGTTTTTGCTTGCCCAGACTGCTCATGTGTCTCATCAAAGCTCATCAAATCAAAGGCAGAAAGAGTTTATTGTTTGCCTTAATCCTACAGCCACAGATACCTGTAGGGTACAGCCTTGCTCTTTATATTCTTTACCATTTATGCTTTTGTTTGTGTAAATTCTTGATATTGAGTAGGTTTTCTTAATCTCTGTCCTGTGCAGCACCTAATTTTGTGTTGTGCTCATGATAAGGGCTCCTTAATGATGTAGAAGCACAAGTTATTAGGGATGAATCCTGCTGTGAGCTGAGATTTGCATGAAGTAATTCTTACTCGAGGGATGAGCATGAGTTTTCCATTTCTGAGCCTTCAGATTTGTTTTGAAATATTTAGTACAGCTTGGAAATACAGGGCATTCTTTGAAACAGTTTGGTTGGAGAGGTGTCAAATTCAAACTATTTGTCATGAGATACTTAAATCCAAATACAAATCAAGGATTGTGAGGATGTGCCTGTTCCAGCTAATGAGCACATCCTGCTTTTAAGGGTGAAGAAGCCATTTGCACAGATTTGAGCTGACTGTGCCTGTTGGCTGCAGCAGGGTGACAGTCCTTGGTGAAGTGGGACAGCACATCAGGATCTGAATTTCATACTGGAAATAACAAGAATTGCACTGAGCTCCATGCCCAGTGTTTTTGGGGAAGGCAAGGAGCAGGTCCCCAAGGTGATAATTTAGGAAAAGAGCTGCTGGCTGACTTGCACTGTATTTATTAAATTTAATACCCTTTTCCAAGCTGCTCTAAACAGTCAAATCATGAAGAGTAAAATCTCTTAGGGCTCACATTTGTGAGCTGGGTATGTACATTCAAATACTTCTCTATTTTTCAATTCTCTACTTAATTTTTATTCCACCCTGTCTGGCCCTTCTTTGTGGCTCTGAGGACTGTTTGAAGGTACAGTGAGACTGGCAAGGCATCCTGTTGACCATGGGAATAATCAGTTGGCTCCTCAGTGCATTTGGTATTTTATAATTACCTGGGGGAACTTTCAGTGTTTAAAAAAAAAAAAGTAACTAGGAAATAGCAATTAGGCAGAACTTTCCCTCTCTGATCACGCATATACTGCATTTCCATTGTTACTTATAGCTTTAAAACCTCTCTCTGGAGGGCTCTATATTAAGTAATTCATCTTAGTTAACACTTCATTGGGAAGAGTGTGCAATTAATGGACAATGTATCAAAATAATGGCATGATTAATAGAAATCCAGTTCCTGAGGGCTGAGACTGGTTTCCTTTACAAGTTTTACACTTGTTTGGGATTGTTCTTTTCAGGTTCAGTAATGATATGTATTTATCTGCCACTTGATCTGTGAAGGCAGGACTGAAATCCACTTTGTGAGCGAGATAATGAAAATCCATATGTAGCTGTTCTGCTCCTTCTGTGCCATTAAACAACCAGAAATGCTATAGTCTTAATTGTTGCATGTTTAATACTGCTAATAGAGTAAGTTTATAAAGAAAAGATTAAAAAAAAACCCTGAACAAAAAAAACCAGCACAAACCCACAAAACTTCCCATTCTTAACATCTTTTATTAAACACAAAATGTGTTTAAACACGCTTAAATGTTGCAGAGAGCTGAGCTGTGGTGTAATCTTGGTTTGAAAGCTGCTGTTGTGGTTGAGCTGGGGGGGAATAGTGGGTCTGAGCCCGTGTGGAGTTCCCCTAAGGCACCAATTTTTGTGCAGATTGTTGTGTTCTGAGAATCAGCATTAGCCTGGGAGTGCTGACTGACTTGCTTAGGGAGCTTGACTGGAGATCAAGTCAGAGCTGTTGGCTCTCAGCACATGTTTCAGTGCTTTGGTTTTGGTAGAATGACAGGTTTTGAAGCTGGGAAATCAGGGTTCGAATCAGAACTAATTCCAGTTTTAGAAACTAGGAAGAAAAGTTTAGCGTGTATTAATTGGTGTGTTTTATCTCAGCGTGGGAAGCCCAGCTGTGAAGGGTGAGTGATGCTAAGCTGGAGGCCTTGGGGACTTGGGGGCTTAGGTGGGGAGATAAGAGTGGGTTTGCTCCAGGAGAGGAACCTAAATGCCTCCCCAGTGCTTAGGCCAAGCTTGCTAATCCTGGTTTAGGCTCTGTCACACTAGAAGCCCTAAATGGGATTTCTCATTTTTGAGAGAGGCAGCAGAATGCCCATAATACGCTTTTAGCCCCAGAAGAAGCAATCCCAACCCTGCCCTGGGGTAGTGGCTGAGTCCCTGTGAGCCAGGGGACAGGAGGTGACAGAGCAGCTGCTCCATCTGCTGGGGTTGGAGCCTCCTTGGTGGTGACATGTTCTACATTCCTTAGAAACAAATGCAGGATCAGGAATAGGATGTGGCTGGGGGCTACGACTCCGTTCTCTTTATCCAGGTGTCCAGAGCAGGTCTGGGATTCATCCTGAGGCAGCAGCACAGGGTTCTCTGCTGGTTTAGCACACCTCTCCAGAGGTAGCACCATTGTAGCTTTTTGTCTAACATGTGTCTTGCTATCTTCCCCTAACTGTGGTGTTTGAGTGTAGAGCTCTCATTGCCATAACATCCCATGTGTGCTCTGAGAACTGGGCTTCCCTTGAGGAAATGCTGACTGACACAGGAAACTGATTTTGGTGGTGATACACGATGTTGTTTGTGTGCAGCTTTGCCTTTCTTAGATACACTTCTCTCACAATTATCTAAAACAAAGGTGATACCCACGGCATATTAACTATATCAACCCAAGGACACCTAACGTGGGTTCTAATGTAATTGCTGCCTTTTTTCCACATTATCCTTATTATTTATATATGAAATATAAATAAGGCAAGTTCATGAACTTCAAGCAATTCCCTTGTGTTCCCATATAAACTTCAGTTACATTCTGGTAATTGATTAATTTGCAAAAGACCTTTTTTTTTTTTCCACAAGCGAAGCCTTTTTCTGTTTTGTGTTTTGTACCTTTGCTGTGTGTAACGATCTGCTTTGTGTGGCAGGTGGGAGATTCAAGAAGGAGATAGTGGTTGATGGACAAAGCTACCTGCTGCTGATCAGAGATGAAGGAGGCCCTCCAGAGGCACAGGTGAGCCCAAAGCCTCACTTTCCTAGTTTTTCTAAACTTCCTTTGAAGGAACTGGCTCTGCTTTGTTCTGTCCTCATTTTCCTGCTGGGAGAATTCCAGCATCACCCTCAGGTGAAAAAAGATGTTGTCCAGCAAATGGTTGGTATTTCAGTAACAATGGATGGATGAGTGTGCGCAGCAAGTATTTGGGATTCTTGCTGAGACCTTCAAGTAGGGATATACACTTCATTTTCCTGAGCCCCCAAGCAGTGTGCTTCCCCCGGTGACACATCAGGATTTCACAGAATCACAGAATGCTTTTGGTGGGAAGGGACCTTAAAGCTCATCTCATCCCAGCCCCTGCCATGGGCAAGGACACCTCCCACTGTCCCGGATTGCACCAAGCCATCTCCAGCCTGGTCTGGGACACTCCCAGGGATCCAGGAGCAGCCACAGCTTCTCTGGGCACCCTGTGCCAGGGCCTTACCATCCTCACAGGGAGCAATTCCTTCCCACTATCCCATTTACCCCTGTCCTGGGTGATGGGAAGCCATTCCCTGTGTCTTGTCATGCTCCAGGCCCTTGTCCCAAGTCCCTTTCCAGCTCTCTTGAAGCCCTTCTGGAAGGGACTCTAAGGTCTCCCTGGAGCCTTATTTTCTCTAGGTTGAGCACCCCCAGCTCTCCCAGCCAGTCCTATCGATTTGCCTTGGAGAAGACACTTGTGGGTTTGTGTGCTTGACCCTTACTCTGTTCTGAGTAAGTTTGCTTATGTGCTGCTTAAATCACCTCAGACCCAGCCACACTTTCTGCAGGCAGCATCCTTGTCTAGGGCATCCTCCTCTACCTCCCCTCACCTGGGCACTGGCAGGATTTCCTGAGTGTTGGCTGCTGCTGGCTTTGCTTTGCTCAGCTCTTCCGGGAGGGATCAGCTCCCAGGCAAGCAAGAATTTAGCATCAGGAACTGCGCTGTGGCCAAACAGCTGAGGGGGAGCGGTGCCAGCAGTAGCAGCTTGGGTTCAATTCACCACCACAGCTCCAGAGGGATGGGAGCATGGGGGAAGGTGCCAGGACAAAGGGGAAGAGAGAGGACGTGGAGGAAATGGAGGCTGAGAGAGACATCCTGGAAGGAAGTCACAGGACAAAATAAAGCGTTGGCACATCTGCAGCTGTGTCAGCAGGAGTCACAAGGAAAGCTCTGTCTGGGGCTGGGAGGGATTTGGCTGAAGCACCCCCTGGTTTCCAGCCTCTGATGCTTTTAGAGCATTTACTCATCTAAAAATGTAAATAATGGGGGTGTAAAGGTACAGGTGGCAGTCTGAGGTGGTTTGGTGCCCCAAGAACTGGCTTTGTAGAGCTCACAGGAGCTGCCTGCAAACTGCTGAACAGCACAGGATGTGCTCCTGGTGTGTGCCAGGTAAATCTTTGCTGTTGTCCAGTGGAAGGTGTCCCTCCCCGTGGCAGGGGATGGAATGAGATGAGCCTTAAGGTCCTTTCCAACCCAAACCGTTCTGGGATTCTGTGGTGGCTGAGGTTTGTTCTCCATCCTTGTGATTTGCCAAAGAGGTTTGAGGTGTCAGTGCTGTCTCACCTTTCAGCATGAGGGTTTCCTGTAAATTCCCTTTGGAGTTTTTGGGTGCAATTTCAAGTTACATGTCTACTAAAAATCTTTAATGTATCCATTAATTCCTGCAGTGAAAAGTTTCCTTGTGGGTTGATGAATAATGGGGATTGAATTTGAAGTGCAGTAAGCAAGGAGCTGACATATGAAGTTCCTGGCACTGGGTTGTGGATATTCCCCAGATTACTGTCCCCTTTTTTTGGGCAGGAAGGGAGAAAAAACAAGCTTCCCTGAAGACTCTTTTTGTGGGTCTATGATCTCTACTGTCTTTGCCTAAGATAAAATGGTTCTAAGATGAAAATAATTGAATTTCCTGCTGTAAAACCAAATTAACCTAGTGACTGACCTACAATGAGCTGCTGCATGCAACTTTTTTAATTTAAACCTTCTTTTATAATTTGGTTTTGGGCTTGCCTTGAACTAGCAGCTCTGCTCACTCACTGTAATAAGTCTGAGAATGGATTTCAGTACCAGTAGCTGATTTATTCTTGTTTCAAGCCATTCCCTGCACAGTACTCTGGATGATACCTCCAGGGTTTCCAGACCTTGTGTTACCCGAAATTCCTTTGGTTTTCTGTACCACAGGTCTTATATCCACAAAGATGAAACTGCATTTCAGTATGAAAAGAAAAATAAGGAATTGCTGGAAGTGTTTTGTGTCTGCAGGAGCTGCACTGTGTAAATCTGTGGAGTGTTTTAAAATCTTCATTAGAA
The DNA here is from genome assembly GCF_963662255.1 of Cinclus cinclus. NCBI lineage: Eukaryota > Metazoa > Chordata > Aves > Passeriformes > Cinclidae > Cinclus > Cinclus cinclus. The sequence continues at coordinate 8,637,901 of NC_085066.1, read as the reverse complement.
GGCTGCTGTACACACTGATCAAATGTTCAGAGGGTTTAGAGAGATTGTTAGCTTCCACATGGGATGCCTTAAGGACATTTCATTTGCTGGGATGCCTTAAGGACATTTCATTTGCTGAGAAGAGTCTTTGGCATGATGCTGCTGAGTCCAGTCAACAAAAGCCATTTTATAATGAGACTCAAGCCCACATCTCCCAAATAATGACACAGTCTCCAGTTCCTCTGGTTGCATCTTCTGGTTTGAACAGTTTAACAGTTTGGTGGTTGACCTTATTCTGGCACTGACTCTGCTGTTTGTTAATCAGTCTTGTCCTTTCCCTCTGGAAGATTGTCCTCCTGACTGTCTTGAAAACCTTAAAACAATTTTTTGTCTATTTTTACACCGTAACAGCCCAGGCAGTGTTTGGTTTCAAGACAATCATCATGAATATGCAAAGCCTTTCCCCAGTGAGCCTCTCTGTTCAGTGTGTCCCCTGGCATGTTGTAGTAAAAATATAACAAAGAGCACGGAAATCCCCTGGCTGAAGCTTGTTTCCATTGCTCTAAATTTGGGTAGGAATGGAGTCACTTAGGGAAAAATAAAGGCAGCGAGGTAAGCTGGAGTTTTTTCTTGATGTCCTGTTTATGTTCACTTTATGTTAAGTTAAATGTCTTTAAACAGTCTTAATTCACTTCTGAGCTAAAGGCTTCTCACTTGCATGGTCACTGAGGAGCACCTTGGCTTGGCCTGTGCACCTGCATGTCCCTCAGCAGGTTCCTGATGCCAAGTGACAGAAGTTTGCTCTTCCACTGAAAGCAGGACGAGGCACTTGGTGCTGTTGGCTCAGCTGAGAGTGTCTGTATGGTAAAGAATTGGAAGTCTTAAATGAATGCTTTTGGACATGAATTAAGATGTGAGAATTCCTAGCAATGCCTGTCCTGGCACTGTCAGCCACATCAGTATGTGTGCATGCAAATCACAGCATGGGGATGCAGGCAGCACTGCTCATTTCAAATGAGAGGAGTGCTGCTCATTTCAAATGCACGGATCCAGTAATCCCAGCCTGCTGTGTTCTCTGGGAATCAAACCCAGTGTGCACTGACAGTAGCTGGGCTGGTGGTTACACACCCCAGTGAAGAAGAGATGCTCTCGTGGAGAAATCCCTTGTGTATCCCAGATCCCCATGGCTTGCAGGGTGATGAGATTGATCATTTTAGCAGCTTATCCTCCTACTGAGGCCTTGGTTGGTTGTGAGTTTTTCTGGTGTTTTTTTTCCCTTGCAGGAAGGTAAGAACATTCTTCTCTCAGCTTTCCTTCCTTCCCCCTCCTCGCTGCTCTTCTCACAGTTGGCCTTTTCCATTTTTATCCTGCAGTTTGCCATGTGGGTGGATGCTGTTATCTTTGTGTTCAGCTTGGAGGATGAAGTCAGCTTCCAGACTGTTTACCACTACTACAGCCGCATGGCCAACTATCGCAACACTAGTGAAATCCCCATGGTCCTGGTGGGCACCCAGGGTAAGTGCAGCCTGATTTCCAGCTGCGGTTGTGAGACCACAGTGACTCTTCCAAGCTGGCAAAGCCGTGTCCTGTCCTTTCCCCTTTGCTACAGGGCTGTGGAATTGCAAGGACTGTATTTGAGGAGAGAGAAAAATGCACTCGCAGCTCTCTTGGAGAGGGAGTGTAGGACTTCAGCAAGGGAAGAAAGAGGGGAAGTTTAGGTTAGATATGTACAAGAGATTTTTCCCTGTGAAGGTGGGGAGGCCCTGGCACAGGGTGCCCAGAGAAGCTGTGGCTGCCCCTGGGTCCCTGGAAGTGTCCCAGGCCAGGCGGGATGGGGCTTGGAGCAACCTGTGATAGTGGAAGGTGTCCCTGCCCATGGCAGAGGGTTGGAACGAGGTGAGATTCAAAGTCCCTTCCAACTCAGACCATTACAGGATTCTGTGACTTGCAAGGAAACTTTAAATAATGCTTTCAGTGTGTGCTGGTTTTCTTGCTCAGCAGAGAGATGCCCTTCTTGAATTTGGGCAGGTGAATCAGTTGTGCAGGGAAGCTCTGCAACCAGACCAGTTTCCATGTGCTTGGCAGTCTGGAATGGTTCAGCACCCTGGCATTGCTGAGAGGCAAAAGGATGAGAGGTGGAAGACTTCCAGCAGCACGGTAGGAAGCAGAAGTGAACCCTGGCCTCAGGCTGTGCCTCTGGGAGACCTCTTTAAATCAGGTAGAAATGCAGCTTTCTGCCACTTGAGACAGCCTCTCCCCCCAGTTTTTCCTTCTGCTTTCCTAAAGCAAAATATAGCAAGGGAAATTAACCCAAAATATCTCACTTTCTTTGGTGTTTGAATGGTGTTTTAAATGTTCTCTGCCTTGTTGTGCCAGTATATCCCAGTAATACTCCACCAGTTTCCCATACTGTGATTGGTTTGCTGCATTGGTAGAGTTGAGGCTGTTCTGGTCCTGACCATATAGAACCATGGAATTATTAAGGTTGGGAAAAAAAATCTTTAAAATCATCAAACAAAACTGTTCCCTCAGCACTGCCAGTGCCAGCACTAAACCATGTCCCCAGGTGCTGCATCCACACCACTTCTACGTCCTTCCAGGTACAGAGCCCACCTGGCTGTCCCCTCCTGTCACGGAGTTGTGCAGAGCCAGAAGGTCCCTCCTGAGCCTCCTTTTCTCCAGGATGAGTGCCCCCCCCCCAGCTGCTTCTCACTCCTTTTTAAGTTTCTTCCCTCTGGAGCATCTATTTCCAAGAGTATCCTCAGGTTGCTGTTCTGTGTTAGAGAAAGAGCACAGGTGGTGTGAATTGTTGGTTCAGTTTTGGGCATCCTCCTTTTCGTGTGTCCCACTGGTTCTGGTGGTGTTGGAGCTTTTTGGTGGTTGGTTTTTCGTTTTTTTTTTTTTTTTTTTTTTTTTCAGCCACATGGTTGGGGAGCAGTTGGCCTTCCCCTGCCAAGGGGTGACAGTGCAGAGGGGATATGTGGGCAGCAGGGAAGGAGGAATCACAATCCAGCTGGAGGGAGGAAACAGATGATAAGAAGGAAAAGGGGAAGTAGGAACAGAAAAAGTCTTAGGACAGCAGAAGCTCCACCAAAAAGCAGAAAGGAGCTGCTTTGAAGCCCACGTTTTGGGCTTGAAGCTGGAGTTGAAAAGATGAAGGGGAAACATTTCTACAACTTTTTTTTTTTTCTGTGCCCTTCTGACACTGGGTTATGGTTTTCCATCTCCTTCCTGTTACTTCCAGAAAAAGAAAAGTTCATTTTCTGTTGCAGCACTGATGCAAAAGGGGATTTTTTGAAAATATGGAAATAATGCTAATTCTAGAAATAAGCATCAGGAGAGAACACAACTTTTTGTCTGTGTTTGACAGTGAAATAAAATGCATGTAATACATAAATACACTTGTTAAAATATGTATTTGAACTATACTTCTTTCATTTAATAGAATCCCAGAATGGTTTGAGATTCAGAGCACCTTAATGCATATCTTATTCCAACTCCATGTTGTGGGCAGGGACACCTTCCACTAGCCCTGATTGCTCCAAGCCTTGTCCAGACTGAACTTTGTTTTGTCAGATATCTCTGAAACGGGATGTGAAATGAAATCTTTCCCAAAATAATAACACTGTCCCAACGCTTCCAGATGTTCTCCCCTGGCTTCCAAAGCCAGCTCAGTGCCCCAGCCTGAGCCACCTCGGTACAAGGAGGCAAACTTTGGGGAAGCTGTGGTGTTCTGGAGCTGAACCCTGTCAGTTCCTTTCTGGTTAAATGTTACCAGCGCCCTCTGCTGATAAAAAAAAAAAATAGGCTCCTACTTCTAATTTCTGCTTTATTTTTATTAATTGGGTCTGATGAGAAGGTGATGACAACATCATTTGAGGTCTGATCCTGTCATGCCTGGGGCAGAGTCTCAAATACAACGTTGTAAGAGGCATTGATTCCATGTTTAGGTTCAGGTGATGCTTTTTTTCCCAAAGAACAAATCTGTTCTGCTGCTGTGGGCAGTTGCAGATTTTAAGGAAGACTCAATGGGCAGCTGTAAATGCTGAAATAAACACCTGTTGTAGAACCCTAGACTGGTTTGGGCCGAAAGGGACCTTGAAGATGATTGAGTGCCACCACCTGCCATGGGCAGGGACACCTTCCACTATCCCAGGTTGTTCCAAGGCCCTTCCAACCTGGCCTGGAACACTTCTAGAGATGTTACTCTTCCACCGAAGAGTAACACAGTACTCCTGGGGGAAAAAGAAGTTGCTTTTCAAGATCTTTTAATAAGATTATCACTTCAGATAGTATGGAGTAGCAAGGAAGAAGCTTTTCCTTTCTGTTCTGGTGTAAGATGTTTTCAGCTCCTCTGGATAAGCTTTAGAAAATAAAATTTCTGATTTTCAGCTTTCATGAAAAGAAGCTCTTGGAGAAAATTACCAAGTATTATTGTTTACAAAAATACAATTTTTGTCAGCTTTGCAATATGTTCCCACGTGTCTGGGTGCCTTTACAGTAGAGTTTGAGAAAGCAATTTACAATCAAGTTCTATTACTTGAAAATATTTAATATTTCACATTTCATACTCTGTAGTCACTGATATTTACAGAGGCCTAAAAACCATTTGACATGTTTGTACTAATTGCTCACTTGTTTCCCTAAATGTATTTTACATCAGAGCTTATGCTCTTTCATGTGACTGTATTTTTTTTTCCTTTTTTGGCAGCAATTGAGCTCGATATATGTATTTAGGGAAAGCAAAAAGTATTGGAGGTTTTCTCCCTGGCTTTTAGAATCAGTGTACTGGTAATTTGGATAAGGAGATGTAAATTAGAGTGATGTGCACCCTGTTTCATGGTTTGTCTTTAACCTCACTTCTTGGCTATTGGTCAGTATGAGAGGAGCTGGCCTGAAGTTGTACCAGGAAAGGTTCAGGTTGGATGTTCCTCACAGAAACAGTTGCCAAGCATTGGAACCATGCCTGGAAGTGCTCAAAAACCACGTGAATGTGGCACTTGAGGACATGCAGTGGCCGTGGATTGATGTTACGCTTGGTGACCTCAGAGGTCTTTTCCAACTTCAGTGACCCTCCTGTGACTCTGTGAATCCCAAGCTGGTTTTTCCAAGTGACCTTTAACGGGTGTTTTCCCCCTGTCCTTCTGCAGATGCTATCAGCTCCACCAACCCCCGTGTCATCGACGATGCCAGAGCCAGGAAGTTGTCCAATGACCTCAAGAGATGCACTTACTATGAGACCTGTGCCACCTACGGCCTCAACGTGGAGAGAGTCTTCCATGATGGTACTGCTGCCTTTTCTCACCCAGCGCCTCACTCCATCCTCTAGCTGCTCTTTCTAAGGAACCACCCATCTGGGATAGCTCAGATATTTGCCTGCTTAGTTAAAGAGAATGCCTGATTTTTAGGCATTTTTGTTGTGTTTTCTAAGATGGCTCCTTAACTTGAACACAGTGCACGTGCACTGATGAGTTCTCTATCACCAGCACCTTCAGTCTTAACTGTCTTAAGCTATTTTTAGTCCTTATTTAATTTTCAGTGTTCTTTGGTGCTTCCTTTATTTTAGCAAAGTTTTCTTTGGTTTTAGTGCTCGTGGGGAGGCTGAGGGTCTGTTTGTGCAGAGTAGCTGAAAATGCTACATTTGAGTACCTTAGAGTTCATGGGGTGTTAAAAATTGTGAGATAGGTTGGGTGTTGGGAAGGAATTCCACCCTGTGAGGGTGGGGAGACCCTGGCACAGGGTGCCCAGGGAAGCTGTGGCTGCCCCTGGATCCCTGGGAGTGTCCAAGGCCAGGTTGGATGGGGCTTGGAGCAGCCTGGGACAGTGGAAGGTGCCCATGGCAGGAGTGGGACAGGGTAAGCGTTAAGCTCCTTTCACACTCAGACCATCCTGGGACTCTTCGAGAGTCTTGTGTAGGGGTTTTAATCCTTGTGGGCCCCTCCCAGATCCAGGTATTCCATATTCGATGATTCTGTGATCTTGGAGTTGGATGAGATGGGATCTGTGCCCCCTCTAGTGGAATTTCGACCACGTGTCCTGGGGCTTGGCTGGCTTCTCGCCAGGCTCCTCTGGTGGCTGAACTTGTCAGCCCCTCATCACAGCAGCCTTCTATGTCTAAAAACCTTCTTAATTAAGTTTTAATGCTTCTCAGAGCTCCTTACTTCTGTGCTTTTTTGTTTCTGACTGCTCATTGCAAAGTCCTGCTCTGCCTGTGCTTACGTGAGGCAGTGTCACATCAGCATCTTGCAATGGGGTGTGAAAAGACACTTCAGATTTAAAAGAAAAAGGCAAAAATTTCAAATTTTTACATGGAATAAAAGGCGATACATTCTAATGTTTACATTGGAGAAAAAGTAAAACTTGTAATTTTTACATGGGAAGAAAAGAGGCAAAACATTGTACATAGTACAATGTACATGGGAAATACTGGCATGCACCCGTTTTTTTAACCAATCTGTTGGTCAGATTTTTGAGAAGAGCATTTGAAGCTGCTTCATCATCATGCTTTTCTCCCTGTTTTCTCTTGAACTAGTTGCAAAAATTGTTGTTTTAACTGCCTGGATTTTCTGTATTGATTAGGACTTTCAAAGACTCATTAGGGGGTTTTGTTAGCACATTTATTTTTGAGTGCTGGCTGTGGTTAGATTGTTAATTATATATTTTGAGTCCTGGTGTTTGTGGCTCTGTCTACAGCCTTCTTGTTTTGTTTTTTTTTTCCTCAGGGATTTTAAGGGAAGTCTCTTGGTGCAAAGCTAATGTGATAAACTTGTAAGCTTTCAGGAGGTTCGTTTGTCTCTCTTTAGCCATAAGAAAGAATTGACAGGGATCATGTGTTTTAAGAAATATCAGGGTGTTGTTTTGCCCCCATGGCAGCCAACCAACTCTTTAATATTTGCCAGCTAATAGGATTAGAAATGCTTCTGTATGAATGGGTTACACTTGCCAGACACGTCTGGGACTGAATCCAATTCCTGATAATTTTTGCTGTTTACTTCAGCAGGAAACAAAGCAACTTCTTAACCCCATTAAATGAGGGGGTGTGAATGAGCAGTGTAAGCTGTTGATAGGGAGCACTCGATTAAATACCCCTTGGTTTGTGCTGCTCTGGGGCATTCAGGTTCAGTGTAGCTTTCACAATTCTTAGTGGCTTCTTCAGAGGTTCACATTAGTTTGGCACCCTGCGATAGTGGAAGGTGTCCCTGCCCTGGCAGGGGATGGAACAAGATGAGCTTCAAGGTCCCTTTCAGCCTAAACCATTCTGGGATTGTGCGACAGGAGGAAAAAAAAAAAAAATCCACCTGAGGATGTTCCAGCCCACAGACTTTTCTTCCACACACACAATTAGTGGGTTTTGACACCAGCTCCTGGTTTGGGCTGCTTTGCTTGCGGGCCTTTTTAAAAATGTGTTTTCTTGTTTCTGTGCTGTGCCTTGCTGTGATGTAGACCTACCTTTTGGAGGAAGAAATTGGAAATGGCATTGAAGAGCTTTTTACTCCTTTGTTGCACACACTTTAGAAATTAAATTTCTAATTTGTCCCCTACAAGCAGCTACTGAACTTCCTGGTCATGTGTTACAATTCTTCTATGATAACTCATTTCCCCTTTTCTCCACAGCTGAGTGGTAAAATAACTGGAATGATTATTGTTATTATGAAAATGCTACTTTGTTCTCGAGTTAAATCCAAATACCTCGTTTCCAATGCTTCATTACAGCTGATAAGCTCACTATTGATTGTAACAGAGATGGAATCATTGAATCACTTGGTTTGGAAAAGACCCTTAAGATCATCAAGGCCATTGGTTCATATTTTGTAAGAGGAATGCTGAGGAAGGTGAAAGCTGAAATCCTCCCTCACATTCTGCTATTTTAGAGGCTATTTTTTAACCTTCAACCATGTCCCACTGAGATTTAATCCCACATATGTTGGGAGTTAAAACCTAAATTTCAGGCTGAAATAAAAAAGAGAAGTTCTATGTTTCAAGGGTTTAGCTTAGTAATGTGCCCAATGATGAAGGCTAATAAATCCCTTCATATTGTTTGGTATTTTGAATAGTTGAACAAGGGAGTTGCATTTTAAAAATCAGTTAAATGCTAATAAGACCCATTTTGCTTCATATTCCCAATTAATAATTAGACTTTTCTGCCTCTGCTTATCAGAACAGATTATATCAATGACATTGGAAATGATTATTTTAATACTTTTTGTCAGCACAGTGTTGTAATGATTGTGTACTGCCCCAGGATGCCTTTTTAATGGTTTTAGCCTTCTTGGATTAGTTTGATGTACCATTAATGCATGAGGATTGCTTTTATTTTTGTTCACAGTATATTCATTACCACACATCTTGCCCTGCTTTACATTTGGATTCTCCCTGACCCATTTAACTATGGGCCATGCGAGTCTCTGACACCACAAAGGAGCAAATACTCAAATATTTAGAGGACAAAATTTTGCTATTACAGGGCGTGAAAACAAAAGGGTTTGAGTCTAACTTGAGTTCAGAGTTGAATCTCTGTCACTTAGCAGTTCAGCCAGGGGGACTTTTCCTCATCTAGATGGCTGCAACCTCCGATTTTGATCTAATACTGCCCAAAAGAACAATAAAGCTGTGAGTATTGAGGCAGGAGTTACAGGTATGTGGTGGCAGAGGCTATCGCTGCCTCACAATTTCCTCTTTGCTCTGGTGCTGTGCTACTGCCGGTACTTTTGGATGCTTTATTGGCAAATTTGTTGGGTTTTGCCCTTTTCTGACCCAGAGATGGGGCAGCTGAGAGGCATTTTTAAAGAACTTTTATTCCAAATTCAGTCTCATATGCAGTGTGAGACAATACAGATGTTGTAATTTACACCATCGTAATAAGAAGCCAACTATCTCTACAAATCCATTTCCCACAGAAAAAGTAACTATTTTTTTATTAAGGAATGTGTCTGCTCTGTGTAAAAAATCTACTAGACTTACTTTATTTCCAGACCCGAATAGTATTTCCCGTGTGGTGTTGAGCAAAGGTGTCTTAAAAGGAGAACTTCAAATTACCATTTCTCTGTTAAGGGATGGGAGATGACAAATGAATCCTGGTGCTGCCGGATTGACGGGAAGGGCTGTCACTTGCCATCAGCGTTATCAAGGCAGCTTTTATAGATGTGTTTTCATCAGGAAATGCTAATCAGCCGAATGGCAAGTGGATAAAAGGGAAGGCAGTCGGTCCCATCCCGAGAGTTGTTTTGGAGAGATCCGGCGTTCACTCCGGCACTGGATGTGGCCTGAGGGATTCCGGGCCGGTGGGGACCCCAGCGCAGGGCAAAATGAGGCAGCGATTCCTTTGGCTCCGGGAATTCCTTGTAGCTCCTGGGATTTTGGCCGAGGCCTCGGGAATCTACGTGGCATCGGCGGTGATGAGCTTCTCTGAGTGCTCGGGCTGGTCACGCGTGGCCTGGATCAGCCTGCCGGCTCTTGGGCAGGCCTAAAACCGCTGGGCAGTCAATATTTTGGCCGGTTAGATGTTTGTACGTTCCTGGTTGTTTGGTTTGGGCTTTTTTAACGAGGCAGCGACATGAGGGAGTGAATTCCTTTTTGTCGATATTAGGGCTTAGCCTTGGAGCAACAACCGCTCAAGCCGCGGTCATTTGAAACCCCCGTTCACGTGATGTAGTTTCAGTGTTGAATTCGTTTTAAGACGTTGATTTTAATGTAAAATGAACGTTTTTGATCTTAATCCGCGTTCCGTGTCCCTGGGAATACCGGAGCGCGGCGGGAGAGGCCGCCAGGGGGCGCCGGAGACGCGGCGTGAGGGGCCCGTGAGGGGCCCGCGATGGCGGCGGAGCCGCTCGGGGCTTTGTGTCACCGCGCCGGGACATTGAAACGGTCCGGCCGCCAAAATCGGCTGGAACGGGAAAAGATGTCAACACACAGATCTGTGCGTCTTGTGAGGTGTTTCTGTTTGTGTTTTATTCTGAACTTACTTCTCCCTTATTCGTGCTTTGCCCTTAAACTTACTTGCCTGCCTGTAACTCTTTGGTAAATGCGGTGATGTAGTTTGGAAACGAGCATTTCGTTTCACTCCACTTTTTTTTGGTGGCTGTTTTTGTTTGCACAGGCGTTTCTTCTGGTTTCCAGGTAATCTCTCAGCCCTGTTCCAAAGGCCCAGCGTTAACTAGCAGGAGGAAATGAAACAATACCCAAAATTTATGTAACATGGGCTTGAAATGAGCTGTGTGAATTGAACAGTGCTTGGTAAAAGAGGTGCGAAGAATTCCTCGTCCTGGGGAGCAGGTGGCATCGGTGGGAGTGGGCTAGAGAATGGATCCAAATCCTTGGATTTACATTTGCTGACTGATTACCAAATTTCACACTTCACACATTACAGCTGAAGATTTTTTTCCTGTTGTTCCTCGAGGTCTCTGCAGTACCCTCGTGCTCGGTGATGTCAGTGTCACTGCCATGCTGCTTGGTGGGCATAGACTTCACCTTTTTGCCAGTTTCTTGTGAAAATTGCAGCAAATTTGCAGGCTGTGGGGACTTTGAGGCTCATACTGCTCTGTCAGATTTTTCAACGTCACAACTGGATCCAGAAATGTGCAAAGGAAAGAAAAGAGACCTTCCAGTGACTACATCCATTTTCTGATCCCTGGAATCAGATAATGGGATGAGGAGCTGCAGTCCAGGCTATGGAATTTAAGAAGTTCTACAATGAGCCCAGAGGATTTGAATGATGTAATTGCAGTAAAAGTTCCAGGGAGATTTTGATTTTAGCTCTGGTGTGTCATTCAGTAGGTGACTTGTAGAAAACCATAATCTCTTGCAGCACTTCTTGTGTGACTTTTAATTTTATAGTGGTTGTTTTATGGCACTTCCTTTCAGTCTTAAATGAAGTGTATGCAGTAAGGCAGGTTACTTAAAACCTAGAACAGAGCTGCAGACTTTATGCAATAGGTGGCAGCTGTTAATTTTTTTTTGAGTACAATAAATGCAAGCCCTACTTCAATATAGACAAATTATTCATTAAATGAAAACAAGAATGTTGATAAATCTTAGCAAAATGCTAAAGAATTCAGGTTTTCAGTAGTGACAATTCAGAATTAGTCCGGTAAAGTCATATTCTGTAATGCTAACTCTAATTGAAATCCTGAGGCAGAAAACAAGGTGGTTGTTTTGGGTTAAATTGCCCCATTTTTTTTTTACTTTTACAGTAGAGATGAGAGTGAGAGGCAGAATCAGTCTGGCAGACTTTGTGTTGTGCTTGGGGGATAAAGTGTTAGAAACACATTTGTGGAGTGTGTGGCGAGCAAGTAGGAATTGTTTTACCTTAGAAACAGAAACAACAAATTCTGGAAGGAGGAGGAAGTTTGAAAATCCCTAATTTTTCAAATCTCTCCTTTTCTCAGTAAAGGAAAAGCAGAACAGAAATAAGCCACAAACAAGTGTTGTCATGCTGCAGTTCCTGGCAGAGCTGGTGCCAGAAGCTCACGGGGCAGTGACAATTTTTGCGATTCTTTCTGAGCCAAGTGAGCTGAACAGCAAACTGATGGCACAGCAAGACTGCTAGCAGGGCTCTCCTGGGCTGCCTCCAGAGGGGAGGGTTTCAAAACAAATAAAATGAAATAAATACTACTTGGTGATACCTGTTAGAGTGAGGATTCTTCAGCAGCTGCAAAAAGATGCTGCAGAGGAACTGACCACAAGGTTAGGTGAGGGCAGGAGAGGCTTCAACAGAGCATAACCTCCACAAAGTTGCTTTATTACAGCCAGAACCTTTTTCCTCCTCGTGTCTGCTTTATTTCTAACTGCTCTGTGTAAACTGTGCCTTGTTTGCTGCACTTTGGGGGATGTTTCTCCTTGCCCAGCATATCTTTGTGTCTCTTCCTACTGCTGTGCTGTTTGTTACACTTCTATGATTATGGTTTGATCAATTAATCTGACTTTTCTTAATTTATTGACAAATCTTAAAAGCCCATTCACCTCATCTGCTGCTTTATGCCATGGTCTTTACAGCATCTCCAGCAAGTCTTCACATACAGGGGGCAACATGAAATGTCTAAAGCTTGATTTTAATTTTTTTTTATTAGTTATCCTCAATACTTCTTCCCTTGGGCATTAGTTTTAATTGTTCTTTTTGGATTTATCTTTAAATTTGCTTGCAAAAAAAAAAAAAGGCTTTGCTGGTTTAATATTGATGAATGGAAGATTAAGAGCTCACCCACAAGATGTGTTGTCTGAAGACAGAAAGGGAAGGGGAAATGCCCTTTCTGTAAATGCCTTTTCTGTACCTTCATTCTGTTCTGGGTGTGTTTAGGAACATTTATTAAAGAGAAGATCCTGCTTTGCCCCCTCATAATGAAGAGATGCTTTTGTCTGAGCTATCAAATGTTTAAAACTGGTGTAATAAACATAATCCTTTTGTAACCTCCTCTGTTGTGTAACAAACACATCTCCAACATCAAAGTTGGTTATTAGCATAGCTGGTGCCTCAAAAGCCATTTCGGAAACGAATTGCAAATGGTTGCCTTTCAGCTAATCCGTATGCATATGCAAGTGCCATTGAGCTGTTTGCCTGGCCTGGATTAGCATCGTGTATTCAGCCTTTAAAAGCCTCCCTGGATGCCTGGGGGTGGTGAGTGCAGCAAGGCGTAGTGGTGGCATTCGCCTGGCCTGGGAATTCCTGCGCCAGCAAACTTCCAGCGCTCCTGCCAAGTTTATGGGATGCGTTTTCCCTTCTTCCTTCTCTAGAAAGTAGAGACTCTGTAATTGTGTATAATGAATTTTGAAATTGAGGTTAGGTCTGATGAGGTGGTGCTGCACAAGGGAACTCCTGCCCACCAAAGCTGGAACTTCTGCCCCTTCCTCCAGAAGAAAAGTATTTGCACCAATCGTGTTGCGTGATTTTCATCAAATGTCAGTGCAAAGTGACTTTTATCTCTGAGCTCCTCCTTTTATTTCAGTTTCTGTTGTTGGCCAGTCTTAAACATCGAGGCTCTTGTTCTCTGCATCAAACTCTTTCCTTTCTTTTCCTTAGTTATTGGAGTTGTGTATGAGCCAGAAGCAGCAAGGTCAGGTCCTGCCTGCTGCAGGATCTGGTCAATATTTTGTGGAAAAGAGAGAGTCTAGCACAACATCGTATGGTAGAACTCAAGAGATGAGTCTGGAGAACACAGAGCTACTTTTGAACAGCCTCTATTTGTAAGTTTTGGTTATTTCTTTAGCTTGGTTTTACCAGGGGTACCAGTCTGGGATCCGTGTGGACTTGTTTCAGCAGTGCTTGCTGCATTTTGGCTAGGGAGTAAGCTAAAATCAGGAAGGAAAATGAGTTGGCAGATGGATGGGACTGCATGGGCTGCCTCAGTTCTGAAAATTATCCCAATTATTAAATGTGAACACAGGGGCTCCATAGGTTTTATTAAGGGATTAGGAAAACTGGGGGACTCTTACTTACACTTCTGGATGTGGCACTTGGTGATGTGGTTGGTGGTAGCCTTGACGGTGCTGGGGTAATACTTTGACACAGTGATTTTAAAGGGCTTTTCTAGCCTAAAGGATCCTGTGATTCCTTATGGGTCCCCTGACAGTCTCCCAGTGTGATTTCATTATCTGCTGATAATTGGTCACAGTTTTCTGAGTTTTTATTTTCTTTGCTTTTTCTCCTTTTTGGCTGCTTATAGCTCCAGACTGAAAGTTTCCTGCAACTTTTGGAACTTCATATTAGATTTTTGAATAAATTTTAACTCTGATAGAAGACTGTTTTTGGAACATATTTGTCATCTGTGACAAGTGCATTCCCTCAGCAACCTCTGTGGAGTGTTGGCTTATCACCTTCAGTTTAAGAATTATTATAAAGTTGGTACATGACTAAAAATGGAATAGTTTTCTTAATAAATGTGCGAACATGTGTTCCTTTTAGCTTCAGCACAAGATCCTGCTGTGTCAGGTAACTTCTGCACTGTCTCACCTTTGAAAAGGCTGGAGGTGGCTTTCAGAGCCACAGAACCGGTTTTAAATTAAGGCAGAGGTTTGTTTTTCTTCAAGCTCTATCTGCACTTAATGAAGGAACATTATTGGCAGATGCTGAAGAAATATATTTTTCCATGGAAAATTGGATTTGGGACATAAAACTTGTTAATGTTAATAAAGACAGGTCATTACTGGTCTCAAGTCAGATATGCAAACTCCAGGAGATGGAGTGCTGCTGGTGGCACTTGTGCTGCTGCCACTTTTGTGTGAAAAAAGCCCTGGTGAGGAGTAAATCAGCCGGAGTTGAGCACACGTACAATCGCCTCACTCCCATCATTTATGCCCCTCCTGATGCCTGATGCACTCGCTTGTGTCTTAGGCCCGGTAATTTACAGTCTCCCAGAAAGGTACGGTTAGATTTAAGCTGTGCAGTAGTGTAACTAATGAGAAATAGAGGGGAATTTATAGCACTTGGTGATTGATCGGCCAACTACCTAGACGTTAATTGAAATCTGAGGAGTCCCAGCTGTCTTTCAGTTTAAAAAAAAAAAAAAAAGGAAAAAAAAAGTGGTTTTGGACAAGTGAAACTATTGCTTTGTAGCATTGTGGAGAACATGGTTGGGGTGAAAAGGTGGGACTCCCTAAGGAATGAAAGGGCTATTTCCTTATCACCTGCAGGCTCTGGCTGATCTGCACCCATGGCAGTATTACTCAGCTTCTTTTACAGCCCCGGTGTGGCTTCAGTGGTCTTTCCTTGGGATCGCACCGGGAAGCTTGGTTGTAGAGTCAGTCAGCACTTGGTGCTGCTCTCCCCTGTTTAGCAGAGGCACTCAGGCCTAACTGTTGTGTGACAAATTGTCTGCATAAATACTTGGCGTTAACCTCTCCCTTAATAACGCTGTTTAACTGGTCATCTCCGCAGAGAACACACAGCTTTCTCCTCTGCTGTCAGCGTCTAAATGCACCATTCTTGCTGGAGCTTAGTCTTGTGAAAATGTCTGAATTTTCCCATTAAGTGCTTAAAAAGTAATAAAACTAAAGCCATTAGCCTTCACTCGTCAGATTTGTATCAAGAGAAATATTCTCGGGCGCCATAAATCTGATCAAGTGTTCGACATTTATATCATTTGACTTCATTCTCTGGAAATGGACCTTTGAAGGTAAATTGCATTAAGTAGGGCAGTTTAAATTTTTAATACAATCTTATTGTAACTGTTAGCAAATGATTAAAGTGCAAAGGGGGGGCTTATGTGTTTTGGGAGATTTATGTGAAATGCTCTATGATGCTTCTGCTGTGGGAGGGAACTACTTTTGTGACAGCTGGATGTGCATAAACCCACAAACCCAAAGGATTTTTAGCCTGTAGTGGTGGAGGAGATGACTTCCTCTCTGCTGCTGTATTTCTGGAAGGTGTTTTAGGGGCAGGATTTATTCACCTGCACTGAAGCAATGTTGGCAACACAAAGCTTAACTCTTTTTCTAACAGGTTTCTGTGTGCCTGAGAGGTGGATTTTGATGGCTCAGTGGGCAGTGAGCTCATGGGCTGAGGTGGTTTATTTAATCTTATTTAGGTCCTTGGTGGTTTGTTTGGAGGGAGGCTTTTCTTCAAAGTATGAGAAAATCTCTAGCTTGAATTTGGTGAACAGCATAGATAAGTTGTGCTTTAGAAGCAGTGATGTGTTTATGCACCAGTTTTTGGTGGTGCTGTAGTAACCTGATTGCTCTTTTCTCAGGAGAATACTCAACATCTTGTGAATATTTAATGTGAAAGAAGTGATATTTGTTCAGAGTATTAGGTGACTATAACCTTTTTCTTATCCCAGCAGTCATGGCCCCAGTCATCCCACCAGCTGTGCCTTGTCGGGATGTAGCTGTGTGATCTTGTGGTTTCGTTGCGCCTCTGACTTTAGACTTTTGAGTTGTTAGGTAACAATTTTGTGTCATTTTGGCAGTTGAAAAAAGAAAATAATTGATTATTCTGGTTTTTTTGTGACCTTTTTCTTACAGTTGAGTTAATAGAACGGTCTGGATGAGGCACTTGATTTAGTAAATGTGTTAGTTTACTTCTTTCTGGAGGGTGGTTGCATCTGAAATGCACTAACATAAGCAGCAGCTTTCTATCACTTAGTGTCCTTTTCTGTGCTCTGTTAGTGAGGTCACTGGGTGTGCATGAATCTTCAGAAAGCAGAAATGTTCTCCATGAAAGCATTCATTTGGTAGTGTGTGCCCAAAAATGGGCTTTCCATGAAGCTGCTTCAAAATAGCTGGAGGAAATTACTCACTAAGGTGGTAAAATCCTGAAGCATCATAGAATTTTCTGTCACTTAAATCTATGTTTTGATGTGATTAAAAAGCGATTCTATATTTTGACATCGGATTAAGTACATACAATGATGTTGTCATTAGGAATGTTACTCTGAAAGGGGAATTAACAACTCAGTTACTTCCTTTATGGACATTTTACAAAACACATCAGTGTGACAGAATTCTCTCTGAATCTTTTAACTTTGGCTTTTTTTCTTGTTTCAACTTTTTCTAATCTTTGCAATTTAAAATCATAACTCTCTGTGGGATATAACAGGACTTGGGACTTGATTTTACCCCTCATGGAAAGGTCAGCAGAACTCCATGAGATACTGGTGAGGTAAATCCATGTGCCGAAGACTTCAGCTGTGTGTCTGGCACAATGTTCTCCTTAAATCCTTGAGTCATGTGCTTCTACTTGCAGCACAGTTCAAGCAGTGACAAAAACACAGGTTTATTTTTTAAATTACTTCAGATGCCAGAATGTTTCCAGTGGATTTATTGGCATATTTGCTTACTGAGTCTTGGAAGGCAGTGATTTGCATGGAAGTTGGCAATAAGTGATGTGCAATGTTAATTAGAGTTACCTGTGGAGGAAAAAAAAAAAAAGTTGGCATTGATTAAAGATATTTAATACTGAGCCTGATTTACAGCTGTATTTCATATCTTCTAAGACAAGGCTTAAGAAGCAAAGATTTGTTAACCAAGCACTTTGTCCTGTAAAACTTCCTAATGCTTTTGGTGCCTTGCACTACAGATTTATATTTTCTTGGACAATTTGACTTTTTTTTGGTCATTGAGGTTTCTCCCAGCAAGCTCCACCACAGGCTGTCAGAGCATGGAGGGGGTTTGTGCTCAGTGCAGAGCAGGAACTCTTTTCTCCTGCTGTGACTTTACAGTGGCACTGCTTCTTCAAGGCAGAGTAACTTCAGACATTTCTGGCTGCATAAGGCTAGGAATTAGCTGGGTAAATTGCCATTTCATAGCTCCAACATCAGAATTGTCCAGCACTCATTTCTCTATTACACCTGACACGTGGGATGCCAAACTCTCCTTTTAAACAGAGACATATAAAGGTTGTTTAGCTGAGAAAATGGATTGAATTTAAAATAACAGTGGCCTTAATAGTGGCTACTTACATTAATGTTTCCCATTTGGAAGCGTTTGTGGTTAGGGCTTGCTCTGGTAGTTATTACTGTCTCTCTCCTGCAATATGTAATTGTGGAATAAATTTACTTTTATTGAACCCTTACTTATCTTGTAAACATGGAATAAATATTAAGCTAAAAGGCAGCTGCTGTAAAAATGTAAGCTGCTATATATCTTCTTCCACTCGGGTTTTTTAAGGTCAAAGCAAATACTTGCTCACACAAAACTCCCAATTCTGCATTGCTTTTCCCCCCCAAGTAGTTAAAACAGGTATTTATTCTAACAAGTGTTTATCCCTGCTAATGTTCTTCATTCAGCCATCTGCATTCCAGATTCAACTGAAAGCCATTTTCTGTCTGTCCATCAGTGAAGGAAAATTTCCTGTATTCCCATCTTTTGCACCCATGGCAGGTTTTAACTGAACCTGATGTTTACTTGTTCTTGGTCACAGCAGAGGAGATGAATGGTCTTACACAGGTTGTTATGAGAAAACAGTTTTGATTTAAATTGGTGTTAATTGGAGAAGAGTGTTTACATCTCCTAACATATGCAGCACCCCTGGACTGTGATCGGGGAGAAGAGAAATGGCACCAGATGTTACGGATCTTGTATGCCTGGAGTCTTCCCTTTCAATATTCCAAGCTTTCCTTGGTCAAAGCACAGGGCAGAGGAATAACTGTGTTCCCTGCCTTTTGGGAATGAAAAGTGTTCAGACTGTTGATACCTTTTGGTGTTTTCCAGGATCCAACTCAGGAGCAGGGAGAGATCAGGTCTCGGCCTAGATGAGGTTTCCCTCAACTCGTCTCTTGGGTGCTGCAGAGTGTTCCCAGCTTTCCGAGATCTGGAGCTGGATGAGACTCTCACCTTGCACGTTGAACTTCGCCTAGGGAGTGTTTTCCCCTCGGGTCTCTGCCTTTCTTGTCTTGTGCTTGGCTGGAGCTGCGCTAATGAGGTCGAGGAGGGGCTGAGGTGTGAACAGCCCCGTGAAGCAAGGCAGGACAGCTCTGTCAGTGCAGCTCCTGTGTTCCTAAGGGGGATGAGCTCCCAAAGGGGACACAGTTCGGGTCCACCCACCAGGGAATTCAGTCCCAAGAGCAGACTGGGAGGGCTTGGCTTGGGGAATGAGTGTGTGCTCACTTCTTTTGCATCAGAAAACGTGGTGTCTTGCACGGAGATCAGCAGAGCTGGAGCTGGGAAACATCGATGTGCAGCTCCAAGCTCTTCTGCTCAGGGCTCCCTGAAAACCCTGCGGGCAGGGAGGGAGTGCGAGCTGCTGAGCAATGTGTGGGTTTTGACTAACAAAAAGTAGTGTTTAGGATGAAAGTGGCAGGGGGTGGGAAGGTTAATTTTGTTGTGGTGCCATAGGTCAGGCATGGAAGAAGAGGCATTCAAGCCAAGAGCTTCCCCTCCCAACTCGGAGTGGGAATTTCACATGCTTTTAGTTATCAATGCCTTCAAGCAGAATACAACTCCCAGTCATTCTGGTTCATGGAATTAAATTTAAATGCCTAAAAAATAAGCATCACTGTACCTTCCCAGACCAAATATTTGCTGAATATCAGTTCTCCCTGTTTACAACTCTAAGTATCCATGGATATCCCTGTGTATTTGCAGAAGAGTTCTTAACTTGGCACATAAATTTTGTTTAGCTTTTCATACTACTGCTATATTACAATAAAATCTGTCCCAAATTACTAGCTTGAGTGTATAAAAGTACAGACAATTCAATTGTTTTTTAAAAATAGTTGAAATGCTTTTCACTCTCTGGATTACCTTTGATATCTGCCATGTATTAAGTTGGTATTCTGTTTTAGAAATATATTTTTGGGAGTATTAAATTAAAATACTGTGTTCAGCAGCAACTTTGGTATGAGACAGAGCCTGAAGGCTTGGGACAAAAATATTTCTGCTTTCTTGAATTTATTATTCACTTTATAGAACGTCATTGTTCTGATGGAGTGAGGAGTTAAGAAATTTGAGATGAGGAATGGTCTGCTTTAACCCCACCTCTGTCCAGTTTGGGGCCCCCGACATAAGATGTGGAGTTGCTGGAGAGAGTCCAGAGGAGGCCATGGAGATGCTCCAAGGCCTGGAGCCAGGCTGGGAGAGCTGGGGGTGGTTGTCTGGAGAAGAGAAGGCTCCAGGGAGAGCTCAGAGCTCTTTCCAGGGGCTCCAGGAAAGCTGGAGAGGGACTGGGGACAAGGGGTGGAGGGACAGGACACAGGGAATGGCTTCCCACTGCCAGAGGGCAGGGATGGATGGGATGTTGGGAAGAAATCTTTCCCTGTGAGGGTGGGCAGGCCCTGGCACAGGGTGCCCAGAGAAGCTGTGGCTGCCCCTGGATCCCTGGGAGTGTCCAAGGCCAGGTGGAATGGGGCTTGGAGCCACCTGGTGCTTTACTTCTATTCAGGTCATGTGTCTGAGTCACCGAGTTCAGACTTGGGTTTCCTTCCCTGTTCCTTGCCCAGACTCTGCTGTGTGTGTGTCAGTGTGATGCTGCTAACACCCCTTTGCTCACGCTGAAGGGAAGAGGTAAATATTTTCCTTGGCTAATTATCTCTCCCATGTGAGAGCAGGAGCTTTTGCAGACAAGGTAGTTTTCATTCATGTGTGGTTTTTGTTCAGTTTTGGTCTTTATTTAGGTCTTTACCACATACGATGAAGACAAATCCATGTGCATATGTTAAAATCTGACCTTTGGTTTGCTCTCTTCACTTGCTAATGTGTTCTAAAATATTTTAATATATGGCTTCCCAGGCTCCAGATCAATAACCCAGTGGGTCTGAAATGACAGAGTGCTACGATATTCCCCTTTAATTTAAACATGATTAGCTGATGAAGGTTATGATCAATATGCTAGGGAAAGATAAATTAATTGATATCATCCTTTCAGGATGATAAGAGGCCTATTGGAGGTGGGATGTAACTAATGAAGCTGCTTCTTCATATATATGAGCCATTCTTTATACAGTGTATTCTCACTAAATCATGGTTATGCCATCATTCATTTACATGAAAAACATAAGCCACGGACCACTTTGTTATTAAAATTGCACTCATTTGAGAAGAAACTGTGCTTACACCATCCCTGCCTGTGCTGTAATGTAGTGAGGGAAAATAATATTGAAATTTGCATAATTATCTTTTTGTGTTTTCTGGACGAGACAGACTGGGTTCTGTTGGCTTAATTCCAACAAGTTTCTGGGAAGCTTTTTAAGGAGATGCCATTAAATGTCACTGGTTTTGGTGGAGGTGACACAATTTTCATGAAGTGCTTCCCTTCATGAAGAAAACTGCATGCAAGGAAGCCAGATTTAGTTTAGGGGCATTTTTGATTAGCCACTACGCAAGTACCTGTTTCCAAAGACTGAAATTTTGATTGGTTTTTAATTTGTGACTCAAAAGGTAGCAAGAATTTTATTTTTTTGTATTTATGGTATAAAAAGGGCACTTTTCAAAGGCTTTAGCAGAGTTAGCAACATGAACTCGGGTTCCATTGTGTGATGGGATGAATTTCTGAAATAGTTTGACTTTAGTTTAAATTGAAAAATTGTAGGAGAGGTTTGGAAATTGCTGCATTTCATATCAGTTATGTTTGGTCCTTTTTATTATGGGTCTGCCGAGCCATGTATAGAGGTGTTAATGGTTCTGATCCCTGTATCCATTTGATAAATGCTGCTTTTCTTTCCATGCTGAAGAAAATGTCTTAATAAATTGCAAAACAAATTAGGCATTTTTCCAGCTGTGCTACTGCTGCTGAGGAATAAAAGCTAAAATTAGAAATCATGATACAGCTTCTTTCTATAAATAATTTCACTGGGATGTGTGGTACCACCAATCCTGATATTTATTTGATGTCAGGGACCCTTTATCAGTTCTGATACTCAGTTATCTTTGGTTTGGGCTCCAAAGTGGATTGCCCTGGGGCAATGGCTGGTAAAAAAGGGAAATCCATGTTATTCTTTGGCAGCACAGACATGGTATCTTCTGTCTGCCAGGAGAATATCCCAAAGAAGAATAGAAGATGTTTGCTACTGTGAACTTTGTTAGAGTGTTGTTATAAACACAGAGGGGACTTGGTACAGAATTCCTGGTATTGCTTCTTGTAGTTTTTTCCCCCAAGTCCTCTGGTGCTCAGCTGATGGAATGAGACTTCTGGGGATGATGGAGACTTCTCCATTCTCCATGTGGAGAACCGAGCTGGAGTCTGCCATGGAGCATCATGGAAAGCCAGCACCCTTCCTCTTCCCTGTAATACACACCATTTTTGGAGCAGGCTTTGGTGGTGGAGCCCCCCTTTTTGTGTCCTGCTTATTGTGTGTTTTCCTGCCATGCCTTGCTTTCCACCTGTGCTCTGCCTTACCTGCCTGGATGTTTTGTTTCCCTTCAGTTGCCCAGAAGATTGTTTCCACCAAGAAGAAACAGCAGCTCTCAATCGGACCCTGCAAATCTCTACCCAACTCTCCGAGCCACTCCTCCGTGTGTTCTGCCCAGGTTTCTGCCGTACATATCAGCCAGGTACAGATAAAATAAATGCTTGGAAAAGGAACTGATAAATTGCTTTTCATCTCTGATGTATTTGTGCCATTTCAAGTGCTGTCTTTGCTTCTCGAGAGGTAGTTGCCATTTTTTAAATGCTGTCCATGATCTGTAGTTTGAAGTGATATTCGAATTTTTTTTAGATTGGCTTTAGTTCAAGAAACAAAGTAGCAAAGCAGAAAAATTTGTTTTTAAAGCCTGTTTGGATTGATAAGCCTGCTTTGATCATTCTTATTGATACCCAGCAGCCTGCAGGTCTGAGTAGGTCAATCACTGCAGTTACAAGATTTGCTGTGCTGTGGTTTAGCATCTCCTTGTATGTTTTTGGTGGTTACTCTCACTCAGATGAGTGTTATATCCCAGTGATTAGAGTGCTGGAATTTTACACTTGATGGTATTTTTGAGAAACATATGGTTAATACCAAAATTTTCTGACTTGCACAGCTTTTACCCACATGTGTTGTACGCTCCCCTGTGTTTCCCTGGTGATGCCCTTCCTCAATGTCTTTGTTTTCTAGTGTCAACTGATAAACTCTGGGCATGTCCCCAGTTGGGATGGATATAAATTGAAGGATGTCAGATACCCATAGCCATTCTGGTGTGGTTTTCAGTCTAAACTCAGTAATATGCAGGTTATTTTGCAGTCTTGAAACATCCATGTGAGGATTTGTTTCAGTTATGGACGTTTATTCCACACAGTGCTTGCTTTTTGGCAGAAAGGAGTGACTTTTCTCCCACTGGGTTGCAACCGTAAAGATATAGATGCCAGTTTGGTCTTAAAAGTTCTCTGCTGTGAGTTACTCTGCTTCAGGCTGAGTCCTGATGCGACCTCAGACTGTGACTGGTTTTTGCTGATGAGCCCAAAGAGGATGCTGGAGTTCAGACCTCCCTTTCTAAAGCAGGTGCTGAGTTAGGTCCATTACTCTTCAGAAGAACCCTGGCACCTTCTGGTGAAGTACAGGTTCTCACGTGGCAGAGGTTCTTCCCTTTCCAGGTTTCCTCAGCTGCTCTGTCTCCGACCAGTTCATGGCCACAGGCCCTTGGAAGTTGCCCTCTCTGGGGGCATTTCTTGTTAATGAAGCTTTTTGTGATGAAGGACATCAGGTATCTGGGGGCTCACCTGCTTCCTACCCAAGTCTAGTTTGAAGGTCAACAGCAGCCACCAAATTTTAGACCAGTACCATCACCTATGCAGCAAACTTCTTCCCAGTGGTAAGAATTGTTTGGGAAAACCAAGGCAAGGTAGTTTTTGTGATAAGCTCCTTAGATGCTGTTTTAATAACAGTGAAGTAATGTTCTTACTGCCTTTGCCAGGTGTCATAATTGCCTAAAGGGGCAATTGCATCACCAGTCAAAGATGTCTTTCTTCTGAGACTGATGTCACACCTAAAAGTAGAGGCCAGAAATCTGTTTCATGTCGTATCTCCTTTGTGCTACACTTAAAGGCAGTATGACCTTGTTTAAGGGAAGGAAGCTGAATCCTTATCCCAGACTTAAAAGAACTTTGCAACTGCAATTCCAAGTTCAAGATGATCTGGGGCAAGATTTGCCATCTCTGATCTTGGCTGGAAGACTGGCTGGTGTCTTGCCCTTTGGAACATCTCTCTTGGCATAATGATGTTCCTCTGAAGATTTCCTCCATGAATCAAACCCGTTATCGGTGCAGTGCCCTGCCACTTGCGTTCTCCACAGGAGTATAGGCCTTCAGAGGCAGTGGTTACACACAGCACTTCACATAAAGTCAGATATTGTTCCATCTCTGGTTGCATCATCCTGGGGATTGAACTCCTGCCAACTCTCCGGATGACTCTGCAGTCAAAAGCTTAGGCTTTAGAGGAAGAAAAAAAGAAGTATCGAGTGTCACCTTAACCAGGCTAGTCCTTAGCATACTTTGGGGGGAATTCTAAGGCTCAGCACCATCCAGGGCTTCTGTGGTTTCAGTCTGCCAGGTTGGACAGGGCTTGGAGCAGTCTGGTCTAGTGGAAGATGTCACTGCCCATGGCAGGGTGTTGGAGATCAGCCTTAAAGTTCCTTCCAATCCATGCTATTCTGAGATTCTGTGAAAGACTTGTCCGTGTGTTTGGGTGCTTCTCCGTCTGCATGTCCAGGAGTGTGAGGTGGTGAATGCCTCAGTAAGATCACCTTCCAGAAAATGCTCTCAGGAATATCTATAGTTTTGTATTTCCAGATGCCTGTTTCACACAATAAGATGCTTCCTATTCCAAGGACAAAATTCACTTGTCTTAGTAGTAGATGCTGCTCAGTTTTCCTTCTGACTTAATTTTTAACATGTATGTCAGTCAAGGGGAAGGTTTTCCTTGAAAACCCTTGATACCCAGAGCCAGCAGCCCTTGCAAGTACTGCAGGTACCTCTGTTGGCTTTTAGGGCAGCACAGAGTGCATGGAAGGAATTTTATTCTCAAATCCAAGGATTATCATTCATGACCATGATGGACAGAACTGTTGTTTACTCTGTCAACAAGAGGGATGGTGCAACATCGCTTACATTCTGTCTGATGCATTCAGGTATTCCAGTCACAGCTCACTGTCTGGCTTTTTGGAACACTTCAGGAGTTAGACTGAGCTGTTTAGAGGGGAAGAAGTGTTGTGAAGTAGATTGGAGGTCTCTTATTGGCCACAGGGTATCTGGGAATAGGTCTTTAATTTACTCTTTACAAGTCACTTCTATATCTCTGTGCTCTTTTCTCCAGGCTGAGCCCCTTTCCAGCTCCCTCAGCCCCTCCTGGGGCTCCAGTCCCTTCCCAGCTCTGTTCCCTGCCCTGTACCCGCTCCAGCCCCTCACTGTCCATCCACATGGACTGCAGTGCCAAGAGTTGTGTTTCCTGGTCAGCATTGTTATTCTCCAAGGAGATTTGCATTATTCCTAGGAAGGGTGTGGAGCTTAACATCCACTACAAAGCTGCTGCTGAGGTGTGGCTGCCACACAAGCTCGCTCCTTATTACCTGTTGCAGATCTGTAGTGATGCATTATTTATGTTTGCACAATGCCTCCAGACAGTTCTTACCACAACAAGATTGTCCAAAAATGTAAATTAAACTACTAAAAGCAAAGTTATTCATTATTTCATTGTATGAGACCTGATTAGTGATACTCTTTTTGGAAATTTTCTGGAATTTCAAAACTAAAACAGGAATGATAACATATTGAATGCCACATATATATCACAGTCTTTTGTAACCTAATGTCTATCTAAAACAAGCATTTTAGATGAGGGAGGGTAGGGAGGCACACGGTGCCCAGAGAAGCTGTGGCTACCCCTGGATCCCTGGAAGTTTCCAAAACCAGGTTGGACACTGGGTCTTGGAGCAGCCTGGGATAGTGGAAGGTGTCCCTGCCCATGGCATGGAGTTGGAATTAGATGATCCTTGGGGTCTCTTCCAACCCAAACCATTCTGTGGTTTCCAAGTATTTCTCTGGTTGTGTTTTTCATTTTTCCAGCCAGTGGCTTATTTTGATAAGACCTCAGAGTTTTATTTACGAAGTTGGAAGCCCACTGGGCTTGGTGTGTGAGAAGAGAAACGTTGCCTGCAGGACTTCTTTTATAGAAACTTTCTGTGTATCTTTGGGGAATAAGAATATCCAACAGGTTTGTGTTTTCCTTTAGGAGTTACTCTCAGAAAATAAATCATGTAGAAACCAGGAGACGGCTGCAAAAAAGTGTGTGAAATGATGCTATGAAATTATGAAGGATTTAAAAGATAAAATTTTAGGGAATCCTACTTCATGAAGGAAGTAGGCTCTTGGGGTATAAATCTGTTAATGTCAGTTAAAAAAAAAAGTAAGATTTCCTTGCCACCCTTCTCATCTCCAGCACATCCTGTGGTTTTGAAACAAGCTGCTACAAAGACAGGAAAAGCAAATGTGGGGTAATTGAGGCCACTTCTTCCCAGCTTCTCCTGCTCATCTGTCCAGTGTTACCATTCTCCATTAGGACACTAAAAATGATAATTTCAATTATGTTACTTCACTTCCTTCGTTGTATACATGTCTCCCAATTCTGCTGCTGCTTCCTCTGGCACTTGAGAATGTTGTAGGAAAGCTTTCTCCAGCCCTGCTGTTGCTTTCAGTGCCTTCACCTCTGCTCCCTGTTTTGGAAGAGCTGCAAGAATCAGAAGAGAACTTGGAATATGGAGAGGCTTCAGCTGGGGAGTGTAAGGGATTGTCTCCTACTTTTTCATTCTGACTGGTTGCAGCTTGAGATCCCGATCCCCAGGGAACATGGGGGAAGTCCCATCAAGCATCTATCTCCTCAGGAATTCTGGGAATATTCTCTTACCACCTTTTCTCACTTCCTCTGTGAAACTTGACTGCTTTAAAGATGTGTCTCTGTGCCTCTCAGGCATTTCTTTCCCCTGCAAAAACTACCTGTGGGTTGTTGCCCAGCCCCTTCATCTCCCCAGCAGGCAGAATTTTCCCTGTTGTCCTGCCCCAGTCCCCCATCAGCACATAGAGCATCTCCTCCTTTCATGGTGCTTTTAGAACTTGCTTATGTTATGTCTGATAAGTCCTTCTAAAGAAAACAATTAAGACTTTTTCCTTAATCACTTTTTGGTCTTTTCCATTCTGTCCGGTTTCCTCACCTTCCTGCTTTTAGGAGTCTTTTGCCTGTTTATTTGCTGTTTTATAGGTTCAGTGCTTTATTTCTTTCAGGCCCAGGATGGAACATCATGGCTTTGGCTGCCTTAAACGAATTGGGATGTCTTACTTACAAGTTTTGTGTTTTTGCATCGGTGGCTTCAGCAAATCCTGTGCAGGGCCAGGAGTTGGACTCTGTTATCTTTGTGGGACCCTTGCAGCTCAGGAGGTTCTGTGATGCTTGGAATATGTTGGAATTTATCTAACCACACAGTAGCCATTTTACAACCCTGAATTATTTTCGTTTTCTTGATCAGCTCTCAGTGATGTGGTGTATCCAGAGTAGGTTTAACTCCATGTAAGCAGCTCCATGGCACTGGGTAGTTTCTCTTAGCTTAGAATTTAGTTTCGTAGAAATCCAGATTTGGAAGGTTTTCCCCAATGTTTTGCTTACTCGTACACTAGAAAACAAACTAAACTGTTGCTACCCAGTTAAGGTTATATTGTGTAGAATGAAAATATGCCTGCTGTATAAACAGAGCTATCTAAATATTCAAAAAATAATGGCAGGGGAGACGTTTAAAGGCTTGGAATAGAAATATGTGGGAAAAGTGGCAGTAGGGCAGCCCTGCTGAGCCCCTGAGCTCTGGCTGCACTTCTCATAAATTTGGCGTAAATCAGGAGTAAATAAGATACAGCTATGGATTGTCATTTATTGAAAGCAGCGTACCACTGTTTAAAACTCCCTTTAATCCTTGCAGACCAGTAATGGAGGAGGGAGTTTAAGTGATTATTCCTCCTCTGTCCCATCAACTCCAAGCACCAGCCAGAAGGAGCTGCGGATTGATGTTCCTCCCACTGCCAACACACCAACTCCTGTCCGTAAACAGTCCAAGCGCCGATCCAACCTCTTCACGGTGAGTGAGCCAGGGGACCCTCTGCTGCTGGGCTGCGTGTGCTGCTCTGGGGACAGCCTGGCCTTCAGCCCTCTGCTGCTGGGCTGCTCTGATCCACACAGGAGACCTGAGACAGAGCTGTGGGCTCCAAAACAAGAACAACTTGGGATTTTTGTTGGGTGGTTCTGTTTGAGACTTAAACAGGAGCACTTTTCCTAGGAAGGCAGTCTGAGAGACTTGAGGTTGTGAGGTTGTGAAGTTGTTCAGGCTGGAGAGGAGAAAGCTCCAGGGAGACCTTAGAGGCCTTTTCAGTGCCTAAAGGGGCTCCAGGAGAGCTAGAAAGGGACTTGGGGACAAGGGCATGGAGTGATGAGACTTCCACTGACAGGACAGGTTTAGATGGGATATTGGGAAGGACTTGTTCCTTGTGAGGGTGGGCAGGCCCTGGCACAGGGTGCCCAGAGAAGCTGTAGCTGTCCCTGGATCCCTGGAATTGTCCAAGGCCAGGTTGCACTCTGGGGCTTGGAGCAACCTGGGATAGTGGAAGATGTCCCTGCCCATGGCAGGGGTGGGAATGGGATGAGCTTTAAGCTCCTTCCCAAAACAATCTATTCCATATCTATCACATGCTACTTTTATTACTATACAGAATCCGTTCACTTTTTTCTTCTCCAGGGTTAAAAAAAGATGATGGAGATTAAAGTAATTATTTTCTTTCCAAACTACCTGTTTTTTACTTCATTGAGAGACCAAAAAACCCAAAATCAAACAAAAAAAAAATCAAGTAGAAAGCTGCCTGGTGCAATATGACAGGTTATACAGAAGTAGTTTGGGAGATGCTAGTGAAGCCCTGAGTGAGGGTTTCCTTGGTTTAAGCCTTCTTGCTGAAAGCTCTGAGATCGTGTTGCAGGTATAATTATGTTTTGTAAGCAGTTTTTTGACAGTTCACACATGTCATAGCAAATTCAGAATCCCTCTGGGCTCTCGTGTAACGGTTGGGGTTTGTAGCTACATGTTAGTTGTGTTTAGGAACTCAAAACTTCCCTGTCAGCATGAAGAATTTATATATTTTATTCCAAAGGTGATGTCATGCTCACTTCCCTCATACAAACCTGATAAAACCTTTTCCTCATACTCTGAGGGAAATCTGAGCTCTCCACCTTCAGCAAGTGGAAAGTTTTGTCACCATTTTGGAGCTCTGAGTGACAGCAGAGAGCCCCAGGAATCCTGTGTCCATCCCAACAAAGGTATTTTGATTTAAACCCAGACCTCCCATTCCTATAAAGGAGAGGAAATCATGCATTTGTGTTTGGGTGCAAATGTGCAGGTGGAAAACAATAAACTAAGTGGCCTGGGAAGGAAGTGTCCCAGCTTTGACACCGGTATTTGATAAATTGTGCAGATTTCTTCCCATTGGTGGGAATAATCTGGGGTTTGGTGGGAGAATTCCAGAATTCCCAACCCCACTAGATGTCAGTGTCAGCCCAGAAACCAGCAGCAGTTAGAGCTCTGGGTGCAGAGCTGGGATGTTGCTGCATCCCTGAGAACACTGCCGACCATCCATGTCCAGGCTGAAGGATGTGTGAGGTGCTGCCAGGGCTCTGGAGGTGGTGCTGACATTTGGGGAGCTGGGATGTTTTCAGTTTGGAGCAGCTGTAAATTTGAGAAAGGGAGGAGAGAAAAGCAGACCCATCTACGGTCACAGGAAAGGTTTGAGAGCAACATTAAGTCAGCTGTAAACAAACAGATTATAGCTCTGCTTTGTGATAATTAGTGAGAACTATCTTTACTAATGTGAGAGGGTGTTGATAGTTGTCTTAATGTCTGATAACTGGGAAAAATAATAATAATTTGCCTTTGCAGAATTGGCTGTGTCTTTTAAGGTGGGTGTAGTGAGATTGTTCAATGAGTTGCCCTGTAATCTATGTCCTCAAGTACTTAACACCTATTCTGCTGTAACCCATCTTTTGTGCCAAGTTATAGCCTGGAATTATTTGATTGAATAAACAGATAACCAGTATTTTTTCTGTGTAATTACGAACACGTGTGTAATTAAAATATTTTGCTGTTTAGCTCTGGGTTTCTTGCTGTGCTTCTCTTCCCAGTCACTTATGCCTTCTTAGAGAATCAGATATATTTCTGTTTAATAATTGCAAGTTACCCCTTGTTATCTAACACGGGTAATCTGTTTAGTGATCTGTAGGTCCTCTGTTGTTGGAAGAGGACCAGGCTAAGTAGAAAATATTTGATCCTTCTTAATTACAGTTTTTGAGTTGGAATAGGGTTGAGAATTTTAAGCACGTTCAGTGCATTAAGTGCAGCATCTCATCTTTTTGGCATTGAGTATTAATGTTTGTTGTAAAGCTCTTCTTGCAGCAGCTGATTTTCTCCTTAAGTGATAAGATAGATGAAATATTAGAAAAGTTAATATCCATTGTTTTGGACAGTGTGATAACAGGCACCACCAAATAATCTTGTATAGGGCAAGTGTTGATTTAAAATGCATTTGTGAGGTTCACTGAGCAAGAAGCTGATTCTAACCATGTCTGATCCCACATTGGGTGAGGGAATTTCTGGCATAAAAAGGTGCATCACCTTTCCCACATTCAGTGTTTTCATGTATTTAGAGAATTCCAAGAAAGTTTTTCAAACTTAAAATGAGCTCTCTGTCTCAGTATCTACTGTTAGAGATTAGTATTTCACTTTTGGGGCACTCTGCACTGCTGATCTGGGTCTGGTGCTGCCCAAACTCAGATGTGACATCTTGGGTCAAGTTTTACGTGGATCAAGTCTGTGAGTGGCTTCCAGGGCAAAGGGCAGTATCTCTAATGATCGTAGTGCAGGTGCTTTAATTTTTCCAGACCTTCTTTGGTTTGCTGGCACCAAATTTGAAATAGAACCATTTATTGTGTAGATGTGCCATCAGAAAAAGTCCTGGGAAGTGTTGCTCCAGCGTGGTTTGGAGTGGATTTTTTTTCAGCTAGGATACAAGACATATTGTGTGTGTCATAGGTACAAAAGCATAAAAGATGAGATCTCTGTTTCACTGCACAATTTATTTTTATAAACAGCAGAGCGTGCAAAGATTCTCTCCTGGAAAATGTTAGGGATTTTGTGATTACTAGCAGCTACAAGGGACAGAAATCCCTATATTTTTGTACTTTCGGCATTTACCAGTGTTTTGCACATAGATATTTCCCCTCCATGTGCAGCGTGTGATTTCCAGCTGCAGTAACTTTGAAGGAATGGTGATGATTTAAAACCAGGAATGAAAAATAGCGCGTAGATATTCAGCCTGCGTTTCAGAGGCATGGTCCTTTCTCTAAAAAAAGTCAGATAGAAAAGAAACATTCAAGTTGACAACTCCCCTCCCAAGGATTTGGGCACCTTCTCTGAGTTTCTTTACAATGTCACTTACGGGCGCTTTGCACTATTGAAGCTTTGTTTTGCCTCGTATTCTTGGGAAGTGGCACTTTCAGAGGCAGAAATCTGTCTTGAAGGATGAGGAACAATAGTTATCCTGCACACTGGATTTCATCCCTCCCACTTGTTTTGCTTGCTTTCATTTGTTCTTTGTTTAATTCCCCAGCACGTCATTCCATTGCCCCGAACCATAGTAACTGGTGATAGGAGCCCGTTCCCGGCGGAGCGGGGCCGGCAGCGCGGGATCCCCGCTGGGTGAATGTGTTGCTCAGAATGCTCTGACTTGGGAGTCCTCCTCTCACACCCGAGGGCAGCTACTCCGGGGGTTTATTCTTCCTTGCACCCCTCTGTGGGATGGGGGAGACGGGCATCAGCGTTCCACCATCGCGATAATCCTCCGGTCTCTTTGTGCTGGAAGCTCCGAGTGGGCTCTGACGTGGCCCTGGTTTTCACCCCATGGTAGTGCTGGGCACCACAAATGGGCTCCTTTCTTACATCATGGCCCGGTGGAAAAGCACACAAAAAATGTTTTCACATTTCTGATACCGTGTGAGTAATGTTCCCATTGGAAAGTAATGGAGTGAAGTTGTCACTTGTCAGTGCAGTTATTAAGGAGGATGACTCTCAGGTCTTCGTTTTGTAATAAAATAAATCTGTCAAAATCACTGTGCCCGTGCGTTCTGTCACAATAACGGGCTGCTATCTGAGTAACTTCTTCAAGTTCCCATAGAACTTTATCAAGTCATGAAGGGAGCGCTGTGACCTTACTCCTGCAGCAGTTCCAGCCTTGGAGAAAGCCAGGATAAAGCAATTCAGCTTTTAGACATTGGTAAAATTCTCCTTATGCTAATTTTTCCACGTTGTGTTCAGATAACTTTTTCTGGTCACTGGCTTTTCTTGCAGTTCCAACTTTCTAACCGTTTTGAAGCAGAAAAAAACCAATAAGTTGAAATCCACGTGGTCAAACCTAGCATTATTAAGTCATATTTCTAAATAATTGCTGACATTTCTAAGAGCCACACAAGTGTGAATTAAATGTATGCATTGGGTATAATGAATGTTTTTAATGAGGAGATGGCATCTTCATTCCCCTTTGGAGCCACTGTTGGAAACTTCAGAAACATGTCCTCTGATGTTGTGGGTCTTCAGACAGCGGAGCTGTAACTCTTTAAATCCAAATGCATTTCAAACTAGTGGATGGTTAAAATTTATGGATGCTGGATGGGAAATTTGTTCAGATTTCAGGATGGTTGTGTACTTGCATAAATCCAATTTTGAGCCTATATTTACCTGCCAAATAATTTTTTAATTGCCCCAAAAGAAGAAAAAAGGCAAATAAAAGCATCTTCTGTGTGCATTTAATGGAGCACAAACTTTTCTTTCTGCTCTGCAGTCTCGGAAAGGGAGTGACCCAGACAAAGAGAAGAAGGTCCTGGAGAGCAGAACAGACAGCATTGGAAGCGGCCGCGCAATCCCAATTAAACAGGTAATGCCGAAATAGTTGTATTTTTTTCCCCCTGCTTTCCATAGTTGGGAGACACCGGACCGGTGTCCGGTGCTGGTGCCGGGCGCGTCGCGGCGTTTGATGTGCGCCGGTGATGAATGTGGAAGTCACTCACTTGACATCAATTAGGAGAGGTTCCTATGTGTATTAAAATAGGATCATTAGAATAAGAAGAGGGAAAATGTGACAACAGGCCTAATGAAGTGCAGTCTGCCGGCCTGCATATGGAGCGGGTTTCTAGGCTGTGCTGGCTTCAAAGCTGCCTTTGTAGAGGAGGCTTTGATTGGGCCGAGTGCTGCCAGGCGCAGGGTAAATCAGATCGCTCGACAAGAGCCCCTTGTGATCGCAGGAATAGCCTGATGTGGCCCTAATTTGCTACCACAGACGGACATCTGAACACAGTTTCAGGCTGCTCCGTAACAACGAGGCAATTAGTTGTGATAATCATGGCCGGTGTGTCAGCTGCGCGCTCTTGTTTGTAATTTGCTAATGAAGGAATTGTAACTTTGATTAGGTTCAGTTTCATTTAGACCTTATTATATAAGAGAACGTTTACAGCTGTAATGTGTGGCCTTAATTAAACTTTCTCATTACACAACAGGACTTGAAGCCGAGGATTTGTTTTGGTGTGTTTTTACTAGCCTAGATGCACTTTCATTAGCCTGGAAACTCGATCCTAAATTGTAGCTGGGAACACTCCTTTGAAAGGCAATAGCAGTGCCAGTGTTGGATGGGAAGTATTTGGGGAACGAGATTATTTACTTTTTCAAATGAAATGGCACTGAATCCATGTGGTTGAGGTCTCCACGTTCCCATGGAATTCTTCTCATACAGTTTCTGTGTTAGTGTTTGCAAGTGTTTACTCATGTGTGTAAGTTGCCTTGCTAGAGATTAAGCTCCCTTTCTTTTCCACTTATTTTCTTCCCTCACATTTCTTTGCAGTTGTTTCGATGCCTTTCCTGCCCTCCAGAGGCTCACTTGCCTCTCCTAATCTTCTGTTAGTCCATGCCTTATCCTGCCAGGTAGCTCTGGATGTCCTGTGTGCAGCTGGGTTTACATGTTTCGGGGTGTGTCGTGTTTTTCCTCTCCTTCTGGATGCAA
Source organism: Cinclus cinclus (assembly GCF_963662255.1). Taxonomy (NCBI): domain Eukaryota; kingdom Metazoa; phylum Chordata; class Aves; order Passeriformes; family Cinclidae; genus Cinclus; species Cinclus cinclus. Next base: position 8,604,465 of record NC_085066.1, on the reverse strand, counting down.
GAAGGAGTTGATTTTGTACCCTTAACTATTAGCTGTGATTTTTCTTCCAAAACTCATTCTAAAAGACCTTTTGGGATCATCACGCAGGAAAAACGCTGTCATGTGTGAATCTATAGTAGGCAAATTTTAATCAAGCACACTGCAATCCAGAAGAGCAGTTTGAAAGCAGAGGAGTTCAGTATTTGGCTCTGCATTCAAGGGAGGAGATTCCAGGCATTTAAAGCAAGCTACAATTTTATTTTCCTACAGTTTTTGTACAGTACAGCATGGGTTAGACCAGCTGCAATCCTTTTGGGTAATGCTAATTAAACAAAAGTGCAGCTGAGAATGTAAAACTGAGGAATAGATGTGCCAATATTTATTCCAGGCATATGTACTGTTCTTTCCTAAAATGCTGTTGTATGGAATCAGTTTGATTAAAAATACACTTGTAGGAAGAGTATTGTAAGATAAACGTTTTAAGTGTGATTGTGCCACTGTGATGTAAAGAAATATCCCTTACAGTATCTGGAATTTCTGTATGGAAAAATTCTCCTTGCAGCCCTGCTTGTGTACCAAATATGACCAGTCTTTTAGGAACATGTCCTTTTTGTTACTAATCCCAATCATGGTAATTTCATTTTATCATGTACAAGCCATTACCTACAAACCCTTGATGAGCATCCTCAGCAGGTCCATCCCGATCTTTGGGCTTTGGGGATGGGAGGTTTTTGCAGTGCTGTAGGGTGGCTGCTCCCAGTGGGATTCCACATCACGTTCAGATGTCAGGAGGAGGGATTTTGGAGGTCTGGTAAGTAGAGGTGGTTTCAGGTTCAGTTGCTGATACAGTCGTGTTCTCAGGGGGCTTGGCAGGTGCCAGGTCCTTGGAGCTGTCTCTGAGGCAGCAGAAATTCCTGCAAGGAAAGTTGGTGTCTTTTATTTCATGCCTTAACTGGGAATAAGACCTGTAAATCTTCATGCTGCTGTTCCTCTTAAGATAAGAAGACCCTTCCATCATGATGTTTTCTGTGGCAAATGGAGTCACAGAGTCAATGAGGTTGGAAAAGCCCTGTAAGATCATCAAGTCCAGTGTTTAAACAAGCACTGCCAAAGCCACCATTAACCCATGTCCCCAGGCACCACATCATTAAGGATTTTAAATCCCTCCAGGGATGAGGACTCCACCACTGCCGGGGACAGCTTTGCCAATGCCTGACCACCCTTTATGTGAAGAAATTTTTCCTAATATCCAGCCTGAACCTTCCCTGATGCAACTTGAGGCTGTTTCTTCTTGTTCTGTCTCTTGTTGCTTGGGATATTTGGGAATAGAAAGAGAAATCTAGTTTCAGGCTTCAGCAATCCCAGAATTGCTGTGAGAGAATGAAACTAAACAACAACAACAGAGATCCACAAAATAAACAAAAAAAAAAGCCACAAACAAACCAACCAAAAAAAAAAAAGGGCAATCAAAACCAAACCCAACAACACCCCACAAACAAATTATAAAACCTCCACCCAAAACAAGTTCCTTGGAGGCTGGAAATGTTCTGGTTTTGAGGAAAAAATGGAATGTCTCCCAGTACTATGAAAGAGTTGCTGATCATTCTAGGGCCCAGGGGATGAACCTGCACAGCTGCCCAGTGGGTTTTGGTCAAAAGAAAGCAAGAGTTGTAACCTGCTCCTGCATTCCTGCTCTTGGTGCCTGAACCCTTGTAAGTTTAAGGGAAATCCTGGGAGTTTGGGAGAGTTTGGATGGTGCCCTGAGCAACCTGGTATAGGGGAGGGTGTCCCTGCCCACAGCAGGGTGTTGGAATGCAATGGATTATAAAGCCCATTCCAGCCCAAACCATTCCAGGATCCCATGAATGAGGTAAAATTGTGAACAGCCTATTTCCTTGCAAGGAAACACCTCACTCCTTCAAAGCTTTATCCTTAACTCAGAGCAGCCTGGTCAAAAAGCGTTCATGTTCTTATTCTCTGTGTCCTTTCTACATGGTAAAGCTGATTTTTCACTGCAGTGCTAAATTTGGCTTTATTGGGCTAAGCCATATAAAACTGTCCTGATGACCCTTCCTGCTCCCAGCAGAAACCCAAAATGTAGGCAATGAAAAGCAGGCTTGTTTTTAAAGGGTGCCTCCTCACTCCTGCCAAAATTCTCTTAAAATGAGTGAAATTTTGGGAAGGCAGATTTCCTGGGGAGGTACCAATACCTTGTGCATGCACAGCCATATCAGCATGTCTTAAATCATAGACTTCTGGAAGCTGCTGAGAACTGGGAATGTCAGAATTATTTTTTTTTTAATTATACAAAATTTCACTTGTGTGCTATTTAAAAATCTTGTGCAAATCAGAGTCAGCAAAAATCTTGAGCAATATTGGCTTAAAGTCAGAATCCATAGGAAGTTCTCTACTTCTGAGAAAGAGGTGCTTAAGCTAAGAATATTTGAGTTATTTTCTATAGCATTGCTAATAATGTTCTTAAAGTGAGTTGCATGCTCTGATTGGCGAATCTCCCCTCCAAAAGTATTTCTTCTGAAAAAGAAGTCTTGTTCCTGGTAGCCTGAGTGAATATTTTGAAGAATATTTTGAAGCTCACATTTGGCTGCTCAGTTTTGGAGAATTGAATTTCTAGCATGGGAGGTTTTGTAGCATTTTGGGAAAACTACTTCGGTTTTTGTGCGTTTGGGAAATCTTTATCAGTAGGGCATATTCAAATTTCAAAAAAAAACGGCACACAACAAGAAAAATAAAAGCAAGAAGCTCAACTCAGCGGTGAGGGGGCTTGTCATGTATTAATTTTTCATTGCTGTGGAGAATTGTACATACATAATCACTTGATTGCAGTGGGAGTTAGCGAGCTCCTATGGTGTCATTTGCATAAATCTTGTTAAGTCAATGGCAGTTAATGAAGTACAAATGAGCCTGGAGAAGGTGACATGCAAATCGTGGGTGGCAGATGGGAGGTCTGTTTTTGGGATGGCAGCTGTGTGCGCTTTCTTTTTTTCTTTTTTTTTTCTTCTTTTTTTTAATTTTTTTTTTTTTAATTTTTATTATTTTTTCCTCTGTCCTGCCCCTATCCCCCCCAGACTGGAGTGTAAATAAATATGTAAGAGCTAGCCTTGACTTTCTGCTCCCAGCCCTTCTTCTCTTTGCCCTTTGCACTTAATCACAGATGCTCATATAATTATATACTCCAACTATATAACCTTAACTGTTATTTTACCAAAAATTGGCCAAAACTGGTGTTTGATATATTGCCTCCACACTTGGCTTACCCTGGGAAGTGCTGCAGCTCTTGTGCCCCCAAATTGCTGCATCATTTAGGGATGACAAACTCGAAGGCTGGATAAGAAATAAATGTTCTAATGGTTAGAGCTGTATTGATGACACAGTGAAAAATTTGCCATCCATGACTTGCAAAGGTGAACTTCAGAATCCATTCCCTTCCCTCAGTTTGCAAATGGCTGGATTAATGGAGAAAGTGGAATATCTTATTCAGGCTTTACTTTTAGGTGATATTTCAAATGACCTTCTTCGCCTGCCAGCTTGGCATATTTTAAGTACATTAAAGTAATCTTAATGAAATTAGGTATTTTGTCTTTTTTTTTTTTCCTTTACTCTGACCTAAAAATGGCAAATACCTTTTATGTCAAGGCACAGGGGTGGCATCACTGATTTGCTGTTCATGAAGAAGAGTTTGGTTCCTGGATGGACAAGTTGCAGTTTTTCCTTAAGATGGGCATAAACAAACCTGGCACTTCCCAATGTACATCTGAATTTTACATAAAAAGTATTAAACTTAGCAAAGGTAACTTTGAAGATGCTCTCATCAAATGTCAAACTTGGCATAAAAAACCTGTCACTTCTCTTCAGCTCCCTACAGGTGTAGGTCAATGTTGCCTGTGTTTCAGTAGTGATTTTCTGCATCCTCTGCTTCACTAGTGATTTCCAGCTTCCTAACCTCTTTTTTGTTCATTTTTAGCCCTAGCTGGCATGTTTAAGTACCAGTTATGCAAATCTTGCATGGAATAACACACAACACTGTTGTCTTGGTCCTTCCACTGAAGCAGTGAGATCATCCTACCTGAAAGCCATTTTTCCTTAAAATACCCGCAGCTGTCTGTCCAGCTGCTGGAGCATTTCAGCAGGCACGGCAGTGTCTTAGAAATAGGTTTTGAAAAGGGATCATCTGCCATGTCTGCTCAGTCAGAGTGATGTCCTTAGTCATCCTCACTCCCACAAAAGCACCACAGTGCTCCGGGCAAGTGTCACATCCGAGACTCACTGTCCTCACCAGCACTAAATGCTCTTTGCAGCAGCTTTCCTGGCTGCAAATGTTTACTTGGAGTCTACCAGAAGAGAGAACAAATAAGCAATGATCTTAGCAGCTCTTCTTGCTTAATTCATCGGACTTGACAGGGTGAAAAAAACGATCTAGAGGAGCTGGACAGACAGATGATGCTACTGCCAGCAGTGCCAGGGCTTATCTGATGGCTTCTCTCTTCTGTCCGAGTTCAACATCAGGTTGTGCTTTGAAGTAAAAGTGGCTAATGCAGGTAGGGGCCAAAAGCATTTCAGAAGGAGGATGGCAGCAAACATGTGGAGCACACACAGAACCCGGGATTTACTTCCCTTCTTTGCAGCTGTGTGTTTCTGCACTGAACCCTATTTCACTGGCACACAGACCCAGCCCCCTGTGCTGCTGCTTCTGCTCCAAAACACAAAATCCCTGAATGGACTGGATTGGGAGGACCTTAAAGCCCATCCAGTTCCACTCCCTGCAATGGGCAGGGACACCTTCCACTATCCCAGGCTGCTCCAAGCCCTCTCCAGCCTGGCCTGGGGCACTTCCAGGGATCCAGGGGCAGCCACAGCTTCTCTGGGCACTCTGTGCCAGGGCCTGCCCACCCTCCCAGAGAAGAATTTCTTCCTGATAGCCCATCCAACACTGCCCTCTGTCAATTTGAATCCACTCCCCTTGTCCTGGCAGTCCAGGCCCTTGTGAAAGTCTCTCTCTGTCTTTTTCTGAGGCTTCCCTCAGGTCCTGGAAGGAATATTCTCCAAAACTCCTGCTTTGTATTTTTCCTTCCTGATGCTCAGGTAGGTTTGTAGACTGTTGTTTGCAAGCCACTAGTGGGTGTCTCCAAGGAGCAGCTTTGCCATAGTCAGAAGTGACATGATTTACAAGGAACTGGCAGATGACATGGTTTGATTTATTTATCTCCAGCATGAGGTGTAATTTCCTCTGTCACACGTCTGTCTAATCACAGTAATCAGTCTCCAGATCAGCTTGTACAAACACCAGGGTATGGTTTTGAGCCAAATACTCTTAGTGTTGAAATCTTCTGTGTAATTCCTCTGCAATTGTTTATAATCAGAACATACACATTTTGCTGTTTTTTTTTTTTTTAATTAGCTGATTACCAGTTATAAAATGTTTTGTACTCGCTGTGGTTCTGTAAATTGTTAACTGGTTGCTACCAGTATAATTAAATATTTCAGAGCACTTGGCTATGGTTGCATTGAACTGTGAAGAAATAATGTTATATAGCCAATCAAAAAGAGATACTTGTAAACTCATTTAAAGCGTCAGAGTGTGTTAGGACTATCATGGTGATGCTTATTGCAGGAGAAATTAAAGATACAGTTTTGTGCTAAGAGGCAATACAGAAATTAGTTCCTGAATTAGTTGTTAATTGATTTGGTAATTCCCTGGGGTCTGCATGCTCTTTTTTCCTTTTTCGTTGTTGCATTCAGTTAACAGTGACTATTCCCAGTGCACTTGAAATATTTTTTCCAATTAGATCAAATGTGCCCTTACATCAGAAGAATGGCTTCAGCTCCATGTATCTGCCTGGAATAATGTTTAATTTGACTGTGAAAGCCAGGCTTGTGGGTTTTTCCAGTTGATGAGTTTCAGATACCATCCCAAGAAAAGCTGTATTCCTTAGAATTTGGAACAAAACAGCAGTAAAGAGCTCTCTTGGACATCTGGAGTTGGGAGCTCTGGGTGTTAAACCCTTCCCCTGCCCAAGGCTCTGGTTTCTAGTCCAAGGCTATGGCCCCTTCTGCTCCTTGGCCACAGCAGGCAGATCTGGGCACGAGCTTCAGCCTCTCTGACTGAGACTCACAATTCCTCTTTTTCCTCATGCATACATCTGTTTGTCCCACTGGATCCTCCCATCTGCTTCTTCTTGCTTTCTGGAGTCTACTGGTTTCCCTTCCTGGGATGTCTGAGGGTTGTGGGAAGGAGCTGGAATTTGGGCCTTTGGCTTATCCAGATTGAATTTCTAATGTGCTTCTTTTAGTTAGTCTCCTAATTTTTCAGAGTCTCTAAAACACGAGTCTTCTGTTTCACGTCTTATAAAATGTTGGTATTTTATCTCTTAAATACTTGAAATACCCAGGACTGTCATACAGTGATAGTCCCAAGCATTCTTAGACTACGGTGAGCCCTCTACAGCTTTACTTAAGGGTTCATAAATGAAATATTATCAATAAACATTTTGGAGAAACTAACTTTCCGTCTCTTTTTTTTGACTTCCCAGAGCTGTGACCTGGAGCTAAGGGTGTATTTAAATGTTTTTTAGTATGGATTTGGGCAGGGGCCACACAATTTCAAACATTTATTTGTGTGACCTGGTCTTCAGAGTGAGAAGAGGGGAACAGTGCCCTGATCACCAGCTTTAAAACCAGAGGGAGATTCTATGTTTCCTAAATGTTTTATGTGTTAATGCCATGAGAGGTCACAGATTGCTTATGAATAAGGAGTGTTCAATTCCATCCTTCTTATTTATTTATTAATTTAATTTAAATCCTTTCCAAATGTAATGCTCTTGATGTTTCACAGAAGAGACAGGGGCGAACCTGTGGGTTTGAGTGTCAGCTGATGATTTCCTATCTGACACATCAGGCGTGATTGTAGCTCTTGCTCATCCTTAAGATTTGAGAGGAGACATTCCAGCTTTTGTTTGGAATAGAGTGTTGATCAGGGTAAGCATCCTTGGAGAGATTTGTGGAAGGAGAACGTAAGCAGGCTGGAGGAGAGTGCCAGGAGATTATCAGCCTCTGCAGAAATAGTAGGAAAAGAGCTTCTCTTATCTAAAATAACAGGTTTTTTTAAAAAAGGGGGAAGATCCCTATTGTATAAAAGGAGCAGGTTCTGCTCTTTAGGATAAACCAGTCAAGGATCTGTTTTCCCCTGTTCATAAGAGAAGGAAGAGAGTGTTTGTATTTTTCTGAGGCTCTACCATAAACATCCTTCTCTTGTGCCTGGTACTGGATTTCAGCTGAGAACAGGATCCCCCAAATTCCAGTATTTTGTATCCAGTACCAATGCAGTGAGTAGGGCTGGAGCCTACTGGAAGCAAACCAAGCAGTCTCTTTGTTGAGACTGTGGAGGATTTAATACACTTGGGATGTTGGATCTTACAAATCCTGGAGTGTCCATAGGACAGAACATGGGGAAGAGGTGTTAGAGTGCTTTGGTGGAGAGGAGGAGGAAATGAGAGAAAGCAATAGAGGTGTAAAAGAGAACATCAATTAAAAAAGCCATAATATGACTTTAAAAAATTTATTGGAATTTTTCAGTGCTGAAATGGTGTAATACATCAGGGTGGCATGTCAGTGTGACATGCAGAGTGACAGCAGTGAGGGCACTGAGGGAGTCTTCACTGTTGCCCTGAGGGTCTGAGCTGGCCCCTGGCCAAATGTCTCTTGACTCAAGGTGGTGGTTCAGTAGAAATGAACCACTAAAAATGCTTTACAAAATGCAGTCTCTTTATTTGAGCCACCTCTAACTACTCAGGTAATCAGAAACTCACTAAATGATGGCACCAGTCAGTGGCTGAGTGCGTGAGTTTATCACCACAGAATCAGAATCTCCTGAACTGGAAGGGGCCCACAGGGATCATCAGTCCAACCCCTGTCCTTGCACAGACACCCAACACTCCCATCCTGTGCACCCCTGGGAGCAGTGTCCAAACCCTCCTGGAGCTCTGGCAGCCCTGGGGCTGTGCCCATTCCCTGGGGAGCCTGGGCAGTGCCCAGCACCCTCTGGGAGAGGGAAGAACCTTTTCCTGATCTCCAGCCTAAACCGCTTCTGAGCTCTGAAAATTCCCCACGATCCCTTGTGTCAGCAGCAGCTCGGTGCTGCCGTGGGGGACATATCCAAATTAGCCAGCAGAGCAGGAAGAATTTTTATTTGCAGTGGATGAGATCTGGAATTGGAATGGTTTAGGTTGGAAGGGGCCTTTAAGGATCACCTAGCTAAAACCCCAGATGAACAGGGTCACCGTGCACAGGGCCAGGTGCCATCTAGCATGATGGGCTTGCTCAAGGAAGCAGTGGGAAAACGCCTTTGTTCCGAGGAGGTGAATCTGTGCGCATCTGGGCTGGCTTTGGTGGCTGCAGCTCTTCCTCCCAGGGCATGAGGAATTAGTCCTGAGAAGTGACATAAGAAGATTAAGTAGGAAGCTTATGACAGTTAGCAAGTGAGGCTGCCTGATAGACTTGGGTTGACACAATGATTATTAATATGTTGTAAAGATGTTTTGGGGATTCCACCATATTTGTATGGTTGCCAGCAAAACGTTGACAGTTGCATTGTGGTTAATAAATTCATTTAGATTTATAAGCATTGTTTACAGAACCTGTTCGCCTGCTGAAACTCTAACAGCATCTGTTCCTTCGTACTAATTAACTGCTAATTACGAATGAGCTTTGTGTGTTTGTCAGTATAACTGGCTCATGCATTTTGTAAGGAACATTAACAAATTGATTTACATAGTGGTAAAGCAATCAAAAGAGTAAACTGAACAGCACGCAGTTAAAGCCCTTTAGCCTAATTTTTTGAACAAAGCAAACTTCGGGCATTCTGAACATTTTCATCATTCTTTTGCTCCCATTTAATTGTGTGGTAATTGTGTGTGAATCTGGACCGGGGGTGTTGGCCCAGCATCCCTCGTTTCCTGTTTTATTTTGTGGGTTTGTGTTTGTTGTTTTATTTTGAAGTGTTGGCAATTCGGTGAGTAACATGTGAGGAAATATTTTCCCAGAGTATAGCTGACAATTGCAAATTAAAACCAATAAATGGCACGAAAAAGGAATATTGCTTGGGGGGCAACAGGGTGTTTGAAACATTCGTATTCTGACTGTAACTGGTTTGGATATTTGAAGTACGTATGAAAGTCCTTGCACTTTGGTTTAAATTCTGTTTTCTCTAAACCTGCTTTTCTTAAAAAAAAATCTTCTGACTAGACTAATTATCAGCACATCTTTAAAACAGTCTCAGCAGCCAGGCCAGATGTTGGTACTTAAATATTTTGAATTTAAAGTGAATAATTGTCACAGGTTGCCCAGAGAAGCTGTGACTGCCCCATCCCTGGACGTGTTCCGGGCCAGGTTGGACGGGACTTGGAGCAACCTGGGATAGTGGAAGGTGTCCATACCCATGGCAGGGGGTGGAATTGTATGGTCTTCCAAGTCCCTTCCAAGCCAAACCACTCAAGGATTCTATGATTAAAGTGCAATTTGTATAAATAAAATCTCAATTTATTTTGCATGAGTTAAAATGGAGAAAAATCATATAAAAACTTGAGTGTTTTGTTTATTGTAAAGGATCCTTCAGGTGGTAATAAATTGAGAATGAGTGTCATGGTCAGATATATTTCTGAATATACATATCTGCATATATTTCACTTACAGACATCCTAAAGCTGTAAAGCTTGAAATTAACTTTGTTACTGCTGTTAGGGAGAAGACAAAAGAAATGCAGACACACACTTTGGGGTTTAGTTTTCCTGACCAGCAGCTATTCCAGTGAGGAACAGACAGTGGTTTTATACAGACTGAAACCTGCCAGGAAAACTCAATTGTTTTTTTGATAGTATTTCCAACTAAGTGCATGAAACAAGCATAGATGTAAAATATTTTGATACAGCCTCTCTATGTCTTAACTGAGAGTTTATCCAAATGTGTTTGAATAAAAGCTGCCATGTGGATTGGATCTGGTGTGTGGGGCTTGTAAACAAGCCCTAAAGCCAGAGCGTGGTCTGGGCTGGCTCAGCTCTGGGGACAGTGCCACGTGTCTGCTTGAAAAGTGTACCTTCATCCTTGTTTAACATAACCAGGAAAACAAGGGCCGTGTGGGAGAATGAATTGGAATGGAACCTGGACTAAAACCCACCCACTCAAACTTCTACTGCTTTAACCCAAATTTGGAAGGTCTTTCACTTTTATGTGCTTCTGGTACCTCATCAAGACACTTCTCCAGCAACTCCCAGGGATGGGCTTCTGTGCCTGGAATTGAAGCCAGGATCTGACATGAGACTTCAAACACATTGTGGCTGCCCCTGGATCCCTGGAAGTGTCCCAGGCCAGGTTAGACATTGGGGTTGGAGCCACTTTGGAGAGTGGAAGGTGTCCTCCCTGCCTATGGCATGGGTGGGACTGGATGGGCTTTAGGGTCCCTTCTAATCCAAACCAGTCTGGGATTCTGTGGTTTCAGGATTAATACTATAGGAGAAAGCTGCTGAACTCTGGGGGCTGTCAGACCACAGAATGTTCTCTACCAGGAAAAATAAAAGCTTAGTGAATTTGGTTTACTTTAAGGAAGCGGGTGTGGATTTTCTTTTAAAGAAGGGGAGAGGCTGTTGAGCAGTGAGATTATGTAGGTAGATCTGAGCATTGAGTTCATTTCTTTCCTCTTTATAACTGATATGAGTCTTTGTCACAAAAGAAAAATACCAAGACGTACCATTTGCAAAAGGGTTTATAGTACAGTATATCACCCTATTATGAATGACAGCATTTAAATGGTTGGGTAGAGAACTGCAGAACTGCTACAAATCAAGGAGCTAGATTAACATCTAATGCTCTCTTCTCTGTTTCAGGGAGGGGGAGAAATTAAATCTTCAAGTGCAGGGAGGTATTGGAAAGAAAAATCAACTAAAATTACCAAAATGGTTGAATTGTTTAGAAATTCTGCTGTCTGAAGTGAGCAGTATGTTGGAATGGAGGAAAACTGAAGAGCAGGGATTGTTTAAGGAGGCAGGTATCATCACTTTAGGAGTCAAAATTGTACAGGCTGTTTCATGGCCAAATTCAGAACAAAACAATTTTTTCTGTGGAGGGAGAGATGCAGTGAAAGTCCTTGACTAGAAGCTGAGCTTTGAGCATACTGGGTGGAAAATCTTCTCAGATGCAAACCAAGTAAATGCAGAGATTTGTATGGTTGGTGTGTTTCATGTTAAATAAATACTCAAGTCTGAGTCTGAAAATCTGGAATTATACTTGTATATTGACTTTTTGTGTGAGGCAGATCTCCTGAAAGATACAGATTTTCAGATTTTTTATGCTGTGTCAGGCAGGTGAGCTGCACAACCCCTTCCTGCTGTGGCAGGAGGGATGTGCATCCATCCAATGCTGAGGTGTGCACAGCATTCTGAGAATTGACATTTTGTATTTGCTTAAGCTGATGCAAGGCAAGGAGCTACTTAGGAACATTGAATGAATTTGCCCTTTGCACCACAAATGTTGTTGTGAGTTGGGAATTCATGGCAATGCTGTATTTGTAGCTGAGATATAATAGGTGCACAAACACTGTTGTTGATGCTTTAATCTTGCAGTGTAGTGATTGTTGCAATTCCTGATATGGTTTTAAGTCTCACTGACTTCCAATTGAGTGACAGTTTTTAATGCTGACATGGTGTTTTGAAGCAAGAAGTTTCTTACCTGCTTGTGCAGCACAGGGTTTCCAAGCTCACCATTTTCTGCAGCAGGTGAAGGCAGACAAACACAAGGGGCTTTGAAGGTAAGAGAAGAGGGGAAAGAATGACAGTGGGGTGGAAAACTGGAGGAACAGAGGAACTGGAGAAACAGAGCTGAAATGGAAAGTTGTGCTGCTGTGAGAAGCAAAATCAATATTAAACAGGTGGGAAGGAGGAGGGCAAACACTGAATGAAGACTCTGAAGGAGATGGAAAGTGAGAATAAAAACCAGGTGATAATCTCAGTAACATCAGGAATCTTGAGGGTCTCTGAGAAAGTGGCCCGGCAGTCCCCAGAGGTGTTGGTTCTGGAGGTGCTGGTGTCTCCAAGCAGGAAGCACCACGATTGATTCCTGGCTGGAAGTGACACTTTGGTGCCTCTGGAGCTCCTTGTCAGTGCCTGGAGCTGGTTCCAGCTGATCACTCCTGGAGCTCTGGGTCTGTAGAGCTCAGGAGCACCCCTGGAGCTGATGCATGCATGTTGTCAGAGCACTGAGCTTTTGCACTGCTGGAGGAAAGGTATCACTTGTTGGTCCAGAATAGTTCTGAGGGTCTTGAAATGTTTGCCTAAAATATGATGGGTATTTCAAACCATGGAGAGTAAAGAAAGAGGAATTTAGGAGAGGCAGCACCTCTGCCTGCAGTGTGGAAAGCCTGAATTGGGCTGGGGATGGCTTGAGGGCAAATCAGCTCTCTTGACACATTTAGAGAAGGGGTTTGGTGAGCTGGGTGATGTTGGACAGAAGCTCCAGGGAGCAGTAAGTCTTTCCTGTGTAATACATGTGTGTGCTTGGAGGGCCTGGCTGCTCTTTCCTGCTTCCTTCAGGAAACCACCCCCCATTCCTGAACTCATAGCATGGATTGGAACTTGTAAAATCAGGTTTGGTTTAAGGTTTGGTTTGCTCTTTTGCCAGAAATGCTTTTTTGCATAGGTAATTTCTCCTCCAGCCTCTCTGAATGGTGCTGGTGTCCTGGTCCCAAGGAGCTCTGGAGTGGCATTGGCAGTGGTGGCACAGGGGTTGTGCTGTTCTACCACACTGCAGTGTTCAGGTAGTTGGTTGGCTTCCTTTGGCTCTTGATTTCTCCTTTTTCCCACTCCAGCACAGAGACAGCTTAAGGATGGCTGAGGCTTGGAGCAACCCAGTCCAATGGAAGGTGTTCACAAATTCTGCTGTGTGGTTCTTCTTTTGTTTGCTTTTAGTTGTTCAAGGTATGGTTTGTAGGTAGATATTTGGAATTTTAAATGGGGTTTTTTTGTCTGTTTTGGGTTTTTTTGTGGGTTTTTTTTTGTGTTTTTTGGTTTTTGGGGTTTTTTTTGTTTTGTTTTGTTTTGGGTTTTTTTAATAAGTTCAGTGAGCATCTCGGGTTTTTCTGTTAAAAACACAAGTCAGACATAGAATCACAGAATTGTTCGGGCTGGAAGGGACCTTAAAGCCCATCTCATTTCACCCCCTGGAACATTTTCCACTAGAAGGATAAATTGCATGAGTTTTTTTCACCCTGCCTTGTCTGTGGGATAGGAACAATGTGTGCTAGGCTGGTACCAAGTGCAGGTGGGCTCCTGCTCCATCCTCCAGCAGAATATTCCAGCTGCAGTTTGTTCTCTTAAATCAGGGATTTTCAGTCCTGCAGGGCATATGTGACACTTCACAAAACCTGTCAGAACACCCCCTGCTGTTCCTGGGCCTCCATCAAACTTGGCTGAAGTTGAGCTTAAAGCTCTAAAAGGCTGGAAAGGTGACTTGAGGTGCTGTCTCTTGGAAACCTGTTGAAAATGCAGCTAGAAGCATCATTTTTAAAGCCTTTTGATCAGTGTAGGACTGATGATGGATATGAAATGTTTGCTAAAATGAGGAAATTATCAGCCCTTCTAATAATAGGGGCTTTCTCTCCCCCTGCACCTTTTCCTTGCTGACCCCTCATGTACCTTGACTCTGTCTCCTGGAGATGGAGACGCCGCTGTAGGAGGAACAATCCTTGGGTTATGTGCAGAAAAGTGAAAGCATTAATTTGAGGTGAAAGCTTTATTTACATTTCTCTTTGGGTTTATTGTTTGCTTTCACCAGCATAGACAGGGGTATGGGGCTCTTCCTGCTGTCCAGGCACTCAGCTATCTTCCCTCCTTTGTTTGAGTGGGGATAAGCACTTTGTTTCTTTTCTCTCTGTTTCCATATAACAAGATTTCCATATAAGTGCAGAGAAAAGGTTTGTTCCTTGTACAACTAGGGTTAAATAAAATTCTAAAATAAAAATAATTTCGGGCAATTTTGTAAAAAAGAGGAGGGGTGAGACACCAACCTAGAGAGAGCAACTGTCTCTTCTTTGTCCCAGAAATTTGTGTGTGTGTGTCTAACAACCTGACAGGCTTCAGGACTGTGTTGGGAAGAGTCCTTGGTTGTGGGAGCTCCTGGTCAGAGCTCAGAGGGGCATCCATCCTTCCCACCTTGCAGGCTCCAAAGAGCATTCCTTCATGGCAGAGTGAGGTGGCCTGGGGTGCTGTGCAGGGAAAGGCACCTCCTGTGCCCTGTGTCAGAGGTTTGGAAGGACAGGAGTAGGAAATGGAAGTGGCTGGTTACACCTGCTTTCCGTTTCCTTTAATTATCTCCCCACAGTGTGTCTGTCCCTCATTAATGGGGATTGTGTCTCATGCTGCCTGGGAAGAGTAGCCCCATTAAACCAGTTATAATAGCAACAAATTAATGCTCCCCTGCCCTTTTTCCTGTGCTGGGCAAAGGATAATACATCAGCACAAACTACTTGGACATACCACAATTTAAATATTTTAGCGATGCCTTTCTGTAAGCATCTGACCAATTTTCTCCCAACTTCTTGGCAGTGTTGGTTTTGTAACATTGCTGCCCGAGAAACATGGCTCTCTTGGTTATTTAGATTTGAGGTTGGTTCCCTTTCAGCTGAAAGGGATCCTGGCAGTGGTGGCTCCAAGTAAAAATGACTTTGTTCTCTGCTATGTTAAATTGGCTGGCTAATTCTGGTGTTATTTACCCTGTAATTCATTAGTTTTACTCTACCATTGGCAGCTGACAGGCTGTAATTTCATGCCTTGCAATAAAAGATGTCTCATAATCTGCTTCATTTAGCAGCAAGAGAATTTAATGAAATTAACTGCAGTCCTAATTATGCCAGTGAATACTAAAGACTGCTATCAAGTTTCCTCAGAAAAGGACAAGGTCCACCTTATGAAGGATTTAGAATATAATTTCCTGGGAAAAGTTGCAAATGTCTCCTTCTATTGGCCAACAAGGGCCAATTACAAGTGCTGATACGACTTTAATGAACTAGTTTGTTCTGAGGATATCTCACAAGGAATAATAATTTTTTATTTTCGAGCAAGTTTTTACAGGTTTCTCTCCTTAGAGCATCTGATCTCTGAGAATTTGGTGTTTTGCTTCTGTTCTGAAGCCTTTCCCCTCTGTCTTTGGTGCTGCCTTATGCTGAGGGCTAGGAAGTGAGGAGGGGGCAGCTCAGGTGTGGGGTGAGGGGAGTGGGGTTTGGAGATCCTAACCCAGAGGACATCAGGGAATTTGGCCTCATGTGCTGTGATTCACTGGAAGTTCATAGCTCAGTTACACAAACACCACAGTTTTCTGGAATGAGAAACCTCAGGAGGGAACACAGGAAGGCTGAGCTGGATGGGGTTTGGAGCAGCCTGGTCTAGTGGGAGGTGTCCCTACCCAAGGTAGGAAAGTGGAACTAGAGGAACTTTAAGGTCCTTTCCAACCCAGGAGTTCTGACATTGCATGAAAGGAGAAGGATTGATCTGAGGAGCATTCCAAGGGCTTCTTCAGGGTTTCTACTGATCCACCCTGGTTTTTTGTTGTTGCATATTCCTGACTCTTCACTGAAAAAGTCTTTCTCTATTAGCTGGCAGCATTTCCTTGATTCTCATTCCAAAGTGTTGGTTGATGTATTTGCCAAATGTGCTCTGCCTGCCTCCTGAGCACCGCCACACTCCGACAACAATGATGTGAAATGTAACCGCCAGTTTATGGCTTAAATGATGTTAAATGTAGTTAATTGGAAAAACTTTTAACTGCAGAGAATTTCCCTGCGAATAGCCTTCATAATAACCAGCTCACTATAAAACGCAAAATGCTTTGCTCACAAGGACAACGGGACTATAAAGGTGAAGTGTATTGATCAAATTACCTGAGATAATAAACTTCGGATGAATAACTCCTCTATTGATGAATGGGACAAGTCTTCCTTTTTTTTCCCTAATCCCCTTGGTGTGATGGGAAGGCAGTTGAGACAACAGTGTTGCAGAGTGCCGGGTTGTTTCCAGCCTAGTTTATATTTTTAAGTTAAGGAGCTGTGTGAAATTGTTCATGGAAAACGGCGTTGGATTGTTCTACTGTTTCTGTTTCTTTCTTTTAAGCTGTAATTTGTTGAAAGTACAATCATCTTCCTTTAGATAAAAAGTTATAGGACCACATAAAAGTGAATATGTACGGGGGAAGAGACTCAAAATGGTCATTATTTGCAGCAAAGCTGGATAAAGAGGGAGCAGTGAACTCCTCCATACAGGTTGGTGAGGAGGGAGGTCAAAACGCAGCGAGATTTGAGCTCGTGTCAAAACAGGGAAGAGTTACAGCCCCGGAAAAGAGGGAGAAGTGTAGTGGAAGGGAGCTCAGAAACAAATGGATTTTGTTGCTTGGTGCATCCTCATTCCTTTGCAGTAGGGATTTCATGGGATTGTTACAACTATGGGAAACGAAGGGGATAGGTGCATCTGCCTTTCCCAGCAGCTTCAGTTTTGAATTTGACCAGAGATGTCAGCTACCTTGGCAACTTCAGATAAATAACTCCAAATAAAACTAATGCAGACCTTCTTCTTAGTATTTCAGAATACAAACAGAAAACTATAGTTTTATTCAAGGTACACTAATCACCTGTAATTGCATTTATTGGGGAAGGATTAAAATGAGAGCTGCAGGGAATGGTCTTGATTTTAAAACTTTGTTAATGGAACAGAGGAGTTGGAAAGAGATGATCTTTAAGATCCGTTCCAGCCCAAACCATTCTGTGATTTGGAGTATACTCAGAACTGTTGGTCAAAGTGGGGAGAGACAATACAGGGTGATTCAGATGGTGGTGATTTTGCAGTGTGGTGTGTGCTGCCAAGTAAAAAGTCTGGAAGTTCGAAAGAAATTCAGAATATCACAGGGATCTGATCAGCAAATTTCAGTGGGAAGAATTCATCCATAAAAGGATGGCATAAGCCTTCCAGCTTAGTGAAGAAGGGGAGCAAGGAAATAAATATGAGCTGGAGTTGGAATTGGTTATGTTGAAGGAAGGTATGGAGTTGATACTCAGAATAGCACAGAAGCTCAGGGTGGGTGATATTATTTGTCATGTTACCTAGAAGATAAGCAAAGTTGAGTTGGCTGCTCCATGGGGTTATGATGTTTAAGAATTTTTATTTTCAGATTTTGAAAGGTTCCATCAAAGCAGACACCCTTTAATTATAGCTGAATTTGTCTTTGTGATACGCTTTAAAATCATGAGATGACAATTTGAATGGGAGTTGTTAAATTATGGAGTGAAAAAGTCCCTCTGTGAAGTTTGTGTAACAATATATTTTTGTCTTCTTCGGGAAGTCTTGAAAGATGAAGCTGAGCAATGTGGGATATAAGGAAGGCCTTGGGTATCAGCAGGAGAAACAAGGAAGGGAACCAGATGCTGGAATGGTGTCAGAAAAGCACTGCCACACCCAAGCATCACAGGAGTGAAATGAGCCATTGGACCACATCATTCAAGTTCAAAACCATAAGTATTAGTAAAATAAGTCCTGTTTAATAAGGTAGTAACCAAGACCATATAGTAAGTAAGATTGAATGATAACAATAACCAAGGCCAAAATATTAGTATAAAATAATAATAATAACAATAATAATAATAGTAGTAGTAGTAGTAGTAATCACATCTTTGCCGTGAAGGGCTTAAATAATGTGTGTCACCCAGCCTGATTATTTTACTGTGTTGTCTTATTTCATTTGGTGCATATAAATTATGGAAAAGTGACCTAAAAGGCCATACACCATGAATGAACCAAAATCTTGTGTCATTAATACACTTTACAGGGATTTGAAATAGGACTTAGTGTGAGAAACAGACCCAGAGCTGGGATCCATCGTTCTACAGAGTGGAAGAAATTTTTCTTTAAATAGTTCTGATTTGAAGCATCATGTAATGTAGTCACCTTGTTGTTTCATATAAATATGGATAATTATGGATATATGCACACACATAGAGATGAGATTTCCTCTCTGTGAAATATGTAAGTAAAGAACTTTATCCTGTAGAAATGGAAAAGCCAGAGCAAAGGGCAGCTGAAGCAAAATGTGGATTTGAGAATATCCATGGATTCAAAAGGTGGGAGTGAGGCAGGTCTGCAGCTTTGGAAAGAGATTAAGAGGAGCCTTCTTTTAATGGGCAGGATTGATTCCGCAGGGATGCTTGAGCCTGTGTCAAGCACAAGGCATGGGGGCAAGAACTCAAGCTGGAGGAGAGGCCAAGCACCACAGGAGCGTGGCTGGAATCTGAACAGTGATAAAAGAAACTTTTTTATTACATTACATGCAAAATTCAGCTCATGTGTTATTAGCAAGCCTTAGCTTGGCTGAGAGGTTTTAGAGTTCATTGTTCTCATTTTTGTGGCTACCTTCAAACTTTGGAAAAGTAACGTTCAGTTGATGCTGCTGAGCTGCACCACCAAACTTTTAGCACCCAAAATTAAAAGCTGAGTTGGAAATGTGAAGCAGATCAGAAGCCCGGGGAGGCAGGAGTTGGCTGTGGAAAGGGAGCTTTGATGTCCCTAATGCCCATTGTTTAATGCTGGGGGGTTTGCTTTTAAATGCCAATGCACAGCATGGAGGCCTGGCCCTCCCATGGCGCCACAGAGGGTGCGTTGGGTGGCAGGGGGGAAAGAAAGGAGAAATCTTCCATCCCACCAGCACAGAGTTGACAGGGACGAAGGCTTCTGGAGCTCTTTTTTAAGAAATTGTGCAGCAAAGTGTGCAAACCAGAAGCCGCTGTGCTGTGTGTGAGGGTGTGCAAGGGAAAGTTAGCAGTCAGTCAGGTTTTATCTCTTAATGAATAGAGACTGCTGAAGTAAGGGTTAGGTAATTGAGTTTATAATTAATTAGCCATAACCCTCATCAGATAAAGCAGTTGTCGAGGGTTTTTTTTATCTCCTTTCTCTCCCCAGGGCCTGCCCTTCTTTGTCCTTGCGCTGACAGCCAGCACTTATCTCAGGCCTTCTCCATGCCTGCCCATCCGCCCCTCCTCCCTTGGGCTGGGCTTTGGTGGTCAGCCGGGCCGGTATTGTCCTGCCAGGATCCCAATCAGGCCGGCTGTCGTGGCTGGATGATGAATTAGCAGTAGGAGTTAACGTGTAGGTGAGCTCCAGATCGGAGTCCCGATAGCTCCCTTGGCTTCTGTGCGCTCGTCACCCTGCCCACCGCTGATCCGCCACTGACACTCTGCAACAAAGAGGTTAAAAAGGTGGATTTAGTCAAAGAAACGGGGCATTTCTCCGGAAAGTTGGGATGCTGACAAAGGATCCTTAATTTCTTCTGCCGTGCAATTCGCCTCAACAATACCGGGAAAATAAATGAGATTTTGCTCTATTTTCTTTTCTTTTTTTCTTATCACCCTTATGTTGTGGGTTGAGCTGTTTGCTTGCAGTAGGGGAGAAACTTGAGCCATGTATCTTAAAAGCATCAGGATTGTAAAAGGTGTCGAGCCTCCCATCGAGGCAGATGAAGGGAACTAGGATGTTAAATTTATCCTCCTTTCATGGATGCATGGGGGAGAGCAGCTTTCTTGCTGTGTTTACAGTAGGCTCGTGGCTCTGGGCTGGGTCTGTAGACAGCTTTACCTGCCAGAGGAGAACAAGATTCAGGAGCAAGTCTGTATGTTTTCCCTTCATCTAGAGGTTTTCAGTTGGAGATGAAGACTCCTGCATCTTGCAGTATCGACTCCAGGCTTCGAATGAGCACTGGTTCCCCTTAATCTGAGTGTCAGCGCTAGGAAATGCAACTCAAGTCTCTCAGTGCAAGAAAGGCTTGATTCTTTTTGAAAATACATAAAGCATTATTCTTCTGTGGTCACTTTAATAGACTGGTAAAATTGTCCTCTTTGGCATTTCAGCAGCAGTTTTAGTTTAACTACAATTCTTTCAGGATTCAAGGTTCCGTGTGTACACCTAGCCTTTCAGGGATCTTCCTGGAAGTTGAATTAGTAACATATGAGTTAAGCTCCATTTAAGATGGCACAGTGTAACTGCATAAAAGACATTGCTGATGGCAGATTGAAGCTGTTCCAGTTTGGAGTAAGACCTTGGCTGTCCTAGTGAGTCATAGAGCCCTGCAGCTGCTGAGTTGTGGTGGTTGTAGTTTGTGAAGCCCCTCAGTTGTGCAGGATGTGCACCTCATCCCAGGAAAGCAAATTCTTGTGTACCTCACTGCTAATTGATAGGAACAGTGGAGGAAGTGAGTCTGTGACACGTTTGGAGACGGGAGAAATTCCAGTTGAAGATGCAGAAATGTGTTATTTCCCACCAGGTTCAAATATTGGAGCAAATACCTAAAGGGGCTGCAAAATCTCCACCTTTGGAGGTTGTTCCAAGGGGATGTGAAGCTCCTCAGAGTTTTGGGTTTGCATCTTGCCACTGGAAGTGAACCAGAGGGAGCAAAGAGCCTTCTCATCCCCCAAAGAGACACTCAGCTGTGTGCTCTGTAAGTGAGAGAAATCAAGCATGAATACAGTGGAAGGAAAGAACATAATTATAATCCCTGATGTAGGAACCACGCCAAAAAGTTTTCCAGGTTGAGGATTTATTTTGCAAATGAACATCAACCTTGGATGGTGTTACCTCATGCAGAAGGGTAACTAAATGCACATTATTTTTAATTCTAGGAAACAGTAGAGGGAAAAAACTTTTGCTCTGAATTTGACTCTGAAATGTAAGAGATGGGGCAATTCTATCCCTGAACAATGTTTTTTTAAAGCAAAGCTGGCAGTGTCTTCTGAAAAAACATGTATGGATTAACAGGATGGATTCAGCTGGGTTGGTCTTGTGTTTACATGTTTGGTTTTATGGTAGAAGAAAATTCTTCTTGTTCAGTTGTCACTGGATTTTTTGTTTAATCAACAGTATACTGCAAATAGAGATATAAAAAACTATCATTTCTATAGAGACTAATAAATACATGTTAATGTAGTTTAGTTTCAAGTTTTTCTTTTGAAAATGCACCTTTTTTTTTCTTAATGCCCATTTTGCTATAGGTGTTAGTGAAAACTTTGCATAGTAAATGAACTCAGTTTCAGGCTTTTCAGTTGCTTTTGGTAAAGGAAATTACGTGCTTTGTACATAAAGGAATGATTAAATCAGGTTTTAGGTGTGATCTTCAGGTGTTCAGATCTTCAGAAGCAAGTGGAGTATGTTGTAGGACTAGTTAAGGAATATCCATATTTAAATCAACCCTAAGATTTACTGATGATAAATAGAAAATTAAGGAGGAAAGAGATAAATACTATTTTGAAACCTTTCAAAACATAGGAAATAGGCCAATGGATTGGGATAAGGGTAGGGAGAGATCCTTCACCATCTGGTCCTTTTCCCAGAGATTCAGTCCTTCAGGAACTGCTCCTGTGTGGGTCCCTTTATCCATGGGGTCAGTCCTTCAGGAACTGCTCTGGTGTGGGTCCCTTTATCCATGGGGTCAGTCCTTCAGGAACTGCTCCGGTGTGGGTCCCTTTATCCATGGGGTCAGTCCTTCAGGAACTGCTCCGGTGTGGGTCCCTTTATCCATGGGGTCAGTCCTTCAGGAACTGCTCCGGTGTGGGTCCCTTTATCCATGGGGTCAGTCCTTCAGGAACTGCTCCGGTGTGGGTCCCTTTATCCATGGGGTCAGTCCTTCAGGAACTGCTCCGGTGTGGGTCCCTTTATCCATGGGGTCAGTCCTTCAGGAACTGCTCCGGTGTGGGTCCCTTTATCCATGGGGTCAGTCCTTCAGGAACTGCTCCGGTGTGGGTCCCTTTATCCATGGGGTCAGTCCTTCAGGAACTGCTCCTGTGTGGGTCCCTTTATCCATGGGGTCAGTCCTTCAGGAACTGCTCCGGTGTGGGTCCCTTTATCCATGGGGTCAGTCCTTCAGGAACTGCTCCGGTGTGGGTCCCTTTATCCATGGGGTCAGTCCTTCAGGAACTGCTCCGGTGTGGGTCCCTTTATCCATGGGGTCAGTCCTTCAGGAACTGCTCCTGTGTGGGTCCCTTTATCCATGGGGTCAGTCCTTCAGGAACTGCTCCGGTGTGGGTCCCTTTATCCATGGGGTCAGTCCTTCAGGAACTGCTCCTGTGTGGGTTCCTTTATCCATGGGGTCAGTCCTTCAGGAACTGCTCCAGTGTGGGTCCCTTTATCCATGGGGTCAGTCCTTCAGGAACTGCTCCAGTGTGGGTTCCTTTATCCATGGGGTCAGTCCTTCAGGAACTGCTCCGGTGTGGGTCCCTTTATCCATGGGGTCAGTCCTTCAGGAACTGCTCCAGTGTGGGTTCCTTTATCCATGGGGTCAGTCCTTCAGGAACTGATCCAGTGTGGGTTCCTTTATCCATGGGGTCAGTCCTTCAGGAACTGCTCCGGTGTGGGTTCCTTTATCCATGGGGTCAGTCCTTCAGGAACTGCTCCAGTGTGGGTTCCTTTATCCATGGGGTCAGTCTTTCAGGAGTCACTGTGGGCTCCTCTCTCATGGGAGGAGCCACACATCCATGGGGCCACACATCCTGCCAGGACCCTGCTCCAGCACGGGCCCAGAGTTTCCTTTGGGCATCTCCCTGCTCTGGTGGGGGATGTTCTTTGGGATTCAGGTAGATCTCAGTCCCACTATGGACTCCTGTGGGCTGCAGGGCACAGCTGCTTCACCCTGGGCTCCACCACACGTGGTAGAAGCAGAAAAGGCTTGAGATGGGTGGTGTAACTTCATTTTCTTTGCTGTTTAGCACTGGGATTTTCCTGGGATGTTCTGTACCATTGTTTGAAGTCTGTGAAAATGGGAAGTAGGAGAACGTTTCTGAAAGGCTGGGCAAGAGTTATCAGTGCAAATAAAGTTGGAATGAAAGAGCTGGACTCAGTGATCCTTGTGGGTCCCTTCCAGCTCAGAATATTCCGTGATTCTGTGACTCCTGCATTTAGGAATTTGAGGGCTTTTCAGGTGTTCAGACTTGCAGAGAAGAAGTTTAAGGGCAGTGAGAAGAGAGTAAAAGCTTTCCTTTCAGGCAGCCTGGGTAAATTTGCAGAGTTAATTTCAATTATGACATATTTGAAAATTTGTCCTGCTTGTAGGCAACAAAGATATTGGGCTTTTCCCCTGGAAGATGTCCTGGAAAGCTGTGATTCCCTGAGCCATGCCAGTGCTTTTTTTCCCCCCCACTCCAGTGATTTCAGAGCAGGGATTGATGGGCCCCTCTTCCTTAACGAGTTTGCCGAGTTGATTTTATCATTGCTTTTTGTCACTCTCCTAGAGCTAACATGGAAACGACCAAAAAAAAGGTCCAGGTTACAACACCCAAGTGCGCGGTGTTAAAGTTGGTAGGACCTGGGATCATCAGCAGCCGTAATTGACAAATAATACCCCTCATAAATACTGCCAGTCTTTTCAATTAGTTTTCATCTCAAATTCGGGATGCAAAATGATGGCCTGTCAAGTGACAATGGATGACAAAAATTAATAAATTGTCTTCTAAATAGTATGGACACTTAAGAAAAATTGGGCAGCCAATTTAGCACAGCATGAACCAGGGGGAACCTTTTGTACTGTTGCCGTGCCACTAATGTTGTCTGGGTCTTTATTAATGGTGCTTGGCTGCTGCTGACAGTTTTGTTGCTACTGGCAACTTTCTTCATTAAAATTAAAGCCAGCGTCAAATCCCATTAGCCGCACTCTGGGTACCTTGCATTTATTTTTATATATATATATATATATATATATATATATATAAAATATATATTTTTTTTTGGTCTTTACAAACACGTTCTTTATCTATAGGAAGTTGGGAAAGGTGGTTAAAAATTAGTGTTTTGTCTTGTCCACAGCTGATCACATAATAAATAACGGAGTATACTGGGGGGGTTTTGAGGGAGATTGTCTCCAACATTTTGGTGTTTGCCTAGTCTACAGCCAAGTAACTGTACAGAGAAATCCATAAATGAGCTTTATAAATTACCTTTTTTGAACATGGTGTTCTTCTGTGTTGCCTGCAAGCCACTTGGATCTGGGATACTCTCTCATGAAACAATTGTAGCCTCTGGAGCAGCTTCTGTTCTTGTTGTCTCTCCCTCTGAAATATTAATGAGGTTAAAACTGAGGGATCAACATGTGTGAGAGACCACTCTTAAAATGAAAATGAAGTGTGTATCTTTACATGGTTCTGACAAGGGACAAATATCTTTGTTTGTGGAAACATCTTTGGAGTTTTTGCTCTAACAACTTACGGATTGACTTAGTGCTGAAGGAGGGCAGGGATGGATGGGATATTGGGAAGGAATTGTTGAAGGAGGGGTGGGCAGGCCCTGGCACAGGTTGCCCAGAGAAACTGCGGCTGCCCCTGGATCCCTGAAAGTGTCCCAGGCCAGGTTGGACACTGGGGCTTGGAGCAGCCTGGGACAGTGGAAGGTGTCCCTGCCATGGCAGGAGTGGGACTGGATGAGCTTTACGCTCCCTTCCAGCCTGAACCATCTGGGCTTCTGTGACTCCTTTTAATAAGTCTTAATAAATAGAGGAATAAATTTTAAACAGATAACACATAATAACAGCCTCTGCCATGTCTGCTGTCATTGCTGAGTATTCTGAAACATTGAAAAGCTGAGTGACCAGTGCATTAAATTCCCAGGGCAGTCTGTATTCTGCCTTACAGATCACACATGAAGAAATCCAGGCTTTGCAGGGAAAAATGTGGGAAATCAGGGGAAAAGTTCTTCCAGAAACATCTCCCAGATATCCTTCCAGGAATGATCAGAGTGCAACATGGTCTTTCACTCTTTGTGGTATATCACAATGCAGTTTGCCACTGCATTATATCTCAGCTTTTTCTAGCAATAGATACTTCCAGGAGGATTTAGTCACTGCTACCTTCATTAAAACATCTTATTAATTGTACTGCTCTGGGCTTGGGGGCCAGACCTCCCTGGCTGTTGTCACATTGTGTTCCTGACATCACTTGGGTACAAGCCAGTGATCCAAAAATGTCATCTGCCTCCTGATTCTCGAGGCTTCTGATGGATGAAATGCCTCACGAAGTGCAAAATATGGCTCGGGTTTAGATCTCCTGGAAGGGTTGGAAGTAGATGGTGTTTAAGGTCCCTTCCAGCCCAGAGCATTCCTGGATTCTGCATCTCTCTGATGGGGATTGGGCAGAGAGAGGTAGAATAAAGCCTTCTGGTGGCAGTCTTGATTTTGCTGTTGTCACCATAGAAATGCTTTTTGATTCAGGAATTGGAATGGTTGGGATCTGTCCTGGGGGTAGCACCATGAAACTGCAGGCAAAGCCAGGCTGAAGGCAGTGCCAGTGAGTTCCTTGCAGAAAACAAGAAGTGCTGAATCCAAAACTCCATTTAAACATTCACAGTAATGGCTGTGTTTGGGAATGATCTCATATGGTAAGTGATAAACAATTAACAGTTCAAATGGTCTTTTAAACTGGTGCACTTTTGCAGCAATTTTTGGGCTGAAAGATGTGCTCATATCTGGATTTCAATTTAGCTGAAATGTGGGTTGAGTGACCCTATCATTCACAAGAATGGATAGTTGATAGAAATGAAATAAACTGGTGACATCAAATTAGCATCCATCTAATAAATCTAAGCTATGCTTTTAGCTTTTCTGCTAAATCTTCTTGGTTTAAAAAAATAAATAAAAAAGGTGTCAGTAGTTAATTGTTGACTGAAGCTTAATATCTGTTGAAACAAATGAGCCATGAAATATACTACACAGGAAGTATTGTATCTGGAGTGATTTTAACATTAAAGCAGTATTACAATTTTTAACTTGCTGACACAATATGCAGAATCCTTTATTTTGAAATTGCCCTGATTAATGCTAAGCTCAGGGAGTGGGGGAGAGGAGGAGTGCTGTATATAAAGCAAGGCAAGCCAGGACAAAACCAACCTTTTCTTCTCAGAAGAAGAATATTAAATAACAATAAGCAGATTCTGGGGTTTGGGTCTCAGGTTGTTACTTGAGGAATCCTAATAGTAACCTTGTCAAAAGCATTGATTTATAATTTCTCAAATTTTTCAGATGTCTGGCACTAGCAATGTCTCATGCTTTGTTAGCACTAATTTCTATAACAACTACTGTAGTAAAAATCGGTGAATTCTGCTTCTGACAGCAGTAAGAATTTAAGAACACAAGGTGAAAACCTGTACTTGAAAGCTGTCGTTAGGTTGTACCCTTAAATCCTGTCAAGTGGCCTTGGATAGGTTTTCCCTGGGTTCAGGGAGGTGTTGGAGTTGGGGAGATGCTTTGGTGTAAAAGAATCAACAAATCACAGATTATTCTGAGCTGGAAGGGACCCATGAGGATAATTCAGTTCAAATCCTGACCCTGCAGACACCCCAACAAGCTGAGGTGGTGTAGGGAGTGGCTTTTGAGCAAAATTTTATACCCTGTCAGGGGTCTTCTCCCAGTGTGACCCCAAGTCATGGTCCTTGGCCAAGGCTGGAAGGTTTTTGAGTGAATTAGCTGCACATTTTTATGTATTCCCAGCTGAAGCCAAAACAATTTTGTTTTCAGATGCTAAAGTACGGATTTATTCATTAAGAAGAAAGAGCAGACAGTTGTGTATGTTGTGAAAAGGGTTATTTAAAAAGATGTGTCTCTGCTGCACCAGTAGATAAATCACCTTTTTTTGTAAGCTGCTTAGCTCCATGACTGCTCACATATTGAGCAGGTAGCAAAGGGATGGGGTTGTAGCTGTCTCTCGATTCAGTTGTCCTGTGTGTCTTGGCATGTTCTACATTTCTTAAAGTATTTCCTTAAGGTTAGAGATGGAATTTACATTTTTTGCAGCTTTTTCTGCGAATGTGAAACACGAGTTCATGAGCTCTAGGAAACAGAACCCTTTAGGGTTCTAATCCTCATTAGGTTCCTGATTTCTTTTCTGCTATAGTGATGAGAGGACAGTGCCCAACGTACATGAAGTGCATCTCTTAAGAACCATGATCACCTTCATTCCCATTCCTCTGAGTGAGCTGGACATCTCAGGAACATCACCAGGAATGCCTATTTCATTTTATTTTCCTTCTTTTCTCTTGATCTTATGAGAGACTGGAGGATAGGGAAGTGTGGATGGAAGAGTGCTGGAGCATCCTGATGGGCTCTGATCACCCACCCTGGTCTTGGTGGAAGGTGTCACTGCCCATGGCAGGCACAAGATGAGGTTTAAGGTCCCTTCCAACTCAAACCATTCTGGAATTCAGTGATCTTTGCAGTGTTGAACCAGTTCAGTGTCTCCTGGCAGACCCTTCTCTGATGGGGTCATTGATGCTGATGGTCCTTGACTAGAGGGCAAGGTGTAAAAGTAGAAAAATGGTGCAGTCGGGAAATATTGTTAATTAGAATTATGAAGTAGGTGACCTTCTACTGCAGATTTTTTTAAAAAGGATATTTATTCTCCTACCCCTACAAAAGTTTGAGGACCAGAGGTATAACTGTTCAGCAAAATTTATTTTTCAAGGAGGACACTCCTTTTGATTAAAAAAACCAAAATAAATTTTAAAATCCAATTATGGACCAGAGTTTCTGAGGTTGGTTGTTGAAGGCCTTTTTGGTCCCAAAATTTCCTGACATGAAGTGTGAATCCTTTCTGTACAATATCATGGAACACAGTTTAAGGGAAAAAAAGGAACACACGCACACACACTTTTTTCTTTTTTTTTTTTCCTGCCAGCATTCTTGGGTTTGTTATTCAGCCGATGCTGTATTAAATTGGATTTTGTGTCCATCATTATTAAAATGTGAAGTGTGTCGGTCACAAAGCATACATTTCAGGGCAGTTAGCTGAATAATTCTTTTCTTTATTATCCCAAATTACTGCTGAGCTCTGGAGAGGTGAGCAGTTTAGCCAATTATTGCCATTTGAGCTGGATTTGTGGGTGATTAGCTCCTGGTCGAATTCAGTCCTGGCAAGGGCTTTGAAGCCTTTCCTTGTGTGATTTTCACAGCGGTGAGGTAGGAATAGACGAGGCTAATGACAGGAAGGTCGCCTGGGTGAGGTGACCTGTGGGGGGGGGAGCCCGGGTTTAGCAAATAGGGCATCCACAATAACAAGTGTGTCACTAACCCCGCCGTGCATAATCGGAGTTTTATAGGATTGTTGGAGATGCTGACAGCTCAATTAAAGTGTAACCCTTTGTACCATATAGCCCCGGCAGAATGACAGAAATATTACCAACAAAAAAGGGAGGGGACCACAAGGGAACTGGTTAAAGATCCAGGGTTCTTTTTCTTTCCCCCCTCCATCGGAGCCTGCACAGAACGGGCTGCAGAAAGCATCCATTTGTGAAATAATAGGTTGTCCAGGGGAGGGGTATGGTGCCAAACATGGCTACAAAAAAAAAAAGCTGCTCTTAAGTGGTCTTCCTGATGTTTCTATGGAAACACTATACTGTCGGGAGAGAAAGTTAAAATTGGGTTTTAAGCTTTTCATGGCTTTTCTCCACTTCCCCAGCCAAATCCCTACTTTATATAAAATATGATAAAGAGAATTTCAGGCATCAGGGAGCGGAGCGCTCCTGTAAGGAAAAGCAGATCCTCTGCCTAGGAGTGTTAATGCCTGCAGGAGGATTCCTTATTTTCCATCACCCAGCCAGCACTGTTTGTTTCTTGAGAGAAGTCAGTGTTTTGTGGCTTTCTTTTCATGCCTGACCCTTCTTCGGCCATTCCCGAAGGTTCCCTCTCTCGGAGCCTTTCCCACAGTTGTGTTTGCTCGCACCAGATCTGCTTCCCAGCGCTGTTTTCCCTTTGCCCAAGGTAATGATTAGCATCGAAGTGCATTTCACTGGTGTCGGGGAAACCACAGCTGCCAGTGCCAAGGGGTTAATAAACCAGCTACTGAAGATTATTAAGGGCTGGGATTCTTTCTTTTCCTATTTTTTTAGTAGTCCAGAGTAAGCAGAACAAGTCTTGGAAGGCAACAGAGGTAGAAGCTACTGCAAGGCAGAAAAATAATGTGATTTTTCTCAAGGCTGTGTCCTGTTCAGAGAGGTAAACTGGGGTTAGAGTGAAAGATGTGCCAGTCCCTAAATACCTGATTGCACTTTGTAACACACCCGAATGTTCAGCTCCACAGGAAGGACGTGTGGTGGCTGTAACTGTAGGGTTTGCAATGTGCTTCTGACTTCATAAGGTCTCGTTTTAGAAACAGTCATTAAGTAGGGCTAAGGAAAGAGTGCCCCTGTCCCAAAGCTGCCAAGTGAAGGAGCACTCAAGAAGAGTTGGAGGAGCTTGCACGTCATCTGTGTTGGCAAGATTCAGAGGCTGAACTATTGGAGCAGGCAGTAATCAAGGCCAGGTTGGATGGGTCTTGGAGCAACCTGGGATAGTGGAGGGGTCTCCCTGCTCATGGCAGGGAGTGGAATGCTATGGTCTTTAAGCTCCCTTTCAACCATTCTGGGATTAAAAATAAAGACGCGAACAGCGAACACTAAGTTTGTTCTTCCCATGAAGTTTGTCCTTAGTGCTGCTGTTCCTTGCAGGAATTTGGTGGCTGTCCTTTGCTGGAGGTGGCAATCTTCATCACTAGTGCTGTGATGAACTGTAAGAGTTGCTTAATCAGCACTGGGGTTTTTTTCAGTACATCTTTCTAATTTTCTTTAGTAGTTTGTGTGCAGAGAGCTTGGCAAATAACGAGTTCCAGGTTGATTGTCCTTCAAGTTTAAGCAGAGCCATTATCTTCTGCTCTCCAAGTCAGGTGTTAGATCCTCTCTGTTCTTTGTCTTCAAATGGAAATCATGGCTGATCAGCCCCAGAATTAGGTAAGCATTCATGAAGTAATTACCTGCTGCACAGTCATTGCCTCGTGTTTAGGGAATGTTAGAAGAGAACTGGGTGCAATGTTCTGATTTCATTTCTTGTAAAGGCGCAGAACATAAATTTGAATGGTTTCTGCAATGTGGGAGCATCTTTGTCACGAAACTGCTGCTGCTGCTGTGGCAGTTTTTAAGGGAGGTGGGAGAGGTTTTTTCATGTGCACAACTGTAGTAAGAACATACTTTTTTTTTGCAATGTTATTGTTAGATACTGAAGTTGGAGAATATTTGAGCTCTCCTGTTTTCAGAACTCTTCAGAGCCACTCAAGGCTATTGTACTTTTTTTGTGGTTCAGTTGGTCCCCAGTTGCTACTGTAAGAGGTCATAGAATCCCAAAAACTGTGTTGGAAGGGACCTTAAAGCCCATCCCATTCCACCCCCTGCCATGGGCAGGGACACCTTCCACTATCCCAGGTTGCTCCAAGCCCTCTCCAGCCTGGCCTTGGGCAATTCCAGGGATCCAGGGGCAGCCCCAGTTTCTCTGGTCACCCTTTGCCAGGGCCTCCCCAGCCTCCCAGGGAAGAATTTCTTCCCAATATCCCATCTATCCCAATTTCCCTGTGGCAGTGTGAATCCATTCCTGCAGTCCTGTCCCTCCAGGCCCTTATCCAAAGTCCCTCTCCCTCTTTTTTTTTGTAAGTTCCCTTTAGGTATCAGAAGGGAGATGGAAGTTGCTACAGATTTCCAAGTGTAAAAACTTAAACCAGCTCCATGTCTCATTGCCCAGGAGACTAAGCAGCATTCCATTGAATTCCTGGGGAAAAAAAAAGACTTGAGTCTGGGAAACTGAGAAAACAAGTTAAGTTTTTATGGAAGGATTCCCAATACCTTGGGAATCTTCAACAGTTCATTCCCTAGGGGATTTTAGGTTTAAAGAGAGAATAGCCTGGTCTAATGGAAGGTGTCCCTGCCCATGACAGGGGATGGAATGAGATGAGCTTTAAGGTCCTTTCCACCCCAAACCATTCTGGGATACTCTGACTCTCGGTGGATCAGTGATTCAGTCATTACCAAAAGCTTCCTTTGGCATGCAGGTATTGTTTGGAGGAGAAACAGTTTGAGCTGGTGGCTGCAGTATGCTGGAAGAATGGACTTCAACACCAGAAACCAGTTACAACTAAATCTTCTGGAAGCAAAAAACATCACTGAAGAATTAATCTCTTCTTTATTGTCAGATGACGGCAGTGCTGTTGGACAGACTGTGCAGAGTTGGCTGGTCGTTGAATCCTGGGGGTTTCACCAGCATTTGTCCTGCAGGTTAATAGATTCCAAGGAAGTGGGTGTTTTATTGACCAGAATTTGTATGTAACAATTAGTTTGTGATCCTGACTGAGTGGCTGCCTCCTTTGAGGGAGGAGATTTTTCATGACTGAGGGTTTTTCTTTTCTGAACAGGATGCAAAGGACCTGCAGAAAATTCCTAGCAGTGCTAGCTGCTAATCGTGGCTGTGGGAACTACAGACCTGAGTGGAAAATTAGGAATTTATGTTGTTACTGATGAAGTGTGAGATTACCTGTTTCATTCTGTCAGAACAGCACCAGGGAAACAGTATGGGCTCGGCTAAAAATTAGGGAGGGGAAGAAACAAAAGGCTGGCGGAAGTTTGCACTTCAGCCAGGCAGTGGGGTAAATTTCTGAAAGAAGATAGAAACCAAAGTGGAATCATGGAATGGTTTGGATTGGATGGGAGCCTGAAGTTCATCCAGTTCCAACCCCTGCTTTGTAGGTACCATACTTCCTTTTCCAGAAGTTTAATCTTGGCTCTGCTGACTTCAAAGACCATTTTAAGGCTTCTCACCAGCCAGCATCTTCAGTGCAGCATTAAGCAACTTCAAGTGGTCACTTTTTGAAATGCTGATAATTTGCTGTTTAAAACCTAAAATATTTCTATAGAACAAATCCATGACTGTTTGGCCACTGAATCGTTATTTAAGTAGGCATGGTCTGGAGCTCATAGAAGGCATCCAGAGCAGCCAGATTTTGCTGGTTGCTGAGTATTGAGATGAGCTGGGTGTATTACATGTCCTGATCCCTTGACCAGTGCTGGGTGTGTTGGGTTTTTTCCACCTTAGCTCCAATCAATCCGAGGCTGGCGGCTTTTCATTAGCTGCTCCTGCTCCCACGGTAATGTTGGGATTGCAGAGCCTGCTGGCAGTCTGTAACTTCCCCAGGTGCCCTGGAGCTCAGCAGCCTAAGCTGATTGACTCAGTTAGGGCCCCAGTCCCTAACAGCAAATGCAATCAATAAATCTTTGTTGGTAAATAATTGCTATCGAACAGAGTTTTAATATAAATTTATGAGTGGTGTTTTATCACAGCTTGAGGCTACAGCAAGCCACTGAGTGATGGATTTCAGATCACACTTGCATTCATTACATTAACTTTGTAAGTTATTTAAAGCTTGTACACTTAACATTGCTTTTGGCTTGCAATGACCTCCTGGGAGTAGATGTAGCACACACATTACTGATGGAGAGCCGGCTCCATTTGCTCTGTGGATCCTTCAGCAAAACCCAGGGACTGAGCTCCATGCACTCCACTTGGAGCCTTTTTCCTCCAGCTCCTTAAAACCCCAAGCTGGAGGACTCACCATTCCTCCCTTAAACATGGAGTTGCAGTTTTGGAGGAAAGGTGGTAAAAGAAAGAAAAAAAGCAATTTGAGGTGTGAAGTTCTCCTGGGTTTGTGTGGAAATCAGAGGTGTTAAATTCTTGGTGTTGAGTCTGGAGGCTTTGGGTCAGCTGCACCCAACTGCCCGTGGAGGGCTGTAAGAAGTTAAAGATTTCATACAAATTATGGAAAACGGCATAGTCCAATTAATTATTTGAGACAGGGGTTATTTAGACAAAAAAATTGGTATTTGGAATAGAAGATTGACTTAGGCTCTTACTGCATAGCTTTGGGGCTCAGTGGGAGTTTTCCAGTGTGCTGTGCGTATACGTAGAGACCTGTTTGGCAGTGACTGGGGATGTGCCAAAGCTGCCTCTGAATTGCCTTGGAGGTACCAGGGGTCAGCAGGAACCCCTGGATCTCATTTCCTCAGCACAGGATCTGATGTGACTTAAATGCAGCCATAATGTGACTTAAGCAAGGGGCTTTTTTTTCTTTTTTTTTCCGTTAAATAACATTTCCTGTCATATGTGGGCCATTTATTTCTTTTAAGTGTAGCTAACATTAAATTGTGTTTATAACTGATCTAAACTCTGATTCTAAGACCATTTCTCCAGAACATTCTATAAAATTACCACAAAAGTGGTGGCCTTGGGGATAAAAACTGTGGTTTATATGGGCTGCTTTGCTTTATAGCACTTTAAGTTAGCTCCTTGTATTCAGAGCAGTTTCTTCTCCAGGTACTTGAAGATACTTTTAATTATCACATAATGTGAAAATGATTCTGTTTGCCAAAGGAATGCCTGAAGAAAATGGATTGGGAAGTCTAGTTTGTTAGCTAGGCATAAATAGGTCCATCACCCATATTCAGTTCTGAGCTGGGTAGGTTGGTTTTTGTTTTTTTTTTTTTTACATCAAAGCACAGAGTTCTGCTTTAAAAACATCGTAAAACCTCATTTGGAATTATTTTCTTCATTTAGATCCAAAACTAGAATATTGTAATTCATACTTAGATAGTAGCAAAACTTAGAGCAGCAAAAATCATGAGCGTGGTAGATTTTTACCCTTTATTGAGATTATAATTGGCATGCATTGAAAATTATGTAAGTAATGAAATGTTTTTTGTATAGCAAAGGAACAATTAAATAGTTATGAAATATACACATTTTACTGGCTTCAAAACTTGAAAAAAAAAAGAGGGCAGAGGAAAAAAAAATAAGCATTGTGATCCTTACTGCTTTTTCCCCATTAGAAGGTCTGAAGAACAAACCAGCGCTGGGAAACAGCAATTTTTGATCCCCATGGCACAGCACTAACTAGAATTGGGTCCCCCTAAACACCAGCACTGTGCTGCAGGTGAGGTATGAAAGATGGGAAAGGTGAAGAGACAGATCACCTCCTATAGACAAACAGGAGAGTCAAAGGCAGAAATAAGCTTTCATTTTTTGATAGAAGAAAACAACGTCTCCAAGCGCTGGCAGGCAGTAATTGGGATGAGCAGGAGCTTTTGTGAGGAGGCGTTTCAGAAGCCCCGTTCTCCTTGAAAAAGTTTGAGTTCTAGTAAGGAGCAGCACAAAAAAATTCAAACATGTGACCCCCAGACAGACAGAAAGTTGGGAGTTTGGATCACTGTGCTATTCAGGTGTCCAGCATGAGCTTTTCTTCACAGTCCCATCCATGGAGTGCATTGAATTTGGGAACGGTTCTCTGAAGTTCTGTTCCAGCTGTGTGGCCAGGAGCAGGACTTCTACTTGAGTAGAACTGACCCATGTCCCCTCCTGGCTTTGGATAGGGTCTGCAGAGGGATCACTTCATAAAGCTGCAGGTTTAATGGGAAAACAAATAGTGGAACAACTCAATGGGAGTTGGAAGCACTGTGCTTGGTAGGGCATCTTTATGTTCTGTTTTCCATTTATTTTAATTGCCTTGTCCAGTGAGAAGGGAAAAACTGGTTTTATAGGGATTAGAGAACTGAAGTTTGTGTTGGGTGAATTCCTGGTTGTGATTTATTGAAATGGATATGTGTCCACTTTGATGAGAGCTTGATCTGTGACACCATTGTGTCCCTGTGGTAGGTACTGACCATAGCATCTCTGGACATTCCAGCAAGACTTTGCACAACCATAATACTGTCTGGATCCATTAGAAGCTTCCTTCTGGCTTAGCTTTGGAATTAAAATTCCCTAAGGAAGTGCATTCTTCATTTACTACCTTGAGCGTTCTACAGCATGTGGTGTTTTATTTTTCAGAGTGAATTTCTGTTTTGCAGCTGAGAACAAGTCAATGTACAGTAGCAGTTCCTGTCTGTTTTTCTGTTGGAACACAATGACGACTTTTAATCTTTGCTCTTGATGAGAAGTTACGGCTGCCCCATCCTTGGAAGTGTTCAAGGCCAGGTTGGACAGGGCTTGGAGCAACCTGGTCTAGTGGAAGGTGTCCTTGTCCATGCCTGGGGGTTGGAACTGGATGCATTTTAATGTCCCTTCCAACCTGAACCATTTTGGGATTCTGAGATTGTTGGCATTCATCCCTGAATATGGTGGAAAGGTGTTCACTTTGCCCAGCTCCTTTCCTCTCCAGTCACACCTCTGTCATTAAATTATCCAGGATTTACTTGAAACACTTGGTATTTGCTCTGGCTTTGTTTTGCTACTCTTGCCTGGGATTGGGGTTTCTTTCGTTTCTTTGCTTTTCTGGAATGAGTAGCCAAGAAGGGTTTCTGTGATGGTGTCACCTTTGTGCAGAGGGAATGAGAACACAGATATGTGCTCTTCTGTAGGCAGAGAGTTCCCAGGAGCATGCTGCAGGGAGGCCACACAGCAGGATCCTCCCTCAACCTGGGGCTGTAAATTTATTTTAGAGGATAAAGAAATGCAGAACATGGTGTCTTCATCAGCTAGGAATCCATGTGGGTCACACTAAAATATGCTTTCCAAAGGCATGAAATTCACTGAAAAAGGGGAGTTTTCTACCCATTGGTCAAAGCCAGTAGAGGGAATGTGCATTGTGGGAGAGGCAGAGTGAAGATTGTAACTTGCAGGAGAAACCTATCTGAAAATGCAATCTCTGTCTGTGTCATAGGCAGATGTGTGTTGTCTGGAGGGTGTTTCACCTTTTGTCTGTCTCTCTCCCCCCACCAGGGGATGCTGCTGAAGCGGAGTGGCAAATCCCTGAACAAGGAGTGGAAGAAGAAATACGTGACACTGTGTGACAACGGTGTGCTGACCTACCATCCCAGTCTGCACGTGAGTACTGCCTGCTCTCAGAATGCTCACTGCAAAGCAGAGTCAGGCATGGCGTTGGTGGCACCACTGCAGTGGCACAGCTTTTTCCTCTCTCTTCATTCCCCTCCCTCTCAGTCATCACCTGCTGCAAGTCTGAATGTACTCCAGTTCCTCTGAATCCACTGGGACTGGGGCTTCCTTGCATCCCAAGAGGCTGCTGGAACTGTTTAGGCCTTTATATCCTGATTCTTCTATGGACTTGCTGTTGATCCCGAGGCTAAAAAACAAGTGTTTTACAAGAAGTTTCCTAGAGGTAGTAAAGAATGAGCAGAGGTCTTTCTTTGCCAGTGTGCAGGGCTTGTAATGTATTCAGGAGTAATTCTAAGCAGCTTTTTGGAAATGGCATAGCCATTAAAATATACATATATATATATATATATA
Organism: Cinclus cinclus; assembly: GCF_963662255.1. Lineage (NCBI taxonomy): Eukaryota > Metazoa > Chordata > Aves > Passeriformes > Cinclidae > Cinclus > Cinclus cinclus. The sequence continues at coordinate 8,568,342 of NC_085066.1, read as the reverse complement.
TATATATATATATATATATATATAATATACATATATATTCCATACAACTTTTCCATGTTGAGGCATCTATCCCTGTTCCAAGGATGTTGTCTGTCCCTCAGAGTGCATAGCACAATTAATTTCCTGGTATGGATCTGGGGGTGGAAGGAGCACAGAGATCCCCTCAGGACTAGCCTACTGCAGAAATCATGATATGACTCTCACCAAAGTTAAATAATATATATTTTATATATATGTGTAGGTGGGTGGTTCTGTATAATATCTGATCTTATATTTTATCATCATCCCATATATGCAGATCAGAGGGTTGCCACTTGTAATGTTTTTAAGGCCAGTTGTTTCTAAACCTGTTGGTGGCATCTTGAGCTCCTGGGCACTTTTACATTAAGGAGTGAAAGATTAAGGTTTTGATGCATTTTCTGTTAATTCTGGGGCTTACAGACCAGCACCTGGAACTGGCAGGAAGCTTCTGCTTTAGATGGGTGGTTTCTGATGAGCATGGAACCCTAGAATCATTAAGGTTGGAAAGCATTCTAAGATCATCAAGCCCAGCTGTGCCCAGCTCTACCCAGCACAAAACCACATCCCCACGTGCCACATCCAAATCTGGCCACACTGATGCTGTGCTTGTCCCCACTTGCTGTTCCCTGTCTGTGGAATATTGGCACTTCTTCTCTGCCTTGACACAAGATTTTATAGTCTCAGGTCCTGACATAATGATGCTTTGCTCTGGTTTCTGATGTGATGTCCATGTCTCTTAAAAATTACATGGTAAATTAGATGACAAGTAGCTTCAAGGCATTGCTGCTTCCCATCAGAAACCTTGTCCCTCAGCCCCTGTGTTCTGGGGCAGGGTTTTCACTGCTCCTTTGTGTGATGTAGTTCACATATTTCTGTCCAACTTTGTCACTTTTTCTGCTGTGAGGTAGCCCTGAAATACCCAAATTTGTGTACTGGTATTGCTCCCAGAAGGGGAGCATAGGTGCTGCGTGCCCCCATGGAGCTGCCACCTGAGCTTGCCTTAGATTATGCTGTTCATCAAGCAAGGAGGAGGCTGCTGTGTGTGCCCTGGCCCCTTCCTGGCTGCTGGAAAAGGCTCTATTGTTCCTAGCAAGGCCATGCACGTGTGACTTTTTCATTGCACTGGCAGACAATGGAAAAACTTCTCCTCTGCAGGCTCCCCTGGAGCTGCAGTGTAGTCCCCAGAGTAAGAATCCATAGAGGTTACACATAATTACTTTGAGATTAGAGGTAAATCCACCAGAGATTAGAGAGAATCCATTTAAAGACGAAGTAATTACTAGCCTGTAATTGTTTCCCTCTGCCCCCCACCCCAAGAAGAAGGTGCTGGGCTTGGTGTCACCATTTGCTCCTTGCATGGATCAGAGGGGTTTGTGAGAGAAGCACAGATATTTCCAGTCAGTCACACTCCCAGTACACTTTGTACTAAACTTTGTTGGCTGGAATGTCACTATTTCTTCTTGGGGATTGCCAGGTGAGAGGGCCTTCCCCCAAACAGAGCTCTGATACTGTGTTTCTGGTTTGGTTTTGCTGTTCTTTGTCAGTAATTTTTAGTTCCTTTTTTTCACAACAAAGTGATGAATTTTTAATGCTGTGCTTGCATTGCTGTCTGGGATAATTTCTTGCATTATTTTGAAAAATCAGGGCCTTATTTCTGCCTGGTTTCCCATTGAGCAGCAGTGAAGAAAAGAGCTTTTGTTAGCCATCTAAAGTCAGTTTCCTAAGCTTCCTTGTGTAAAGTCTGGGTCTAATCAGATTTGGATTGTTTCAAATGTGCAAATCATTTTTGTTAATCAAAATGTTGCCCTTTTAATTCTGGAGTGAATTTTTAATTGCAGTGAAAGGTGGGCTGGCCTCTAGTGGTGGCAGGAAAAGGAAATTTAGGAGATCATTTGGTCTGTCCAGCCTGTGGTTTAAGTCAGAGCCTAACATCTTGTGTTGGAAGGACCAGTTACAGTGTTGAGTGGCTGATAGTGAGCATTGTGTTAAATATTGCTCAAGGTTTGGCCACAGGTGGATCAGTTATCTCTGCCAGCTGTATTCGATGGCGACTCAGGCACAAAGCAGTGGATTTAATGTAGAAAATAGGTATTGCAGAATCCAGCCCTGACATGCTCCTTGAAAGCATTGCCTACAGAATGAAAGGTTTTGTGGTGGGGAGGGAAAAATCAAGTGAGGCCCTTTCTTGCAGAGGAGGTGTCCCTGGGAGGGTCAGGCCTGTTTGGCAGGGCAGCGTGCTGAAATGAGCACGGCATTGTGCCAGCTACACGAGTGACTCCTGATGCCACCAGGTTGATGTTCGACACAATAGAGAAATCCCTCTCCTTTCTTTTCAAGAAAGTGGGGGGAGAGGAAAATGGGGGAAGAAAAATATATGTACATAAGCACCCTACTGTTTCCTGACTTGGTCATGTCAGGTTTTTTCAAGAGCCTCAAACCTTCCCGTCCCTTGGGAGGCCAAGAAGCTCTGCCAATAGAAAATGGTTGGGGATAATGAGAGAGAACTTTGACCTGCAGGCTTCAAAGTTCACTAGAGCTCCCTATTTATCTTGGGCTTCTGGAGCAGAGCCATGGTGTGGATCACTAAAATTCTGGCTGGCAAATTCCGTGTCCGCCTCCCCAAAGGCCCTGGGGGAATTTGTTGAGGCATCTCCTGGCTTTTTAATGGTGGGATGCCCTGCAAGGGGGCTCCTGGAATGCATTCACCAGGATACCTGCTGGGCAGCACTGCTTTATCTGTGCCTTCTCCTGATGAATAGCTGATGATGGCTCACCACTGGCTGCCTGCCACAGGGTTGCCAGCAAGCCACAGGTCAGCGCATGACAAAGCTTTAGCTGTGGATGTCCATTCTCTGCTCGTGTATCTTCAGCATTGCGCCTCATTTATGAATAGAAGAAAAGGGGGGGGGGGGGGGGGGAGGCTAAGAACAGCTCTTTTTTGGTAAGGGCAGTTTTCCCTTTTTATGTTTAGTTTGGTCTAGATTTGATTTCAAATAAAAGCACAGTGCTGGGGCACCTTATTGGGGAAGAAGAGCTTCTTAAATATGTGAGAAGGGAGGTGCAATGCCCATCTAGAACACATCTGGTACACAAACCCCATCTATCTGTGCAGCAAGGTTGGTGTTTGCTTGCTGCAACCTTTAACTTTCATCTTCACTGGTCTGGTGTGATGGCCTGGGGATTGTAAACGTGATCTGATTCAGGGGGACATCTGGCTTTATCTCCATGAGGGGGTGTGGATTCATCTGCTTTGCTCAATTCATCTGGCAGTAGCCATGGTTCCAGATAATCCCTTAAATACAGTGCTGACTGGGTGAGCAGCCCACATGAGCTTTGGCAGTGTTCTATCCTCAAATAAATTGGATGGTTTTTTTTTTTTTAAAGGCAACATTTCAGCCTGGTAAGGAGTCAGATTCAACACTAGGCTAAACTCGGCACAAAAACTTCAGCAATACATTATATGGACACACTGTCTGGGAAGACCTTACAAACACTGTGAAAATTCCTTAAGGCTTGAGGTGTCATTTGAGCTTTCCATGCTTAGCCATTTCCTCCAGAAAAAGCAGATGGTGAGAAGTAGGAGGCTTTTGAGGATGTCCTCTGTGTTGGTATCTGGAAGTGTTGTAGCTCCATGCACTTTTCTCAGGTCCTAGTGTTTCTCTCAGAGCTGCAGCTGAAGTTTTTGTTACCAGCTCTTGTGATTTTCCCCAAAATATTCAGAAACGGAAAGCCTGCTTGCAAATGCAGGATCCCATCTCCCCTCATCCTTGAGAGCAGTGTGGTGTCCTGTGTGGTCAGTCAGCACCCAAAGCCTGGTGCTGCTCCATCCGAGCGAACCACGCTCCCCTTCCCGTTTGGAATATCCCCCACAGCCATCGTTGCAGCTCAGATTATTTCCAGGGTTGTGTTACCTCAGGCAGTTCAATAGCTCTGAAGTGTGTTGTTTGTGTTGCTTTAATAGAAATATTAATGCTCATATATTTCTGAAATACCATTGTGTATATCCATTCCCCTTCCCCCCCCCCCCCCCCCCCAGTTTTTGCTCTGAAGGAGTGTAAAGGTGGATATTGGCTGGCTCTAAAGGGCGTTTTAACTGGCATTTCCTATCAACAGCTAATCCTGAAATCAGCCTTTGGTCTGACAAAAGGACCCTGAAAGTGTTCAAGGCCAGGTTGGAGAGGGTTTGGAGCAACTTGGGATAGTGGAAGGTCCCTGTCTGTGGCAGGGGATGGAACAGGATGGACTTTAAGGTCCATTCCAACACAAAACATTCTGGGATTCTGTGTTGTTTTCATGAGTGATTTAGCTCTCCCTCCAGAAAGAGCAGTGATCAAAACAAGTCCTGCAGTTTGAGTGCTGATGAAGATAAATCTGAAACTTGCATAAGCTTTTATTGTAGTTACCATTGCATCCACTAGCATGCCTAAAACATAGAAGAAAATGAATGATAGGAACAGTTAAATATGAGGATTGTAATTTCTGATTTTTATAAAGTGCTGTAGCTGTACAGATCACTCAGTCACTTTTGAGCTTCCTGGAAAACTTCTTTATTGTCTTAATCTGAAAGATTGTAATGGCGTGAAGATAAATTTGGGAGAAAAATATAAAACTGAAGATCATAGAACTGCAGAATATCCGAAGTGGGAAGGGACCCACAAGGATCTGTCCAGGCTTCTGTGCCCTCGAGGTAGTCAGCACTCAGTAGTGTGGCAAACACAGTTGTACTTGGGCAGAGCTGCACAGGCTGGAGCAAACACACATTTCAGTGTCATATCTGTTTGCTCCTTCTTGAGAAAGTCAAGGAAAGTTCTGAGGATCAGAATGAGTGGCAATTTAAAAGGCAAAAGCCAAGCTATTAATTAATCACAGGAGTTTATAAAATTAGAGCTTCCTGTCCAGCCGAGCTAACTGCTGTGGGTATAAATGCTTCGTAAATTACTCAGGATGGTAAAACTCTGGTTAGTCTTTTACAGCAGCTCTTGTTACAAAGGCAGAATGAGAAGTGAAGTGCAAGGGGAAGAGTTTTCTTAAAATTTTATGCAGATAAGCAATCCATTTACAAAAAGACCAACATTTTGTTGCTGTTGTGTTCCAAGTCTCGCCCCGACTTCCTCTCCTGCTCCTGCAACACTGATGAAGCTGATCAACACCATGGTATAGATATAGCCAGTGCTTTTTATTACTGAAATTTAATGTTTCTGATTCCCGACATGAAGCAAACAGATTCATGATGACCTTCCTCTTGTCAGGACATAGCACTTCAGGGTGATCAGTGTTTTCCAGATTGTGTTCCCATTCCTCTGTTCTCCTCATAAAATAACATTTCATGGCTTTCCTTAAGATTAACTATGTATTCTGAAGCTGAATGATATAATGGCTATGTTTATATGCGAGAGGGGGGACAGCTAATTCCCCAGGACCATTTGATGAATATATTCCACCGTGGCTCATATCCCAACGGTCCATCCACGGCTCAGGCCCTTCCTGGGAAAAGCAGTGAGGGCGAGGAGTTGGGGAGACTTTTTGTTCTTGTTGTTGTTGTTTCTTCTCAGGTGTGCCTGTGGCCCCACACGGAAACCAATCAAGGAGCGATTTATGTTCATTAAGGGCTTGTCAAAACTGAAAAATTTTCTAATCAACAGCGATGTGGCAGCAGCCCCTCCATGGCTGGGAGTGTCGCCTCGGCGGCAGCGGCTCCGTGCCTGTTACAACTCTAGGCTAGGAATCTGCTGATGATTACATTAGGCTAAGCTGCGAAGTAAATGAACCATGGCTTATTTAGGTGCAACTAGCTCCAGTGTAGTCCTGCCCCGCAGGGCACTTTATAGCGTTTTATGGCTTTAAAATTAGTGTAGCTTCCCATTTGCTGCAGGGTGCTGCATGTTATGCCTTTGAACTCAATAAGCAAAGGGAAGGGGGCCTTTTGTTTTTTTTCTTCTTCTCCCCCCGCCCGCTCCTTTTCTTCTTTCTGCAGTTTAGCAATTTTGTTTTGCATCTTTTCCAGACGGCGTTTTGCAATAAAAATGTCTGACTACCACAGAGAGGCACAAAAGTCAGGGCTCCATCCAATTTCCCGGGCTGCTCTTGGTTTGGGGGGAAGAGGATTTGGTTGTTGCTGAGGGTGAACAATAGGTTTTGTGGGTCCAATAGGTCAGCTCACAAAATTGGAATTGTCTTTCAAAAAATATGCTGCACACAGTCTTTAAAATGTCATCCAGAGGTGCAACCATAAACTTCCTTTTCCATAATAATTTTTATTATGCCTCAGATCAGGAAACACTATTTCAACCTCAGTAAGTGGAGCCTTAAAGAGTGTTACATCTGATTGAACAATGGGGGAAAACTGCCACAAAATGAAGGTGATTTTTACAGAATCACAGAATGGTTTGGTTGGAAGAGACCTTGAAGCTCATGTAAATTCCATCTCCCCCATGGGCAGGGACATCTTCCACTATCCCAGGTTGTTCAAAGCCCCATCCAACCTGGCCATGGACACTTCCAGGGATACATTAGAAGCTCATCATGTCTCAGTGGAAACCAGGCACAGATCTGGGGACGATTCTTAGCCTGGACTTTTTCCTAGTGATGGAAAAACAGGCTTTTGGGAGATTGGAATAGCTGAAAAGGAAGAAAAAAGTGTGATATTCATACCTGTGTACCATTATAGCCTTGGAAAGTCACCACTCTCAAAGCCTCTCATTTCATACGTGGTGCACTGGAAAAGGGTGGGAGTGGGACAGATGGAAGAAACATGGGGAGACCTTTAGGAAGGAGCAGATATTATTTCACATTTTAGTGTTGTGACACATGGCTTATCCCAATGTGAGTAGTTTTAGTGTGAGCTTGGAAACCCCTTTGCCCAGTGTAAAACTACAACCCCAATGAAGGGCTTTCTCCCTGTGCACCACTCCTGAATTATTTGAAAATCCTCAAACTCCATAACATTTTTTATATCTGTGTTTTTGATAATCTGAGCCATGTCTTTAACTTAAGGATGGCTCTAGAGCACATCCATGCATAGGACAAGGGGGAATGGCTTTAAACTGAAGGAGAGTGGATTCAGGTGGGATATTGGGAAGGAATTGTTCCCTGTGAGGATGGGCAGGCCCTGGCACAGGGTGCCCAGAGAAGCTGTGGCTGCCCCTGGATGCCTGCAAGTACTCAGGGCCAGCTTGGACATAGGCATCAAGCTGGAGCCTCCACATAGCCTGGGTTCAGCTTGTGGCCCTTGGTGGAGTGTCTTCTCCAGCTGTGAGGACCGTCAGAAATCTTAGTGATGTGCAGCTGTAAGTTCAACAACTGCTGGCATTCCCAGTCCAGGGAAGGCCCCCAAAACGGCGGTGTCACTTTTTGGTAGGTCTGTTTAGAAAACGCCATCATACCCCGTTTGCTCAATTTGCATGTCTGAAAGGCATGTAAGTCTGAAAGGCTCAGTTAATTGTTAAATGAATTTGTGCTGTTGTAAACATAGAGCTGCTGTATTAAGGGCTGAAATGCAGTAATCTTACTTTACATTATTCTGTGTCACGGCGCATCGTTCCTTTCTTACTCAAGGCAATTCATTTTGTGGCGCTGTCAAGTAGTATTTGGTGTCATCTTCAGTCAATGCAGCTTTTTTTATTTTTCCCTGATATTTTAACAGTTTATTTAGTCCTGTAGATAATGGTCAATGGCCTTGAGTAGTCAAATTAACACCTCGGTGGCGCAGTAGCGGAGCGGTAACCCGGGGACGAAAAGGGATGAGAATCGACGCGGGGAGCGCGTTCTGGGGGACTGCGGATTGATGGATGCGGAGGCAGCTTCGCCCCGCTCTGACTAAGATGGAGCTGCCAGTTAGTGCTGACTGCAGGCCATCACCTGCGTGGTGTCCCTGCAGCTCGGAGCCGGGACGGGGACCTTGGGTAGCCCTCGGATCCTGGGATCAGCGCGACGCTCCACCGCGCTCTGGCTCCCGCCGGAATCGGAGATGGCGCCGATTGCGTTCGGTCCTGTGATTCCTGTAGGGATCTCTTTGGGACAGCAGAGGCACTGGTGGCTGGTGTCCCCCCTGCCCTGGGAGGAGCGGAGTCGTGTTAAACCGTGCTGCTGCCAGCGAGCTGCGAGCCCCGCGTCCCCCCACCACAACTCTCAATTGCTAGCAGGTTTCTCTCACTGCACCTCATTTGCATCTGGGACATCAATTAGCATGTTTGTTGAGGCTAATTGAATGAAACTCAATCATAGCTCTTAATTGCTTGACTATGTGAAAAGAAATCACATTAATGCAGCTAATTAAGTGTATGGCAATAGATGCAACATAATTAGGAGCGAAATGTAAAAAACAAGCGACGAGGAGGTGTGAGCGTGGGGGATCAGGGTGCCCGTGTCTCCCCTGCGCCGCATGTTTGGGGAGGGGTCCCTCTGCTTTGCTGCTGGCTTTAATTTTTTTTATTATTTTTTTCCCCTGCCTTGCTGAATGATGAACACGGACAAGTTGAGAAGAAAAATGCAAATGGATTCGCAATTACTACTTTTTCAAGCTGTTGAGGGGCAGAAGATGGCACGTCTGGGGTGGCCCACTGTTGAGTGGGCTCTAGGGACTTGTTAAGTGCTGTTTAAAAGTACTTGGCTTTGAATTACCCTCATGCCTTGTTAAAGGGTTTTTTCCCCTTTTTTCTCGGATCAGCATTTTCTACAACTAACATCTTGGGGAGTTATCCCTGTACCATTTGCATATCAAAATCCAGCTTGCTGTCTTCTCTTTAACACAGCATATTCCAGATGACAGCAAGACCCTCATCTGTTCTAATCTGATCAAACCCTCCATTGCGCTTCTGAAGCCCCAGCGTGGTTTTGTGGTTTGAACTTTCCTTCCCCGAGCGGGGCTGGGAACGCGGTTTTTGCCCTCCCCTCCTCAGGGAGACCCACAGATTATCACCGTGCATCCTGCACACGATGAAAGGACCTTTATTATTTACATTTGATATATCCCCATAAATATTTAAGCTGACATTAATACCTACCCAGCATCTGTTGTCATTCGGGCTCTTCGCTCTAATGGCGGCTGCCACGCATTGGTTTTGTGTTTGCCAACACTCCCTTGCTTCGTCAAGTGGTTTGTGTCTCACCTCAGCCTGGTTTACACCCAGTTAAAAGATCTTTAATAACACCCTGCTACATCTCAAGTTGTGAAATCACTCCCACCTGAATGGGATCCAAAACCCCCTTTTCCAATTTAAGATGGTTGTACCTTAAATAAAACTACTAGAAAAGAGCATGTGCCAAGGTTTAGTCACTCTGATTAAGCCTCACTTTAGAGCCCACAAGCAATAAATGCTCAATTATCTTCTGCTTATTGTATTTGAATTTGTGAACAAGTGATGCCTGAACACGAAAGTTCTGCCAAGTTCATAATTTATGGACAAAGAATGTTTGCTCTCCAACACCTAGTTAAAGGAATTTTCCTGAGTGGATTGCCTTTGTTTTTTTTCTTGGCAGCAGAGCTCTGTGTCCTCTCCACACTAATTGTTCAGACCCCACCTTTTCCTGTTAATAATTCTCAGACAGCTTGGGAAAAACAAGCTACTGTGATACTTAGTTTGAGGGTTTTATCACTGATTTGTGTTAACTATGAAGAAATTACTTCTGGTCCAGATTTTTGATGGGTTTTGAGCAGAATAAATAAATTGTGTTGTAAAAACCGCCAAAGATGAAAGAATCTTGATGAGGGAGCAATCGGCTCCCTGGATTGTGGCAGCAGTGCTACAGATTTTGGGTAAATTCAGGAAATTTCTTTTGAAATGCAAGTCCAGGTCTTCTCCCTGCCACGTCGAATCACTGTCTTTCTGCTGGGGTCCTTAATCCCAGAGTCTTGGAGTGGTTTGGGTTGGAAGGGACCTTAAAGCTCATCTCATTCCACTCCCTGCCATAGGCAGGGACGCCTTCCACTATCCCAGGTTGCTCCAAGCCCCAGTGTCCAACCTGGCCTTGGACACTTCCAGGGATCCAAGGGCAGCCACAGCTTCTCTGGGCAACCCAGCTACCTTTCTGTGCAATGCTCTTGCCCCTTTTCAGCCCTGATTATACTCTCCTGTGCTGTCTCTCTTGTATGTCCTTATTAGGAGAGTGTCTCTTTTCATGTTCTCATAGTTGTTCCAGTTACAATTATTTTTTTCTGGAACGTGAGTGACCACAGCCCTGTGTACCAAGAGCTTTGGTGTCTCGTGTGCTGGCTGTAGCATTCACAGTCTCTCCTGGAAATATCTGTGCTGGTGTATCCCAGGATCAATTTGCCCTCTGATAAAAACACCCATACCCATGTGCTTTTCTTTTTATTTCCCCTTCGTGGGCTTTGCAAGCAAGAATTAGCTAAGCCCTTTTCCAGTTCTGGCTCCCAGTGTTTGCTGTAATCACATGCGATTTGCATGATTTTTTTCCCCTTGGGTGATGATTTGTGCAGGTGCTGGAAGGGTCATATTCTACGGAAACAACGTTGGAATTGCTGAAACCTTCCCTGCTGGTGCCCTTCTGTAATTTCAGTTACAAAACTTTGATACAAACCCTGCTGACCCATTCCAGCCAAATTTGAGGGAGAAAGAGATGAGGGCATAAAACACTGGCAGAGAGGAGACACAAGTACATCTGCTCAGGAGGAACACTCAGCCTTGTCTTCTCCTGTTTGGGACCTTTAGCTGGTGAATTCCCACACATGGCTGTGTTGTGAATCACCTCTTAACCAGCTGGTAGTTGGAGGATCCATGAGAAAGCTCCAGACATTTGGGGTTAATGGTCCTGAGAAGTGTGGAAGGGATTATCAGGAGCATAGAAGGAAGGAGAAGCATATGGTGGGTGCTGGCAGAGGATGTAGGGCCAAAGCCTTGTGAAACCAGGTTTATTAATTCTGTTGCTTACAGAACTCCCTGTCTGATGCTGGGGTTTGGGATTTTTTCCTCTCTTTCCAGGATTACATGCAGAACGTTCATGGGAAAGAGATTGACTTGCTGAGAACCACAGTGAAGGTCCCTGGGAAGAGGCCACCCCGAGCCACATCAGCCTGTGCCCCCATCTCCAGCCCCAAAACCAACGGCCTCTCCAAGGACATGAGCAGTTTACATATCTCGCCAAATTCAGGTAAGAGGACACCCTGCTAGGGGGAAAAAGAACTGGGAGAAAACCTGCATTTCCGGTGTCTGTAGGGAGTTCTCATCAACAGCCGGGATAGGGTTGGATGTCTCTTAATAATTGGAAGTGCTCCAGGCCAGACTGGTGGTGCTCAGAGCATCTTGGTATCGTGGAAGGTCTCCCTGCCTGTGGTAGGGGGTGGAATTAGATGAACTTCAGGATCCCTTCCAACCCAAACTATTCTGGGATTTACAAACCCACTGATGTGGAAGTTTTTAAGCCCTGACTGCTGATCTGTCCCCCACAAGAGATCCTGGGTTTCTGAGTAGCTTTCAGTGTCTGTCTTCGTGTATTTGCTACCTTGCACATGCCAAAGCCCTACATAATTTCACAGTAATTAACATATGGGAGGAATTTACAATCTCTTATCTAATACTTAGGAAAAGTAAATGCTGTATGATCTGAAAGGGCTTTTTATGGCTTCCTGGTGAGATCCACAGCCCTTCTTTCTGCTTTTGGAAAGTTCAATACTATGCATTATTCTAACAGCAAGATTCTTCTGTGGAAAGCTGTTTTAATTTATTGATGGAAGTGGTTTATAGCTCCTTCTGAGCTCTAAACAAAGATGTTTATTGTTTGCTGAAGTACTTGTCCATACAGCTAAGTGGATTTTAAAAAATTGCATTAAGGGAAAAACATTTGAGACGATTTATCTTGTAAAATGCACAGCTTGTACAAAACTCATAATGGTCTAGTGGAAGTCCTGTCAGCATGTTTGGGATGACATCCATAAAGTGCCAAGTGCCTTTTGCATTTATGGGTAACGTAGACATCTCCTCCATGTGCCAGCAAAACCATCCCCACACTCCTGTCCCTGTGCAAAACCCACTGGGATTCCTGGGTATTCAGGTGTCTTCTCTTGGCTAATAATAATTATCTGTCTCATGCTTCATAGAATCAGGCTGCTTTGGATTGGAAGGGACCTTTAATAGCAGCTCATTCCAACTCCCAGTCCTTCAAGCCAAGATGTAATTCCTTGCTTTTTTGAGACATTCCCCTTTATTAGGAGAAAACTGAAGGTTTTTTTCCTTCCAGCTGTGAATGGTGGTGATTGAGATGGATTTTTAAAGTGGTGCCACTGAGCAGACACACCTGGAGATCTTGGCCTGGGACCTGATGTGTCTGAAGCTTTGATTCCATCAGACCCTTTTTCAGGTTTTGACCTGACATTGGCAGAGTTCATAGGAGAAAATTATTCATGGTTGGATTGTTTTTTTTCCTTTTTACTGTACAATTTAGATGACTAGGTGTGGGGAGTGCTTTAGTTTTCAATATACTTCCTAATTTAGGGAAGAAAAGTGCTGGACTGAGTCAATAAACTGCAGGCGAGACATTTGAATAAAGAGATTTCAGTTTTTAATATATTTGAGTGCAGTCAAAAATCACTTTGTAGCTCCAGAGAATCAAGTTTCTGGAAACAGAGATATGTAAGAATTTAAGATTTATAGCAAGGAATTTACATGTTTTGGCGTCTACTTGGATTGCCAGGTCAGAGGGAAACTTTCCATGACAGTTTACAGCAGGCAAATCTCACTCTGTGTGTGTGTGTGTGTGTGTGTGTCCTGGCCAGCCTGAGGTTTGATCACACAGAAAGAAGTCAATTATGCCAGAAATTCCAAAAGCTGGGAAATTTAGATAGTGAATTTCAAATAAAACTGTGGCAATAGTTGGAGCTTCTCTCCCCCCTCTTGGCTTCTTCATCCTCTTGCTTAGAAACACTGAGAGACTTTGCTGTTGTTGATGTCTGGTTGGCATCTGCTGCTTGTTGTTGGCTTAAAAGCAAGCATAAAAAGGAGCTGCTAATCAATTAGGAATGACTGAAAGGAATGAAAGGAAGGAAAGGAAGGAAGGAAAGGAAGGAAGGAAGGAAGGAAGGAAGCTTCTTCATCTGAGCTCTGATGTGGTATGGGTCAGTGGTCACAGCTCCTGATGGGTGGGAGACCTGTAGGTACTTGAGGCTGAGTTCTGGAGTGCCAGGAGGACACCTGGAATATCTGCAGTGACCTGCCATGCAGCTCAAAACACTGCAAATTATCCCTTGCAGGCTGTGCTGCTGCCTCAGAGCTTCCCTTCCCTTGTTAGTGCTGGAAAAGTGATGTCTTGAGCCACTGTGATGCTTGAAAATTGATCACAGGGCTGAACTTGTCACTTACTGGTTGTCACTTGGAGGTTTTTGTACACAGCTCTGCCACGTGGAGGACGTTTGGACAAAACAGCAAGAATCAGCAGCTGTTATTTTGATTTTTAGGCCTGTAAATTCACTGTATTTTCTCTGCTTCACGTTACCTCTTCCCCAAAACAGTTAAATGCTGCTTGACTTGGTTGAGGCCTTCATTTGACACTTAAACACTGCTTGGAAGATGCCCCTTAAGGATGGATTTCAGTGCCCTCTTTGCCAAGAAATCAGTGGATTAAATGCCTGTTTGATTGCCTGTAACTGATATTTTAAGCTTATATTCCAGCAAATAGTTTTCTCTCAGTCTAATTTCTTGTGACTTAGCCACTCTTCTGGTCCCACCATGGTGTGTGAAGCAGCACAGCAGCTCGAGCTCCTCCTTCTTCTCATCCCCTTCCCTCTCTAAATCATTTTTGGACCTCAGTGATAGATCAGACACCTTGAATTTCCTCCCATATGGGGAGGGTCTTTCCCAAAGTGCTTTCCTATAAAGGTACTGTGAGCAGAATAGAGGGAATGAGGCTGATCAGGAGAATATTGGGAATTCAGGAGGGTCAAACTCAGTTCTTTGGCACTACAAGTTACAGCAGCAAAGCAGCGAGCACAGGGTTTTGTGTTGGATTTAACTGACATAGGTGTCTCATGCAGAATGAGGAGTTTAGGAGTCTGTCATTCCTATCACATGGAATTTTGTCACGCTTTGGGGCTCTTCTGAGCTCAACAGGGTTGTTTTTCTGATTTTAAAGACTTGGACAAACAGATATATAAAATCATCTCTCCATAATAGCTCTCCCAATCCATAAATGTGTTTACATCTCAAACTTTTGGAAGCAGGTATCTCTGGGAAAAAAATCATCTTAATAACAAAAGCCATGTTCTAGTCCTTGAGATTTTGTGTTTCAGAGATGTAAAAAAAATAGTAATAAAGACCTTTATGAGAATATGTCAATTTAGAAAACTCTTCCCTCTGGGTTTCCACTGGCACAAGGAAAAATCCACTGGCTGGAAAAAATACTTTTCCCTTGACATCAAGTCACAATCCGTTGTCACCATCATGGTGGGACAGTGAACAAACTGGAAGTGCAACAGCAGTAGGAGAAAGGAATATTTGCTGTGCTCTATCAGAAAGCAGAGAAAGGAGTAGAAGGTTGGGCTGCTCCTGCTGTTGCAAAGCCAACCACTTTGCCTGGAGAAAGGTTGACTTGGATTTGAAAACTGTTGTCTTGGGTTCTTGGAGGTGCAGTTTGGGGTTTATTGTGTGAGAACTGGGATTCTGTGTGGCAGCTTATCCAAGAAAATAGAGAGAGATGTCAGGTTGTTTTAGTTGTGTTATTTATGTTGTATAGACTTTTAAGTAACAGGTTGTTAACTGTAGTTTTAGGGAAGGTGCTCACACTTGTAAGCTAACTTGGTAGGAATCTGTGAGTTGGGGGAATAGAATGTTTACTCCCTTTAATATAAAATAATTTCACTTCTGTGGTAGCTGCAATCCAAGCTGACAAACAATGCTGAAGTAACTGAAATTTAAATAAAATTAACATGGCACTGAGCATCATTCTGTTGAGGAGCTCAGTTGGGAGTCCTTCAGAAAAGGGTAATTGTTGGACTTGCTCAGTTCCAGCTTTCTCTAAGCTGAGAGCAGGGCCAGAATCCTGTCCATCCCACTGGCTGTTCTCTCTGCCCTTTAGGAGCTGGCTCAGCCTGACTTTGGAGCCAGGAGTGGGTCCAGGTTTCAGTCACTCCTGAATTGGGTTGGATTTGAGACGCTTGACCTGAAGGTGAACTTGTTTCTGAAATCTCTCCCAGGAGTCATTTATTTCTTCTTCTCTCCAAACAACCCAAAGCCTGAGCTGTAGCAAGAGCCACTGATGTAGAAAGTTCAGGTCTAAAAATAGCTTCTGGTGTAGAGATCAATTGTTGCCTGATTAACGCTTCATTTAAATAATTTGGTGCTATAAAATTTCCTTAAAATGGTGACTATACAGTATGTGAAGTATCCCAAGATGTGTTAGTTGCAGGCCCATCGTTAAATGTGCTGAAGTTTGTTATCTGCTAACTGCTTGTGACATTTCAGATGCTGAAGGAACTGCAGCTCCACCTTCTTATCACTGTGAGCTTCCTGTCTCATTAATTGTGATCATCTATCAAATCCTCAGTGGTTTTTGGGGATCATGTAATAATCTTTTTTAATTGGGGGTCACTGTGAGGATTCAGATGTTATGATCACGCTGATGAGTAAAAACGTTTATCAAGCCTAGTGCTCAGAAGCATGGGGAGTTTTTCCAAAGGCCGTGGATCTTGGGGTGCCTTGGTAAATAAATGCTGAACTGAGTCCTAAATTCTGGAATCTGCTCTGAATTCCCTACTTGGAGGTGACCAGATGTGGTTCCCACAAGGCCAGATTTTGGTTGTTGGGAGTTACTTGTCACCAATTCTGGAGGCTGGCAAGGAACGTGAGGTGACGTTTTCCACACTTTGACTTCAGCGCATTTTATGCATTTGCCACAGATTGCAAATGCAAGTTTGTGACTTAGTTTTGTCATCAATCACCTGAGTCAATTTTCCATCTGGGTGGCTTTGCTGTTGGTTCAGTGATATACAGCTGCAGCGACAGGAAGGAGAAGTTGGCAGTTTGCTCGTTTCGAAGGAAGAACACCCAATTTCTGGTGCATCTGAGATTTCCCTTTCATCCCACTAGAGGGGGATCCCTCAAGGTCATTTTCTCCTGTTCCTCTGGACTAGGATTTGCCCTTT
The DNA here is from genome assembly GCF_963662255.1 of Cinclus cinclus. Lineage (NCBI taxonomy): Eukaryota > Metazoa > Chordata > Aves > Passeriformes > Cinclidae > Cinclus > Cinclus cinclus. The sequence goes on along the minus strand of NC_085066.1, from coordinate 8,552,231 downwards.
CCACAACTAGAGAAATAAAAACTTTCACTGTTAGTACCTTATATTCCTTAATGATGGGAGAAAAAGAGCAGGGAGCATATTAGCAATAATGAAATAAATATTTGATAAAATAACTGCATTGGTTAAATATTGAGAAAAATGAGTTTGCTGTGATTTTTCTCTTCAGGGATAAAAAAAAGAAAAACTGTCTGAGGATCCTTTCTCGAGGTGGGCAAATTCCTAATGATGATGAGGTGGATAAAAGGTAGGAATGTGTCATGGAGCTTGAGGCAGGTGACTGGAGCCCACAGTCGGTGCCTCTGGATGGTTTCCCTCTGGATGATTTTCATGCCTCCGTGGCGCCGTATCCTGGATAAAATCCCAGATCTGCCTTGTCCACCCGATGAAATCCCGGTGTCTTGATGGTTTCACGGCACAGCACAAACTGCTTGGATGTTCAGACCTTTGCAGGATTGTCCGTGCTTTTTCCCCCAGTGATTTTAAGATATTAAAGCCATCGGGAGGTTTGAAGCTGATTTACCAAACGGGAGAGGGGAAAAAAAAACCACAAATGTGTATGGAGCATTGAACTGCCGTTGACATCTAAAGTCCCAACCATGCTGTTTTCCTCCACACTCCAGCAATCAGGACATCCAGCAAACCCATAAAAAACCAAACTAATAGCATGAATATTCAGTGACCTAGAATACTAATTATTGTCATGAATATTAATGTGATCGGACTTGCTTTTTCCTCTTCTCTTTTTCTCTGGCTCGTTTTTTTTTTTCTCCCCCTCTATTTTTTTTATTTTATTTTTTTTTTCCACTCAGCCGGCTCTAAAGATGGACCATAATGAGAGCATTTAAGAGAGAGAGCGCTCTCCGCCGTGACAGGGACCGGGGTAATAAGGAGAGCTTGATTAACGTGGTGCACTTGGGGGAGAGATGAGAAGATTCACGTGGGCCTGTTGTGGGGGAGGCAATGAGGCACCGGCGGCTGTGTTGCTGCTCCCTCAGATTAATGAGGCCTAAGAGTGCATTAGGAACAGTGACAAAGGTTTGATCTAATGGGCTCAGTCATTTTTCCTTTGAGTGACAGACGCACAGAAGTAATTGGCTGTGCAGAATGGCAGCTCATTGGCAGTACTTAAGGATACATTATCCCCGTTGTGTGGCCCGCAGAGGCTGTTTATCAAAACTGCTCACACTGCAGACATGCATTCACTTAGCTGCTGTTACAGTGGCAATAGCTATTAAAAAAAAAAAAAAAAAAAAAACGGAAAAAAGTCATCTCGCATTCGTATCTATTGTCTCTTTTGCAAAAATAAAGTTTCTTTGTTCTGTTTCCTGAAGAGGCGGTGAATGCCAGCAGTGGTCCCTCCCCACCCCAGGAGGCTCTGCCAGGGGCTGGGGAAGGTTGGAGCTCGTGGGAAGCTCCCGAAGTTAGCCCAGTTCATCCAGCAGTTCCGATCCAGCCTGCAGGTAGGACCCTCCAACCCCTCTCCAATTCCAGTATTAATAATTTCCACAGACATTCGAAGGGATTAGGAAGCATTTTACACCCTTTGCCTCAGGGCCCTGCACATGCTCTGCTGTACCCACCTTGGAATGATTTGGATCTCTGCTGTTATTTTTCACAAAGTTAAATCCACGGTTCCTGTCGGGATTCACAGCCAAATAGGAGCAACACAAAGCAGAGTTTTTGCCAGCAAAACACTCACTCTGGGTCTTAAAGCTGCAGTCCCTGAACAAGCAGATAACCTCAATCAGGACTTGCCCAGAAAGCCAAGTGTATCTTATTTATTACTGTTATTTGTTAAAACTACAGAAGAATAGTAATAATACGCCTGCCAGGAGAGGAAAGCAGGCTTTGATCCCAGCAGAGCAAATAGTGGGGGATCTCAAGCCGAAGCCCGCGGTGAAGATCTTGGGTTTAACTTTCTTTTAGAAGAGATGTCTCCTCTGATGACTTAATTTTCCTCCACACTTGCTGTGTTGCTTTGGCATGCTCTGAGAATAATAGCTTTCCTCGTTATATTCCCAGCACCACGTCCTTCACTGCCAGGATATTTCTTGGCACTGCCTTGTTTGTTCATTAGTATTGACCCCGCTCGGTTTGCGCGCTGCTAATCGAGCCCAGTTCGGCAGGGATGGAGATGGAAAGGCTTCCTCTAGGAATAGCTGCTTGTCCTTAGGAATTTTGTTCACTAAGTAAATGCTTCTGGGGGAAAAAAAAAAAAAAAGTCTTAAAACTAAGTAAAAACTCACAAGTGAGTTTGGTGCTGCAGCATTGAAAGTGACTGTCAGCATGTTGAGGGAGAATTCCAGCACTGGAACCAGTGTGGTTTGGAAAGATTTTTGTCATAGAGTCACAGTGGTTGGGTTTGGAAGGGACCCAAAAGATCATTTATTTCCAACCCTCCCTCTCACCCGTTCTTTTTTTGTGTGTGAGGAACCTCAGGAAATTTTAGGTGCCTGATAAAGCTGTGGCAGAGATCATGTTCTACCCTTGGGATGAACTAGAATCCATGGCAATACTTGAGGGAATTTTACCCTCCTCAAGAGCCTGGCTATGAAATTTAGAGCTCTTCAGGTCCCACAATCTCCTCAGAATGTGGCCAGACATGTGGGCAGTGCCTCCCTTGCCAATGTGGGACTGTCCTCAGTGGGAGAGGCAAGGAACTGTAAGTAGCTGTGTTCCCACATTTCAGTGCAGCACACAATCGATCTCCAGAGTGGGCACAGAAAGTTGGATGCACCTGGAAAAGGTGGATGCTGAGGCAGCACACTAATGAACCCAGGAGAGCCAACCCCAAATGTTCCTCGTCCCAGGGTTCATTTCTATAGGTGAAGGAGAGGCAGGAAGCACAGCTGAGATGGTCAGACACATCTCAGGAAAGGTTTCTGCACTGGAAAGGTTTCTGTACAACTCTGGGAAGTAATTCTGAGCATGATGAAGGGAATGCAATGGGGCTTCTGAAGGGAGTGCAGTGGGGCTTCTCCTTTTCCCTTTCTACCCTGAAGAGACTCCAGGGAGCAGTGCTGGGTGTGGGTTTGGAAGGGGCATCCACAGCCAATCTAACCTACTTGACAGTGCCTGGTGCTGAATTAGAGGGCATTTCAAGATTAGGCAGAATTCCTGCAACACAAATTGACCCAACATGATTTGAAACAATTAACCCTCTGATATCAAGAGTCAGGATTTCCTGACCCACAACTCTAATGTATTTTTCATTAGTTCTAACAGCTGGTGAGCGCAGCCCTCTGGCCTTAAGAGGTTTATTTCCTTCTCTTTTTCTTTCTTTCTTTTTTTTTTTTTTGGAAGAGAAACTCGTCATGGACACGAGGAGCTTGGCACAAATGAAACATGGTGAAAGCAGAGCAGTAGGGCTGCAGTTTATCTGATTCAGTCTTTCTGTGCAGCCCCCTGCAAGTCTCATATGCTGCTGCTTCATGGAAAAATATAGTTCTGCTTCACAACTCCTGCACTGACTGCTCGTCTCATAAATCCAGGAGTATATTAGTTGCACTTGCAGATGTAACTTCTGGTAGCTGATTTGTTTGGAGGAAATCACAGACGAGTCTGCAGCGAAGAATGGAAACCATTTTTGCCCAGTATTATTTGTGTCACTTGTATCTCACTTCTTAGTGTCTGCTTGTGAATTATATTCATTCTGCATTTGTAATTGGTGGGTGGTGTAGTTGGTGAAGGCTTGAAATTACGCGTCTGTTCCACTAACCTGTGATGATTCACAGGATTGTTAAGTTAAAAACCAGCAAAAGAGGGATTGAAGACGTGCTGTCCCTCATACTGCTCTGTTACAGGAGCAAATGTGACCAAAACTCTGAGTGGTTTATTTTTGTTGGACAAGTCACTGCATAAATTTAAGACGGCATTTCTATTAACCTTAATTGCATATTTTATTACGATTTTTTACAGTAGACCTTTTGGCTTTTACCTACTAGACACACACTGTCCACATCTTGTCCAGTCCCTTGTTCGTGTGAATCCTGGTATTTCCATTTAATTTCTAAGTCTTGCATTTCTTCTCTTTAGTTTTGGAAATCCCAAAGGGCTGTGTGTGAGGAGCCAGAGTGACTCCTTGTTCTCCTTCTGCCCCCAGTGTGTGTTTCAAACCCTCAGCTTCTCCACACGCAGGCACTCCTTAATTCCTCTTGCCTCCACCTGCTCTTTGCAGCCATTTACACTGAGTCAATGGGTATTTAAATGGGGTTTTGTGAGAGCACGCTCACTTTTCTTAGGGGCTTGTCTGCTGAGCAGCGGCCAAACCTGGAAATTACCTTGAATCTTAATTTGGATGGGTTTTGTGGGGCTTAATTGTTTGAACGTTTTGTAAGTGCGGCCATAACAGGGTGTTTTATAACATCAGAAAAGATAGTTTTAATAAAGCTGTCTAGAGCTAGAAAGAGGAACTCTTTCTTTGATGCTCCTTTGGTAGATGAAAACATTTTTGTTCAATAGGAGACCAGCATCTTTTTTTTTGCTCATTTGAGACAAGTTCTGGCAACATACTGATATTCATTCAAATATAAATGCCATATTCCCTTTGAAATGCAAATTGTTTAAAGAAAAATAGCATATGGTAGAGGTAAGTACCTTTTCAAATCAGCTCTCACACTTTAGGGATGTGAGTACAGCTAAAATTATTCTTTGGAAAGAATCTGGAGCCTTTGACACATTGAAGCTTGAACTAATCAAGGCTTCCCAGTAAGCATATACACATATCCATATCAAGGAAACAGTGCTGAGAATACATGGATTAGCATAGTAATTTAACTGCCCCCTGCTAATCAACTTAAGCAACCAGCTGATGCATGTAGGATGCATTTGAAGAGGCAACTCTTTCACAGCTCCAGCATGGGCCAGGTAGCAGGCCAGGAGCTTGGGGTCCATTGAAGATGGGTATCTGTCTGTGGATGTGGGGGCCAGAGGTGCAGGATGTAAAGGCTATGTGTGCCTAACCCACCACACAAACTTTGCCTTTTATGGATCACAGAACCACGGAATGGTTTGGGTTGGAAGAACCCTTGAATCTCATCTGGTCCAACTCCCTTGCCATGGATAGGGACATCTTCAGCATTTCCGCTGAGTACTGCTGGCCTCCTCTTTTTCACTGTCTCCTGCTTGTCTCTTGAAATCTGGGGTGGTTTCTGCTGCCGAGGATTTATCCGTGAGGAAAATTAAAGGACGTTTGTCAGGTCTGGTTTGTGGTTTGCCCATTGTGGATGGGAAGAACTGTGGGACTGTGTTGGAGACACAGCAAGAGCAGCAGTCCTTGTTTTGGGCTGGCAGCATTAGTGCCTAGTGTAGGATTCATGTCCTGCATTTGGACTGAGAAGTGGAAAAACTAGCACTGGATTGGGAAATAATGATTTTTAAATAGAGTTCTAAGTGACAAGTTTGTGCTAGAGCTGAATACATCGAGGAGAGGGACAGGAAAAAAAAGGCACACAATTTTCTGTAGTCTGGCCCTTGTGACACCTACTTGTGCATTCTGACTTGATGGTCTGATTCTGTCACAAAAACACATACCCTGCAGCACCTGCACAGAGTGGGATTTAATCCTCAATAAATACTGTCATAAAGGTTGCAGGATAAAGGTTACCAGGCTGTGGCAGTAGGAAAGAGGGAGCTGGGCTGGGTTCATCATGGTTCAGTAAAATGGAATGCACTTGGCACATGTTTTGTGCTAGCAGCCCATACCTTTGAGAGGGGTGCAGTGGAAGAAAAATTCTTCTTTGGTTCCTGGAATAAGTCACTTCTCATAAGTCACTTCTCAGGTTCATGTCACAGCATGGGGTTGGAGTTTCCTCAGATGGCATTAAGGTGAGAGTAGAGCTTTGGGTGCTGAACATGATGACAGAAACCTTGATGTTCTCTTTCCAAGGTTTTGGACCATGGTTTAAAGGTGATTGGACACTTGTCAAAAGCTTGAGGACTTGGTGGAAGATGTCAGCATAAAAATGCCACTGCTTGTGTTGTGTCTGTGTTGGCCTGAATCTCAAGTTTGTAGAACCCACTCAGTCTCAAACTCTTGTCACTCACATCACCCATTCCCTTTAATTTGGTGGCTCATCAAAATAATTCATTAATATTCATAGTTTTTCTGGATTGTGAAAACCAGAAGAAAAGGGGATTTCAAGGCAAGCATCACAGAAGCTGATTTGGAAGGAGAAATTTCTTTTAGGACAGCACAAAATACAACTTCTCTCAGCTCATGTTTTCATTTTCTGTTGTGGTTTAAAATACTGAACTACAACTTAGTCCTCTGCTCTGTAGTCTCATGCCTTGGGAGGTCCCATCATGGTTCCAAAACCCACCTTAGACTTTGCATAATTAAACAAATTAGGTTTTTTGTGTGTGTTTCATGTCTGCAAAGCAGGCATTGCCAGGCAGAAGTTCTTGAGGGCTAAGTACATTAAAGACACAGGTACTGTGATGGATCTGTGTTAAGGACTAAGAGAAGATTTCGTCTTGGGAAAGGGGAGGAGAGAAAGGGACAATTATGCCAACTCTAATAAACACAAAGTAGTTCACTAAGCTCTGTTGTCTTCCCAAAGGCTGCTCTGGGAAAAGACATAATGATAGAACTGGGAGTCAGGAGATCTGGGTTTTATTTTCAAGTCTGCCACAATCTTCCTTTGTGGCCCTGGGTCATTTAACCTCTGAAAAATGGGGGAAATGATAGCAGATAATTAACAACCTCACAGGAGCATTGAAAATTAATTCATTAATTTTTCTGAACTCATCAGTAGAAGGTGCAATGGAAATGCAAAGTGTGAGGGTACACTATAATATTGCTTCTGCTCCTTTCCCTTTGCATGTGTTTTTTAAGAGTATTCTTCAGTCCATAGAGGACCTGTGGGGCACCTTTAGAGAGCCTGCCACAAGGAATGAAACTGGCACAATAAATTCTTTGTGGCTTTATGATATGCAAAGCCTGTGCTAGGAATGGAATAAAATGTGCTCAGAACCCAAAACCGTGGAGCAGGTTTTGGCCCATAGCAAGTTGTAAGTAGGACCATCAGAAACCTGAGTTTCTGGAAAGGTTTTAATTGTTTCTACTCTAAAATGTATTCAAGCAGATCCAACTTGTGTCGTTTTATGGTGAGAAATCTGTCCCTGTCACTCCCCCTCGCATGCAGCTCCCAGCATTTTAATGTCCTAGGCCTCAGTGATGGGGAAAATACAGAAGTGTTTACTGGGTAAAGGCTGTTCTTTGTGTGTCCCCTTTTGTGTCATTCCTGGGATGAGCCCCGGGAATGATACTTGCAGTCAGTCCAGTGTCTGCTTTGTGTCACAATGTTGTTTTAAGATCAAATGTTCAAGAAAGTTGGTTTTTTTGTTGCCTTGGTCTCTCAGTGCTGGCAGTCATTTGCTCCCCATCACTGTTTTCTTGGGGGACATACCTGTGTCAGGTAGTATTTAGAGGAGGATTGTTTTAAGCTCTTGGAGTTGGCTCAGTTGTATGGACAGTGGCTTTAAGGAATAAATTGATTTTCTGTGTGCAGCCTTAACAAGCAGAGAAGCTCCAGAGAGTGTGCCTGGTAGCAGGGGGGTGTTTCCCTGAAGGCGAATGAGCAGAACGAGATGATACCGTGACAATTTCGGCTTTTTTGTCTTCTTAGCTGGATTTAAGCTGGTCTCAGGACTGTCAGCTCCAGCACTTCAGGGAGGGTCAAGGTGTGGGTGAAGTAACCCTGTTTCTGCTCTTGTTAAGACACCCCCCATCCATCCTGATGCAAAATCCCTTTTGTCCTCTCTATTGACACGATTTGTTTTCCATTTGTGCCTAGGGAACGTGACTACTAGCACATCTGTGTCTCAGATGGCCAGTGGGATCAGTCTGGTGTCCTTCAACAGCCGCCCGGACGGTATGCACCAGCGCTCCTACTCGGTCTCCAGTGCAGATCAGTGGAGTGAGGCCACAGTCATTGCCAACTCTGGCATTAGCAGTGGTAAGAAACCTGCAGCTTTGGGGTCAACGGGGAGTTTGGTGCTCTTGGTTTTCTTTTCAAAAGGGAAAAAAAAAGGAACTATTCCCTCAACCTAGTTGTGCTGTTGGGTGCCGAGCTTGCAGCATGTGAGGGGAAATTAGAATTAGAAAAAAGGGAATGGATGGATGTAATACTTCTTTTATGAGGGTGTGGAGTGACAGGACAAGGGGGAATGGCTCTAAACTGAAAGAGAGGAGGTTGAGCTTGGGTATTAGGGAGAATTCCTTCCCTGAGAGGGTGGCGAGGCCCTGCAAAGGTTGCCCAGAGAAGCTGTGGCTGTCCTGGAAGTGTCCAAGGCCAGGCTGGATGGGACTTGGAGCAACCAGAAAGAATTCTGGGGTTCTTTATTCAGCATGAAGAGCTAATGTAGTTACAGTGCTGCTTAATTTTAATTTGAGGTGCATGATCATGGGATCCCAGAATGGTCTGAGTTGGAAGGGACCTTTAAGCCCATCTTCCCCTGCCATGGGCAGAGACACCTTCCACTATCTCACGTTACTCCAAGCCCTGTCCAGCCTGGCCTTGGACACTCCCAGGGATGGAGCAGCCACATAATGTGTGATGTTTGCTTGATGTTCAGATTCCTTGCCCTGTGTGATGGGTATTAGCAGTAAATGACCCTCCAGATCTCCTCAGCGAGTCCTTTCTCTGCTGTGCTCTTGCTCCATTGCCTGCACACTCCTGGCATAGTCTTAGTGTTTCCTCTGTGGAGCATTTAACAGCATTAAAAGGAGCAGACACTATTCCTGTTGGTGTTGTGGAATTATTAGATTGTAGCAATAATTGTTTTTAAAGGGTAGACGTGGTATTTGCTACCAGACCAGGGTGAATAGGTCAGGAGAAGGGGGAGGAATGCTGTTTCTGATGGCTACTTCTAAAATGGGAACAGTTAGGGGAATATGGGAACTATTTCACATATCCCGTATGTATCTTTGTGTCTGTATAAGGTCTGAATCTGAGTATAGCCCTGAGAGCATCTCTGGGTTTTCCAGCAGCTCAGGGTTTTAGTGCTACCTTAGGAGAACAGAGGGTTTAAAATCATGATCACCTTGTTTCAGAGTGGCATAAACTATCAAATTCATACTTAACAAAGCACAGACTTTCTTCTGGAGCTGTAAACATGGGGGCATCACCTTCAGGAGAATTTGCATTAAAATGGTCCAGATTTTGCCTAAGAATTTTCTGACTGAGCCTTGCAGGAAGGCAGGGGTGCTGTGAAGCAGCACAGTGAAGTAAATGCTCCAACCCTGTTGTGTTCTGTGTCCACCCAGCTCACCCACTCATGGTTAAGCTTTTAGGGGAGGCAGCACTGCTCTGCATGGATGGTGAGCTGGTTTCCCACTTAAAATCATCATCTTTTCTGCCTCTTTTTCCTGAGCTGCTTTGACATTTTAATCCACCCCAACTCCACCTCCCTTCTGAAAGGTTAGACCAAAGTTTTGGCTTTTTTGTGCCTTCTGTCCTGTGGCTTTTCTAAAGCAAGATGAAAAATGTTGAGTGCTAGCTCTAGGAGGAAAACAGGAGCTGTAGGCTGCAGTCCTGTGCACCTTGACACCTGCAGACAGGTGAGCAGGTGCCATCCCTGTGCAAGATGACCCAAATGAGGCTGCAGGGGAGAAAAACCTTCAGAATTCAGTGAACTCCTACAAGCAGCATGGAAATAGAATCTTAAAAAGTAGAAATAGCACCAAAATTCCTGCCTTTTGCCCTCCCCTTCACTTCACAATGCTGTATTCACTAGACTTGCCTTTTGCTTCTGCTGCTGATCCCGATCTGGTTTGAAATTCCTGGTGAAAGCAGCCTTTTCACTCACCCCAGCTCTGCACTCCCCTGTATGTGCAGTTTCTGACTTGACATTCATATGGGATTACTTATGGCTCAAAAGAGACGACAGCCAGAATTACCTATGAAATACTTAATTTGAAATTGCAGGTGACTGGTGGGTACTTGTGAATAAGCCTACCTCGAATAATTTCTCACAAAGGTTCTGATATTTAAAACATAATTTTAATAGGTTGGGTTTTTTATAAATATGGAGAAAAAAATCGGATTAAAAATGAGTTTTCGACAACTAAGGGTCAGCAGGCTCAGAAGTATTGCACTAAAACTCCTACAAAACCTCAAGAATAATTGATTGCTCTGAGTGTATCATCTTTGGGTAAGCTCAAAGATGTGTCCTTTATGTTGGCAAGTTGACGCATGAAAAACCCTTTTTAATTTCTGGGGGTTTTTTCTCTATTAAAAGATTTTTGAATTTTAGTCATAAAAAGCTAATACTGTGAAAGCAGCAGGTATGGCAAGAAGCTAAGCATCTTTTGGAATTCAAATGCCAATGTACTGGAGAATATGCCTGCTTATTGTCACGTGGTTTTATTGTAGACAAAATAACATATTGGGATTCAATTTTTCTCTGCACCTTTTTTTCACATTAAATTAATACTTTGTGTGGCTCCAGAGAACTTTTCAGAGTCTTCCAAACCAGACCTTTGGTTTCCTGGGGCTTCTGTCTTTCAAGCAGCTGTGAACATCTCCTAATTAGATAAATTACTTTGTAGTGGGCAGAGCCACAAAACAGGAGGTGCTGGTTAAATTAAAGGGGAAAAATAGAAAAATCCATTCTCTGAAATGGAATGCCCCACTGCTTTATGACTATTACTGTTGTAAGGTTTTACATTTAAGTACCTGAGGTTTAAAATTAAATGTCTAATATAATTTGGCGCTGGTAACATGAAGCCTGCGACTGCCCTGGGAGAAAATCTCGACAGCTTAGTTTGGTGTTTCAAATTGCTGTGTGCTGGATAGTGAGCAGCTCGTGCTGCTGGCTCACTATTTAGCTCAGTCCCACCTGCTGTTCAGCATCATTTCCAATGCAGGAACATATTTGCCTTAAAAACTCCCGAAATTTCAAAAGGCTGTTCCAGCAGCACATGAAAAATTAATTCTTTTTGCCTTTTTTCCTCTTCTTTTTTTTTTCCCCCTTCTCCGTACTCTTGTAAGTGCTTGACAGAAGTAATTTTAGCAGCGAGAGAGAATAAAAACTGGGGGCAGTAAATCCCTGTCCAGGAAGCTCTTGTGTAGATTCTTTATGGACCCAGAATTGATCTGCGTGTCAGATCCTGATGTAGTTTCAACTGTTTATCACCCTAATGGTGGTAGAGAGACCATGAACATCAACTTATAATCCCCCATGAAAGAAATTGGTGTTTGCAGTCAATGAAGGAGCAGCTCAGCTTTATTGATAGATTTGGAACAATTACTGCTGCTCCAGCTATTGGCCCAGAGGTTTTCCTGGATCCCACTGGAAGCCTGCGATGATTTTTCCTCTGATAAATCTTCTCCTTGATGTTTTTGGTTTTTATCACCCAGAATTATCTGTAGTTGTTCATTGCTGGGGAATAGGAGGGTTTCTGGTCTCAGGGGAGCCGTTTGTGACCTGTTCAGGTGTTAAAAAGTTCTGTTCTGGGTTGTGCATCCCACAATTCCTCCTCTGTAAATCCAGCTCTTATTTTCAGAAAATCACAAAATTTTTGCAGTTGGAAAAGGCCTCTAATATCATCAAATCCAACCCTTAAACCAGCACTGCCAAGCTCACCACTAATCCCTGTTCTTAAGTGCCAAATCCAAATTTTTTTTTAACACTTCCAGGGGTGATGACTCTACCACTTCCTTGGGCACCCTGTGCCAGTGCCTGACCACTTTTTCAGTGAGGACATTTTCCTGGCAGCAGGGGACAGCCAGGGGAGTGGGCTCTGCTGCCGGGAACAGGGACAGGAGGAGAGGGAACGGCCTCAGGCTGGGCCAGGGGAGGCTCAGGGTGCACACCAGCAGGAATTTCTCCATGGGAAGGGTGGTCAGGCACTGGAAGGGGCTGCCCAGGGACATTTGGAGTCCTCGTCCCTGGACGTGTCCAGGGAACACCTGGAGGTGGCACTGAGTGCTCTGAGCTGGGGACAGTCACAGTTTGGACTCCATGGCCTTGGAGGCTTTTACAGTTCCATGGTTTTAGTGGTGCTGATGCTACTAAAGAGATGGGTCTGTCTGCTCTCCAGTCTTCACAATTTGTGCATCTCTGAAGAATCTGACAGGCAGATCCCCAAATTTGCCATCAGAAGTTTTTGTGGTGCCAGGCAGCTGCCTTGCAAATGTGAGGTTTGTGAGACATCTCTCTGAGAAGATCGAGGATGTAATTTCCTACGTGGGGATGAAGCAGCAGCTTGGTTCATTCTCTTTTTAAATGTCTTGTTTTATCATTTGACTTCTGTGCCCTGAGACCATCAGAGGGAAGGATTCCTTCCTGAAGGATTCAGCATTCAGCTTTTCTGCCAGAGCACTGCAAGCAGCACTTGGCATGGGGCAGGGATTTCTCGTCTCTGGACTTGTAAATTGTCATTTGAATTCCAGCATGATGTAAAACTCTGCTGTAAATCAAATATCTGTTTAAATATCATCCACTTAGGCTTTATCACTGTACAATTGCTTGTACGGGCCATTTGAGCTCGGCTGTAATTTATGGAAGTTGTAATACCTGGTGTCTTCTGAGTTTCTAACAGTTTGGTGTTAGGGTTTATTAATGTAAAATTGAGTTCTCACTGTGCCATGGGGTGTGAGAGGTCGCTGGAGTGTTGATATTAATGCAGACCTTGCAACTTGACTCACTTGTCTGATCCTAAGTGCTGGGAATGATTAAATGATGGAACCTTCTGCTTTGCCTTGGAAAAGGAAATGGTTCAACTTGCATCTGACATCAGAAAATACCATTTAGAGCTGTTGGGATTCCATAGGCAATTCATTGGCCAGGATAAATTCTATAATTTCAAGTAGATTCATAGAATTTTGGAATTATTTTTGGTCAGTGTATGCATATGGTTTAGGTTGGAAGAGCTTTTCCCTCCTTTTTAAATATGGAAATTGTGATTGAAAAGCAAATACAGATTTATTTTCTCCCCTTTTTTCCCCCCATCTGCTTTAGAGCTACTCTGGGGTTTTCTGTAGTTCTTACTACTTAATGTAATAAAATTCACCATGTATAATATGCACACATAGTTTACATTATCTTACACAGGACAGGAAAGGGAACATTCTTCTACTTTTCAAAGCTTTTTGTGATCCACAAAGTGCTTTTGGCAAAATATTTCCAGAGGGAAACTATTACAATTCAGCAGTGTAAACTCTGCTAACAGCAACTTATTATTGCCTTTGCTTTCACAACGTACTGTGAGGAAACTTGGGTGGTTATAATGCACTACTTAACAATTTCTGGAAAACCATCCCCTTTCAGCATGAGGTTGTGTACTGAGAAACTTCCAGTATTTAAATTTACCTGGCATTCTTGACAAGTCTCACCTGAAATAGCCCAGTCAACCAGAAATATTAAAAAATTCTGTGTAGCAATGTCCTAGGAAACAGGAAACTGGTAATATTTTGGATTTGCTGATCCTGCAGGACTTGAGATTTCAAACTGGTTTTAATTCAGGCAGGGGACAATGGGCTTTTGCAACCTGTGGTTCCCCAGAATAATGTAAGGCCTGGAGGGCAGTGGTGATAAATAAGTGCTCTGAAAAGGGGTTTGGAGCATTAATCCAACTGGTGCTGTCTGTCTGGGACTTTTAGGAATGTGTTAGCCTCTGGAAGCAGCAGGACCCAGTGCTTACCACTGCTGTTCTGCAGACCATAGGAATCTCAGCTTCATGGGAGACTTTGGGGTCACCAGCCCTGGAAGTGTTAAAAATGTGTGGCACTTAGGAACACTTTTTAGTGCTGGGTTAGGGGTTGCACCCAAGGGTCTCAGAGGGCTTTTCCAACCTAAATTAGTCTGTGGATCTGCGGATCTTTCTCCTGCTCATCCAGGCCATGAATGGCAGCTCAGTGACCACCAAACTGGATGTGAGCTGTTGCCATCTGGTCCCACTGGGCCTTGTATCCAGCAGAGTAGTGACAAAAAAGAGTGAAGGATCAGAAAGCAGCTCTTTACTTTGTGGCTGTGGTGGCACCAAGAGCCCTCTGAAGTTTAAACTCTGCCATGATATTGGTTTAGGGAGGACTTTGGGTCTGTGGGCATTTCTGCACAGCTTGGCTGAGTTTCAGCTGCTCCTCTGTTTATCCAGTGCTGCTGTTTAGATCTTGAGCTATGTCTTTGCAGTTCTCCATCTGCTTTTCTTCTTGAAGATCCTCTTCTTTCTGCTCTCTCCCTGATTAAAACACAAAGAATTGTTGCATTCAGCAATTAAATCCTGCTCTTGATTCCAAGAAACACCAGTTTGCATCCTTAGGTAATTTGACGTTGGCAACCTGATGCTGATCTTAATGTTGCTCACAGGCTGGGGTGCCAAATGTCTGTCAGTAAATTGTTCATGGGACTAAATTAACTTTCTGACTGAGCTATAAAGGTCTGGTTTTTCCCAGCATTTACTTTACAGATGTTTAAACACTTATTTTGCATTGAGTTTGGGTTAGGATTTACATCGAACTAAAAATGCAAGCAACATGTTCTTTATAACAGGGAAAAAAAAGGTGATTTATTTCTGGTTACTGATGCAGATTAATTTGATTTGATTGTCTGGCAGTGTTCAGTAAATCAGTGCTTTTCCTGCCTGGTGCTGGGCTTGGTTGTCACACCTTCTCCGTTATCCCCACTCAGGAGGAAAAACGAGGGGAAAAACCCTCAAGCCCACAGCACTTTAATTTTATTCCTGGAGTTTAGGCTTCAACCTGACTGAATAGTGAGGAGAGTGAATGTTGTCTTCCTCAGCTCTTCAAGCTCCTGTCCAGGAAACACTTTCCAAAAGTTAGGACTTCTCAAGGAAGGAAGCTGGATACCCAGCATGGTTCTGTATAGCTCAGACATTTGACATTTGATAGATACAGCTCTTAAAAGTCTGCAAAATGTATTCTCTTCTCTGGTTTGACATTAGAACCATTATTCTGAATCTTTACATAAAAACATTTTCATGTAAGGTGTATACTGAAGATGATCACCCCTCTGGACAAGGGGAATTCTTCATCAGGGAGGCTGTCCTGTAATCTCATTTGTATTTAGAAGAGTGTAAATTTTAAAGGTTTTTATTTTTCAGTTTAAGGTTGTTTTAATCTGAAATCTTTGCAGTAATTGCAAAGAATTAAATGGGCTGGATTCACACAATATCTTGCAGGAGGTTATGGACTTTGAAAATAAAATTATGTTTGCAGAGAACATTATAAATCGAGAGACACACTCTCAAGTAAACATAGAGGAAAGACATAATACTGCAAGAGCAGAATGTGACATTTTATAAATTCTTTGATTCAAGTAGTATGGCTTACAAATTTCATAAGCCCAGTGCCTTCTGTAGTTAAGGAGTTGATAAGGAAAGCTTAAAGAAGGAAATAAATAAGCTTCCCAAATCAGCGAGCTTTTATTTTTTCTTAATCTTTTTATCTTAGTTTAAATAAGCTAAGTTTATCTAATAATGTAAATTCTAAATTTATTTGAAGTTTTGTAAGAGTTTAAACACAAAGCTGAGAAAGCAAAATGTTCATGTATAGCTCCCATGGGAGCAATTCCTGGTTTGAGGATTTCTTCTTTGCACATCCACACTCTAGAAGTTCCAATAGATGCATGTAATGATTAAATTCTTGTTTAATGTACAGCCAGGAGTGCAGTGCTTTGTTTTGTAGGGTCTGGAGCAAGAGTGTGCAAGAAACACACTCAGTGTTTTTATTCCTTCTTGGGCTTAATGAAGTTTCTGCTCCATGAGGAGCAGAGCAGTTGCCTCGTCAAGCATGGCTGTGGCCAGATCCCAGAGCGTGGGGGTTTTTTAGGGATGTTGTATATTCCTTACCTATGGAATCCAACACTTCAAAGCTGCCTCACAGCACACACAGCTCGGGGAGTGAAAGAAGCCTCTGTGCTGGGCCCTGACCACAACCTGGGGATTGTTGGGGGCCAGCTGGAGCTCAGAGCCCCAGCCTTCCTTTCCTGCAGGTGGGAGAGCTTCCCCTTTCAAGTCCCTGGGCCCTTCATTTGTCACAGTTGATCTCATCCCTTCATGCGGCCGTGGCTGGGAGGAGTATCCAATGCACCCCGGGTTTCTCTGATGAAGGGCCCCGACTTATTTATCCAAGGGCTAGAAACAGGACTTGATTAAACTTGAAAATTAAAAAAAAAGAAGTTTGTCGATGGCAGTTACGCCACCTGACACCTCTGAAAGACAGAGCTTTGTGTTTTAAGAGCTTTGCTTTTCAGCTCTGGGTCTCTGCGATAGGAAAATGTTTGATTTTGCCTTTGATTAAGAGCAGTCTTGGTTTTGGCTGCCATTATTTCTCTTCCTTTCTGACACTGCTGCTCGTGGCATACATTACCAGGAAAGCCTTAGCTTTTTCCTGCCTAGCATGGTGCAATTAACAGCCAATTTGCTATACAGCAATTATTCAGCTTTAATTGGAAAATGTTAATAGTGAAAGGCTCTTGATTTTTTTTTTCCCCTCCAAAACACTGATATTAGGGCTTGTCACTGAAGTCTCGTGGACTGACAGTGGAGAGTTTCCTAACCTCTTCTCAATTACCACGGAGTGGGTTTGAAGCTTGAAGTTATCCACAGGTTATACAGACAGAAGGTTAAAGTACAAGAGTAGAGACGAGACATCTTTCTGGCTCTGAGCGTCTCTTTGAAGAGAGTCAGTTCTTCCTCTCTGTCTTACTTTGCCTATCTTGAAACACAAGGTAAATATTTTAGTAGGAAGTGATTCGGTAAGCCATGGATTCATTATTTTCCAAGTGCCTGGTGACCTGAAGGCTCTATTTCAAAACAAAATGGTGTTAAATGAGGATTTTTTTTTTTTTTTTTAATGCAATGAGAAGACAGCACTGATGGTTAGATCAGGGCGGAGCTCTGCCCTTCTCTGTGTAATTAAGGTGAATTTATTATGCATCTCATTTTGATCTAAAACAGAATTTGTCACACACTTGTACATACATAACCACAGTGGAGCTTGTTCACCAAAAATGTGTTCTTTCAGTGTGCTCCAAGTGCCTGTCTGTTCCCACATCACTGTTCCTGGGGATGGTCCTGGTGGATTTGCCACATCCAGGGTGCTGCAGTTGGCAGCTGTTCTTGAGGTGCCTGATGGCTTCAAAAGGTGGAGATAGAAACCAGCAACAGCATGAATCATAGAATCACAGAATAGTTTTGGTTGGAAGGGCCTTAAAGACCATCCTGATCCAACTTCCCACTTGGACCGGGCAGCTCCGAGCCCCATCCAAACTGGCCCAGACAGACCAACATGTGACCTGGAATTAAACCAGGAGTTCTGCCCTGAGGTGCAGAAGGACCATCCACCTCCTCTCTCCCTTGTGGGAAGGGAACAAATCCTCGGGAGTGAGCAAGTTACCTGCAGTGACTCCCCATAATTTCTGCCTTTTGTGCTGTTTCCACCTCTCGGTTCCACATCACAGTTCATGGCCTGGGGGAACAGTGATGCCCACAGCATCCTACACCCAGCTGGTAACAGTTCAGAGTGACACCATGTAAGGCTCACAGGATTGATGCTGCCAGTGAAAACGTTCTGCTAGAAGAATTCAGGATGTTCCCTGTACACCTCGACTGTAGGAATGTTCTGCAGGAGCCACAAAGTTCGTTTGCCTTGGGATGTGGTGGCATCCTGCAGCATCCCAGACTCACATCTCTTCCCTGATTTGTTGTCCTTATGTGTTCAAACAACTTGTCAGGCTTGATCTTTCCACAGGGCATGTTCACATCCAGAGCAGAGGAGGGGAGTGCAGGGATGTGTCTGTGTAACAGGGGGTGAGATGAATTAACAAACCCTGCTCACTCAGGGAGTAGTTTATATCATCCCTGCCCCTCACCTAAACCTGCTGCAAGCAAGATGTGTGGAGGAAGATCAGGATCTCATCCCCAGTTCACATTCTGAGGTTGCAGGTCCTCTAAAACACAGTCTTTGCTTTGCTTGTCACCATGCTGGCAGCAGAGGAGAGAATCACATAGGAATAGTTGTGTCCTGTCCTTGTGAGAGCTGGTGAATTCCTCCAGGAAACGAGGAGCTTCCTTTGAAAGGGAGCTTCTTTTCTTCCTAGCCATCCTTCAAGTTCCAGGGAGCAGGATGCTGTTTTGCCAGCGCTGTAATGTGTTGCTCCTTAGGAGGGAAAATGTACTTTTGTGGGGTTTTTTTTAAACTCTGTTGTTGCCCTTCTGCTCTCACGCTTCCTTTATGATGGCCCAACATTGTGCATTGGTAGGGAATGAGCTAGAGGTGACTTGTCTTTCCTTGAGATAAGGGAGATGGTAATGAGGGTCTTTCCAAAATTACTGAAGCCTTCCAATATCTGTGCCTGAACATCTTGAGATTGATTTTCTCTCCCAAGGCTGTGGACAGTGTCCCTCCCATGTCATAAAGTGGAAGGGACACTCACGTCCTGAGGTCTGGTCACTTGAGGTGCTGCCACACAGCAGAATCCAGACCCTCCAAAAGCAGGGAGATCCCTCCTTTGCTGTCTAGAAGGAAGCTTTGTTTTCCTTATTTAATTGAAATTGCTCTTAGAGAAACGGAGTCATTCAGTGGGGCTTCCTGAGGATTACAGGACTGAGATTTGCAGACTCTGGGCATAAGGCTGCAAAAATGGGAGATTGCCGTGGAAAGGGAAGACTCCCAAGGCTCTCTGATGTCCCCAGTTTTGCTTAGAGCTCCCTTTAATTTCCTTCAGTGCAGCAGGTTAATTTAAGCCCTCCATAGCTTGAGTGTGCGAGCTAAGCTCAGCTTAGTGATGACCAGATGTGCCTAATTCCTCCCAAAGGTGTGAGCTCTCTGTACTTGACAAATATTTGCCTTTTTTTTTTTTTTCATCCTGGAGTCTGTAGTCTCGTGCCACCCCTTCTCCTCCACTCTCAGGTGTTTCTTACATCCACAGACTTGTGCCAAGCTGCAGTTCTGACAGGATTTTAGTGTCATTCCTGTACATCTGTGCCTGACTTCAGCCTTCTGTGGTTGCTGTGCAATTGCAGCATCCCTTTAACTTCGGTCTGAGGCTGAGGAGGAAGATAAAGAACTTGATAGAACATTTATGGTAATAGCTGTAAAGGGAAGCTGGAGAGCAGTGGATTTCACAGCCAGAAAAATCTCAGCTTGGGGAAATGGGTCTGAAATATAAACTACAGATAGTTACAGTCTCTTGCTTCCCCTGTTTAAATAAAAGGATTGCTTTTCTCACCTTTATTTAAAACACATGTGTGGAAGATGAAAGTGTCCAGCTATTTTTTTATTATTCAATCCACCAGCTACCGACATCTTTGCCTTATTTCATTTCAGCACTAATGGCATAGTGAAAGTTCTGAAACACCCTCTTTGGATTGAGCCTTCCTTGGGTCGCTGCAAAGATTCCTGCTGCAGGCAGAGCTGTTGCTGTTGTTTTCGTCATCAGCGCTTTCTTTCTCCTCTTGAACCTGGTGCTATTAATTGTGTTGCTGCTTCTGCTCTTTAATTGATCCCATTCACCGCTCCCGCTTTTGTTACGTCTGACTTCTTGTCACTTTGGCAAATCAAAAACCCAAATTAATCAATCTCCAGCCACTTGAGAATAAGGCTGTGTTGGGGAGCTGGGCTTGACAAAAAAGTCTAATTTCACTTTGAAAGCCTGTTGGAAAATTTTAACAAGAAGATGCAAGAAAAATGTAAACCAGATCAAGCTCGACTTTGGTCTGTGGAGAATAGCGTCACCTGTTGAGTTTGTTTCAAGTTTTTGTAAATAGGTGATTTGACAAAAATATGAAATAAATCAAAAGACACGAAGATAGAAGGGGTCAGAATATCCTTGGTTCCGCTGCAGATGGTTACACAGGAGAGAGGGTTGTGTGTGAGAGAGAGAGAATAGGAACTGTGGGCCAACGACGAAGCTCCGCTCTTGGACTTTTGTGTCCCAGCCTTTGTGCTGTGCTATTCCCGTACTTCACATGTTGCCTCTTTCCCTGCTTTTTCCACCCCCAGCTCCTTTACCCTGGCCTGGGGTGCTCATCCTGCCTTATTGTCCCTCATTCCCTTGGCCTCCTTGGTTCCTGTACTGGCATCTCCTGCACCTTTGCTGTGCTGGGTGCTGCAGGTGCTGAAGGTGTCCTATCTCAGACTGGTTTGGTGCGGGGGCTTGGGAATTTGGGATGCAAAGTAGTTGTTTTTCTGTTCTAGGGGCACCAGGAACCACAGTCTGGGTTTGGATTGAGTTTCAGACAGCTCAGAGTGGGGGGTGTTCATCCAAAGAAGAGAAGGCTCTGAGGAGACCTCAGAGCTCCTTCCAGGCCCTGAAGGGGCTCCAGGAGAGCTGGAGAGGGACTGGGGACGAGGAATGGAGAGACAGGAAACAAGGAATGGCTTCCCACTGCCAGAGGGCAGGGATGGATGGGATATTGGGAAGGAATTGTTCCCTGGGAGGGTGGGCAGGACCTGGCACAGGGTGCCCAGAGAAGCTGTGGCTGCCCCTGGATCCCTGGGAGTGTCCAAGGCCAGGCTGGACACTGGGGCTTGGAGCAGCCTGGGACAGGGGAAGGTGTCCCTGCCCATGGCAGGGGGCTGGAGTGGGATGATCTATTGGGTCACTTCCAGTTGAGTGATTCAGCGATGATTCTGTTAATTTTCCACCCTTTTCAAATCCAGGACACTCACAAAGTCCTTAGGGGGCACAAATGGAGTTGTCCTTGAGATCCATTTGTTTAGCACATGCAGCTTCCAAATAACAAAATAATAGAAAAGATAGGAAGTGAGAATTGTATGGAAAGTTACCTTTTACGAAATATGTGTAACACTGGGAGAGGATATGAGATTCTTTCAAACAGCAAATAAGGCCCAGTACAAGAGCACAGCTCTTGAGACTCTTCTGAGGATTGGTTTTCATTTAATGCTCTGTCTCCTGACTCTGGGTTGTAGTTGTAGACAAAGTGTTTCTTCTGTTCCACCCTTCCTTTCTTCTACCACAATTTGTCATACTTGAAAGGAATTTCTCTCATGACCATAATTGCAAAGTGGATCTTGGAGAGAGGCAGACATGGCATTTGCTTTGTGGAGTAAAAGCTGCATTGGCTTCTTTGTTTTGTTTGGTAAATTCTCACAAATGAGGGTTGGACTTGCCCAAACAGAACATTCTCTGTCTTAATCCACGTGTCCTGCACCTGCAGAGAAAAATCACCATGTGAAGAGCAGAGGGGTGGGGTGTTTATGTCCCATCGCTTCGTAACTCGAGTGGTGGTTGGTCACCAAGTGTCACTTGTTGCTTTTGGGCTCGGAGTGAGATGCTACACATCCTTATACAGGGCTGCCATGACCCTGGAAGTGTCCAAGGCCAGGCTGGACAGCAACCTGGAGCAGCCTGGGATAGGGGAAGGTGTCCCATGGCAGGAGTTGGGGTTTAAGGTCCCTTCCAAGCCAAATGATTCTGTGATGTGGCTGACTCGCCTCTCCCTTCCAGCTGAAGGAGTTAATAATGGCTCTGTGGAGGGATGGAGGGCGGGGAGGAAGGCTCCTGCCTGCTGGGACAGCATGAGCATCTCTGGCTCACTCCTGGAGGTTGCAGGCAGCAGCAGGTGTGGGCTGAAACACAAGGATGCTCCATTTTGGGGAGAAGACATTTTCCAGCAGCATTTTGCTGCACATCACTTGAAAACAGTTGCAAAAATGAGGCTGTGCCAGTCAGGACTGCCCCAGCTATGTGGCAAGGGGAGAGTTTTGTCCTCAGTGTCGTGTAATGGAGCTCTGCACCCTGCAAATGATGACCATCATCAAGGGAAGCTGTGCCCGTACAGTCCATCAAGAGCCGCAGAACTAATGATGGGCTGGGCAGATAATCGGGGGAGAGTTAATTGTAAGGTTCGATATGGCATCTTGTCAGCAGAGATAAGTTGTCACGTTTTCCACTTGAGCTGAAACTAAATGATTGTAAAATAAGTTATGAGTGTCCTTGGGCCTGTCTGCCAGAATGATGGCTAAGAATACATTCCTGGCCCATCAGTCTCAAGCAGCCCGCTTGATATTTATGCGAGCTGAATGTTATTTTATTCCCCCTCTAGTCATGCTTGTCAGCTTCCCGAGTGAAAAGTGAAACTGCTGCTTTGACTCATACTTGAAGTATTGAAGCTCGGAGAGGCTGCAGATTGTTATTATTATTACCAGTATTATATATTTTTTCGGGTGTGTGTTGAACATTGATGCCCGATTGGGAAGAACTAATGGCTGACATTGAACGTGCGGGATGGCTGGAAAACAGCCCATCCCAGCCAGTGGAACGCGCCTTATGAGTTCCAGTGCCTCTGTCAAAGCTGCTTGAGATGGGGAGTAATGAGGCGCTTGCTTTTTTAATTTGCCGTGCCTTTTGCCTTGCCTCTTTTTTTTCCCCCTTTTTTTTTGTTTTTTTTTTTTTTTTATAATATATATATTTAATAGTGCCAGCAGTGGTCGTCTGTTCTCAGGCGTGGTAATTGATACCAAATAAAATGCATTATTTGTATTCAGTCAGGAGGATGAAATTGCATTCA
Source organism: Cinclus cinclus (assembly GCF_963662255.1). NCBI lineage: Eukaryota > Metazoa > Chordata > Aves > Passeriformes > Cinclidae > Cinclus > Cinclus cinclus. Next base: position 8,529,730 of record NC_085066.1, on the reverse strand, counting down.
GCGGGCTGAAGCCTGAACTCATTTACAGTTTCCCGAAGCCCGGGCTTTCAGGAGCCCTCTTTTCAATTTGAAGAATACCTTGTCAGGCAAGAGAAGGAGTGGGAAATGGGAGAGCACAGCGTGGAAGCACCCAGCGCCTTTTGATTGCTCATATTTTAAACCAGGAGAATGTTAAATAACTCCCATCTTCAAAGGGTGGGCTCGGAAACCAGGAATCCGGGGCAGTAACACACCGCCGGTGTCGGCTCGGCTCCGTTTATGAGGAATCAACCTCTCCTTGCTGGTTGAGGGGGAGGGAAAGCTCCAGGCTCCCACTTGAGAGCAGTTTGACCCAAGGACAGCAGGTTGTTATTACCTGGAAGGGGCTGTGGATGACGAGGATTTACCATGGGAGGTTAATTCTTCAGCTCTCCGACGCCAGGCATCAAGCCCGTACGTCCCTCATTTTTCAGAGCTCTCGAGCAGGTTTTGTTGGGGGGATTTATGGCCTGGAAATTAGACAGAGCTGCCACCAGTGTGTGGATCTACCCTGATGGTTTTTAACAGGATATATTTTGTGGTGTTGCCTCAGGATTGCGGGGTTTTTTCACCGTTTGAGGGTGCAGGGCACGGTGGTTGATGCTGCGGGTGCGGGAGGTGATGAACTGGGATGGGTTTAATTGTTTCTAAAGTGAAAGCTGGGAATGAGCGGGGAAATGTGAAACATTTTGAATCCTAGAATCCCAGAAAGGTTTGGGTTGGACCATTAAACATCACCTAGTTTTAACACCTCAGAGAGGGACACCTTCCACTATCCCAGGTTGCTCCATGCCCCATCCAACCTGGCCTTGGGCACTTCCAGAGTTCAGGAGCAGCCACAGCTTCTCTGGGTAACCTGAGTTTTTTTTCCTTCTTTTGAAGTATCACCGTTGGAAACCTCCAGAGTCAAGCTGGAAATCAGTATTTGGGACTGGCAGTAACCCTGTTGCATCTGTGTTCATGCCTTTATGTTTCTGGCACCCTCTTCTGCATCTTCTTTCTGTGTCATGGATCCAAAGGGATCTGTGTCCCCTTGGCTGAGAGAATTCCCACCAGGATTTTCACCTGGGTTTGCCTTCCTTCTCTCCTGGGGAGACAGCAAACTCTGCCAGGAGAGCTGCTTGCACCAGTGATGGGTCAAATCCTTAAAATCTCCTACACTGATATCAAGTCAATGCATGCCCATGCTTCCCTTTTGGGGTTAAATTCTTGGGGACTGGTTTCACGCTAGTGGATGTAGGGAAAAGAACAGAAATTCTTAATATAGAGATTAATGTTTGGTTTGGTTTGGTCTCTCTTGCCAGGCAATTAGCTACATAATTTATCCCCCACTAATGACTGAAAGCACAACTGTGCTTAGGGGATAATTAGTAAATAAACTTTATTAGGAGGAAAAAGAAACCAAAATAAGTTGGGTTTTGTCAAATAGGCAGTTCTGTGGGAATTTTAACTATGCAAAAAAGATCAAAAGCTATTTTTTCAATAATCTTTGGCTTGATATTTTTCTGACATATTAAGTTAAATTTAAATGCACTCCTGTTATTGCACTTAAGCTTTATAATAAGGATTTTTATTCTTTTCCCTGTGTCTGCTATTCTGAAACCAGTCATCAAGTATTTAACCCAAAAAGGCAGTAATGGGAATGTATTTGCTGAATACCTGTCTAGGAGATTTTAAGGATATGGCACATAAATGCAGTCCTGATACTGCACTAAGGTGCAATATGGTATTTAAGCAAGATTCTGGAAACGGTTTCACTTTCTATAATAGCAGGCACTTTCCTTTAAGTGTAGGTTTTATGTGGAATTTTATAATTAAAATCCAAACCAAGCCAGTAATTAAACAAAAATCATATTACCAACCTTGGGGGGAAGTCCTGGATTAAGGTTACTTGAGTATTTACTATGTGGAAGGACCCAGTTCTTAAAACTGTTGGAGTTAATAAAGCAGGAAACTGAACAGAGCAATGTGGGGTTATTTATTTTCCTTGGGAGCAGGTAGGAACTGAGTCTTTATCACACAATTATTACCTGTACCAGCTGTACATTACTTACCTTATTTTCCCACCTCTATTACCATCACCACCTTTTCAGGGTGTCTGTCTGATACCAAAGCAGAGAACATTCAGAGAATGCAGGGATATCTCTGTTTATGTATTAAAATGTCCAAGTGTTAGTTACACAAATTAATTTGAGGCTAGGGAGGATCTTTGGAGGAAGGAACAGTTGGAAGCAATAAAGTGCTTTTGCATTTTTTTTGTGTATTCCAGCTGGCCTGCTCCTAAAATTGATGCAGGACTTGAATTGGCACTTAAGCCAAGTTGGGTTTTTTTGGTACCTTTTGGAAAAAAAAAATGGATATTGTTTGGAGAATCTCCTGAATGAGCTCAAGAACGTGTCTGTGAACAGCCTGGGGTTACAGCTTGGGTTCCAGCAATCAGCTCGTTTAAATCTCCAGCATTTTGATTTTTCTCCCCCTTTTTTTTCTCCCCCCATCCAACTGCAGACACGGGCCTGGGAGATTCAGTGTGTTCCAGCCCCAGCATATCCAGCACCACCAGCCCCAAACTGGACCCCCCTCCCTCCCCCCACGCCAACAGAAAGAAGCATCGCCGGAAGAAAAGCACAAGCAACTTCAAAGCTGATGGCATCTCGGGCACAGCTGAAGGTAGGTTTCAGAAAAAAATCCAAGCCTCAGTTTTGAAAATACCATTCCAAAGAGTGTTGTTAGGTCACCCACAGCCTTGGCTCTGAATGCACAAGGGAAAGGGAGTTGTGAGAAATTAAAGACTGAGCTTGTAATGATGGAGCTGAACCATCTGAGGCATCACAGTGGTGAATTCAGCTGCCTGAAACAGGTTTAGAACCTTTTTTTTTTTTTTTTTTTTTTTTTTTTTTTTTTAATAAATCAGAGTCCCCAAGTTAATATGGAGCATCATTAGGTGTTGAGGTAAGGAAGAAGCATACTTGGAAAGTTAACAAGGAGAAGAAATTCAGGTTCACTCCACAGATCACGTCAGAACTTGTGTATTTTTTTCAGTATTATTAAATCTTGTGTTATCACATCTCTTTAGGCACATCCTGAGTTCTAGAATGGCCAACACTTCTGATGCCTCTCATTGTTTGAATATTCAGCTGCTCGTGGAAAGCTTGTGTTATTTGAGGATAAAAGGGAAAAGGGGAGAGTTTAAATGTTTGGGTTCTTTTTTTTATGAGCCAGAAAGCAAAAGCCAAAAAGAACTTCTTTTTCTCCCTTAGTTTAGCTTACTATTTCCACACTGCTGTAGCTGTTCAATGCCCTTCTGAAGGGGTAACAATGTGTACAGGAGCCAGATATGATATAAAACATGCTTGCAGCTTTAGAAAAGAAGAAAAGAAACATGCTAGGATTCAACCAAAAGAGCTCCAGAAAAAAAAAAAAAAAAGGATGAACAAGGGTGGTTGGAGGGCTCAGAAACTGGGGAGTCCACACATAAGGAGAGATGAAAAAGGGAGACAATGGAATAACATTGTGGGGAAAGGGGAGTGTTGAGTAAGAAAAAGATGTGGTTGTAAGCATGGGAGAGTAAAAAACAGCTAATTCAGTATCAAAGAATGTTGGAACAAGTTCTGAAAAAAGGATGACAATTGCAGACAGCTGAAGAGGCATTAAAAATAGATGTGATAATAGTATACAACTGAGAAGGGGCATGTTAACTACTACTTAGTCATCCTTATTTTCCATTTATTTAATTTCTCAATTGCACTTCTATCACATCCGGAATTTATTTCCCCAGCTATCTATACAAATCCTTTTTTAAAAAGACATTAGCTTTTTTTTTTTTTTTCATAACAGCTCCTGTTGTGTTCTCTTTCCAGTCATTTAACTATCTTTGCTGTTAGTTTCCTCCGAGTTTATGGCCCGAAGCCAAATTTTAGTTCAACCTTTCATTTTTAATTTGTCCCTTTTTTTTTTTTCTCTTTTAAAGAAACCCTTTTACACCACTTATTTTCATACCTCAATGGCAAATTACAGAGGGGATTTTTCAGAGTGTTCACCATTGGCCCAAGAATATTTTGTTGAAGTCAATATGAATCAAGACCAGCTGGATATCGAGAGCCTTTGAAAAATCTCTTTCTGAGCAGTTAATAGGTGTATGTTTTCTTTCTCCTGGGGAGATTATTTTCACAAGACACTGGAGCTGGAGCCTGTGTGGTCCTGGGCTGCAGGCACAGACCCAGAGGGAGCAGTGGAGGGGTTTGCAATTGGGTCTCTTGTCCTTGATGTCCCTGTTCCGATTGCAGAACATCCTTCATCCTCCTCTGTTTTCCTCCTCTCCTCGTCTTCCAGAATCACACCATGTTATCTGAAATCCTCTTTCAAGAACTCAACAAAATTGTCCCCTCTCATAGAAATGGGATCAGTGTGCTTCCAGAAAGGCAAGAAGCTGTTGGCAAGCAGCAACTCAGTAACACACATGGAGCCCTAAAGGGAGTAGAATAATTTAGGATGGAAAAGCCCTCTGAGATCATGGAGTCCAACCATTCCCCCAACACTGCCAAGCCCCCACTAGATTACATCCCCAAGTGCCATATCCACACATCTTTTAAATCCCTTCTGGGATGGGGTCTCCACCACTGCCCTGGGCAGCTGTGCCAGGACTGGACGATCCTTTCTGAGAATAAATTTTCCCCAGTATCCACCCTGAGCCTGCCCTGGCCCAGCCTGAGGCCGTTCCCTCTCCTCCTGTCCCTGTTCCTGGGAGCAGATCCCAAATCGCCCCCGGCTGTCCCCTCCTGTCAGGGAGTTGTGCAGAGTCACAAGGGCCCCCCTGAGCCTCCTTTTCTCCAGGCTGAGCCCCTTTCCAGCTCCCTCAGCCTCTCCTGGGGCTCCAGACCCTTCCCAGCTCAGTTTCCTCCTCTGGACATCCTCCAGCAGTGCCAACAGCTCCTTTTGCAGTGTTTGCACCTCTGCATGAGCCCATCAGCTTCCTTTGACCTGCCTCTTCTCACATGTCTTCTGAGGTGAGCACTCTGTTCTGTTTGGGACTTGCCAGTTGTGTCTCAGCAGGGCCTCAGTGGTTGTTAAATTCTTTTAGTTTTACAGCATCTCTTTTCCAGCACAACCCTGCTGTTGAAAAGCAGCAGTTTGGCCACAAGAGCAGAATCGGGAGCTTCCATGCAGGGTTCTGGGCATCCCAGAGCTCTGGGCATCCTTCAGCAGACAGCTAATCTTGCTGGTCCTTGAATCCTTGGCGGGGCTGGGAGGGGATGGCTGACAGCGAGGACAGGCAGCCTCGTCTGTCAGCCAGAGCTGAAGGAGAAGGCAATGAGGCGTGCTCCAGCTCCCTGTCCTTTTAGGAGAAGGGCATCTCACAAAGAGTAATAGTTAGTGGTTGTAGATTCCCATTAAGGATGTCCTAGCAAGACTCAAAAAGGATGGGGGGGCTGTTCTTTCCAAATCCTGGCAGCCTTTGGATTTGCTGGTACTTGTGTTGGTGCAAGGCAGAATCACCAAATCATTGAGGTTGGAAAAGGCCTTGAAGATCCTCGAGTCCAGCCAGGTTCAGGCTCTTCTGGGTATTTTCTGCAAGCAGTGGAATGTCAGAGGAGTTTAGGTTGGATCTCAGGGAAAGGTTCTTCCCCCAGAGGGTGCTGGGCACTGCCCAGGTTCCCCAGGGAATGGGCACAGCCCCGAGGCTGCCAGAGCTCCAGGAGGGTTTGGACAGCACTGCCAGGGGTGCACAGGGTGGGATTGTTGGGGTGTCCGTGCAGGGCCAGGGGTTGGATCAGTGATCCTTGTGGATCTTTTGCAACTCTGGATATCCCATTGTTCTGTGATTCCCAGATATGTCTTGTACTTCAAAGCAGTTTTCAGTTCCAGTTATTCCCTTCTTCTCCAGAGCTTGGCTACAAATCTGTCCAGTGGCCTGAAAGATTCCCTTGGGATTTTTCTTCCCCCACTGGGTATAGATTTGCACCCTCAGAGGACTGTTGCACTTCTGAGGACCACAAATCCAAATTAAGCCATCAGAGATGTTCTGGGAGATGCAAACACTTTGGTCAAAATGTTTGAGATGCAGCAGGTGGCTTGCTGCAGATGGGCTCCAGAAGCCTGTGGTGATAAGTGTGCGAGAGCCATGTCTTCCTTTCTGGAATCCTTCCTTCCCTCCTGGAATCCTTCCTTCCTTCCTGAAGCCCTGGCTCCATGTGCAGAGCAGGAGGATCCTCCTGCAGTCACTGTTCTCAGGCAGGTACAAAGGATCACAGTTACATGGTGTAGGTAATTCTAGATTTTGTGTCGCCTTCCTTTGGCTCCATGCACGTTTCAAGTGTCAGCTTTCAAACAGGAATTCTGGGTTCCTTCATTTTCACCTGCACCAAAGCTGAAGTGTTCAATGAGGTTTAAATCTGGTCTTCAGCAAACTCGAGCATTTTTACTGCATTTTGCAGGGTTTTTTTTTCCCCTCCTTGAACATGCCTGCTTTGATCACTGACCTCTGCCCAAGTATTCAGATATCACGATGATGGACACTGAGCTCAGGGTGGTTCACCAATTCCAAGGACTGATGCTCATCCCTTTTATGCCCTTCCATAAAGGTCATGCTGATTCTTCTCTCTCCACACTATCTGCACATGCACAGCCCTCTCTTTCTGGGATGGGTTCTTTCATCTCACTTGGTTTATCTCTCTGCAGCTTTTCTGAGACAATGCTTACAGCAACAAAATGCTAAAGCACCTGCGCAGCACTTGGACAAAAATTAAAATTCAGTTCCTGTTTTGGAAAATCAGATTATTGTGAATTTTTTTTTTTTACAGGCACGGTGAAACCCAGAGAGAAGTTTTTCAGTTCTCTGTGCAGAACTTGTCACTGAAAAAAAATCCCTCGGTGTTTTTGAGGGTAGCAGCAGGAATGCTTACATTAGGCAAGGTGCCAGCAACCAGCAGTTTTTTTTTCCCACCATGCTGCCTGAAGTTGCTCGGAGCAGGATTAGACAGAGCTGTGTTTCAAAGAGGAATGGCTGCTCAGAGCCTCATCTGCTCTGTGCTGCTGCACTTCCTGCAACAGCCAGGGATAATAGGAAGGCTTTTCAGCTGGAAAACAAGCAGAAAAATTTAAAAGCTTTCTTGGAAATACTCTTCACAGAAAGATCTTTCCCAGTGTTTATTTTTCTTACTCTTGTTAGTTTTAAAGCATCATGGCTGTGCCAGCTTGAGCCTGCCTCCCCTCCATCCATCACTGGGGTTTTAGGAAAGCCCCAGGCTGCCTTACAGCACTGGGATCATCCCTGCTCTCAAGGTTTTCATTAACAGGAGATCCAGGCAGTGGGGCCAGCACAAGCACATCCCAGTGGGATGGGTACATCCACTCCTTCCTACGGGGAGACCATGGGATCATGGAATGGGCTGGGTAGGAAGGGACCTTAGAGATCATCCATTCCACCCCCTGGGCTGGGACATGGGCAGGGACACCTTCCACTGTCCCAGGCTGCTCCAAGCCCTGTCCATCCTGGCCTGGGACACTCCCAGGGATCCACAGCTTCTCTGGGCATGCTGTGCCAGGGCCTGCCCACCCTCCCAGGGAAGAGAACTCATCTCCTCTCTCAACATCCTGGGACAAACCCCTCCTGGGACAAACCCCTCCCAGCTGCACATCCGTGCGTGCAGGTGGAGCTGGGAAACGGTGCTTGAGGAGAAGGATGTCATCAGCAACTTCAGGCAGACTTTCCAAACTCTCTGAAATCCATGTTCTTCTTCATCACTTGTTTCTAAAGAAGTTTTGAAGGACAAAGAAGACCTTTTATGTTTCTTCTCAGAACTGTTTTCTTTGCACAAAGGTATTTGTTCTCTGCCCCTTGTGCAGTAATTGCTTTTCCTGGTGCTTCGCTGCTCTGTGCCATCCAGACCCAACTCCAGGTTTACACTTTCTGGCTTTCAGCTAAAGGATGAACCCCAGTTTACTGAGAAATCTTATTTTTTTCCCTTTATTTTCCTGGGGTAAACTGGTAAAGATATTTACAGAACCCTTGTTTTTTAAAATCATACATGTTTTGTGTCACTGAGTGTTGAAATTGAGCCCTAGTGAAAGGGAAATTAAAATATATGTTTGTTTTCCATGGATTGAAGAACAAGGTTTAGTGAGACTTTTCATTTGTTCTTTAGGCAATAAGAAAAAACATCAGTGCTTTCAGCTGGTGTCTGCCTGTGTCCTTTTCAGCCACCCCAGAACCAGAATCACAAGGTGAATTAGAGAAATGTAGTTCTCTGTATAACACCTCAAATTTTGCTTTTTTAAGTGAATAAGTCAGAAACAATACAGAGGGTCACTGAAATGCATGGAAAACCTGTGGGCATTTCCCCTGCAGCCTCCCACTCCAAGCTTTCCTGAGCATCCTGGTGATTTACCTGCTGGCATTGTACCCTGAAGTGATTTAAACATTTTTGGCACCACACTGTGGTGTCTTTCACACAATTTTAACATAGATTCATTGGGTGCAGAGTTTAAGAAATCTGGTGGCCATGCTGAACTAAAAAATTTCTATTTCTCTAAGCATGTGGGGAAAAAAAAAAGTAATTTGGGATTTTTGGAAGTTTGGTGGAAACAACTCAAGGAGCAAAAGTGGGAGAGCAGATTCTTCCTTTGACCGGTGGACTTGACATTGTTAATGCTGATGCTTACTTATCATACACTGAATTAAGCATCATGATGAAGGAGCTTATTTTTACTTGCTGCTCTTAGATATATATTTAACTTTTTTCTGGCTTTTTTTTTTTTTTTTTTTTTTTTGGCTTTTTGTGGTCTGGAAGAAACCTGTCATTGTCAGAGGACAGCATGTTCACAAACCTTTCCAGCACAAAAAGCCACAGAGTCGTCGTTGCCTTTTCTCTGAAATGCAATACCTTGACCTGCAGCTGCAGCAAGGGCAAAACCACTCACCTATTAAGGAGTTTGTAACCTTTGGAATTGAATCCATTGGATGTCGAGGTCCTTGGATGGATTGTGTTGCTTGAAGTGATGCCCAGAACTAAGCTGCCACCAAAACTTCTTCAAGTAAAAGTTGTTTGGAGTCCATCAGGGGATAATAAAGTGTGCAGCAAACAGGTGTTGCCCATGTAGGAACGCCACAAAAGTTACTCCTGGTGATCTTGCCATCCTAATTATTTTATCCTGTCCCTATAAATCAGCTATAAATAATCACAGCCTGCTGTGTATTAGTATTGGGGCGCAGCAACACACAAAGTCTAGGGATGAATCAGGAGGGGAAAACAGAAATTCCTTAATAATTTCTTGCTTGCTCTTTTTTTTTTTCCTTGCAGTTATACTCTCCTTAAAATGATAAGTGGTACCTTAAGTTTTTCCCCTCTTAAAAATAAATACAGAAATAAAAAATCTAAAATCCCAACTGCAGACCCAAATCACGTAAAAGAGGAGTATGTTCCCATCCTGTCATGCAGTATTTCTGTGCATCTTCTGATAAAGGGTTTAGTGTCAGCAGGTTTTGCTTCTGTTTCTGGTCTCTTTAAGTGCCTGAAGTTTTAGGAAGTAAATGTTCATAGTTTTAAAAAAATATACAGGACTTAAAGAGAGAGGGATACAAAAGTGGCATTTTGAGTGTAATGCTGAATGAAGAGAAGAAGCATTTATTTGGAACTAGAGGTGTTAGCAGGATAAGCAGGTTACTAGGAAGGTTGGGGGGTTTTAAATAGGTTTGAATTCATTTAGGGTTACTGCTGAATTCTCTTCATCTACAATTTGTTGGTCATCGTGTCATTTGTGTGGTTACATGAAACATTTCAGGAATTGCAGCAAATAACGTTTTGCTGAATTTCGTACTGGACACAAAAAAACCCACTTCCTATACCTGGAGTTTAATGAGTTTGCTTTCAGGGAGATTTTAGAGCGTGTTTAGTTAAGTATTTGCATCCTTGTTTTGTAGATTATCTCGGGAGAGTTATGAGCCTCCCCTGACCAACTGTTCTCTGCTCTAGCTGCTTTTTAGGAAACGATTTCTTTAAATACCTCCCAAAACAAAGCAGGTCTTAGGGTTTAGCTGGCATTACAAATGAACAAAATACCTAGCTGTGCTTTTCCTACCTGCGAGAGAGCTTTAAAAAGAAAACCTGTAAGTGTGTGCCCATATCTGTTGTCAGTAGTGCCAGATGCTTGTTTGAGCATCTGTGAGTTTATCACCTCTCCCTGTCAAAACCCTCTTGGGCTCTAATTCCACTCCATCCACAGGAAACTCAGTCCTGGCCGAGGGCTATGCACCCGGGAAGCAGGAGGGCAGAAATTAATAAAACCAGCCCGAATCTTCAGAGCCTGGCTTTCAACCAAGGCAGAAAGGTCACTTGTTGGGAATCCTCGAGCCTCGGCTGCCACAGCCTCCCTGACATGAAAGGGTTGCTGCTGAAAGACACTTATGTTGATGCTGAGGAGTGAAAGACAAGGGAGGTGAAGCTCATCTATTGTTTTAACCTACTTCATTGCAGGCTAAACAAGTTGAAAGATTCCTGCTTCCCTTCAGAAGCCGGGGTCGGGAGAGGCGGCCGGTTCCGCCTACCTGGTTGAAAGGAAAAGTGTCGCAGTGGTGGTCAGCAGGAAAAGGGGATTCTGGAAAGGACGAGGCCTGGGATGAATGCTGGTGGTGGTTGCACACACTGGCACATCTAGAAAGTGAGAGAGTGACGGCACTTTCATTTTGTTTTCTACATTTCCCTAAAAATCAGTCTGACTTTGAGCACTGTGACAGCAGAAGGGCTCGCTGTGTGTCCAGTGCCACGCTGGGATTTGGCCTGGTTTCTTGGGGGGGAAGGAAGAAATTTTCAGTAGCTTTGTAACTGAATGAAAACAAGTGTCAACATTTCACTGGCTTTCGGTAATTGGTGTCAGCAATGTGCTGTCAGCTTGCCACAGAGACCTTGGTTACGGAAACAGGTCATCATGTCCGCAAGGTGATGTTTGCAAGGTAGCAGTGAGCGTTTGTAAAATGTTAATCCTGCTACAGAAGTTGGTAGTTGTGTTCCTTAAACAAGAATGTCTGCTCTACAAGTGCCTTCCAGTTTTTCTGGAGTGTAGGGCAGTTTCATCTCATTATGAACCTATATATACCTAAATTAAAATACCATAAAATTAGGTGATTATGTATTATAAAGCTACAGACAGTGAAAAGGCTAAAATCAGGTAACTGTGCTCAGTATAACTTTGTCCTCCTGTTCACCACGTAACTGACCTATTGAGGCAAAGTGTCACAATTTCAGTAGACAGGGTATTTTGCTGTAGAAGGAGGATTTAGTTTTTGAAGGAAGACTGTGCACTTAGACTCATCAGCTTGTTGGAAATGAGCTACCAGTCAGAAACAGCTTCCTTTGAAGAGTGGAAATCCTAAACAATTGCCTTCAGAAGCCCTGGTCGTGGAGATTTACCATGGATAGCTCAGTCCTGAAATTCAAGGGGGATCACGTCAGGTCTGATCTCCCCAAGGTTTATTAAATATATCAGCTCCTGGCTGATACGAGCTTATAATCAAGAGATACACCCAGAGCAATAACAGGTTGTCAATTCCCTTTAGTTCCAAACCCCTACATTTTGATCAATTAAGGATTAATACAACTTGTAGATCAAGAAATATTTACCTGTAGATCAAGAAATATTTGTGCTCTTTATTGTTTTGAGTCTTTGTCAAAGTGTTTGTGACATCTTTTAAAAAACATGCCCAAAACTGAGGAGAGTGGTGATAAATATGAACAATTTCACTAAATATGTGGCTGAATATGCATATATTGGCTGCAGACTTAAAGAGTAAATTCAGGTCAGATGGTGGGAAGGAATTCTCCCTTCTGAGGGTGGGGAGGCTCTGGCACAGGGTGCCCAGAGAAACCATGGTTGCCCCTGGAGCTCTGGAAATGCCCAAGGTTGGATGGGGCTTGGAGCAGCCTGGGACAGTGGAAGGTGTCCCTGGCCATGGCAGGGGTGGGGCAAGATGGGCTTTGAGGTCTCTTCCAACCCCAGCCACTCTGGGATTCTGTGGAAATTGGAGTCTTTTCATGCAATGAAGATATTGAAAGGGTGGGTTGGAGGAGCAGTCTCCCAGTGGAATGTTGGAAAGGGAACAAATCCATGAGGATGGGGTTCTCCATAGGGAGCACCAGGGGAGGATGCTGTGGTATGGGATTGAATCTGCTGGAGATGATGGGAGGTGCCAGGCCTGGAGGAGGTTCTGGAGGTATGGGCAAGATGAACTTTCCCTTCCCCTTTAGCAATTGTCCCATCACTGGAGCCTTCTCCAGTTAAAAACCACAATGGGAACCATTCCAGTTGCCATGCTTTGTGGTATTGATGTCATCCCTCTAACAGTAATGCTGAGCTCTTTATTTCCAGCTCCTGGACAGTTGATTTGCAGTCAGTCATTTCAAACCCATGTTGTTTTGTCAAGTTTTAAGCCTTGAAGCTGAAGTCCCTGCTGTAGATCCACGTACCCTGTGTGAGGTTTCAGTGCCGAGCTTGCTGTTCTGTTTATTTTATACCCTGTGCTTTAATCTCCTGTTTTCTGTCCCTCCACCTTTCTCTTTACAGACCAGTTACTTGTGATAGATGTTATGCATCATATGTGGTGTGTAACTCCAGGAAGCAGTAGGTAAAAAGGGGAACTTGAACAGGCCTCATCATTGACATTTTCCACCAGTTCTCCCCCCGACTCTAAAAAAGAAAAAAAAATTAATAAAGGTTTCTTTTGTGAGCGTGAGCTGGAGAAAATTGGCCATTTGTCTGTGAGGTAATAGGCTTTGGGATAATATGAAAATCTATCAAATGATTAAATTCAATGACATTAAATCACAATTCATGAAAGGAGAATACTGCACAGTTTAATTCTATTTAATTTTTGAGGGGGGAAAAAGAAAAAGCCCTTAAAAAAATTTGTTTGAGTTTCTCTTAAGCTGATTTCTCTGTGCTCTTTCTTAAAAGTGCCTTTCTAGTTGCCACACAGTGATGTGATCATTATCTGTCACCTCGTCGCCTTGCTGCCTCAACACGCAGTAAAATACAAAAAAAAAAAAAAAAAAAAAAAAGGAAGGGGGGGTTGCGGGGGGGGGGGGAAAAAAGGAAGACCAGAGGAGCTTGTGAAGTATGACTTCCTATCCCAAGACTCATTGCCTGCGATTCGTAGCGCTTGACAGTAATGATCTTATTACAGTACTCTGGACCTTGAAGAGATTTCATGAGGAGAGCGGGAGGACGAGGCTCCGTGTAATCAAGTGGCGCTGAATATTCCACGCGGTTTTGATCACACACTGATTGGGCACAGTTTTAGCCCATCTTCCAGTCAATTATGCATGGCCCCTCGTGCTCCTGTGCTAGTCAGAAATAGTGATGGCTGTTGTCTGGGGGTGGGGGGAGGCTGGCAGCCAGCCAGGGGTTTGAAGTGCAGTCATTCCGGGAGAAGTGCTTTTTAGTTGGAATTGATTACCTTTCTTTAGCTTTTTGCTTAATGGCAAAACTGTATTGGAGAGGGCTTCAGGTGAAAAATGGCCGTATTAGCCATTTAGAGTAGCTGAACTCCTAGTCAATTTTTAGCTTTCCCCTGTTTCCATCTAATTTATATTTAATGATGTACCATTTGATAATATTTAAGATATTTCATTTCCAGTTGCTGCTGAGCACACATGTTGAGCACATGTTAAATGACAGCAGATCAGCATTCAGGTTTTAGGAATTAATCCAGTTTAACCTCCAGGCTGCCAGAACGTGTCTATTTTGGCACCTGTGCCAGGAAACAGGATTGTCTGCGAGAGGTACGAAGCTGATGTTCCCAAGCAGAGCCAGGGCTGTTTTTATCCCGTAATGAGGATAAATCCGTGTGCTTTAAAAGAGGAAAAGGGTTGGTGGCTGGGTCCTTCATTTAGATTCTCGTGTCTCAGAGGCTGATTGGGCTGCAGTTTATTTCTCCCCTATGAAAACGTCACATCTTCCTTCATTCAGACCCCTTCAAATGAAAATAAAATCATTAAAGCCGTGCCTATCGAACTGCAGGTGCCAGAGAAGGAAATTCTTAATTGTCAGTGATGCTTCTTGTTCAGTGCCCCCACTCTGGTTTCCCACATTGGAATATCCTTCAATTCCTAGTTTTTGGATGCATGTTTGGTTCAAAGGAGTAGGACTTTATAGGGAGCTGCAGTACAATGCTGTATTATCCATGCATCAAATGAAGAGCTTATGTTTGGAATGTGCCATGACAGGGGATGGAAAAATGCAATTAAAATGCTCTGGTATCACCCCAAACTTTTATTTCCATTAATCAGTATAATTTTTCTTCACCTGCCTGGAATTCTTGCAGTCCTGAAGGCTCCCAGCTTTTCCCGAAGATGTTTCTGCCACTAAGTGCCCCCCTCATGGTACTGCTCCTCTTCTACTGCTTCCCTTTTATTTGGATTGTGGGTGTTTTTTCCCCCGAAAACTAAGCTCAAATTGCCCAGTCTCATCCCTAAAAAAGCAGATTTAATTTTTTGTTGTTGTTTTTTTAATTTTTTTGTCTTTAAATCAGTTCTCACCTCCCACATAGAGGCCAGACCAGAATTCACAGCAAAAAAAAAGTCATCTTGGTGGGTTTTTGCTCTTCAAAAGAGAGCTGTGGGGTTTTCTTCCAATGAATTTGGGTTCAGCTATTGTCTGAAATTCCAGATCCTGGTTTGGGGGGGCACTTGTGCCTATTTTCTAGTAACATTTTACTACTTGCAGGCAGCCCAGAAGAGCTATGAGGATCTTATTTCCCCTTCCTTTAGAAGAGAATCTCCTCTGGGCCAGTATTTGCTGAGCTGTGTGTGCTCATCTCTGTGCCAGAAGCCAGGGTTTGGCCACCCTGAAGAGGGAGGGTTTAACCCTGAAGAGGGATGGGTGCATCTTTGGTGCCCAAGTCATAATAAACCTGAAGGGCAGCTCTACATTTTCCATCTTGGTCTCCATCAAGGAGGTAAAATCCTTGGAAAGGTGAAGTTTTCAAGGGGAGTAATTCTCCCTTGTTGGTTCTGTTGACTTCTTGCAGGGTGTGCTCTGTTGTTGGAGCCTGCTGCCTGTGGGGATGCGTGGTTTTCCCAAGGGATCACTCACCTGAGGGCTGGGAAGAGGCATGGAACATCATCATGGAACAGATTCCGTGGTGACACCACTTGTGTCATAGTGACATGGCAGGGACAGGGCCAGCTCTGAGCCATGGCAGCTCTCACCTTGGGATGAGAGGCTGGCATGTGGGAAACATCTGTGGGCTTTTTACAAAAACAATGGTGTTTAGGTGTGGGTTGTTCCTGGGAGGCTGCAACGTGCAGGGTTCGTCCATCGAGCGGTGCTGTGGCCTTGCTGGCCCCACGTCCTCCTTTGGATGTGACTTTGGCTCCTTCCCTGTTAGATCCCAGAAACCTGGGATTTTTGAGCTTTCTGTGCTTTCTGACACTGGAGAACACTGCTTTTGACCTGAGGCCTTGGAGAAGGCTTCCAAATTTGAGTGATGGAGTTCAAGTCACGGGTGTGCAGTTAAATAGAAGTGTGTGATTTCACATGGTGAAGGGTTTTAAATATGAGGTTTTTATAATACACTAATAGGTGGTATGGGACAAGATGGAGGGTTTTGGGTGTTGTTTCCTCTCTGTGTTCTTCTTCCTTGTTCTCCATGGTTTCAGGTTGTAGTTTCTGGTTGGACAGTCAGTGCTGCACTGTGGGTCACAGGAGTTTGGTTATTGGGTCAAAAGTATAAATGATATAGGTGTTAATTCTCTGTTGGACTGTTTAGCTGTAAGAGACCTTGTAGCTATAGCTGGGTTCTCCTCCATTTTGCTCACTTTTAGCTGGTAGCTGGAAGTGTTGCAGAACTCTCTGTACTTCAGATAAGATTTAATAAATAACCAAGTCCAAACATGAGAAAATTCATCTCCTTTGTGTTTTCAATCCTGGCTCTGAGTGAAGACAGAAGAAACTCCAGACAAACCACTAATTAAGTGGTGCAAATACCACCTTTACCCTTCCCCAGCACTCCAAATCTGTCTCCTTACCCCAAGGAGGATGAGCTGCACTCTCTGGTGATGGATGGCACAGCAAGGCTGGAGCGTTTCTGCCTCTGCTTCATTTGACAAGGAAATGGCAGCTCCAGGCCTGTTTGAGCTCCCTCTTCTCTCTGCTTCCCCCAGCTCTTCCCTTTGGGACTTCAGTGGCTGCATGTGCAAGTGGTCCTGCAAGCTTTTCAAGGGGAAAATAATTTTTTTTAAAAGGATATTTTCCTGTTTCAATCCTCATTTGAAAACTGTTAGTGATGCTGGCAGGTTTGTGACAATCATAAACACAGGGGCTTTTCAGCCAAGATGGAGCTTTGTAGTGGTAAACAAAACACCAAAGGGGTCCAGCCCTTTTCCAGACAACTTGAATGCTTTAACCAACATATTTATACATAAAAGGGCAGTTCATGGTTTACTTAACCTTAAAATTGGAAGCAATATTATTACTTTGAGCTCAGCATCAGCATTGTCACACACATAATCACTTTTTGGTTGGCTGGCCACCATTCAGTGCGTGGGTTTGAATGGGCAGTCAGAAATAACTGCTTGCTTCTTTTATTGTAAATAAACACCGTTTTATGGTGAGATCTGGTGTTTATCACACAGGAATGACCCAGTAATCTGAGCCTGGAAAGGTGGATGTAGGGAAGGAAGTCTGGCAATACTTACCCAGTGGCCAATGTACATTTTCATCCTAAAACTAAGCTCCCATCCATGGTAATGGTTCCCATTTGGGGATTTCTTAAAATATCACCGAGGATTCCTGAAATATTATTTTCAGAAAGACCCCACTTGCCAGGCAACATACCTGAGTTTCATAGAATACTTAGGAGGCCTCAGTGTTTAATTAAATTAGAGCAAACCTAATTGCAATAAATCATAGATTAATATGTGCTTAATGCTTTTAATAATAAGGTAAAATGTAAGTTAATGCTCACCAGATTACCTAAAGACTCTGGTGTGAGGATCCATAGTGATTATAAGGAGAATGTGAAAATTGATTAATTTTTAGTGATTTGTCAGCTGTAATCTTTATTTCTCAGTCGGTCTGTGTACAATTAGACACCGGTTTGTCCAGGCAAACTCATTAAGAATTAGGTCACCACTGCTTATGGTTACACTTTGGATCCCAGATGTGAAGTGAGAAGCTGAGCTTTGGTAACCCATAGAGGAATGGGATGTAATGGAATAATGGAGAGGTTTCCTTCTGTGGAGGAGATATGGGCTTCAATTTATGGTGTGAAATAATAAATATAATAATAAAATCTAAGGATTATATTTTATTTTATTGTATTTTATTTTTCTATTCTGTTTATTAAGGGTGGACTAACAGAGCAGGTCTGTGTAGAATCCCAGGGTCACAGCTACTACAAAATTCCATATACACCAGGTTTTAAGTGCAACACTGTCATTTATTACTAACTAAAGAGTACAGGATATGTCCAGAGCTGTTATGACATGAAAAAATAACTGTGGAGGAGGTTAGAAATAGGTCTTTGCTTTTCTCTTAAACATATTGATGATTATCCACTGCCTTTAGCAATAAAAATATCAATATAGTTCATCATTCTTTCTTTAAGTTGTGGATATTATTGAAAAGCTATTCTCAGGGGAACAGCTGACAACACATTGGGAATACTTGTAAATAATCCATTAATAATGAACTCCTGAATCATGAATAATCTAGCCATTATGAATCTTGCTGTTTCCCCACATGGCTATTTTTTCGGCCAGAAATACTTCTTTCTGTCTTTTTATTTTCCTCCACAGACTCTGAGTGGAGGAGATGTTCCTTTTACATGTCATCAGGCCCATAATTTGTCATAATGCTACTCAATAGCTCATCTAAAAAATGTGAAGGGATACTGTCAGGGTTGTTAGGCACAAAGTTTAACCTGCAACACTTGTGAGGGAAAAAAAGAAGAAAAGATTGACATAAACTGCCCCCCAGAGCCAGAATAAAATCCAAAATGGCTTTTTGAGCAGCAAAGGAGCCGGCACGTTGAATCTCTTTGAGCCTCTGCTTGTCAGAATTGTTCTGGGCTTTGGTCCTGCTTGGAGGAGGATGTTGAATATACAAGGAACATTAAGAGGATTCTTTTTCATTGCAGTTATCCTTCCAGAGAGAAGGAGATCATGGAGACCCTGTGAAATACAAAGGGGTTTTGTCATTTCAAGGCAATGCCACGCTCATACATGTAGGAATTGTCACCTCCTAGCTCTTAGTCCCTACTGGGTGCTCATTTCTCTGCAGGTCTGTCCTAACACATCAACTCCAGTTTGATGGACTCCACAGTTTGATGGACAATTTCAAAGTGAATGTATTTTTTTTCTCATCTCTGTTTTCTTTTTCCTCCTAAAAAGCTTTGTGGAAAGATGTGATGGAGATTTTAATCTGCAGGTAAAAGGTACTACCAGACACCTCCATGATGGTAATTTTAGTCAGAAGTCCAGCCACTTTTGCATGGGGGTGGGAGGGATGGACTAGGCTGAAATGAGAACTGTGGGAATGCTGAGAGATGAAGTAGAAGAAATTCCCTCCTGTTCAAGTGCCTGTTTCTATCCCAGCTGTACATTTCTGGGGACAGGTTTCATGATTTCCCCTCCATTTTTTGGGTGAATCTGCTGCACCAATCAATAAGGTGAGGTTCTCCTCTTTACCACTTAGAGTAATTTCAGAGCATAAACTGGTCAGCACATCCAGGTTATTCCCATTCCAAGCAGGAAAAGCTGACTGTATTTGGCACAGCATTTTTAAGGGGTTTCTAGCCTCTCAGTGACATTACAGCTCATCTGGGGACAAAGTTCTGTCGATCTGGAGGAGCCCTGGAGTGCAGTGTCTGGCCAAGAGGTCTGATTTTTCTCACAAGCTTTTGATTGCACCTTGTTTTACCTGGTCTTTTCATGCTCAGTTTCTACACCAAACGCATTTGTTCTTGCCCACCAAGCAAGTCCAGATATGCCTACTAAGGGAAATAATCTGTATCAAGCTTTATTCTACTTGATTGCACAGTGTTTTGGCAGTAGTTTTTTAATAGTGTGTTGGGGGGGCTTTTTGTTGTATTTCTGTACCTGCAAGTTAACTCCACATGGAAAGGTCATGTAATTTTGAAGGGGTCTTGTAGCAGTGGGAATGTTGCAGAGACCCGCAAAAATCAAAAAAGGATATTACAGTTGAAAAGTGGCAAGGGATCCTGAAGAATCTGTGTATTATTTAACCTCATACTGATCTAGTGTGAAATTCTGGGAAGGCTGTTAAGTGATACAGGTAGAAAGTAATTTCCATTGGCAAAGTAACAGAGTTGTCCAAGTCTCTCACAGGAGATTGTCAGGGAATAAAAAGCTGAGCAATTTTTAATGCCACATTATCACAAGTATCTTTCAAGAGCAAATACATCGAGTTAGACCTGAGATCACAAGAAGCACTTGGGAATGGAGATTTTTCCTTGCTTCCCATGATATCAGTCATCTTTATATACCATCTGCATTTCTCCTGCTGCTGGGAGTGCAGCCTATAGGATTTTTACCACTCCAGAGATCTTTTAGGCCTTCTGAAGAAAATTCTTGCTGCTTCTATTTTATCAGGTCCTCTTATCCCCCTCCCCTCTGAATGTTCTCCTGTGTGCAAACTGAGCTCTTGTCTTTCTGTGGCCAGCCCAGAGATTCATCTGCTGAGGCTTTTTGTTCTCTGTCGTGGTTTAAATCAGATCTTGAGAAGAAATCCTTCCCTGGGAGGGTGGGCAGGGCTGGCACAGGGTGCCCAGAGAAGCTGTGGCTGCCCCTGGATCCCTGGAAGTGTCCAAGGCCAGGTTGGACACTGGGGTTTGGAGCAGCCTGGGACAGTGGAACATGTCCCTGCCCATGGCAGGGGGTGGCATTATTTTTATACATGTGGAAATTACTTTTTTGAATGAGAAAAATGGCAGATTTTGGATGCAAAGCTGAAAAGTAATGATGCAGACTCATGGAAGCTCAGCACTCGGAGGGGTTTGCTGCTTTTGAAGGAGTGGCTTGATAAAATAGGTTTGACTTCTGCAGGCAGCAGGATGCTGCTGATACAACCAATGAGATAAAGCTGTTGTTGATGTGCTGCTTGTAAGTTTAAAACTCCATTCATTTCTCATGGGGGAGAAATCCTGGCCTGTTCTGCCTCAAAAGCAGCCCCATCCCTCTCTCCAAGCTGAGGGCAAGATGGGATTTGCAGCACACGGTGATGTTACACTGCAACACAACAGCTTTGACAGCTGTGGGTGATGCTGCAGTTCAGCTTTGGCCATCAGGAAAAATCCATAAAGGATCTGGAGCCTTCTGAAATTATTACTGCCTCACTGGTATTGAGGATTTCATCTCTGCTCTGGAGGAGCAGGGCCCATCTCCTGAGCTGTGCCTTCCTGCTTTTATCAGGATACTCCTCTTCATAGCCACCACCACCAAGAAATGAAATCCATTGGGTTTCTGATTTGGGGCCCAGCCTTGATAAGATGCCAGCATTCAGCCCCTCACACCAGCCTGGCTGCGTTGTTGGCAGGGCCTGATTATTTGGATGCTGCTACGTCCGAGCTGGAGGTGTGTGGAGATTAACTGGTGTCTGTCCAACCATTTGTCACACAAATAACAGTGCCAGTGGAGTGAAATACTATAAATCATTTTTTTCCAGGATTGAAACCTTTTATCAGTTGTGTCACTTCCATTATTCAGTAAGCGATTAGTAGCAGGCGTTGTGGTTGAGCCAGTTAGTGGTGAACAGCTCAGAGCTGTGGCTTGTAAGGGAGCCCGTGACACCAGCAGCTGATGAAAAGTCAGGATTTAATATCTATCTTTGAACACCAAATGCAGTTGTTGCTCAGGGTTTTGTTGGGAAGGTGAAAGGCAGCACAACTTCGGTGCCAGTCTCTTCATCCGTGGCTTGGTCCCTCAGCCATGCAGTGTTGGTGTGAGCCCTGCCTAATGGGTTCAAAATATGCAAATAACAAATCCTGACTTCATTCCAGAGCTAACCACAGCAGCTCCCCAGGGATTTCCAGCAACCAACCACACCTTTTGAAAAAAAAGTCCAATTACAAAAGTCAAATTACAGGGATGACAACCTTCATGTAAGAGCTGCTGCAACCCTGAGCTGCATGGATTTGTGCAAAAGATCTGGGCAGATGCTGGGTAATAGCAAATCACAAGCATCTTCAACCTCATGGTTTTTACACTTTTCACTGGTATTGTGCAAATTAACATCAAATCTGAGGAGCCCCACCAGAGACAGCCATAGGTGATAGCAGCTGCCTGTGGGTGAAGCCCTTGGAAATGCAATCTATGGAGAGGAGACAAAGTGTCATCTCTGCCCTTGGAAAGAATTTTCCTGTTCCCACTGGGTGTCTTAGTACTTAATTTCTCCCCAGGAAGAGGGCTGTGCTAAGACTCCTTCCCCAAAGAGATTGAGACCTCTGCAGTAACCTTTGCTTGAGCAGTGGCTTTGGGAAGATAAGCTGGGAAGTTTGTAAACTCCTTGTGAAAATTCCATGCTGCTTTGTCCCATTGCTGGCTTTGAGGTGGCTGTTTAATTGTGCAGTCTCTGAGGAGTTCTAAAATGCAAATTGATAGATTTATCCTAAAATGGTTTGGTTTGGTTTGGTTTGGTTTGGTTTGGTTTGGTTTGGTTTGGTTTGGTTTGGTTTGGTTTGGTTTGGAAGGGGCTTTAAAGCTCATCCCATCCCACCCCTGCCATGGCAGGGACACCTTCCACTGTCCCAGGCTGCTCCAAGCCCCAGTGTCCAACCTGGCCTTGGACATTTTCAGGGATCCAGGGGCAGTCACAGCTTCTCTGGGCACCCTGTGCCAGCCCTGCCCACCCTCACAGGGAAGGATTCCTTCCCAATATCCCAATTTCCTTTGGTGGTTTTAAACCATTCCCCCTTGTCCTGTCATGTTTCCTGCTAACACAGCTAAGTTTGTGGGTGTGGTGGGTGCACTACTGGGCAGGAACTTGTACCAAACTCAAGAGTTCCAGTGAACCCTCCATGCTCAGGGTATTCTCCTTGTACTGAAGGGACCAACATCTGCAGGTCTGTGCTTTCCAGTTTAGCCAAGGCAAGGAACTGGAAGTCTCCTTCTCTGTCAGTGCAGGGTGATGTAAAAGCTCAGGAAAAAGGGGAGATGGTCATAAAGGTCTTTTCTAGTCTAAATGATTCTGTGGTGACCTTCCTGTCTTAGCATGATCATTCAGGTTTATAGAGAAATAATCATCACAGGTGGCTGAGCACTTTGTAGGGAAAGGCCTTGACACAATAAATCTCTCCAACCAGGATTTTTCCAGTGAGGAATCCCTACTCTCATATGAGAAGTTGCACCACAAGCAGAGCAACATGCTAAACTATTAACACCTAACCACTGGCAGGTTGGCTCCTGCTTGTTTTCACAAGTGATGAAAATTCACAAAGAATTCATGTTTATATTGTACGTACACATACATGGGATTTGTATGTTGTTCTGGCCTCAGTTTTTATTTACCTAGTGTGAACTTACCTTTTGCAGTAGGGTGGATGATGTGGCTGAAAAGTGAGCAAAATGGGAGGAGGTAACAGTAATTCTGATTTCTATTCAGTCGTTTACATTTCAGAGTAAGTCAAAGCTGGGATATCAAAGTGACACTGAAAATTAAATTCCTCATCATTTGTATTTATGGAAAATCTCCAGGAAATGAGAGCTGGAAGAATTTCATAAATATTGCTGCTCCCTGGGTCCCAGCTTAGTCTTGACTTGCTTCATGTAAGACACCTCGGCAGAAGTTCCCTGGATTCTTCCCCCAAATTCTCCTTCCTCTTCAGACAGACCACAAGATGCTTTTTTCCTTCCAAATGCATGGAGAAGGGTTTAATGAAGATGCACTTTGTTAGTGAAGGTGCACTTTATGTTCCAGAATTGTTCTTGCTGGGAGCTTGGGCTGGATTGGCCCTTCCAGCCCGAGCCATCCCCTGACAATGGCAGCTTTGCCAGGAAGGCTCCCAAAGGGGGGGTTTGATGTCCCATCAAGCAGGGTTTGTTGTCACAGGTGCCACTCCCACCAGGTGTGGTGTCCCTGGGTGTCCCCTTTGATCCTGGAGTCACCTTTGGCTGCAGAGCTGGGAGGGGCAGCTCCCTCCCCGTGTCTGGTTTCCAGTGCCAGCCCAGGTGCTGGTGTCACCTGAGCTCCCATGATCCAGGTGACAAGCATGAGACTGACCCCAGGATCAAGATAATGGGATAGAAATGTGAATGTCTTTGAAATTCCAGAGGGTCCAATGTTTTGGATCAGATGGAACAGGCTGCTTGGGGAAGTGATGGAGTCACTATCCCTGGAAGTGTTCAAAAAATGAATATTTGTGGCACTTTGGTGTTGGGCTTTGTGGTGTTTGGTCAAATCATGGAGGTCTTTTCCAGCCTTTGATTCTGTGAAATCTAATTGTGTAGCAAAAAAAAAAAATAAAATAAAATAAAATAAAAAGGGAATTTAGTACAAGAGAAAAAATATAATAGAAGTTCATGTTTAGGGTTGAGGCTCAGATGTAATGGCACAAACTGCTCTGCTATAACTCAAAAATAAGCCAAGGTGCACTGTACACTCCTGGATAGCTCTGGTAATTAATGCCTGATGATTATATGTTATTCCAGTCATATTTCCAGTTGTAAAAGATGTGAGAAAAGCAATGGAATGGAGTCAGAAGCTCTGCTTGCTCACTGCTTCGCTCACCTAGAGTAAATCAACAAAGATTTCTTTCAATAAAAATACTAAAATGCATTTAAGACAAATTTTCAATAAGCACATTTTGGTGGGGGAGGGTGTTTTACATTTAAATTACTAGAGTGGGGCAGCTGGGGTTTACAGAAAACTGTCATGTAGCATTAAAAGTGAAAAAATCAATGATAATCTCAACAAATCCCATTTTGTCAGGGAAATGTTTTCATTTCCTCTGCAGGAAAAGCTCTTACGGTTGTTTTGTGTGTATTTTTTTAGTCCAGATGTGTACAAAACAGAGGTGACAAACTGATTCCCTTAATTCCATAATAGCTCAGCTGGCCTGGTGAAGTCAACCAAAATTGGAGGAACTAACCTCAGGGATGAGTGGCTGGAATGCTCCCAGCCAAGGGCTTGTTTTGCAGAGCTGGAGCTGGGGGTCTGGTGATCACAGCCAAGCCATTCCAACCCTGTTAGATAGCAGGAGTCAGAGTCATTAAATAATTATACCTTTGATTAGCTGCTTTAACTGTTCATTGCCTTTGAAATATGATAGTATAATTTAAAGCTTTTATTAAAAGACAATTTTTCTAGGTGGTTGAAAAGGATTTTTGTGTGTGTGTGTGTAGAAAAGAGCCATAATTTTCTGCTTCAGATAATGAAAAACTGAGAAAAATGTTTCAAATTACCATTTCCTTTTTGTCAATTGGAATCTTGTATGTTTATAGTGTATTGGAAAGGCACTGAAATCATTTAGTGGGTCCTTTACCTACTGCAGAAGTTTCATTGGAGAAATATTGCATGAGGGGGGAAAAAAAGAACTAAAAACATTTTTTAGAAATGTTTAATTAAAGTAACTTTTTTCCCCTGTCACCAGCAGAAGTATGAATGTGTTTTCATTTTTTTCCCCCTTCATTTGAAATGTTCAAAGCTGAAGAGAAGCCAAACGTAATTAACTATTAATATGGTTTGAAGTATTGCTTCTAGAGTGTTTTGTGGGTTTAAAATAGAGCATGGGAAAGGATTTCTGTTGCAGAGGAAAGAGTTGGGCTTTTTTGTACCAGACATACAGTTGTAGTTGTGTTTGGGGAAATTTCTGTAACTCAGCACATTTTTTAGTTTACTTTTCATCAGCCTGTTTTTTCTGAGTGTTCTGAAGTCCAAAAAGTACATGCTATGGGCTGTTGCCATATGAAATGTCCTCTGTCTCCCCATTTTTTTTTTGTTTTTTTGGGACATATGTCCAGATAATCCCTCCTGCTCCAAACAAAAATGTTGGGAAACTTTACAGTCATGTTCAGGTGTTTAAAGATGGCTCATTGTGGAGATCTGGTTTAATAAACAGAAAAATAGTGACCATGCTTATCATCCCTTCCCATGGCCAGGGTCGGGACAGTCTTTTAGGTCCCATCAAATCCAAATCATTTCTTGAGTCTGTGTTTTTGTATACGATCCAGGCACTTGGTGGCATTTTTTAATTTTAAAATTTAGTGTTGGACATTTCAAAGTGCAATGTATCCAGTTCATTTACTTAGTTGGTTTGGTGGGTTTTTTAACCCTTTTTTGAGGATTTTTTTGTTGTTTCTGCTTTCACATAGGATAAGACAATGTCAAGCCTCTTCACAGTCACAGAGACAAATTTGCATGATCTGAGAATCTCCTGAGCTGTCTCTTAATGAAACCATTTCAATCCTCTGACCAAAGAGTGGGGTCTTGTTGGACAAATTGCTGACCAAGATGAAAGGAAACTCCCCAGCCTGCCCCTGATGTAACCATGTGTGGTGCAGGAAAACTCGAGGAAGAGCAGGGGGAGGGCTGAAGTTTATTCCTAAATATTCACCTTTGCCTTCTGTCCGCCTCTTATAAATCAGTCTCCCTGGGCAGATGTCACTCAGGTGTTACCTGGAGAAACTCCCCTGGCCTGTGCTGTGGGAGGGGACTTTCCTCAGCCACCTCCTCAGTGTTTACGTGCTGCACACCCAGACCAGAGCAGCATTGCTGGGGTGCTGGCCAGTGGTGTTTGTGGTGTTTCTGCCACACGGGCACTGGGAAGATGCTCTGGGAAGCACATGACACACCAGCCCCTTCCCCCAGCCTAGGTGCAGAGATCCTATTATTTCTGATAATTGATGCTGAGGGCTGTGGCGTGCCTCATTTAATCAGCACTGCTCAGCACACTCCAGGGATGTAATTCATGCATGCTTCCACCTCCAACATGGCTGGCGAGGCTCGGACACGCAGGCAGCAGCCACGGCAGTTTTTAATCAGCTGTCTGAGGACTATTTATCTAATCAGCAAAGAACTCTGTCACAGCGAGACCAGAGGTGACATTAGCACATCTGGAACGCCTCGCTGCAGCACTGCAGGGAGGTTTTCAGGATTACAGTGTGTACATGTGAACACTCTCGCAGGATTAAAAACGTGTTTCTTCTTATCAGAATGTAAAAAGAACCGAATTGGAGCAGGTAGAAAAGGGTTAATGCAGTATTTTGTTGACTGTAATATCCCGAGCATCCTCAGAGAAGTTCCCTACAAACAGATGTGACCTCAGACCACATGTGGGTTTAAACCCTTCCTACAAACACCTCCTGCTTTTGGAAATAATGCTGTGTGATCATAGTGGTAGTAAACATGCTTCCTACAGAACCTGACTAATCAAAACTAGACAGGACAAGCAGATTCATTAGCAGAGAATAAACAGCAGCCCTATTAAAGAAAGCAAACACAGAAATTCTGTCTGCGAGGGGTTGCTCACAGCTGTAAAGTCATTGCCTGAGCAAATACAAAGAGAAGTGGTAATTGGGAGTGATTAAGTTTAATTGATTCCCAGTTCCTCCATATCTTAACAAAAGGCTGTCCTGAAGCCTTGTTTCCTCCTTCCTATACCAACATACCTCTTCTCCATCTGAGATGTGCAGGTGTGAAGCCTTATTGTACCCAAACAGAGCTCATTCAGCTCGTAGGGAGCCCTCAGAAGCATCAGCAGAGGGATGATCTTGTGTCCCCAGATCCAGAGCTGTAGCTGCTGCCACACTCCCTTGGTAGGGACAGGGGAAATTTCTCCACTGAAAGGGGTGATTTGGCATCAGAACAGGCTGCCAGGGGCACTGCTTCATTCACCATTCCTGGAGATGTTCAAAATCTGGGTAAATGTGGCACTTTCTGGTGTGGCTTAGTGGCAGTGGTGAAGTTTTTTCAGATGTTGGGGCAGCCACAGCTTCCCTGCATCTTCAGTATCCCAGGACCAATCCTGTTTGCCACTTCAGTAAAACACTAGAAGTTGTTAACTTCCTTGCAGATGTTTGAGGTTTGAGAAAGTTTGTCTGTTTTTTTTTCCTGGAATCTTTTATTAGAAACACCTTTCGGTGGCACTTTTGGAAGAAAACACACTTCCAGAAATTGCTTCAAAATCAATCTGCCTTAAAGATTTTTTTCTATTATGGAGTTTTGCTGTTTCTTACAGTATTTTATTGGTAACCAGCTGGGGTTTATTTGATTAAGCATATATATCAAGTAGAAAATAAATCTGGATTATAGATACAGATATATAGAGAGATATAGATTATATACATGGTGTAGGTAGATGCAGATGCAGATGTAGATATCTCTGCAGGTTGCAACAAGAGCTTTTGTTGAGTTAACTTTGGGACCAGGAAGTGAACCCAAAGCAGGCAAACTGAATATCCTGGGAAATAATTCAAAGACAAAGCAGGGAGATAATGACCTGCAGGGCCTGTACCCTGGTTGTGGGTAACAAGAGTGTGTAATTCCAGAGGCAGGCAGGGTGGGATGGCTCTGCTCTCCCTGGCACATCAGTCACCCTGCAGAGGCTTTGCTTGACAGTGTCCAAACCCCTATTGAAGCCTCGAAGGCAGGAGAGCACCTGGAGGAAGCAGGCAGGAGCCTAATCGATGCCACAGGATGCACGTGGATGTATCAGGAGCACAGCATCTCTGTGGAAAAAGTCCATCTGTTTAAAGGGAAGGGAAAGGCCTGACACTTAACACATGAAAATGGATTATTTCATCAATAGGTTAATAGAAGAGCAGGATGTGGGTTCACTCCTGCTCACACAAACGTGCCATTAGCGTGTGAAAAATGGGGAAGGCACTGGGAAAGGGTCTCTGTGCACTGGAGACCATCTTCCTTTTCAGAGGGGTGCCAAACCTCGATTTTGCCTATTTATATGTAAATGTTTCAGAGGAAAAACAAGTTTTCTGCAGGGCAATTGTACCTCTCTAGTGCAGAGACTTCTTAAACAGATCTTAAAATGAAAGGGTTTTTTCAGCTTGAAGGATGCACCCAGTGAAAACACTTTTATTGATGATGTCACTCAGAATCCAGTCCTCCTTTTCAGCATTAAAGCCTGCAGATGACTTTATTCAAATCATACCTAGCTTAACAGTCAGGGGGGTTCAGGCAGTACCCTTTCAGCTTTAATTCTTCAGCTGAAAATGCATCTTTTGGTTAAAACCTGGAATGACTTCATGTCACTGTTCCTTTTCCCTGTGAGCAGCTGCTTGGTCTGAGTTCCATGGGGCATTACAGAAATTCCCTCATAAATATTGAAGGACATTTTTTAAATTGTTGTGTCCCAGTACTCTCTGTGCTGTGGGATGTTGAGGATGTCCTGAAGGGTGAGGGACATCTGTGGTGAGAGGGAGAAGGGTCTGAGGTCCCTTAGAAGACTTTTTCAGTCCAACCACCAACTCAGCACCACCATGTTCACCACTAAACCCTGTCCCACATCCAAATGTCATTTCCCCCCTTTCAGACATGGCAATTCCACCAGCTCCCTGTAATTCCAGTGGCTGTCAGGCGTCCTGGTGTACTCAGATGTTTCATCTGGTTCCTGTGTGATGAAACCCAGCCTAAACATTGTGTTTTAAAGATTCTGAAGAAGGTGAAAATGTGCTCTCCCCTAATGAGTCCAAGAACAGAGTGCTTTTGAGCCCTATTTTCTGCTAATTGTGAAGCAGCAGCTCAGAGGCTTGGGTCAATTCTAATAAAACAAGGGTATTGCTATTCTCTGTAAAGAACAGACATTTTTTTCCCCCTCCTTTCCAAATAAATACTTTGATTTTGCAGTCAGGAAGGAATTTTTGGAGCAGCTTGGGATAGTGGAAAGTGTCCCTGTCCACAGCAGGGGGTGGAACAAGATGGGTTTTAAGGTCCCTTCCAACCCAAACCATTCTGGGATTTTATGATTCTGCTTCCTCTGAGCTCAGTGCTACAAAGAGCATTTGCTGGTAGGAGGATTTAAGGTCATTACATCATCACCTCAGTTTCTAAAGGTGATGATGTAAAAAGGAGGCTTAAGGGTGAACTTCAGGCACCGAGTGATCCCCACAGGCTCTTGGAGGAAAAGGAACTCTTGTCTGACTGTTTTGTCTTGAATTAAATCACATTTTACAGTAGCTATTTTGTCTAGTCCTGTATCTTTTGCACAAGTACTTCCTGCCTTTTTTTTTTTCTTTTTTTTTTTAACTTCTACTGGACCGTTTTGTCTATTCCAATAGCAGATCCATTTAATCTTGTCAAATCTTGTCATGTTGTGGTGACCGAAAGAAGAATCACTCTGGATACAAGGTTTTCCACATTGGCCATGGATTGCAGGGGCTGAGTGGTCCTTGTGTGTATTTTCTGTGTGTAGCTCTTCACGTGTGAACAGGCTTGTGCTTGTATTTTACTTCACATGCTTTTTGATGTTTCTTTTCTCCCCTTTTTCATTGAAAAAAAATTTTTTTTTCTTCTTCCCCCTTCTTTTTTCTTTATTTTTATTCTCTTTTTTTTTTTTTTTTTTTCTCTCTTCCCCTCCTGCTCTCTGGACGCAGCCAAACGCAAAGCTTGGAAACTAAACCGTGTTGGTAGCCTGCGAAATATTTACAGCAGCAGCAGCACCAACACCGAAGGTAACAAACCCACCCGTCCCAGACAAACACCTCCTCTCTGCCCCCCCCCTTTTTTAACCCACCTCTCCAAAATTTCTCCCTCCTTGCCTCTCTCCCTCCCCCCTGGAAATGAGATTTGCCCCAAGCATGTGTGTTCGTTTCCACCCCGTGTTTGCAGAGTCATTCCACTTGGTCTTTTCATCTTTCTGTTCGTGCCTTTTATTTTGCCATTCATGTTCCTTTCAGCTTACTTAAATTTTGACCTTTCCCTCTAGTCGTGGAGTGGTGATGTTTAAATTACTTCAGGAACCCATTTTCTCCTTTTATTTATTTTTTTTTAAGATATATATATATATATATATTCCCTTTCTCCATGTGGGCACTCAATGTAATATTTCCCAAGTTATTACGGTTTTTAAAAGTGTTAGTATCAGGTGTAATGATCTGTAGCCAAATACAATAGTGTGCCATGACATTTAAGTAACAATCTTAATTTGTTTTGTGCAAGCCTTCTCCATAATGCTCTTTGCAGCTCTAATCCAGAGGCGAGACAGTGCCGGGTCATTTGCATGTGCTACTCTTGCTTGTAAATTCTAGATATTGTTGTATTTCTAAAGGTCACCCGGTGCCAAAGTTCACAAATTGACTTACATTGCTTTTTTTTCCCCCACCCAAGACAACCATCATGCCTTTTGTATAATAGCACATGGAATTTTATGTATTTATTTCCCCCCTCCCCTCTCCACCTTCATTTGAACAACACAATTATAAACTTTATTTTTTTAATATATATATTTTTTATTATTATTACAAATGTCAAAGGTCAGAATGACTCAGAAACCGAGCAGGAGGGGGTGTGAAACCACCACCACCATCTCCAGCAGCATGAAAGAGGGATGGTGTAAGGAACAGGGAATGCAAAATAGGTCACAACTCAGTAATCTCGCTGTAAGGGAGGGGGATTTTCTTTTTCTCTTCACTTAAGTGCGAACCAAATGGGTCAAGTAATCGCGAGCGCATGCCCTAACACTAATTGACTTATTTTGGAATGATTATAACTGTAATATTTTTCTTAATGTCACTGTTTTCTGGGCTGTTGATTTTAGTGATTGCCAAGCGGTGGCATTAAATCTCTTGTAAATTTTAAATTGCATGCTATTTCTGTAAACAAGTCCCTCTGTTCACATCCTGATCATTAACCTTTGGTGATTTATATCACCGTCCTTTTTTTGCACAATTACAGCCCAGGCTGCTGGCGGGTGCCTGGCTCTCCCTGCCAAAGTGTGCACAGGAAACAAAAGTGGGGTTTTATTCCAGCTTGTTAAGGCAGGTTATTTTTTTTTAAGTATAATTTTATTTCATTTCTCAGCCTAAGTGTAAATTTACTGCCTTTCAGAGCTGCTAAACTGGCTGGTTTGATCCTTTTGTTGTCTTTTCAAATATGAAGTGCAAAATATGAAGAGACAAAGTCACTGTCAGGTATTCATAAGTCTTGGGGTTGTCTTTTTTCCACAAAGACACTTCAATAATTTTTAAGTTTTCTATTTGCTGTTTGTACCTCCCAACCCAGTTTTTCCTCAGATCAGGTATGTTTGTTGTTACAGGTTTAGTGCTTGAGAAGCTTGTGATTCTTTTTATCTACCAGTTAGTGAACTGCAGCAAAGGAACAAATATATGGAATTCCCTTCTGGTTCACAGATGAAATTTTTTTAGGACCCATCTAATTTGAGGAGTCTTCTATCTTACTGATCAAACTAAGTACTGAAGGCATCTTGGTATGGGAACAGTCCTGCTGGCCATGATCCAAAACGTTTTGAGACACAGCATCAAAATGAAATTCTAAAATTGGGCAAATGTATCATTTTTGGGGTGTTTTATCCCCCCCACACAAGCTGGAGGTTCAATGTTCATAGCTTTGAGCTGGTACTGTGAGCCTTTGTGTGAGAGCTGCAATGGTGAGACATGCAAATGTGGAGTTAATGAGCACTGTAAGTATTAAAACCCACATGTTTAGATAATTATGCCTTCAAAAAAGAGAACGATGATGGGAAATGACAGTCCAGAATAACAAATCTGCTTTGGTCCTTGGCACACGCTTGCTCGGTTGCACTCACACCTATTTACACACCAAAATGTTTCCATCAGCTTCAGCCCCAGCTGGAAAAGCTCTCCAATCATTTTTTACACCCTCCTGGTTTTTTGGGTGTTCTGTGTGTGCTGCCAGGTGGGCAGATCTCAGGTGGAGCTGGATGAAGGTGCAGCCCAGGTGCTGCAGCTGTGCTCTGGGTAGGTGATGGTGATGTCTTCTTGTGCTACCTAAAACAGAGGCCAGAAAAAAATTAAGATAATAAAAGCAGTTAAATTTAAATTTAAATTAAATCCATTGTAGGGCCTGCAGGTATATTTAGAGCAGACAAAGCCCCCTCAGGGGCTACACCCAAGGTTTTCACACTTTATTATAAATTCCATCCATTTGCATATTGGGGCTTAATCTTCCAAATAGGTAATGAAGTCATTTACCCCAAGTTTGCTGTCCCAAACTCACTTTTGTTTCCATTTCTCAGGGCCTGAGGCACTGAGGTGTCCTTGATTCCCAGGCCTGGAAAGGAACTGTTGTGTCTCACCAAAATGGGAAAGCAGCAGCTAACACTCTGTATGGAGTTTGGAGTTACACACTAAAGAATTGTAGGATTTCAAATACATGCAAGGTATAAAAGCTGAAATCCTAAGGCCTCGATGTTCCCCAGTGTGGGGGGACTCTGTGCTTGAGCTTCCCCATCAGAGGGGCTGCTCTCTCCTGGCTGTTTCACAGCAAAAATAACGTTTTGGGTAGGATTTTGACCAGGTGTGGGTTCCCAGCTGAAGGACTCAGCCTTCTGAGGGCACTACAGAATCACTGAGAATGGAAAAGCCCTCCAAGGCCATCGAGTGCAGCCTGTGCCCAGTGCCCACCTTGTCCCCACCCCAGAGCACTGAGTGCCATGTGCAGGTGTTCCTTGGGCACCTGCAGGGATGGGGGCTGTGCTCCAGTGCCTGACCACCCTTCCCATGGAGAAATTGCTGCGGGGGTCCACCCTGAGCCCCCCTGGCACAGCCTGAGGCCCTTCCTCTCTGTTCCCTGGCAGCAGAGCCCAACCCCTGCCTTGCCACAAAATTGCAGAGTTACCTCCTCCTCCATCAGTTCTGTCTCACTACAAGAAATCTTACTTTCATTGACTTTGGAGTTTGCCTAAACTCGTTAGTTTTCAGATTATGGGGGTTTTCCATGGGGAGCCACACAAATTAGGAAGTCCCACATGCTCCCTATTGCTAGGCTTGAAGGAATCCTTTGGTTCTTTAGAGGGAAAATAGGTAGTAACAGTGAGTTTTGCTTAAAAAAACCCCACTCTGGTTTTAAGAGTACCTTGTACCTGTTACCATGGCAGTATTATTAAAATACGGAATTATTTCTTCTATATTAACAGATTTAAGACCAGGTTGGATGAGGTTTGGAGAAACCTGGCATAGTGGAAGGTGTCCCTACTCTTGGCAGGGAGTGGAACTGGATGATCTTTATGGTCCCTTCCAGCCTAAACCATTCTGTGATTCTGTGATTTTGCAGCACAGCAGGAAGGATTATCCTTAAGGAATTAAATGCCTGTGCTCTACATGCTTAAAGATATTAAATCCTGATTTTTTCCCCTCCTCACTGTCACATCTGTGATTTTGGTTGGATTTGCTGGGCACTGAGGGAAAACTTTTTTGTTTGGATACTCATGAAGTTCCAAGCTACCTTCAGTTTCAAAGTGATTCTGTTGCTGCTGTAGTGCTGTGCCTGTGCAAGGAGTTGCATCTGTCTAAACTGAATTTTAAAACACTTTCCAACTTTTGTTGTCTTGGCACACAAATAAAACATCGAGTCCATGAGGCAGAGGGCTTCAGTGCCTTCAGCCTTTCACCACCACTCAGATAAATGTGATATAGAACAGAATAAAACCCTTCCAGTGGAACACCACCTTTACCAAGAGCTGTGGGCAAGTGATAGCAGAGCTCCATTGTCCTGAAAGGGTTGATTTTCAAAACTAATTAGATTTAGACACTGGGTTTGGAAAGGGGAGAGAAGTATTAGCATAGCCATGCCCAGTGGGACATGGCACAAATATTTCCTTAATTGAGGCTGCTAATAAACATACTTATCTGCCAAGTGATGGGGGTAATTGATACTGAGTGGCAAAAGGTAACATGACCTAACATAAGTGGGACGTAAATAACATGTTGTAAACAAATTGTGCGTTGTAAACAACTCCAGGGCACCCCAGCAGCTCTTCTCTCTCCTCCTTTTGAAAGGATGAAGGGATACAGTGCTTGAGCAGAAGAGATTTTCAAGAGAGGGAGGAGGAGGCGATGAAAAAGGAGCTTAAATAGGTCTGGGTGTTACTTGGGGCAGGCTTAGCTGGGTTTCAGGCTGTAACCTCAGCTCTTGAAGGTGCTTCAGGAGCATTTGAAACACGCCCTCGAGGGTGTTTTGGTGCTGCACTTGACTCCTTGTTCCCGGCAAGTGTTTGCTGTGGAGTGGCAC
Source organism: Cinclus cinclus (assembly GCF_963662255.1). Taxonomy (NCBI): domain Eukaryota; kingdom Metazoa; phylum Chordata; class Aves; order Passeriformes; family Cinclidae; genus Cinclus; species Cinclus cinclus. The sequence goes on along the minus strand of NC_085066.1, from coordinate 8,495,545 downwards.
CACCCTCCAGATGTGCATGATGAGTTAGTGTTAATTAGCAGCAGCAGCAGCATCCTCTGGTATCAGGCAGCTGTGTTGGGCAGAGATACAAATGCACATCCTGCTTGGCCTGGAAGCCAGAACACCCAGTCTTATTCCTGGCTCTGGCAAAATACTCATACATGCCTCTTGGAAATACCTAAATAGTTATTTGTTTAAAAGCCAGCTTTTAGGGTGGGTGTGATTCCTGCACGGCAGAAAGGAGCCCTTTCCTCCCGTTGACTTCCTGTACTGAAAGGTTGGACCAGGTGATCCTTGAGGTCCCTCCCAGCCTGATCTTCTGGGATTTTGTCACTTTGGATTGTGCCTGTCACTGGTGCAAGGTGTCAGTGGTTATTTATGCAGTTCTTAATATTGAGAGTAAAATAGGGAGTGGAAGTGGAGACCAAGCTGATTTGTGCACAGTATTTAGAACCACTCCTGAGAGATACCAGGAGGTGTGAGTGCTTCCTCTCCCATGTGCTTTCCCTACATTCCATAGACTTAAAATGGAGTTCTCTGGAACAAGTTATGGACTAATTGTATCCTGTGGTAATTTTCAGTGTGGTTTTCTAAACCTGATCTCAGTCCCACATCACAAACACATGGGTAGGGGAAGGCAGTGAGGCCATGCCCTGAACATTGTTTTTTCTTCCACAATCCATTGCTCCTGAGAAATTTTATCTCTTTGTTTTCCAGAAGTGGGTGGGCTGTGGCAGTGTCTGGTTTTTGGCACAGCAAAATAAATGTGAACTTGGGTTAAATGCAGTTGATACGGAAAGATGATGGTGAGAAGTGTCCCTGGAATCCCAGAATGATTTGTGTTGGAAAGAGACCTTAAAGCCCTTCTCATTCTACCCCTGCTATGGGCAGGGACGCCTTCTGCTATCCCAGGTAGCTCCAAGCCCCATCCAGCCTGGCCTGGAACATTTCCAAGGATGGGGCAGCCACAGCTGGGCACCCTAAGATGTCCTGAATCCATGCCTGCTTCCACTAAAAGAAAAAAAAAATCTCTTGTACTTTTCCTTCCATATCGTCACAATCTCACAATTTTGGCTCATTTCTCATCCCAGCCACCCTTCCCTCCTAAAAAAAAAAAAAAAAAGGCAAAACAACAACAGCATTTTAGACATCTCCTGTTGATAATAACTTCCAAATGGAAGTCGGTGGCAGCTGGTTCTTCACACTTTAACCCTTCCTGTGCTGCCCTTCCAGGAAATAATTGATGACTGATTGGCCCATTAACCTTTTTTTTTTCTTAAAAAAAAAAAAAAAAGTTTGACAGCTTGGACTTGTGTAATGAGGAGGGATTCCTGGTGAAATCAGGCTGATGGCTGAGTTGCTTGCCCCTGAGGATGCAAAATTAGCCCTGTGGGACCTCGTCTGCATAGAAACTGGACACAATTAGTATAATATCCGGTGTTATTAATGTAGTTTGGAGTAATTGGGCAGGTTGATTTCGACAGGTTGATGGTGCTAAAATACTATTATAGTGGACCTTTCCATGAATAACTGTTAAACATGGAAAACTGTTTAATAAAATTTTGTGATTGGGCTCACAGGGATTTAAATAGCACAGCCTATAATTTGACTGAAGAGTTAAAGTGAATAACTTCATCCTTCCTCCTGGATTTTCCTGTTCCTACATGCTGTGCTTAAGGACCTACAGGAACAGGTTTGTTCCTTGTCTTCTGAGGAATTGCCCTGGGGGTGACATGGAGCAGGCACTGCTGCTTTGTTTCACCGTTGAGCTTGGGGAAAGAAAAACATTGGCGTGTTTAAGTAGAAAGAATTAAGGAAGATGTCTTCAACCAGCCCAGCTTTTTGGGGAGTAAATCTGAAGCTTCATAGGATATAGAATCATGGAATTACTACGGTTAGAAAAGACCTACAAGATCATCCAGTGCAGCAATTAATCCAGCATTGCCATGTTCACCACTAATCCATGTCCCCAGGTGTCACATTTACAAATCTTTTAAAGCCCTCCAGGGATGGTGACTCCAAACCTCCCTGGGCAGACCCTTCCAGTGCCTGACAACCCTTCCCATGGAGAAATTCCTGCTGGTGTGCACCCTGAGCCTGCCCTGGCCGAGCCTGAGGCCGTTCCTCTCCTCCTGTCCCTGTTCCTGGCAGCAGAGCCTGATCCCCCCCCCCCGGCTGTCCCCTCCTGTCAGGGAGTTGTGCAGAGCCACAAGGGCCCCCCCGAGCCTCCTCTTCTCCAGGCTGAGCCCCTTTCCAGCTCCCTCAGCCTCTCCTGGGGCTCCACACCTTTCCCCAGCTCAGTTTTCTTCTCTGGACCTCAAAATGTCTTTCCAGCCCCACCTGCAAACGTGCTGCAGCTCTCCTAGGTTTGTTTCTGCTGGGCAAACCGTGTGTGTGTGATCAGAGTTATTAAAGAGGACATCAGAAGATTCAGTGGTGCTGCAGATACCTTAACTGTGTTGTCCTACAGGGGACAACAGCGCACAGGACTGAATGTAACTTCATTTATTGTGGAGTAGTTCCTCTTTAGCTTTTCCTCATGAAATCCTGAAAGCTGTGCTTGATAAACGAGGCTTTGTGCATGATTTATTCATGGCGTTTTGGGTAATGTTTGTTACCTGTTTGTTTGGAACACAAAAAATGGAACAGTTGTAGATGTGCAGTTGCATCATTCATCTTTGAGCCAAATTGAATGACGTGAAGCTGTGCCAGGGCAGGTCAGGCTGGAGATCAGGAAAAGGTTCTTCCCTCTCCCAGAGGGTGCTGGCACTGCCCAGGCTCCCCAGGGAATGGGCACAGCCCCAGGGCTGCCAGAGCTGCAGGAGGGTTTGGTTGCTGCTCCCAGGGGTGCACAGGGTGGGAGTGTTGGGTTATCTCTGCAGGGCTAGGGGTTGAACTTGGATCCTTCTGGATCCTTTCCAGCTCTGGATATTCCATGATTTCTTTTCCCACTTATCCCATGCCCCATTTTTCAGTAAAATGCTGCTTCAGGTACCTTCCTGCACCTGAAAATTACCTTCAGCTCCGTGTTTATCCCCACCTCAAGGTGCCAAGTCACCTCCTGCTGTTTCTGAGGTATCCTTAGAGCAGTGCAGGCTCTGGCCTTGCTGACATGGAGCTTATCCAAGAAAGGCCCTTGTCCCACAGCTTGGGAGCACAGCTGCCAATGGGCAGCAGTGCTGTCTTTAAATCTGCTGCTGGATTTGTCCCTGATCTTTCCATGTTTATGGATGATGAGGGAACACAGTAGTGTCATGGCTCTGAATATATAATAAGTCATTATCGGACAAAATGTTCTTTCTGAAGCTCATTATGGCTGATGTTCACCAGAATTTTGTGCTCTATTATTCTTTTCCTTTCATGCTTCATGCCAGCCCTTCCCAATTGCACTTACTCTTTTTCAGCTTCCATGATTTTTTTAATTTGGCATTGGTGTCCCATGTGTAGGTGTAGGGTGTGTGTCCATTTATTTCAGTTCTGCTGGTATTTCTGTGTGCTGCTCCTCTGGCCTGAATACTTGTCCTCATCCTCCAGTAGCCCTAAGGATATTTCACTGACCCTCTCTCCTGGCTTCTCAGATCATTTTCTCATCTCCCGTGTCGGACGTGGTTGTTGAATAGGTTGAACTGATTTTAATTCTGTATTATGGCCCAGTAATTATTATTATTATCCCAGTATTTATGCTGTAGAGGAGAAAATGTCCAGATCTGCTTTAATATATCTGTGCTTGTAAAAACTGCTTGAAAGAGGGTAAATTGTTACATTTTCTGTATTGTCAGCTCTTTGTGGTCCATTCATCTTTTATTTTGTAGCACCCTTTGATTTTGACATTAGGCAGCTTTTATCACCTCAGGTTTAAATCTAAATGATGCTTGTTGGCCACTATGTTTGATTAAGGTACAGACTCGATTCCAAACTCACAAACATAGGGACTGAGCATTTATCCAAACCAGTGCTTTATCTGTATGGCATTTGGAGAGCAAAAAACAGTGGATCCTGGTTGTTTCCTGGTGCCCTGTGCAGGGCAGGATCCAGCCTCAAACCTCGTGTCCAGTCCTGCAGTTACAGGATTTGCACAATCCCAGAATGGTTTGGGTTGGAAGGGACCTTCAGGATTATCCAGTCCCACCCCCTGCCATGGGCAGGGACAGCTTCCACTGCTCCAGGTCACTCCAAGCCCCATCCAGCCTGGCCTGGGACACTTCCAGGGATCCAGGGGCAGCCACAGCTTCTCTGGGCACCCTGTGCCAGGGCCTGCCCACCCTCACAAGGAACAATTTCTCCCCAATAGCTCATTTAAATCTACCCTCCCTTAGCTTAAAGCCATTGTATAACAGAAGATGTTATAATCAGCCAAGGTTGTTTCAGCTACTTTTCCCCATCCTTAGTGTAATATTTTATTTCTATTGCGTTTTTTTTTTCGTTTTTCCCAGAACAAGAAGAAAACTTCGAGTTTATCATTGTCTCTCTCACGGGCCAGACTTGGCACTTCGAAGCAACCACCTACGAAGAGAGGGATGCATGGGTCCAAGCCATAGAGAGCCAGATCCTGGCCAGTTTACAGTCCTGTGAGAGCAGCAAGAACAAGGTATGGAACACAGAGTACTGCTGGCAATGAGCCACACAGCCCTACATGGCTTAGGTGATCATTAGGATGGCAGCAAATTCTGAATTTTAAGCCTGTGCTACTCGAGATGTGTGTGTGTGTGTGTGTGTGTGTGTTACCTCCACAGCTGAGCAGGGTTGGATCTTTCTGAGGGAGGAGCAGCTTTCCCCCTTGGAATGCTTTCCTTTGATGATAGAAGGAATTTGTTTGCCTTTCCTGTCAAAACAAATGTTTAAAATCTGAGATTTCTTCAGCCAATGCTCATTTCTGCGAGAACGTCTGTGTCTTGAGTGCAGGTGTCTGTAAATACTTCACAGGAGAGAGCAAGGTGCTGAGTGGTGATTGAGGAAGAGAAATGGCCAATAATTGTCCAGAACTGTAGATCTTTAATATTACCCACCTAACAGTTGTCTTTCATGATTTTATACTGCAAGGAAGAGAGTCGTATTTTTAAATAAATGCCTGCTTTCATTGCCTTGGTGTGCCAGAGTAGATCAAACACCAGTAATTACCATCATCATAACACAATTTACTTCCAATTTTGTGTTAAAAAACGGGTTTATTTCCAACATATATTCCTGATATGGAGAAAAATCACAGCTTTCATGTTTCTTGCTTTGCATGGGTTCACACATTCTGATAGGTGTGTATTATCAGAGAACAGAAGGGGAAGTTTGTACATTAACACCTACATAAAAGGATTAATACAAAAGGATGAAGAGTGGCTGGGCAGTGGCTCAGGGAGGTTCTTCTCACTGAGTTCCCAAAGCATGTCAGAAGAACTGGCTGGAACAGCAAAGTGCAGTTGGCTGGACAGGTTTAGCAGGTGTCCCATGGAAGTTGTGTCTCCATGTGGATACCCACAAGTCCTGCTTAAATCACTTAAATCACACTTCAGGGAGCCCTCAAGGAAGTTTAGTTGGGTAGAGCTGACCTGCCTGTACATCAGGAGAGTCTCCCCAAGCAGAGGTCGTGGGCAGGTCATCGTGGGGAGCATTTAACAGGAGCCATCCGGTGAAATCTGACCTTTGGATGATGAAAAAGTTTCAGCTGCTTCTGCAAACCGTCCCTGAGTGTTCATTAGCACCAGCACACACATCAATAAAGAAAATTGATCTTGTAAAATAATGTTCTTATCTCATTTATCTCAAGAAGCAAACCTGCAGCGTGGCTGCTGCTCTTGGGATGAGCAGGCTCATTCTCAAGCTTGACTTCCTCTGTTAGAATCCAGGCTGGAGACCCCAGAAGTCTTGGAGATGCCAAAGGATCACTGTTCCTTGAGAGGCAAACCAAGACCTGAGGTTCCTTGGCCATACTCATTCGACCTTGGTCGGAGCTTGGGGCTTTGCTGTTCATTCAGCTGACAGTTGTGTCATTTGGGTTTTTTGGGTCCTTGCTTGCTGCTCATTCCTGTCTCTGACTCCCGCAGTCGCGCCTGACGAGCCAGAACGAGGCCATGGCCCTGCAGTCCATCAGGAACATCAGAGGCAATTCCCACTGCGTGGACTGCGAGGCACAGAGTGAGTACAGCACCTGACTCCAGCTCTGACCTCTTCTCCTTGGCCAGGACCTGGGGACACCCAGCCCTGGCCTGCCTGCTGTGACATCCCCTCTGTTGTTTGCACATTGCAGCTTCGTTAAGGAATTTGCTTAACCAGACCTGTTTGATTTTAATTTATGCTCAATATCTGCCACATCAAGTGCATCCTAATTTTTTCCCCTCATTGTTCAACGTTGAATGTCAGCATTTCTGTACTTCAAAGAAAAGGTAAAAGTTTGCTGTTGGACATCAGTTCTTTCCATTTCCCTCCTGTTTTGCATGGTGAGGGCACATGTGCCATGGTAATATTTTCAAAGAGACAGAGCTTGATTGCTGTTTTTTTTTTTTGGTTTGTTTTTTTAGGTTTGCTTGTGACAAGAAACCAAAGTCATTGCTCATTATATCTGGATGCTAGAAAACTGATTTCGGATTATTTTTTTTCTTCCCCTTTGTATTTCTTTCCCCTTTTTTTTATTTTTTAAAACATATACTTAGTGTTCAGAAGAGTGTTCTCGGGAATACTTTGAGCTGTGCTTCACCTCACTAACCCCGACTGAGACCATTATTCTGGTGCTCTTTAGTTCCAGGGGTTTGCAACAAAGCCACAGAAAGGAAGTTCTCTTGCTCTAAAGCAATTAGTTGTAGGAGCTGAAGGACTGAGAAGTTGTGCATTTTTATTTCTTTGATATTTGGAAGTCAGAACTTTCCTTGCAATTTTTACACATGCTTAAAATGGAAAAATACTCATTTTTCTTCAGGTATGATTTTTATTTTTAAAGATTGGCCACTTGGGATCTTAACTCATGGTCTAAGCCATTCTGACACCCCAGTGTGAAAAGAACATTTGTACACAAGTGCAGGTGCTTTTGCACCAATAATTTGGTCTTTGCTTTCACTCTAAGTGATTCAGCACATGCTAAACCAGGGAAGAGCTTGGTTTGAGTGGTATTCTAGCACCTGGAGCCCAAAGCAGGTCTTATTTATTAGTGTGCTTTCATAGTGACCTGGCAGTCATTGAGATTTCCCCCAAAGCTTGGATGCAGCTCAGGAGGAAGGCAGGAAGGGTGGTGTGCTGTGGATGAGGAGGAGGAGGTCTGGGAGTGACCCACGTGGATATTTAGCTCATTTGAAGTACTCACTGCTGCCTCTGAGCAGCCCACGGTGGGAGCGGTGCCGAGTCCTGCTCCACTGTGGGTGGGTTTCCCTGGCCTTTCTAACCAGATAAATATATGCAAAATACACAAATATCTTAATTTTTATATATAGGGGAGGTTGTATTATATATCTGTAAGATGCAATCCCTTCAGTGCAGGCAGCTTCCTTGCCCACAACATCGTTCTCATCCACCTGAGCTCTACCCAGACTCCACACTATCCCCAAGGCTCATTTCTCTCCCCAGCCATGCACCTATCCCAAGATTTCTGCAGCCAGGCTGGATGTTTTATCAAGAGAACACTTGTGCAAGAAAGCAGTGCTCCTTTTTTTTTTTTTTTTTTTTGCTTTTTTGGGTTTTTTCCCTCTCCCAAGCAATTTGGTTTTCAGCCAGATTGCTTATGGGTCAAGCTGGCCCCCCATGCGTGGTGCCAGCAGCAGGGATGTGCCAGGAACACATTGCTGGCAGAGGGCAGGGTGGGACAGCCCATTTTGGCAACACTGCCACATAGCTTTTGCAGGGGGACGGTTTTGAAATCTCAGCTGGACTTGTTTGTATCCTCAGAGATGATTTATTCCCTCTTTGACTCCTCTTGCTGTTTGACCTTCCTGATTTTAAGGCCACTGTTGTTCCTTTGGAAAAATGTGAGATATTTCCAAAACGAAGGATCTTAAAATGTAAACACACACACAAACACACAGGAGATGAACCTCAGCCTGCTGCTTTTTCTGCAGGGCTGTGCTTTATTCCCTTGCCTCCCTTCCTTGCCTGAGCAAGTCCTTACCCCTGGAGCACTTAACATCACAAATCCCAGCACTCCATGGAACTCTCATGCTGTTTGCATCTCCACAGAGCCAGATGTTTGGGAGCACAGGAGTGTGAGATTTTGCCATCCCTCAGCTCTATTCAGGAGCCATCAATCTTCCACTTCAGAAGTCTTATTCTTCCTCTTTCTGGAGCTCTTTGCCTTTTGAGCACTCGATGCAGCACTTTGTTTCACTAGGGAATTCTGCCTTGTTGGATGTTAATCCAGCAGCTGTGTGCTGCCAGCACTCTGGCAGCCTCCAACTAAAGTTACTCAATATTCTCCTTTTAATATTCCCATCCCAGAGCAAGAGAAGAGGCAAAGTGCTCTTTAGGAGCTGGAGTTTGTACCCAAGATCTGATTTCATGTTTCAAAAGGAAACTGGTGTTGCCTTTTCCCAAAGCAGTGGAGTCCCAGTGCTGACTGTCTGGAGAAGCCACCCAAGGTGATCCAATTGTTTAGGCAAAACCCAGCTGAATTTCTGGATTTTGACTCTGCCAGAGGATAAATATGAGTCACCTCTTTCAAGATATCTGGAGAACATGGAGCATCTTGGAACATCGTGGAACAGGACTTTGCTGTTGTATAAGAAAATAAGAGAGGGTTTAAAAGCACGGATTCTCACCCTTAGTTTTCCAGTCCAGGAGTCTGATCACTTACTCTGGTTTATTTGGTATATGAAAACCAGACACTGAGATAATAATTTGTCCAGTCTTGTCCTACTCATCACAAAATTCAGGTTTCATGCAGCAGAGAAAAAAAACCCCAAAAAACTCTCAAAGAGTAGGAGAATTGCAAACTTATCTCCCTCTTCTGCTGCAGCTCGAGATGCCTTCACCCCTGCTTCTTCTTTCCATGGCTCTTCTGCTCCTCCTTCCAGCAGTTCCCTCTACTCAGCCCAGGGATTCCTTACAGTTGCTGACCTCAGGAAGGTTCAGCCTTTCATCAGCCTCCTTGGATCCAAAGGGATGAAGGAGACAGTGGGGAGGAGTTCATTTTCACCTGGGAGAATTTTCACCTCCAAATGGTGAAGCTGACTGAGGTGAAAGTCAGAGTGGGGAAGAGGTTTTCGGGGAAAGAGTGAGCCAAGTTCATATTTGAGAATATGAACAGCTAAAAATTGTAACCTGGATATTTTTAGTGGCGCTAAAAAGTTCATTTTTTGGTGGACTAATTTTAAGTAAAGTGCCTCTAGCTACACTGACTGGGCTTTTTCTTCCTTTTACCATCAAACCTTGATGTCCACGCCTGCCACGTGCTTGTGAGCATCCTCCAATTCAGAATTACACTCAGGTCAGCAGGAAAAGGGAGCTGGGTTTGTATCATCTTAAAAGTAAAAAAACCCCAACTTTGAATAGTTACAGTTTTCTAATGACCTGTGGTGTGAATTGGTGATAACAGTTTTTATTTCCATAAGGAGCTCAGCCCTTGTCTTTCCTCGTTTGCTGTTTTCCCACTCAGCTATGTGTTGTCAGATTGTTGAAATTGAAAATAATATCTTGGTAAAACTTCATGGAACTTCCTGGTTGTTGTTTTGGGGGACTCCTTCAGTCCCTTCACTCCTTCAGTAGCAGTGCTGGCAGCTGAGAGGCTCTGCCAAACCCCAGCAGTTCTGTGATGCTCTGCAGCAAGTGAATATTTAAAGATTGTTTTCAGTACAAGATGCACTACATGTGCATCAGGTAGAGAGGTATTTGGGAGTGAGGTCAGGTCCTTATCACCAGTTCTGTTAGAATAATTGGGATAATGTAGGTTGGTATTCTGTTACCTTGCTTCGTTCTGAGTTCATGCCTCTTAAAGCTCATTGCACTTTGAATTTTTGTAGGACAGCCCTGACCTTTGCAGGTCAGGGGGTGTCATCCCAGTCAGTTTGCAAATTTCAAATTATTACTTGCTGTGTTCAAATTTATACCAACAAATTGCAATTTTTGGGGTTTTTTTTAGTGTGTTTCAGATGCACCACTGGTTCCCCCAGTGGCAAAACAACAATTGAGGTATCTGAAGAATTGTGGAATTAAAGGAGTTTGTTATAGTTGTTGTACCAAAAGCTTAGGCAGGAGTTTGGTCTCGCCTGATTTTTTGGAGATCTGAAATTCTGTGTATGTATAATGTAGATATTAAATTATGTATAATATAAGACTTGGTATGGACAGGAACTTTTAAACCAAAGATGTGTTTTTCTGCTCAAGTGGAGTAAGATGGGGCATTTTTCTTCTTGGTTGCATTTTTTTATTTCACTGGAGTGGTTGAAAAATGTCAGTCAATGCCTTCAGTGAAATGTGGGACTTCACAATTAAAATTATGACCTTTCCTTTCCTTTCCTTTCCTTTCCTTTCCTTTCCTTTCCTTTCCTTTCCTTTCCTTTCCTTTCCTTTCCTTTCCTTTCCTTTCCTTTCCTTTCCTTTCCTTTCCTTTCCTTTCCTTTCCTTTCCTTTCCTTTCCTTTCCTTTCCTTTCCTTTCCTTTCCTTTCCTTTCCTTTCCTTTCCTTTCCTTTCCTTTCCTTTCCTTTCCTTTCCTTTCCTTTCCTTTCCTTTCCTTTTTTGTGTCCAAACATGACATAGAAAAGAGCTAGAAAATTTTTTGTTTCCACATATTTTGGCTGCCAGAAATAGCTTTTCAGTTGTGGGTTACACAAAGTTGAGACAAGTCTTCAGATGAATTTTTCAGAACAGAAGGAAACTAATTTTCTGTCAACTCCAATTTTTTTTTTTAGATGGGAATAAAAATTGCCTGCCCTCTTAATTAATCCCCATTTTCCTGCTTTTGGGGACATTTTGGGGGCATCTGGGGTAGTTCTTCGGGATGCACAGAGGACGGCATGAAGAAAAGATCTGACAGCAGGGAGTTAGGAGAAAAACAACAAAAATTCCTCTCATGTGTCTTGAATGTTGGAGAGAAGGCAATCCATACAAATCTAGATTTAAATTGCACAGGACAATGGCAAAAGTGTTCTGAACCATGCTGGGAAATGGGATTTCCCATCTTGTGTCAGGTTTGTCGCAGTTTCACCTTTTGTGGGGTTGTTTTGGGTGGGTGGAATCCTTCTGGCCCATGCCCTGGAGCTGGAGCTGTTCCAAGTGGGACATTTCCATCTTGGTGTTTGTCTCCCTGATTTTGGAGATGGGAGAAGAGTCAAATGGAAGAGCCACACATAGCTGCTGGTGTACATGGTTATTGAGGGAGCTGATGTAGTTAGTATGAGATAATTGTTTCTAGGCTCTATTTTTTTCTCCTTTTTCCCTTTCAACTGGCTATGAGCAGCTCTGGATTCCCAAGGAGCTTCACTGCTTCACATCCTTTACCCATCACCATGGTTATATTTCTTTTGTTTCTCCTTTCCCCTCTGATTCATAGGGTTTTTTTGACTGGAGCTGAAGTGATACACCTTTTCACAGAATCACTAGAGTCACTGGGTTGGAAGAGACCTTCAAGATCATCAAGTGCAACCCATGCCTAACACCTCAACTAAACCATGGCACCAAGTGCTATATCCAGTAATTTTAAACACATCCAGGGATGGTGACTCCACCACCTCCCTGGGCAGACCACTTGCTCCAGAACTTGCTCAATCTTCCCATAAAAAGCTTTTTACTAATATCCAGCGTGTATTTCCCGTGGCACAGCTTAAGACTGTGTCCTGTCATTCAGTCATTGCTGCCTGGAGAAGAGACCAACCCCACCTGAGCACAGGCACCTTTCAGGGAGCTGGAGAGAGTGATGAGGTCACCCCTGAGTCTCCTTTTCTCCAGGCTGAACAACCCCAGCTCCCTCAGCTGCTCCTCACAGGGTTTGTGTTCCAAGCCCCTCACCGGCCTCGTTGCCTCCTCTGGATGTGCCCAAGTGTCTCAATGTCCTCCCTAAACTGAGGGGACAGGACTGCACACAGCACTCAGGGTGTGACCCCCACCAGTGCACAGCACAGGGGAGGAATGACCTCCCTGCTCCTGCTGGCCACACCATCCCTGATCCAGGCAGGGGCCATTGGCCTTCCTGGCCACCAGGGCACAGTGCTGGCTCGTGTCCAGTCAGGGCTGACCAGTACCCCCAGGTCCCTTCCTGCCTGGGCACTGTGCACCACTCTGTCCCCAGCCTGTAACGCTGCAGGGCTTATGGAGGCCAAAACGCAGGACTCAGCACTTGGATTTATTAAATTTCATTTTATCGCACTCTGCCCATCCATCCAACTGTTCCAGGTCCCATCCAACCATTCCAGATCTTTTGTGACACCACACTTCATATTTCTTTGCTCCTTGAGGTTTTCTATGACGGGTTGGCATCTCCAGAAGAGACCTCCGTGCTGCGCTTTAGGACAAGACACCCCCGGAGCCAAAACGTTCAGGCACAGAGAGCAGCTGGGAAGTTCTGCTGGGTGCTCCCTGTCTAATTTCTGTGTCCCTTGTCCTGCAGACCCCGACTGGGCCAGCCTCAACCTGGGAGCCCTCATCTGCATCGAATGCTCAGGGATCCACCGCAACCTCGGCACGCACCTGTCCCGGGTGCGCTCCCTGGACCTGGATGATTGGCCCATCGAGCTCATCAAGGTCATGTCAGCCATTGGCAACGAGCTGGCCAACAGTGTGTGGGAGGAGAACAGCCAAGGCCACGTGAAGCCTTCCTCAGACTCCACCAGGTGGGTTTTGGCTCGCTCCGCCTCGCCCGGCGCGTGATGCTGCCGCTTTGAAATTCTCCCCTGTGGGAAAATCATTATTTAAATTCTCCCCTGTGGAAAAATCATTCTTTATATCCTCATTGCATGCCCAGGAAGAAGGTGTGTCAGAGTGGGGGGTGGCAAAAGTTGAGTGGCCTTGGTACTTTCTCACTCTTGTGAAGGTTTCCTCAGCAGCTCTGCAGTTGTCTGTTCAGTGGGAGATGGAAACCTCCTGCCTGCTTCTTCCTCCATCTAAATTATCCTGTCATCTGCTCCTTTGTCTCACTGGGCCACAAAGTTCCTGCCTCTTGGACTATCAGTTTGCCATTAATAATCTCCCTTCAGAGTTTCAGAGGGTTTGTACCTGGCTGTCAGGTCTTTGGTTCTGCTCAAGGGTGTTCAAAGCCCTGCTCACCGTGGCCTTGATTACTGTTTTTGTGTGTGTGATTTAAGTGAAACCATGAGCTGCTGGGGTGAAGGGGGGGGTTCCTTTGAGAACAGCATTTTACCTGCCTCTCATAGCTCCACACAGTGAAAATCTTCCTGTGATGTGTTGTCCTACCTAAAACTAGGGAGTTTTATGCTTAATTAATCTGATCACTGTGAAAGACAGATGTTTTGAGAATACTTTCTCCAGTTTTGGATCAGGTGGAAGGATCCAGGAGCCACCTCCTGCAGTGGAGATCTGGGTTTGTGCTGTTGTGAGGAATGAAGTCAACTGCTTCTTACTGCATTATTTCGTTAGCCCTGAAAAATGAATTTGTGGTGCCACCTTTGGTTCATCTTCGAGAATGAAGCCACTACATTAATCAGGCTACTTAGATGAATGGCTGTGCATTTAAAAGTGCTCAGGGAGCCCCAAAGAAAGGTTTTGTTTCAGGCAGAAATGGGATGTCTGCTCTATACCTGTGTATTATTATACACAATGATTTCATCATGTAGATTGAAATGAACTTTCAGTCATTACTGTAACTTCAATTCAGAGATTTTATATTCTTGTACCTCACAAATATATGTTACTCCTTACTGCTGAGGTGAGATGGAGCAATTGTTCTAAACACCTGAAAGGAAAACGCTTGCACTCAATTGGAATTCTATTTAAAAGGAAGAAAAATCACATTATTTCAGTAGTCATATAATAAACATCATGAAAAATCTAAAATCCATGTGACTGTGAAGAGAGCACCATCCATTTCAATTAATAATTCATTTGGGATTAAATATTACTTCTAGAAAATCAACTTTTTTCTCTTAGTATTTCATAGTCAGGGCTTATTTTAATTCTCCCACATTGTTTCTGTGCATCTTCATGGTTATATTCAGCTGATTCTGATTGTCGCTGATACCACTACACTTTCTCTCCTGCACTGCAACATTTTTGAAAAAAAAGATTCATTTTATAAATAAGATTTTCTAGCTCTGTGTCCAGGTTCACACTTATGTGATAAAAGAGGTGCTAGAAACAGCAGAATTAGGATGATGTGGAAATTTTCCCACAAAGCAATTGCAGTCTTTGCTGCTCTCATTCCTCTGCTGTTTGCAGCAGGGACTGAAATGCAGTTTTTCACATAAATACCAGAAAGTTCTGCTGTTTCCAAGTGTGTGCCTCCTTTTGTGCTTCCCTTTGGTCTCTGCCAGTATCACAACCCTTCTGTCCAAGCTGTGGCAAGAAAATGAATTCAGGTTTTTCAGGAAGAGGCTCTGCTTTCCATGTTGTCACTGCTGTTTGGAGTTCTGCATGAGGAATTCTGTTGGAAACAGAAAATGGCCCTGAAAGGAGGGTTAAACAAACCTCCTTTTTGTTGCTCTTGAGGGACTGAAGGGGGAAGAGGCAACTCTAAGAGAGCTGGAGAGGGACTTTGGACAAGGGCATGGAATGACAGGACACTGGGAATGGCTTCCCACTGCCAGAGGGCAGGGGATGGATGGGATATTGAGGAGGAATTGTTCCTGGGAGGGTGGGCAGGCCCTGGGAAGCTGTGGCTACCCCTGGATCCCTGGAAGTCTCCCAAGTCCAGGGCTTGCAGCAACCTGGGATAGAGGAAGGTGTCTCTGCCCATGGCAGGGGGTGGAACAAGATGGTTCTGAAGGTCCCTCCCAACCCAAACCATTCTGGGAATCTGATTCTGTGATGGGCCCTTAATAGACACTTTTAGAGGGGATCAGGTGGGTTTCTCCTTTTCATGTTGTGTTTGTCTATTGGAGATGAATCCATCACTGGAAACCTACAGATTTCTAGGGACACACAAAAAAAAAAAGGTATTGTCAAATTCAAGACCTTTTCATGCCCTGGACCTTCCTCATGAGGGACAGCTCTGAACTCTGCTCTCTGTGACAGGGACAGAACCCAGGAATGGCTGGAGCTGTGTCAGAGCAGGCTCAGGCTGGAGATCAGGAAAGGTTCTTCCCTCTCCCAGAGGGTGCTGGCACTGCCCAGGCTCCCCAGGGAATGGGCACAGCCCCAGGGCTGCCAGAGCTCCAGGAGGGTTTGGACACTGCTCCCAGGGGTGCACAGGATGGGAGTGTTGGGTGTCTGTGCAGGGACAGGGGTTGGACTGATGATCCCTGTGGGCCCCTTCCAGTTCAGGATATTCTGTGATTAAACCACATGAAATACTGCTATCCTTTTCTAGCCCACTGAAATACACTTCACATTCTTCATCCAAGCGAATCATGGGAAAGGATATAAACCTGGGCACTTACTTTCAAGGCCAGAAAGGTTCTGAGATTGGAGGGTATGTAAAATTCGAAGCCTGGGAGCTCTTCAGCACAAAGCATTATACCTCCAGCATTGATCAGGGATATATTGCCCAGGTATATCCCCTAATATTAATATATTCCAGGTCATGGCAAATTGGAGAGTCAAGCAGCCTGGTCTAGTGGAAGGTGTCTTATGGCAGGGGGTGGGATGACATGGACTTTAAGGCCCATTCCAACCCAAATGATCCTGGAATTCCTCAGGCAGATCTCCAGGTCATTCAGTGCCCCTGTCAGTGAAAAGCAACACCCAGGGTGGCCTCTGGCACTGAACTGGAAGGTTTTGGGAGCACAGGCGTGGTGGGATCCCCAAGGAAGTGGCACTGGTGAAGCAGTGGCACGAGGCAGAGCTGAGGGTGTTGCTGGGATTTCGGGGAGGAAGGAGGAATAAACACGAGCTCCGGTGAGCACGAGAAGTTGGAGAAGCGGTGAAAAACCCAAGCACAGGCAAACACTTGAGCGTGAAAGGGAACAGAGACCTGCTGGCCCCTGAGCTGTGGTGTCTGTGGGTCCCTGATTAGGTCAGCTCTGGAGAGCTGGTAATTGGTTCCAGCAATTACCAGCAGCCCCGAGAACGCCGCTCAAACTTCGGGAGGCCTGTGACAAATTGAAGCTGACTGCTGGTGAAGGAGTATCGACTTCCCATTCCTAAACAGGGGGATCATTAGTCAAGAAAAGCATCTTTTAATTACTCGCAGGAAGAAAAAAAAAGAAAAAGAGTGAAAAAAGGACAAAGATCTTTCAGTATGGATCCTGCAACAACTGCCAGGTTTTTTTTCCAGGTGTATTCAATACGAAATTTATTGTCTTGGAGGGGAGGGGGTGAGTGGGGGGAGCTTGCCTGCGGTGCCTCATTGGGTAATGCGGGTTTAATTTGGAGTGAGAAGTCAAATTAGAGTGAATCAATGTTGCGACAATTAACTGGGGCTGGGGATGGGATCAGGCTTTTCCCTCTAATTGCTATTGATACTGCTTAAGCACACTCTCACAATGCTGCTTTGGAGTGGTGCAGCACTGGAGGAGCCCAGTGGGGCTGAGCAGCTCCATGGAGGAATGCTGGAGATGTGGGGAAGCCAGCTTGGGAGCTCTTTGCCTTTTGCACTGTTGTATCCAGATCCTATCAGATATTTAGCTTTTTCTGGGCACACCTCACTTGTTTTGCTTTGTCCTCATGCTCATGTGGCTTCTGGTTTGCAGACTCATTTGCCACCACCGACTTCCCAAGGTGGTGTTGGCCTTTTCCAAATGAGTCAAGCTGTCCCCATCCCTCTGCCCACTCCAGGAGATGGTTGTCTGCTCCCTCACCCTCCTTTCCTGAGCTCCCAAGGACTCCACCTCTGTCTCCCTGGGAGTGTTGGGGTGGATGTGCCACCTCCACCATGGGCAAGCTGAGAGAAGGCAAAGTCATATCCAGGCACCATCACAGCCACACTTCCTGTTCTGCTGCTCCAACAATGCTAAATATCTGCATTAGCTGCACACAGATCGGGCTCCACCATTTCAGCGTCTTTTTTGGAATATTCACAAACAGGTGGAATGTCCAACTTCATTAAAACTGTGTTTAGATGAGTGCAGAAGTTCAGGCACAGTTCTAAGCTCTTTAACTGGGGCTTGGAGCACGAGCAGCAGTTGGGCTCAGGTCTGTTTGCTCAGCAGAGTCCCTGCTTATTCTGGGTACCAAAGGTTACAGGAAAATCCAACATTGGCTGAGCAGCCACGAGCTGGGAGCTGGCAGTGTCAGGAATTGACTCTCACCTTCCAAGGGGAGATCCAGTGTGATCCTTGCTCACTAATGAACTCAGTTTAATAGTGTCAGGGACAACATTATGCAGCTGTACTGTATTGAGCTGAGTTTTCCTCACCAAAGCTTGGCTTGTACTGCTCCGAGGAGAGTGGCTTTGATGCCGAGCTGGTCACTGGGGAATGACTTGGATGAAAAATATTACACCATGCCTTCCATGAAAATATTAATCCTTTTCTTTGTAAAAATGATTATTCCTTCATTATAAATAAAGGGCGAGCCCAGGGAAACAGAGCACTTCAGATCCTACTCTCACATCCTGGATCTTGTGGGGCTGCTGCGTTCCATCTCTCCCTCACGCCTTGCTCCTTCTGGCCATGGCTTTGTGGTGCTGCTGGTCCCGGGTTCCTGGCAGAAGGAATGAATGGGGCCTGGGGGAGCACAGGTACCTCTCTATCCATGGTTATCAGCTCCAGCTCCGTGGCAGATCTTGGCCTGATGAGGTCAGTGTTTTGTGCCTTTTCACTGCTCCTCCACGCCTGACACCTTCCCCATTCCAGGGCTGGAGGAAGGGGGCTTTTAAAAAAAATTTAAAAAAAAAAAAAAATGTTTTATTGTGAAGGGCTGACCAGAACCCATCTGCAGTTGGGTGGCATCTGCTCCCCACATGTCACTTCCCTCATTAACAAGCAATTGAATTAATTAAATGCTACTCAGAACACGCATAACAAGCTACCGGCAGTGTCCAAATTAGCACTGATAATCAAGGATGATTTCCTTTATTATCCTGCTAAGTGGTGTGCAGGCTCTGATCTCCCTGTCTGCCCTCATCTATTTACATACCCCCAGCTTCTGCCTTTAGAAGCTGAGGTTATCTTACCTAGTTAATTTGCCACGATCACCAAGCATGGCGGATTGATATTCCTGCCTCTGCTGAAGCAAACCCCCTCCTTTCTCCCCCTTTTCCTTCCTCCCCAAGCCTGGTCCTTTGTATCTCAAGCTCACTGATAAATTAAAAGCCACCCCTGTGGTCTCTCAAGTGAGTAATAGAGGCAGAAATTTCATTTTGCAACTGGCTGATTTAATGATCCAAAGGGTAATTAATGGCCTGATTATCTTAATGTTAAATATGTCCGGCAGCAATTACTGTGACCTCCCGCTTGTCAAGGTCCAGGCTATGCTCTTCTTTCAATTAAGTTCTCTGGGGCTTAATGGTATGAATAAACTCCTCTGATTCTATCATTCCGGACTCTGAGATTTAAGCGAGCTGGGGGCTCGTTTGGAGTTTTAATCAGCCCATCTTCTACTTGAGCGATCAGAGTTAACAATTATAACAAGGACAGTTTAACTTTCTTTCTTTCTTCCCCCCCCCTCCCCTTTCCACTTCTTTATATATTTTTATTTTTTATTTTTCTTTCTGAAGCGCTCGGAGGGGATTTTGTTGGCGGCTTTGCCGGGCCAGTCTCTCCCAATATAAATTATCATGTGAATGCTGCTGTTTTTCCATTTGACAGGCTTAATTAATTGGCAGGAGCGCCCGAAAATGACAGTGCCACTAATTGCAACTCCAAGCCCATCTCTGTCACGGCGGCGCTTGTCAGCGGGCATGCCCCGCTCCTCGCCGCGCCCGCGCTCTGTTGACGTTTCCCATTCCGGTTTTCACATCTCGTCGGGGAGCGTGATGGGATGTGATAGCCCAAGATGTGCCTTTGGCTCTTGCAGGCAGGCAGTTCGTGTGCAAGAATGACATTTGCTGCCAATAAAGTTTAGACAGCTGGGCTGCTGCCGGCCCGGCAGCTGCTCGGGGACCGCGGGTTTGACTTAAGGTTTGGCTTAAGGTTTCCAGCTTGGACTTCGGGAAGGGATCAGTAAAAACTCTCTCCTGCTCTTCCTGGTGGTCGGACTCCACTGAGCAGCACGGCTCCCAGCGAGCTGGAGTTTTATTAGCTCTGTTTTGGACAGCAGATATTTCATGGAGATAATGAGGAAAATGGATAAATTATTAGTTACGGTGGCATCGCGTTCTCCAACGTAGACATTATAAATAAAGAGTCTGATTCACTGCTGCCAGTAAACTCCAGGCTACAGCTGGAGGAGTGAACCCTTCGTGTGCTTTCACGTTGGGTTAGTTTGCAATTAAATTTAAACAAAAACGATGAAATTGTCATTTGCCAGTAGCTTCCAGGAAATGCATGTGACAGGAATTGCTAAGTGAGGTGAGTGGAACATCAGTTTGGGTGGCTGCTGGTCAGGCTTCAGCCTTTTGGAGACCTTGGAAGCTGAAATGCAGTTACTCCAAAGATGAAGGGTGGTGGGGGCATTAGTAGTAGCAGTAGTAAGATTCTGTTTTATTGTCCTTGCAGCTGCTTGCCAGCCCTTGTCACCCAGGAGCTGATCCAGTAAAACACCGGTGCCTGTACGGCAGCCTGGGAGATGCCTGCATGATTAAAAATCAAAACAAAACAGCCACAACACCCTCGACCCCGCTTGTCCAAGTTAATGAGTGCTTTAGATGAAATGCTCCCCGGCTCAGCTGCACCTTGCTTGTGTGCAAAAGCTGCCTCTGATAAAAGCTCAGACTCTTGCTAAACAGGAGCCTGGTTTGCAATAATTATTACAATTGTTATTTTTCTCCGTGGTGGTGAAAGAGAAACCTGCAAAGGAAGTGCTTCTGTCTCCTTCTGCAGACTATAAAAGCATTTATTAAAAAGCCAAAGTGCTGTTCTTCTTTTCCATCTAAATAGCATCAGTACCACTTCATTGAATCCCTGGAAGTGTCTAAGACCAGGCTGTACAGGGTTTGGAGCAGCCTGGGATGGTGGAAGGTGTCTCTTGGAGGCTCAGTCAGCTCGAGGTACCTTTATTCCAGTGAGATTCTTGGCAAATTTGGGATCTCCTTCTCTGTGGATTTGGCTGCTGCAGTGAAAAGTACCAAGTTAAGCTGAAATTCCCTAGAAAAATAAACTGATGAGCTGTTAAAGTTGGAGAAATCTAGGATTTGACTATACGACTCAAACAAAGAGGATTTTTGTGGGGGAAAGAGTGTTCATAAGCTGATAATCAGCAGCAGTATAAAAGGGGGTTTTGTTGGTTTGATTTTTTGGGGCTTTTTTGGGGTTTTTGTGTTTGGTTTGGTTTGGGTTTTTTTTTTTCTTGTTTCTGTTTTTTGGTTTTTGTTTGTTTGCTGGAATAAGAACTCATCTGGTGGGTGGGTGAGTGCCTGTCCTGAAGGTTTCAAACTTAATTTTCAGTTTAGATACAGACTGATTGTTTCTCTTTCTGAATTAGTTCCCTCCCAAGCACCTACCAGAGCTAGAGAGATTTAAAGACCACTGTGTTTTTCAGTGGACTTCACACCTGCTTGGCCAAAAGCCACTTGAAAAGGTCAACTCAGAGCTCACTAACAGACAGAAAACCATCGCTGTGTTTGTTAGAAACTGCTCAGACCAGTGTGGAACTACAGCAGAGGAAAGGAAGGGCTAATTAGAACAAAATTTTAATTTCAAATGGGAAAAAAATGGATAGTGAATTTATAGTTTGAGGGGAAACATGGCTTACATCAGGCTGATGGCCAAAGGCCAGGACCACTGAAAAGGAGTCAGATGGAAACCACTGTGGGTTAGTTTTTCCTCAGAAAATTCCTGGGTATCATTAACACTGGAATTTTAAATTGCATGCCACATGTGTGGATGCACATATCTGCTACTCCACAGCACCTGGGGATATGGAGAGTTTCCTCTTAAGTATGGCAAGCTAAAAGTAACTGGAAAATGAAGTTTGCTGTCTAAAGCACTGGGCAGCCTTACCAAGGTGCTCTTTCATCAGATATTTATTAGCTATTTCCAAAAGGAAAAGCATTGGGCACTTGCTCTCGAAATTCATCTGTTTGCAAGGCTGAAACTTGTAATAATAATAATAATAAAAAGGCCAAAATAAAGCCATTGAGTTAAAAAATGCCCAGTGCCAAGCATCAGCTGTTACGAGGTGTCTGGGTCAGATCCAACGGCTCATCTGAGAGTATTTTGGGAATTACTGTGAGTCAAGCACTTGGGGAAACACCCAGCAGATTGAAAAATACCTATTCTGTTAGAAAGAAATCTTATGCAAAACATTTTCTTTTTATTTGCAGCTTTTCTGTGTAGTTGATGTTTAACCTGTTCCTTTCAAATCCTCCTGCCCTGAGGTCACATCTGCCTCTTTGCACACCAGGTCTCCCCCAGGCAGTTTAACCAAACCTAATTCAAATTGCTTTCTGGAAGTGACTCTAAAGCCAGTTTATTCCTGGTTTGTGCTGGGAGAGCTTTGCTGTATAAATTCCTTTTGCTGTTTCTGCATTTTCTGCTGTTAAAAAGATACATAAACTGATTGTGGTTAAATCTGAGGAGAGGGTGGGAGGTCCCCAGGATTATCTTTTCCCCGGGGTGGGATGTCACAGGGAGGTTGTGACCACAGACCACAAGCTCTTGGTGGTTGTCACCAGTGATGGTGGTTGTGTTCCTCTGGTTTTTGCCCATTTCAGCCGTGTGGATGGATGTGTTTCAGCTGCTGGGACAGCAGTGTGGCTGAAGGCAGTGCTGGGGATGCTTTGAAGGCAGGCAGTGCCTCTCCGTGCTCCTGGTGGCTTTGCTGGCCGGTGACACAAGGCACAGAAGCAGCAGCATCCCCTCGCTTTGGTCCTGGCTACAGAACCCGCAGGGCTCCCTAACAGTAACTGTGACCAACTTTCTTTTGTGCTTTTTTCCCTTTTTTCCCCCCCTTTGTTTAAGACTGAGCTTTGTTTCTGGCTCTGCAGGAAGCTGGTAGCCTATGGCAAGGGACTGGGGAGATAAGACTTCAGTAAGATAACTAAATGAAAAGGGCAGCAGTGAAAAGATGGTGCTGGCTTTTGACTGGACTGAAACTTGATATACACAGCAGCCCAAATGCAGGTTCCCCACAGCTCTCAAATATTCTCTGTTCATCTGGGATAATGCTCTTCCAGCTGGATTTTTCCATGTGTGGGTGCTGGAGTGGGGGACAGCAGCAAAGCTCCAGCAGAAATGAGTGACCAGAAGAAACCAGAGCAGCTCTCAAGTAATTAAACAGCGGGTGGAAATGTGCTGAGGGGAGCACAGGTGAGGAGTGGGAGGCAGGAATTAGAGGGAGATGAAACCCCTCCCCATGCCTATTAACCAGAGTGTGCAGACAGAGCTAAGTGCTGTCACTGAGGCATTTTTTGTGTAAGGATTTGGGGAGCGAGAAGAAGCGTGTCTTGGTAATAATTGGTGAGCCTCAAAAGGTGTGCATGGACCAGCTTCAGAAAGCCTTCATGCTGAACACATGATTATGTCATGGCCTAGAAATCTTCCTGCTAACATCGCTTTTCCTCCAAAAAATTTGCATTTCTCTGGTTTTATCCAGGTCAGAATTTCCAATGGGATGTTTTTATTGTATTTTCAGTTGGCTGTAAAGCACCAGCCAGGCTTGGGAAACTGAGGTGCACACATGATTAAATCACAGCCCCAGGAATACTTCCAGTGGAAAGAACAGGATTGTGTCACTGTGTGCTAAAACTGAAGGGTGTCTTATGGAAAGAGGATATTCAGAAGTTGACTTTTTTAGTTTTCCATCTCAAGATGCCAAAATTTATGGCTCTAATCCTTTGCTAGTGACATGTGTGTCCTCCTGTCTGAGCCTTTCCAGACCAGATCTGCTTTGGCCACTTGTCCTCCCACAGCTCAGACCATCCCTAAATCAATTTCTGCGTTTCCTTGGGTTCACCTGTTGCATTCAGGAAAAAAAAAAAAAGTGGAAAACAAAAAAAAAGTTTTGGTACTTCTGGTCAAGGAGAAAAGTTAAACTATTGTTATTTAAAAGCATATTACTAGTGTTTAAAATAAATATTATTATTTGAAGTACTACTTCAATTGCAATTTGGAGTGGTGGAACTCCAGTTTGGTTTGGATATGTGCTCCCAGCTCTGGTTTCAGCTGTGGACAACATCACACAAAATTTATTTGGAGGCAAAATAAACTCAGGAACCAAAGGACCCTTTGAAATGCATAGTTTTGTTTGTTAAAAATCAGTCACCAACATTTTGAATGTTTTTTTTAAGGACATGGTGTGTTTTGCAAGGCATCAGGGAGTGTTTGGAAGGTGTGAAGGAGTGGGCAAGGCTTAGGGATGTGCTGGATGTGTGAGGGGAATGCTCCAAGTGAAATGAGAGATGAGAATGGCTCTTCTGACAAAGTGTTGGGACTCCTGAAATTCATACATGTCCAAATCTGACTTGTAGCTGGTGTTTGTTGCCACGTTTGTGTTTTTGTGGAGTCACACAGCTCATTCGATACCAATGTGTGTGTTAAGGTGTGGAATAAGAGGCAGAGGAGAACATGGGATGCCTCAGAAGTAGAAGAGCCTCCAACACCAAATGTGGTATTTTGTAAGAGGAAAGTGCATTTGACATCCTGGGGGGAGAGGTTTGGTTTGCATTATTTATAGCCAGACCATCTCGCTGACAAAATGGGACAAGCAGGAACCAGCCCAGCTTACAGGGAGGGTTCTGAGGGCACCCCAAAAAGTTGTGTTGTCAGCCAGGAGTAGTAAAGCAGCAAAAAATGAGCTGGTTTTATGATTCCCCAGATTTTCAGAAAGAAATGGTGAAGCAGAACAGGACTTGTGTGTTCACAATTACATATTGTGCTGGGTTTTTTTTGTGGTATTGTGATTTTTTTTGTACCAGGGGTGCCCTGGTGAGGAGGGTTTGATGGCCAAATAGGTGCCAATATCCTCAGGAGTGTTATGATCTGCAGCAGGAGAAGGCACAAATTTGGTTCATGGGATGATTCTGGTCCACACAAAGTGTATTCCCTTTGGAGAAACATACTTATCAAGTAAATATAATATGGTCAAGTATGTATTTGATCAAGCTCATTTATCAAGAATTTATCAAACATATATATAATATCCTTGATAAATCCAAGATAATATATAAAATAAGTATAAAATGCACAAAATATGAACTACTGTTGTATATGTGTATATAGTGCACTTTACTCAACACTCAGGAAAATTGGTTCCACTGCTTTAAAAAAATGAAAACTAATTTTTTCCTGGATCATGCAGCTTTTGTGAAAGAGTACACTGGATAGCAGTTTGAGAAGCATGGAAATAAATCTTGGCTCATTTGGGGATTTGAGGGGTTGCATTTCAGGCCACAGAATAAAAATCTGAGCTTTTTTTAAGCTGGAACTCACCAGCAGTGG
Source organism: Cinclus cinclus (assembly GCF_963662255.1). Classification (NCBI taxonomy): domain Eukaryota; kingdom Metazoa; phylum Chordata; class Aves; order Passeriformes; family Cinclidae; genus Cinclus; species Cinclus cinclus. Next base: position 8,471,050 of record NC_085066.1, on the reverse strand, counting down.
AAGAGGGATGGACTCAGAGTAATCCAGCATGATGCAGGATTGAGGTGGGTGCATATCATGACCATAACTTGCCAAAATAGAGAATTTCGGAGAAGAATGGTAGGAAATATTTCAAGTCTTCAGTGAGTAGCAGGAGATGCTTAAAGAGGTTAATAAAAAGATAATGGTTTAGAGGGGGGTGGAGAGGTTCACAGGCGTTTGGAGGTGATCTCCTTGGAAAAATGGGTTCTTGTAGTTTAAAGAAGTGCTCCTGAGAGCAGGAGTAGGGGATGTAGGAACAGGGAGGAGGTGTTTGGACTGGGTATTTCTTCAGTTGTGCTGTCTTTTCCCAAGGAAAGCAGTGATTCCCAGCACTAGGAAACACAGGGTATGGAGCAAGGCAAGGGATGGAATTATCTCAGTGGCCTTTGTTTTCCAGATTCACCAAAGCTCTGGTAAGGGATCTCACAGCGTTCGGATTTTAAAGCATTTCTTCCTGTTTTACATAGAGTCCTCTTACCACAGCAGAAAACTGCAGAAATCAGCTGAGACCAAGATCTAATTCCAGTGCTCTTTCCTCCCTGTCCCCTGCTCCCCTCCTGCATCCGCTGGATGTCCATTTCTGGAAGTTTTCCCTTCAGAACAAACCTATCATTTTTCACCACAGGATATTTACAGCTTCAATCAGTGCCAAATTCAATTGGCTTCTGATCTCATCGCTGGAAGTTATAGATGCAGATATTATTTGCACTGTGGTTAATTATGGAGCAATCAAACTTTGGCTTTTCCACTGTAATTTCCTCTGCCAGCTAATTTAATTAATCACCCCCAGCTCAGCTCTTCCAGCTGCGACCGGCAGGGTCATTAATTAGACATGTGGTGGTAGCTCATAGACCAGTTCCTGTTAAGGGGCTGCTGCCCACTTGATCTCTGAGGGAGCTGGTGCTTTTTTTCCAAGCATCCAGGCAGGATTGGAGGTAGCTGCCAGGTTGTTGTATTCCTCAGAAGTCATTCCCAAAAGACAGACCATAAGCAAACATCAGGATTGCTGGAACTGCTGGCACTCAGCTCCCAGGGACTGGAATCAGATGCCCACCAAGATGCAATTTAGGGTCTCACCCAGCAGTTCTCAGCACTCCATCCATTCTGGTCTCATCCAGGAGCTAAAAACCAAATGCTCAGGAAATCGATAGAGCTCCTTCTGACTCCTGGTGGGAGCTGCCCGGTGTTTGTCAGATGGAAAATACTTTAATTGCCAGATCACTTCAGCAATAGCTCTTTTTTTTTCCACTATAAAAGCTGTGCAAAATACCCAGGTAAGTCAGCCACATTGTTTAGATCTCAGAATAATCACTAATTCCTTTTCCTTCAGGGTAGAAGAAGATTTTGCAGTAAACAAAATTGGTTGATGCAGCTTAGGAGTCTCATCCTAAGCATTATCAGCAATAGGCAAGTGATTTTGGATATGTGATGGCCCTGGAAAGTCCAAGCATTTTGCAGGGAAGGCAGCAGGTCCTTGGTCTTTACTCTTGCATGGTCTGTTTGGATAGCTGGGAGTACAGACCCTGCCTTTGGGTTGTGCTTTGCATCTAAAATACCATGGATTCATGGAATGGATGATGCTGGGAAAGCTCTCCAAGAGCATGGAGTGCTGCCCTTGATCCAGCACTTCCAGGTCCCAAAATACATCAGAGAATCTTCCAAGTCCATCATGTTCTCAGACTGAGAGTTTTAAGCATCCTTTGTGTTACTACCAAGATGTTCTTTATCCTCCTTGGAGTGCCACCAAGGCCACTTGTGTTCCCATGCAGACTCTTGGAGCTGGAAAAGCTGAAAATCTTCAGGATCCTTGTAACTCCTGGGCAGCTTTTCCAGGCACACACAGCCAGCCAGGCTAGTTTTACTACACTTTGATTTCTAACCTGTTGCAAAGCTGTCATTTCTAATCAGTGCCTGCATCTACTGGCGGTGGATTGCTGATGGGTTGGTTGGAGTCTCCCCCACTTCTTTTCACAATAGACAAACTCAGCTCAAGACAACTGTTTTAATCATCCTGGCTCACAAAGCCTCCTTTCAGCCTCTTCTGTCCAAAACATCCATCAACCCCACCCAGAAATAGTAAACTGAAAATAAAATTTTAAAAAAAAGCAGTTCTTTTCACCTCTTGACTACAAGTGCCTTTTTAAAACAAAACATTGCTGTGGGCTCAAGTGAGCTCCCTTCTCTGAAGGAGAAGGTGCTTCTGATGCAACCCTCCCTTCAAATACATCATGCTCTTCACTGGTGGCTTTTTTTCCTCCCTTGTATCTCTCAAAAGGTTCCCTCAGTCTGAACTGTTTTGGGGAAGATGCTTTTAATGCAAAGTCCCTCTGCGCTCAGGGGGAGCTTTAGGGATTCTCACAGAGACATGGCTCAGCAGCTGTTTCAGAGTGAAGGGGTCACATCTGCCTCTGCCAGCACAAGGAGATTGTTGACATGTCATTGCTGTGGAAGCCCTGAACAAGAGAGATTTGTAATTGAGGAGAGACCAGTTCATCCCTTCAGAGGAGCTCTCTCCACACCTTGCTGTGGAGCAAAAGGCAGTGCTTGCACCGTGTCAGGGGTGCTCCTTTGGGAATTCCTCTCAGTCTCACAGATGGAAAAGCTGCTGCTGGAAGGGAGTGGGGCCCAGAGAGTATGTGCATGTAGAGAGAGAGAGAAAGTCATAGAATCATTAAGGTTGGGAAGGACCTCCAAGATCATCCAGTCTAACCTTATGTATTTTATATATATTACAGCTTTGATAGATAGATAGATAGATAGATAGATAGATAGATAGATAGATAGATAGATAGATAATCCCATTTTATCTTAAGAAGGTACTGCAAAATAATAAAATAATAAAAGTAGAACTGCCAGCATTAACTAGAAGATAAGCCACCATAAAGACCTGGCTCTGGAGCAACCCCATTCCTCATTGAAGAAAATTCCCAGAATAACCATCAGTGTTCTGTAGGCAAGCTAGAGAATTAGTTTGGTTTTTTGCTCTGCAGAAAAATTGGAATTGCACTTGGTCTTGATCAGCAGATTGTAATCACCCAGTGCTACTTCACCTACTCATGTCACTTGGTTTTGTTTTATTTGAGCAATAAATACCTTAAATCTCCTCAGAGTTATTGCATGTCTTCTGTGGGGACTCATCACAGTCCTGCCAGGCATTCATCAAAGCTCCCAATGAGCCACCACATGAAGTATTCCTCTGCTCCTTATCAATCAGTTTGCTTATAACTTTACTTTTTCCTCCTGAAGTAATCAAAACTTGATATTCCGCAGATTGCAGAAAATTGTCACTGCTGTATTCCGTGCTAATCCATCACAGGAAACAGGCATAATTTGGGCATCAGAAGAGCATTAAATGTTTAAATAAGCAAGAAAGCCCATTAACCGCTCCAGATGACGGGGCAGAAAAATGTTTGGATCCCAGGTACATTGGGAATCGTAGCACAGACCTTACAGAGCAATGGGGCATCCACACTCTGCAGCAAGCACCAGGTTTGCTCTGTTCTTCATGGTATTGCTCAAACAGTAAAAAGAAATGCTGAAGCCCAGAGAGTGAAATGGATTCTTTCAGTTTAAGCTCTGTTGTGAAGCTCATTCATCTCTTTGTGAAAGATAATCCACATGGTTAAAGTATCCATCGCTTTCTTGTAGCCTTGCTTTTCTCTGTACAAACAAGTGACTTCTACTAATGATGGGGGGGGGGGGAATGTCATTTTTGTGCTATAGGCTTGAGCAAAACATGCACCTTTGCAATCTTCAGGTCTTGAAATAACTGCTCTGATGGTAAATGGGCTGGGCAGGCCCTGTGTGCTGAGACTGTGTGTGAGATGCTCCACGAGGCTCTGAGCAACCTGGGATAGTGGAAGGTGTCCCTGCCCATGGCAGAGGGGTTGCAATGAGATGGTCTTGAAGGTCTCTTCCAACCCAAACCATTCCGTTATTCAAAATGAAGAGGGTGGCTGCTGTTCTTTCTTTATGAAACAGCAATTCCAGTGGACTGGGGAGAAGATTCTCCACAGAGAGGGTGGGATGTGCCTTTATTCTATAGCCAGGAGCCAATTCCTAAGTTTCCTTGGTGGATTAATGAAGGTTTCTGACAAGCTTCATGATCTTCTCGTGGTTTGACAAAGTATCAGCAGAGCAGATGTTAAGTCAGGCTGGATCATGGTTTGTGTACCCACAGCCCCCAGTTCTGTCCCCTCCTTTTTGGGTCAAGTGGTATTTTAAATAGGTTTCCACTTCTGGTAGTAGTTCTGTCTGTCCCATCTCTCTTTGCATGGTGCTGTAAAGCAACACCTTGGTTTTCAAAAGGAATGGATGGCATGTGTAATCCATGGAGCTGGGCAGCACCAGGATGTTGTGCACCAAGCCAGGGGCACATCTTCCCTTCCCAGTAACAAACGACCCCTTGACATTAGAGTGTAAACCTTCCTTTTAAAGGGTGACTGGCCAGGGGAAATCACCAAGACCTGGGACAGTCATTATGAGCCAGTGCAAAGAGCAGATCAAGCTGTCCATGCCAACATTCCAGAAGAAGGTGCCCCAGGAGCCACAGAAGGTGCTGATTGTGGTTGTCAGTTTTTCTGCTGTTTTCAGCTCTCCTGCTACAAACACATCCCAGCCACCCCTGTCTTGAAAGGATCCTTAAGCCTTCCTTTTCTCCCCTTCCACTGCTTCAAAAACACGGCGGCTGACAGTCCAAATGTTTGAAATAATTGGATTCTGCATTCTAATTCATCTGTAAAGTATTCGTTGATTAAATTAGCCTAATAGATATTATTTCTTACATGACTGCATAATTTCATCCTGATTGGATCACTATGGCACTAACGAGTCCCCCCATTTACTATTGACTCGAGAATCACAGAAGGCTGGAGATAACTGTCATCTTGTTTTCATTTTTTTTCCCTTTCCCAGGCTAAAAGTTAAACTGATTTATACTAAAAAGGCACACAGCCAATGCCCAGGTACATCTGTATTTTAGTCTTCGAGACCAGTGTTAGAATTGGAAAAAATCTTGGTTTATGTAATCTTGAGCCCTCTTTTATTTACTCAGTGAGTTGCTTCTGAAGCAGAAAGATTAACTGACCATTTAAATTCCTTCGGGGGAGGGGGGCCTAAATGGAGATATTTTTAAATAAAATGCATTTTATTATCTCATCAAAACAGATAGACTCATTGCAAATGAACCTCGTAAGGACTGCACACACTCGGGGAAATGGAAATTCTCCTCTCAAGATAATGTTCCAACCAAAGTGGTTTTAGCCTCTATCAGTAAGACTTTTTTTCTTCGAGCTGCAATTTGAGTTGCAACCAAGAGAGAGGAAGAGGAAAACAAAATTGCCTTTAATTTCATGCCAAATGAGAGCAGATCCCGCTTTTTAAGGAAGAGGGAGCTACATCGGAGTCCCGCTCCTCTGCCCTCGGCATGACGGGCTCCAGGTCTCTGGGGTTCTGTTGGGAAGGGGTTAACAGCAGGATTGGCTTCTCCCCCTGCCCCAGTGGCTGGAAACAGCTGGTGGGTTTTGTGTTGCGCCGGTGAACTGAGCAGCCCAAAGAAGTTTTTGGCAAACACTCGGCCTGGCCAGGACAAGGAGAGGTGGGTCAGCTCAGGAAGCCGTTTCCATGAGCCAACGGGGGGAACAATGCCCCGCTCAGCAGGGACAGAAGGGACACCCGCTCCCACTGAATGGCTCCCCCTAAAAAACTGCCTCAAAAGGAGCAGGGCCCATTCGCTTCTGGGAATCCAATAAATTGGTTCAGGAAGTGAAAGTTTGTCCCGGCTAATGGAGCCGTGATTGACAGGAGGTTCTCATTACAGCGCCCATCAGGGGACAGAGTGAATTCCAGTGTTATTTAAGAGGTTAAGTCGAAATAAGATGCAGGTGACAGCCCAAGGCTTGAAGCATCAGGCACTGGTCTTCCTAAGTTGTGGTTTTTTTGTGAAGGGACTCCATAAAATTTAAAATTACTGGGGACAGGGGCAATTTTGGAAGTAAAATTTGGCCCTGCCTTGACTCTAGGGGACCTTACCTGCCTGAGAAGCAAGGAAATGAAGTTGCTTTGGGAATTCTTGCATTAAGAGGGCTTTGTTCTCTAAGCCCACCTAACATGGATGTTGCGTTTGTAACCCCACCTAGGGTTGGTTCATGTTGGGTTGGTCATGGCCCCAAGCCTGCAGGAGCTCAAGGAACATTTGGATATCGCACTCAGAGATGCACAGGGTGGGATTATTGGGGTGTCCATGCAGGGCCAGGGGTTGGACTTGGTGATCCTTGTGGGCCCCTTCCAACTCAGGATATTCTCTGATAGATTTCTGCGTGTGCTTCCCCAAGGTCTGTACCTGGCTTGAGAATCAAAAGAAAAGGAGAATGCATTCCTGGTGACTCAGGTTGCCCTGTGCTCATGAGCTGGAGGGATCTCCGTGCTGCCATAGGTTACAAAGCTAAAACTAAAGGCTGTTTCTTGCCTTGTTCAGCAAAAATGAAGCAAAGAAGAGCATCCAAATTACAGTGTTGTTTGCACAGAGGAAAAGCTGTGTGACCAGAGGTTTAAAGCAGATGCTAACCTTACAGAGTATTTGCTGCTGTATTTTTCCTTTTTCTGAATTCCCAAATGAGCAGCGTCGGGTGTCTTGACACTTGTGGGTGTCACAGGGTGGGGAAGCTGAGGGAGCTGCTGACTCCTGGTATTGACAGAGCTTTGCATGGTGCATGGTTAGGTACAAGGATGTAATTTAAGCACGAGGTTCACGGCTGGCTTGCGAGTGACGGCGAAACTCCCGCGTGTGACGCGTGTAATAAATCTGGTTCGGCGCAGGATTAATGTGGTATTCAAAATGATTATTTACCATTTGAAGTTGAGACGTGGCTGTGCACAAGGAGTAGCAAATAGCTGTGCACGAGACATCGGGGAAGGGTGCTCGGAGGGGAGAAGGAAAATACCTGCCTGCATTGTTTCACCAGTGCAGTCCCGGGTAACGCTAATGAAAATTGCACTTGAAATGCAGGATTGATTTGTGATGAGCTCAGCCCTAAAGAGTACATTTGTGGAATGATAACCTGATTGGTGGTGCTGCCTCTTGAAGGGCTGAGGGGGTCTAATTGGCATATAACGCACTATAAATTTATTAGCGGCCTCTGCTTCCCCATTGGTGAGCCTTCTCTTGCTAACCACCAGGAAATTACCAATTTTCAGGAGTTAGTCACTCAAGTCGTGCTGTGTCTGGGTTTTACAAAGAAATCTCCATTGCTGCTCTTGTAAGTCCTGGTTCAGAGCTCGTACAGCTGGAAGGGGTCACTTGTGCAGTGGACAGCTTGGACACCAGTGTTGGCCACTCAGCTTGGGCCTCCTTGGCTCATCCTGACTCACCACAAACCCAAGTTGCACAAAGACCATTAGGAGGGAACAAAACTGTTTGGCAGCCCTTGGGCTGCAGCTGCCAGGGAGCAGAAATTACAGTTTTTTGGCAGTCCACATCCAGGGCTTTTTTGGTTCTTATTGATACATTCAGCCCCAGGGTGTCTTGGGCAGTAGAGGACATACCCACTGTTTGGTTTTGGTTGTTGGTTTTTGGGTTTTTTTTCAGGAGCACAATAGGAATATTCAGGAGTCAGTGTAATTATTTCAGTGAGTTCGCTTTTAAGATTAAGTCACAAATTAGAAAATAATATTCACATGTTTCTTGTAATTGGTAACAGATTAGGGATATTTTTTCTTTTTTAAATAATTTCCAAATGTGGCCCGAAGAGGGATTTGCAGGGAAGTAGCTGGGAGAGAGACAGAGCACTTATGCACCAAGAGCACTTGGGCAAGAGGTTTTAATTCCTCAATTCTGGCTTTAACTCAACTTCTAAATCCCTGCACAGCTCTCTCTTGAGTTGCTTTGGAAGTGGAACTTGCTGTTACTTTTGGCAAGTGTCCCCAGTGTGGATTTTCTTAGCTGTCAGGTTTTCTGTGGGTTTCCCACTGTCAAACATCCACCTTGTGGCTTGTAAATCATAAAAGCCTGAAGTTTTGCAAGTGATTAATAGGCAGAGGTGCATTGGAAAAGCCTCAGCAGGACCTGAGCACTTCCGTGTCTTCTGAAAGCCACTTCCATGTCTGACCTCACTTTTTGGGGTCCATTTGGGCAACCCCAGAGTTGCACGTCCACTTGTTGGAAATACACAAACAAGCAAAAGAAAAAAACACTGAGATTTCAGTTTTTAGTGGGAGGAACCCCATGGATTTCTCCAGGTGTTAACTACTGAGGATTCCCAAGTCTTCATCCCTCTTTTATTGTAAGGAAGTTCTTCCCCCACTTTGCTGTTCCAGAAACATGAGCAGGTCTACCAACAGTCTTTTTTTTTAACTCTGATTTATGGTTTGAGAAGGGCATCAAACACATGTAGCCCACTAAAACAGAGGTGGAGGAAAGTCCCATCTCCTGCTGAACAGAGGGAATACTTTGGGATCTCTGACTTGGCAAAACAGGCATTGTTTTTCCTAAATAAAAATAGCCATTAGTAAATCAGTTTGATGGAAGAGTCTGATGATATCAGCAATTTCTGTAGAGTCCTTGGCATCAGCGAGATGGTTCATGTTGGATATTAGGGAAATTTCTTCACTGGGAGAGTGGTTAAGCACTGGAAGGGGCTGCTCAGGAAGGTGGAGGTGTCACCATCTGTGGAAGTGGTCAGGGAATGAGTGGACACAGAAACAAGTGCCTTGGGCACAATGGTGTTTGGTTGAAGGTTGGACTTGATCTTGGAGGTCTGTTCCAAACCTAAGGATTCTGTGATACTTGATATGCAAATGAGGAGACATCAGAAGATGAGGGGAGCAGAAGGGAGAGCTCCAAGTTACTTGGGAAGAGTTGGACAGCGAAGAGGTCCCTGCAGCATCTTTAGAATGTGGATCCCAGAAATGCTGCTGCTTCCCAGCCCTTGGACCCTCCCCTCCAAACTCACCTGCCTCCCACTGCTGACTTGTGCAGAGCAAGCAGTTGGTTTTATTTGCTCGCTGCTCCAAATGTGGTTCTTTTCAGAGTCTGTTCTCAAATACAACGTTTATTGCTTGTATTTTCTCTTTTATGTCTTACATAAAATCAGTGTAATGGTTGGAGGGTGTTCTTTTTTCCCAAATACTCCAAAGAGCATCATCTTACTGCTTCTACTGGAATTAAGATACCATTAAAGCCCTGTGAAAGGACTTCTGTTTTTCCTCGCAAACCAAACTGTAGCAGTTTGTGTTAACAAAGGATCAAGAAACGTTTCTGAAGGTCTTTGTGAGGCATTGCATCAGACTGTCCTCTTCCAGGTTTTGGTCCTCGGGTAAAGATCAGGTTCAGAGTGTCCTCTTCCAGGTTTTGGTCCTCTGGTAAAGATCAGGTTCTCTTGGAGCCCACAACCCTTTTTTTTCCCATTTTGGATTGGTTTTACTTGATGATCCTAGAGGTCTTTTCTCCCCCTTACTGATTCTATGATAGAAGCCTCAAGCAAACTCTCATTTGAGATCTCTTTCTACTCTGGAAGTTTGTCAGGCCCCTCCAAGGCGTTTTCCCCCCCACCTCATTATTTATAAGGCACTCACCGTTGTGCTGCTCCTCCACTTTCCAGCAGGGCGAGCAGAGGAAGCTCCATTTCTCTTTCCCAGTGTGTTTGCCATGGGATCTGTTCCAAAGCAGCTCACATCAGCGACTGTTATGGTATCCCTAATGCACTTTGATGGGAGGAGCACAGCCCTGCTCCACGCCACATTGCTCAGGGATGGGGGCACCTCACACAGCCACCTCGCTCCATCTCTCACCTGGCACACATTATTGAGATTTATGCCTTGCAATAGTTGTGTGTAGCTCCCCATCCACCACCTTTGAGAAGGGAATTTTCTTTTTCTTTTTTTTTTTTTACCCCCCTTTTCAAAAAAATAAGTTATGGTTTCCCAAGCTCTACTTAAAACACTGCTGCACAAAGCACAGCCTTGCTATAGCAGAAAATTAGTGTTAACAAATTGGAAATTAATGGAATCTTCTAACCCGAGTGACTGTATATCAAATGGCAAATTGAAATTTCCAGTCTGTGTTTAGGTACTGGCACAATGCAGTTTGATTTATACACTTAAGACATCAGGTTAAGTGTGGTTACACACGAGTAATGAAATGCATTAGGTACACGTTTCCAATTACTATTCCCTGCATATATATATTTATTACTGAAAACAGACAAGAAGCAAATATACTCCTTGGTTTCAGCATTTCCATGCAACTGTTGCAGCTTTTGGCTTTTTTAAATTAATATATTGGTGTGCCAAAGGGCTGAGGTTGACCACCCAAGAAATGGAAGGAATTCACTTACATGTCTAGAACCACACAGTGATAACTCATTTATCAGCCTTGTTTTTCTCAGGTAGCCAGCGCAGTGACATGGTTTGGGTTAAATTTTACATGGATGTTTACCTTGATACTGATCTGCCAGCATATAAAAGGAATCAGATCCTGAACTCGGGAGCTTTCGTGTTTGTCAGTACAGGGTGGGTGTAAGGGAGTCACACTAAGACTCTCCTTAGAAACCTCAGGAGAAATCCATCTTTCTCTTCTCTTCACGGTGCTTTTTAAATAATTTTCACAGAGCTGTGTGTTTAAAATCACAGAATCACAGAATGGGTTGGGTTGGAAGGGACCTTAAAGTCCATCTGGTCCCACCCCTGCCATGGCAGGGACACCTCCCACTGTCCCAGGCTTCTCCAAGCCCCAGTGTCCAACCTGGCCTTCGGCACTTCCAGGGATCCAGGGGCAGCCACAGCTGCTCTGGGCACCCTGTGCCAGGGCCTGCCCACCCTCACTGTGCATCCCATCTAAACCTATTTTCTGTCAGTTTAAACCCGTTTGCCCTTGTCCTGTCACTCCAGACCATTGTAAATATTCTCTCCCCATTTCTGTTGTTGACTCCCTTCAGGTACTGGAAGGCCATAATTAGGTCTCCCCTGGGCCTTCTCTTTTCCAGGCTGAACATTCCCAATCCTCTCAGCCTTTCTTCACAGCACAGGAGCTCCAGCCCTCTGATTGTCTTTGTAGTGTCCTCAGGGCACTGGTGAGCTCTAAATCCTTAGGGTTCACCATTGTTAGGGATTTTCCCTCTGAAATATTGCTGGCAATGCTGTTTCAAAAAATTCTGGGTCTCTTGGGGTTAGAGGAAAAGAACAACTTGTGGCTTCTTCAGGTTTTTTATTAAATCTCTAGGGACTGTTTTCACATAATTGTACAGAACAAAGTAAAAACCTGGATTTTTATTGAGAAAAGACTTAAAACAACTTGTGGGGCTTAGAGTTGTCACCCTTAGGATCTTTATTCTCAACTTAATAAGCCTTATCTTAGTACCCACAGTATCCCCTGCTGTTGCATGTCACATGGTTTTTGCTTAACTTTACACGGAGTAAACCTCAGATGTGATATATTTTATCGAGTAAACCTTAAAAATTATTAGATGGAGTGTTGTGCAATGAAAACAGAAGTTGGCTGCAATTTTCTGTGATAAATCAGAGCCCACAATTGTAGGGTATTTATCTGAAAAGCGTGAAGTCAGTAAACCTTGATGTCTCGGCCAAGCTGGTCGTTAATGTTGGGCAGCAATAAATCCTGCAGGTATATCAACACTTCAGGGAGTGGTGCTGCTTACTCCATGGAGGGGTACCCTACAAGTGCAGAAATAGCAGCTGTTTTGGAGCCCTGTGTAGGGGAATGCTGTCAGGAGAGAGGGAAGAAGGTGGAGGAGCTCCACCGAATCCGAATAATGATCATACTGCTAAGTGTCAGGCAAGACGTGATTAATTTGAGAAGCACGTTGAGCTCTGCACAAATCAGTGATCTCTGTCCCTCACACACAGCAGGGCTTTTTTTTTTTTTTTCCCTGAAACACACAGCTATGAAAGGAAGACTGAAAAATGGAATAGGAGAGTTAATGGTGGAGAAGATCCAGAGCTGGGGGCTTCAGGAAATGAGTCCCTGACAGTGTGAGGTGCAGCTGGTGGGAAATCACCTCTATTTCATAGAATCCTGGAATGGTGTGGGTTGGAAGGGACCTCAAAGATCATCTCATTCCAACCTCCTGCCATGGGCAGGGACACTTTCCACTAGACCAGGTTACTCAGAGCCAGCCTGGCCTTGAACACTTCCAGGGATTTGTGCCTTTTTGGTTTGGTTAGGTTGAAAAGGACTGAGAGTAGGAGGAGTAACCTGAATTCAGCATGGGTTTGCAGCACTGAATTGAGTCTCCTGGACAAAAATTTGAAGAGTGGGTTGAACACAGTCCTCAGGCAGATAAGTTCCCCATCAGGCAGTAACTAAATCATTTCCAGGCTGGGTTACCACGCTGCTCCCTTGGACCAGAGTCCAAGGCAAGACACGGGTTGGTTGATCCATGGCTGTCCTATGGGGCTGCCCTTCGTCCGTCAGGGATGTTTAACCTGTAAGAAGTAATAAGCTTAATAGGTTGACTTTATTTAATTATTAATGATCCCTTTCTGTCCTTACAGCTCATAAAACACCCTGTAGGTTGGCAAAACACTCATAATATTGATCAGGAGCCAGAGAGATATTTATTTCCTCTTTGCCCCGACGCACATAAATCGCGGTCCGTTCCCTCGGCAGGCGGGATTTACAGTGGACCCGTTTCTACAAAGCTCTCCATAATTAAGGAATAAATACCCATCGGTCTTTGTTTGCTGTCTGGAGCCCTCTTGTTTGCCAGGGACCTGGATATTCCCGGTGGGCTCGTGCCTTCCCCCTTAGCAACGCGGCCGGGCGGAGAAGGCATGCGGGGCGCGGAGCCGCTCAGCTGCTCAGCGCTGCCTTTGCAATGCAGCACAGGGGTCTTCTCCTGCAGAGAGAGAGGAAGCCCCTGTGTTTTCTCAGCATATTGTTCCCAGCTCCTCTTCCATGCTTCTCCTCCCAGTTCCTGCTTTGCTCAGGGCAGGAAGGCACTTTGGAAATTCCTTGCTGCTAGCCCCTTTCTTCTCGCCCTCTCTCTTCTCCCCCCTTTCGCTGTTGCAATTAAAAGCATCGTGAGCCTTTCTCCAACATTTCAATCTCATCCCACCCACCCACCCTCCGATGTTTTCCTTTTACCCATCCCGACACTGCATCACCAGCTCTGTCCAAGGCAGTGCCATTTATTGGGATCATCACAGAGGGGGTTGTTTAATCGGGAAGCCCCAGCACATCCAGCTGCCCAGCACCAGTCATTAGGTGATGTGTGCTCCTTGCGTGCTGGATCACAAAGCTAATGACACATCCTGGGGCCCTTCCAGGAGTTTGGGAGGTGCAGTGGGTTGGATTTACTTCATTTTCTTGGAAGAGACACATTAACCTTGTCAGCTGGCCAACAGGAGAGGAAATTTGGCAGAGCTCTTGCTGAGCTGGCCAGGTTACCACGGCGTTAAAAGGTTGTACTTCAGTGAGCAACCAGAAATGGCAACACACGGGCACAGCACCTGCACAGCGACCACGGAGACACCACTGAGAGGCCTCCTCTCTTACAGAATTAGTTCCTTTAGCAAGAGGGAAGAAAGGATGAAAAAAATTCAGGAGCTTTTCAGTGTTGTCAGAGGTGTGGAGGATAAAACTTCACTTCAAAGAGCCTGTAAGAAGCCTGCTTTTATTTCTGGTGGTGGGAAATCAGTGCTGTGCCATGGTAAATACCTGCTGTCCACTGTCTTTCTAATTCAACCTTCAGAATTTGATCCAGCTTTTTAACAAGTGGTGAGTAACTCTGGATAACGACATGACATTTTAGTCATCCTTTCAGTCACGCTTTGGGAAGAGCAAGATTGCTCTTGCTCCGGAGCTGTGGAATTCTGATGGCAAGTTCCCAGGCTCTCCAGCCGCATGCTGTTGCCTACTCAGGCACTTCTGGGTCACTGTATGAGCACGACTTCTTTTCCCACCCTGCACATCCTCTTCACGTTTGCCTCCTGATGTCACTCCACCAAGTATCTGTGAGGGACAAATGGAGGTGAGGCAGAGGTGAATGGGAGTGAGGAGGAGTCGGGATGGAGAGTGGATACCAACTGGATGAGGCTTATGATGGGATTTGTAGGGTGGAAAATCAAACGCACCACCTGATAGGGCTGAGCTGTGTAGGATGTGGGTTCCTCAAGGAGCATCTCCAGTGCAAGCCCACGGCTGGGGAACACAGTGCAGCTCCTGGAGCGAGGCTGTGCTCAAAGCAAATCTGCTTTTTCTCTTCTCTGATGCTCCCTGCTTACCCTCCTCCCTTCCAGTGCCCGGTATTTATGTTCCCACATAATAATGATGTGATGTGGCTGGCAGAGTAATTTAAATAATTGGACATTATCTTGAGAAGCAAGCAACTAATTAGATCAAAATAAACCGAGAACTGAAATTTTCATCTGTTTCTAATAACCTTTTACCTATGTACAGTGTTGCTGCTGCTGCAGGGATTTTGTTACTCACACCACTGTGTGTTCTTGGGGTCCACGAGTGATAGAGATTCCTGCAGGAGCAGAGAGCTTGGTGGCACTTTCTGGAAAAGATCAGTGACTCCTTCCTGGTTCTGTAGTGCTTTGCAGTGATCCTCTGCCATATTGGTGTTTTGCAGTGATCCTCTGCCATATTTGCCCCTTGTGTAACAAGTGTGGTTTGGAGTCTGTACAGATCAGGGTTTGAACACAGATATTTAGAGAGAAAAGGCTCAGAGAACATCTTACCTTAGAGCTCTGTTGTTCATTTCTCTAAGTTTATCTAGGAGCTTATCATCTATTCATTTTCCTGCATATGAGGAAGAGGCAGCTCAGACTTTCTCCAGGGTTTGGTGTCACTGGGACCATCAGAGCACGTGAAGATCTTGCTTCTACAGCACACCAGCTTTGATTTGGTCCTGAGACAAGGACTCCACTGTTGAAAGTTCACTGAAAGAGTCTTAGTTTGGCTTTGACAACTACAGCTGGAAGGGTCTGGCATGGAGAGGGTAATTTAGAATTGCCAGGATTGCAATTAAGGGAGGAAAAGAGGGAAATATTTACTAGCCTTTATTTTAGGGTCTGGTTCAGTGTCTTTCTCCTGATGAGTTGCTCTCCCTCACACTTGTTCGTAGTCTTATTCAGTTGATTTATTTAAAGGTATGTCAGTGCTGGCTGAAATAAAACACTGTGCCTCCTCTTCCTGCTTATTGCTGACCGCTCCAATAATTCATTTTTTAGCTCATTAACTAACAGGGGATGTGAGCAGTGGTCCTCCAGGGAACTGCAATGAGGTTAAGTGATCTACTGCTGACAACTCTGCTCTTGGACTGGCCTTCCTTGGGGGAAATGAAACCTCAACCAAGACAAGCTGTGGATCCCAGAAGTGAAATTGGGGCATCAGAGCAACAATTGCTGTATTTATGTCTTGTTGTCAGGGTTTCTGAGATGAATGCAAGCAGCGGAGCTGCAGCTGTCTCCCAGGAAAGTCCCCAGGACTTCGCATCCAAATTAAATGGTTTGTGCCGGAGATGGAGGGAGAATGTTTGTGGACATTGGCTTTCTAGATGCTCACTGGAAGTCAGTCCCTGTGTGTTGTGACTGTCCATGTGACTGTCTAGTGTACTTTTCCTCCTACCACTCATGAGTTTTTGTTTTCTACCCTGAAATCCAGGTCTTTTTTATGCCCAGTTTGTACTGCTGAAAAATATCTAAATCTCCCCCCAAAATGGTGTCAGTGACATGCTGCCCCAAATGCCTGAGGCCTCTGAAATACCTTTATTTTGATTTATAGTTCCATCACAACCCCTGATGTGACTCCAGAGGTGTAACTGGACCATACTGAGTGAAGTCATTTGGTGCCCAGCACGGAGGCAGGTGGCAGCACATTCCCCTTCCTGTGACATGGGCTTTTTTAAAGAGTTTCCTGTTCTTTCCCCAGCCTTTTGAGGCAGTAGGACAAAACTGAGCAGGACTGAGGCATCCCTGTCTCTCTTTCTTGCATCCTTCCAGGAGCATCAGGATTGCCCATGTAACACA
This sequence comes from Cinclus cinclus, assembly GCF_963662255.1. Classification (NCBI taxonomy): domain Eukaryota; kingdom Metazoa; phylum Chordata; class Aves; order Passeriformes; family Cinclidae; genus Cinclus; species Cinclus cinclus. Next base: position 8,455,039 of record NC_085066.1, on the reverse strand, counting down.
CAGCAAGTGTGAAATTCGTGCTGATAGATTTGTGAACCAGCAGCCTCAAGCTTTAAGAGCCTCTGCCTGAACTAAGCAGTTACTCTCTCTATTTAGCATCACTGTTACAATTTAGACTGAGTGGTGATTGGAAGTAGGAAACTTGTGTCAAACAGCTTCTATTTCTAAATAGAAAGGGACTTTTTCTTGAGCCACAGTGATCTCAGCGCCCAGTGCTCTGATAGGAGCCAAAAGTTTCTCTTACTCCAAAGATAGTCAGGGGAGAGGGGGATTCACTTGCAGACCCTTGACTGAGCTTAAAAAAACCCCATTACTTATATATCTGAGGAATATTTTGCCTTTAGGATGTATGGACATAGGAAAAATAAATTCCCAGAGCCCTGGTGTGCGTTACTGTGGGTGAACAGCACAGGTTGAATCACCTCATTTTCCAGTTTTAAAGGTGTAGTGGATGTGTTGATTATACTCTCAATACTTCTGTGTGTGTTTAAAAATTATGTGAGATCTTTGCTAACATCCTTGAAGATAATGTGGATGGATACTGGGAGAAGAAGTGTTGCAAGAATGCCCATTTTATTGCAAATAATTACATGTTACTTTATTCCTTTTGTGGCACTGGTTCTAGTTTGGCTTTTTAACTTAAAAAATGTAATTAGGAAAACCATGAATTAAAGATTCTGATAACTCCTTTTCTTCCTCCTCTCCATCTGGAATACCTGCAGCAATACTCCATTTATCAGATCCTGCCATCAAAGGTTAATTTGCAACTGCCCAAATGGGTTGTGGAGGGTTTTTTTTGGTGTGTCTTTTAGCTTGCAGGAGTCATTCAGAGGTTTGAGGTAAAAGAAGCACTCTCTGTGTTAATTTTCTGTTTGCACTGTTGCTCTGAAGAAAAGGCCTGGCCCTGTTTGTGGGGTAAACTGTGGCCGGGGCAGGGAAGCTGTGCCTGCTTTGGGAAGCTGTGCCTGAAAGCATCCAGGCAGGTCACAGCAAGGTCACTCCACATGTCCCAGGAAATGATGCAAAACTAATCCAGATTTGCTGGTGGAAGGAGATGTTTACATAAGTATTTAAAAACAGATTAGGGCTAACCTGACACTAGATTACTGGGAGCAGTGTAAACATGGCTGAAAGGCGTAAACAGAGCTTGGCCTTTTGTACTCCAGAGGAGAGAATCTGTCACCAGGACCCAGTTGCCTGGCTCAGGTGATGTTTGTGGTTTTCACAGGCTGAGCAGATTACCTGAGGGACCTCTAAATGGGACTTTGTCTGGGGCTGGTGCTCTCAGATCATGTAATTGTATGGTAATTTTTGAAATGGCGAGTGGAGGGCCTTGTTTGTAGTCCTTGTTCTGCTGTAACCGGATAGCACAAGAAAACTTCCGATGGTCTTTTGATATAGCAGGAGGAAAAGGTGCTTCAAAAAGCTGGTTTGAATTTTGGGAAAACAAGAGGAATCATCCTTATGCTTTTGGTAACATTACTCATCTTGGAGGGGGACAAAGCCCCCATTTGGTTACTTCTGGTCTGGGATACAGAAATTGGGTGTGGTTTTTTGCAGTGTATTTTCCAGCCTTGAAGTGGAACCTGGCTGCTTGTTGTGTCTTTGTAACAGCGAGGGCTCTTGCCCTGACCTCTTGCAGGCTCAGGGATTTTTAAGACCTCCTGGCTGTTGTGATCCTACGACCCCGTGGACACAGCATCCATCAAGGAGGATCTCGAGCCCTGGGTCAGTAACAGTAAGGTGGACAACACAAATACTGCTAAAAATACAGGGCTTGGGTGAGGTGTTCTAAGGTACTGTTCCTGTGAGGGCTTTCTTGGCATCCGTTTGAGAGGGGAAAGAACCTCCTTGTTGGTTGAGCACCGTTGGCTGCCACACAAGGTGATAGTGACCTGTCCCCTCTGCCTTCCCTAGGGAAGAAAAAGAGCTCTGGATACGCGCCAAGTATGAGCAGAAGCTCTTCCTCGCCCCCCTGCAATGCCTGGAGCTCTCTCTGGGCCAACATCTCCTGAGGGCCACGGCCGAGGAGGACCTGCGGACGGTGATCCTGCTGCTGGCCCACGGCACGCGCGAGGAGGTGAACGAGACGTGCGGGGACGGGGACGGGCGCACCGCCCTGCACCTGGCCTGCCGCAAGGGGAACGTGGTGCTGGTGCAGCTCCTCATCTGGGTAAGGACGGGCTGCCAGGGCTGGGCTGGGCTGGGCTGGGCTGGGCTGGGCTGGGCTGGGCCGGGCCCCTCAGCAGAGCTGCTCCTGGAGGGCTCCGCGTGTCCTGAGGCTGGCTGTTCCTCGCTGCACGCTTTTGAAGGGTGGCACCGCGGTACAGAAGCATGTTTCTGCCTCTGTGCTGCTCGTTGGAAAGCGAAGGACAGATTCCTTTAGCTTGGAATACCGCCGGGGCAGATTCCGTCCCACACACGAGACTGCCTCCCTCGAGAAATATTTTTTCCTTACGTGGGTCAGTGCCGGCGTGCTCGTGTTGTCAGGCTGCTGTCCTGCCCGCTCCCTCTTCCTCCGTTACATCCAATCCCAGACCCACTCCCGAAATGGCAGCAGCACGGCTCCCACCGGCTCCCTCTTCTCTCCCCCAGTACGGCGTGGACGTGATGGCGCGCGACGCCCACGGCAACACGGCGCTGGCCTACGCCCGCCAGGCCTCCAGCCAGGAGTGCATCGACGTCCTGCTGCAGTACGGCTGCCCCGACGAGCGCTTCGCCCTCATGGCCACCCCAAACCTGTCCAGGAAGAACAACAACCGCAACAACGGCGGCGGGAGGATGCCCACCATCATCTGAGGGGAGCTCGCTCGCGTGTTGGCTGAGCCCAGTCGCATCCGCAGCCTCACATTCCTCCATCCCCATCGCAGCTCCGCTCTGTGAGTCTGGTAACTCTCCTTCTCCCTTTTCCCTTCGGTCCGTCCCGAGTCCCAGGCGGAAGGCGGAGAGCGCGAGGGGCCGAGGAGGAGCGCGGGGGGCAGGCCGTTGTTTGAGTGCCCGCCGCCGGGCCGGGAGGGCGCGGGGCCGTGCGCGACACCGGCACCGGCAGCGCCCGGGGACACGCGGCGGCGCTGAGGGACGGGCGGGGGGAGAGGCGAGCCGGAGCAGAAGGAAGGAGAGACGGTGACTTTCCCTAACTGACAGTGAAGCACATCAGAACATTTCACCTCTACCGAACGCGGCGACGCCTGGATTTCCATTCTCTTCTCCTGAAGAGCTTGACGGCATAAATCAGAAGCAAGCACAGAGTTTGTCAGGTTTGAAGCTCCTATGATGGTATGTGTCAAATCAGTTGTAGCTAATCTGTCCGGGGAGAATACTGGCTTCATTACACTTGTATAGTTGAGTTCTTCCAGCATTACTGCTGTTTAATAGAACATGATTAGTCATCACGGAGAAAAAAGCATATTAGCTGAGGAGGTAGTTACATGGCACGCTTCGGTGATTGCTTGGATGTGATTGCAATATTCTTAGAAGCATCATATTATCTCAGACATGTTCTTTCGAGCCCTTGGAGCCCTCCTTTCTAAATTCACTGTCATAATTTAGTATCTGTTTAATTTTTCAGTCCAAAGAGAGGAAATGAGTTGCTGAGTGTTATTTGACTGCAGTCTCCTTGGTGTAAAAACAAAATGGAAAAAATAAATAAGAGTAAGCCTGAAACACAAAAAAGGAATAATGAATACCACTACAGAAAACATTTCAAGTACGTTTGGTGAAATTAATAAACGCGTTAAAGGCTAATTTTTTTTTTTTTTTGGTCATGTTTTCAGCCAGCAGAAATCGGTTCTGTCATTTTGCCAAGGTAAATCGTGTTGAGTTTTTGGTCACTCCTGTGATGCATTGCCTAACTTATACAAATTTTTGTATTGTGTCTCTAGATTCTATGTATTTAAAATCTATTTGAATAAAAAAAAAAGACCGTAAATATACATTGATTTTTTTTTTTTTGTATAGAAAACAACATCTCTGTTAATTTATAAACTGTAATGGATGTGAACTAAATAATTTGCAACTAGTTAGGATCTGTGGGTTACAGATCATTATTGTACATTGATCATATTCCCAGCAGTGAACTCTTGCGAGGAACAACATATCAGAAGGAGATCACGGCACGTTTGGCACAGGGAAGAAAAAAAAACCATGTGAGATCTTTTAGAAGGGAAAAAAGATGCCGTTCTTCAGCGCTGTAAATATATTTTACTCCAGAAGTCAGGAAGCTTTCACAAGCCAAGACAAAAAGGCCCATTCTGGCTGGGGAAAGATCAGATTTGATTAAGTTCAGAATTGATAGCCTTCACCACGGCGGGCAGGGCACGGCTGCGCTCCGCTCCCAACCCGGCTGCTCTCGCCAAGAAAAATGGCTTGTGGAAGTGGCCTGGACAGTTCATTTCAATTCCAACTTTTAATACCTACTTGGGTTATTTTGGTCTTACTGGGCACATCCCATGTAGCAGGATTCCGGCGTGGGGAAGCAGAGGTTTTGGCAGGCAGAAAAGTGATTTTTTATTTTTTATTTTTTTTTAATGGCAGTGTGGGAATGGGGGCAGGGTTTATCATGGAGAAAGTTGAAAACTCAACTGAATTTGATGGCAAAGGAGCAATTATGTGAAAGCAGTGAGGTGCACACAGCATAGTAATTTGCAAATCTACCGGCTGCTGTGTGTTTCCCAAGCCTTTGGTGGTGCTCTTCCTTGGGGCTCTGGGTTTCATTCAGCACACAGATGGAAGGAGCAGTTGCTAAATAAACTGAATGTGGACAAAGCAAAGGAAAAAACGTGATGTGGTTATCTTAAGGAAAAGAAAAAAACGGAAAAATTACAGATTTGAGGTAAAAATTGTGGCTGAAAAACGAGCCTTGAGCTGGAAGCACAGGAATATTGACCAGCTTCTCCTCTTTGGTGGTGTTGTCCTTTTGTACTTCGTTGTTTTCTAGACCTTGGAGGATTTGGGAGGAGGGAATCTTATTCCAGCCAACCTAGGCTGACTGCACCAGACACAGCTGATTCCCTTCCCACTGGGATTCTTCCAAATATTTGATTTTTTTTTTTTTTTAATTCAGAAAAGGCATCTGTTTGAACTGCCATTTCTCCACCATTCCTGATATTTGTTACTTACAGGTGGTTCCTCAGGGAGGGGGCAGCCCAGCTGATGTGCAGCTGAAGGGGATGCTGTGAAACCCTCTGTGTGCTGGTGCTGGGGAGCTTTGCCACAGCAGGGATTCAGGGATGGCAATCTCAGAGGTGCTAGAGCTGCCTGCTGTTCCCCCCAGGAACATCCAGGGCATTTGTATCCCATAAACCAAGTCCAGTGTTTCAAACCCATGGTGGGCAGAGTTCTCGGTGCACATTCTGCGTCAGAGCTGGGTTATTTTTTTCCTAATTGAGATTATTTTCTGTACATTGTTTGATGCTCTCTTTGGGCCACATTCCTCTGACAAGACTGAGGGTGATGTTTGAGAAACAAGGGCAACCAGGCAGATTTCAGGTAGACTAATTATATGTTCCTTTCCTAAAAGTCTTCTGAGAGCAACCCTTGAAAAAGCACAGAATATTTTTAGGAGAAGAAATTTCAGGGTATTACAGGAAAAATTATGCATCCAGACAAGCCAAGTAATGCTTTAAGTAAGTGGTAATACAGTTGCTTTTACCCTAAACGTGGTTTTCCCGTAAGTGTTGGCATAACTGTGTTGAACAGCGTTGTTGGAGGGTGTGTGGGGAGGATTCCCAGCCCTGCACGTGGCAGAGCTCCCTCGGAAAGCCAGGAGATCCCAGAATATCCCGAGTTGGAAGGGACCTGCCGGGTGAGGTCGCCCAGGGAGGGCCCTTGTCACTAAGTCACTCCTTGCAGGGTGGAGAACAGGGGGGAAAGCCCCTCCCTCCAAGGCAGGGATGGAGGAAGCTCTCCTTGGCTGCATCCTGGTGAGGCTTGGCTTTGGGAGCTCCGCAGGCTTTTCAGGGGACGTGTTTGCACTTTGCAGAGGCTGCTCTTGGAACCATCCCAGGTACAGAATCAAGCAATGTCTCCTGGGCTTGGAGATCCCACAGGAATGTTCCAGTGGCTTTCACTCCATTCTCCCACCCCTTTCCTGCTCCTTGTCTAGTGTTTAGCCACTCTTGTTGCTTTTTTGTAGCCCTCTTGCCAGGTTGTTGAAACCCTTTGATCTGTTGGGAACAAAACGAGCCCTAACTGTGACCCAGTCCTTGAGAAATCCCAGCAGAAACCCGCAGCCAAAGCTGTTTTTCTCTGGAGTCTGCTGCACTGGTTGTCATTGCGCCCCCACTTAACCCTTTCCCTCATCCTAGATACCTTGAAATCCCCTTTCCTCTGCACTTCATCCATGACTAAAACACTAGGAGCAAGTCAGCCCTTGCTGTTTCCGTATTTCCCCCTTTTTTGGCTGATTGCTGTGGAATTTAGTCGGATGTGTCACACCTGAATCTGGATATTGCTGGGGAGGGTTCGCTTCTCCTTGCTCTTCATGAAGAAAAAGACCCAACCTTGGGAAAATTCAGGGACCTGCCCTGGATGAATAGATTTGGCCAAGGGCTCCCATTACCAGATTTCCAATTTTGGTGGTTAAAAAAGGAGCAGAGGGGGGGAAAAAAATTAAAAAAAAAAAAAAAAAAAAAAAAAAACAAAACAAAACTTGGAGAACCTTGGTGCTGCTTGCAAAACTGAGTGAGCTCCTGGAAAGTGGAGATGATTTTGAAGTATCTGGGCACAGTGTAAAATAACCAAGTGTAAACATTACCATTGTTTAATTCGCTGTGTGTCCCCCTTCCCTTAAATTATGTGTGTTAGTGCAAAAAAAAATAAAAAGCTTTAGCTGCACTTGGAGATTTCCCTGGGCCAGTGACGTCAGGAGAGGAGCTGAAGTGGGAATGCAGATCCGCGCTTGGAAGTGATCTCTGGCACTGTAATGTAGAATAATTAGATTATATGGGGTTGGAATAGCTTCAGCTTTTATATTTGTATGGAGATCGGGAGAAATGAAGTAATTTGTAGTTTCTAGTATAAGGCAGTGGTAGTGGAGACAAGCACAGATTTCACAAGGGGGTCCCCAAGGGGCCCTTCCCAAACGTCTCGGGGAGCCACCTTTGCACCTTAACAGGGATGGTTATTGGGGTTAGTTGTTGGTGAAATGGTCATTTCATGTTTGGTTAAGTGGTTGTTGTCAGCGGGGGGGACTCAAGGGAAGGGAGGAGAGCCTTGGGGACCAAACTTTGGGGCAGCTTGGCTGGAGAGAACTTCCCCATCCTCATCTCATCGTCGGGCATCTTCTTCCCCTTCCAGAGGCTGCTACACCCATCCTTAGCTTGGATCTCTGCCTGTTGGGCCTGATCCTCAGTTTCACACCTTCCATTCTTGATGATTTGTGGGTAAAATGTACTGCATAGAAAACCTGCTTTTGGATGTTCTTGTGTTTGCTGCACAACAGGAAAAAGAAAAAAGAAAAATGCGCTCTGTAGTAAAGTTCTTTTCAAGGTAGAAAAGGAACACTGAACTACCCCAAATTAAAAGGTTCTTCGATGAGTTTTGAGTTCTAAGCTGCCAAAAAAAGAAGGTAGGCTTGAATGGTTTTATTGGAAAATAATCTCCTGTTAGACAAGAAGAATAGAGGTCATAGAGCAAAACATCCAAAGCTGTAGATGGGTGAATTTGTTGGTTTAGGATATTTGTAGGTTTTGCTTTGTTGTTTAGCATGGGCCAGTTTTTAAAGTAAATATTGGGACAGTTTACCTTGAGTTGACTGAGTCTGTCCCACAATTTAAAGGGAGGCTTGAGGAGTTTTGGCCAGGATTGTCAGGAGCTGTGAATAGTTCATGTTTTGAGAGGGGATTTGCATGATTTCAGACAACTAAAAGGTCGGTTTGGGATTTTTTTTTTTTAGGGCCATCTTCAGCCCCAAATTGCCAGGCATGTTTCTGGCCCCATGTTTCATTTCAGGGTGACAGCAAGATGTGTGGGTGAATGAGTTCCCATCATTTACTCCCATGTTCAGGGGGAGAATTTCACTTGTGGATGGATAAAATAAAGATGTCTTTGTGCATTTCAGCAGCTTTAACCCCTTCTTCTCCCTGTGCCTGCCTGGATCCCAAACCCCCGTGGCTCACTCAGGTGGCAGCAGTCAGTTCTGTTGGCAGGCACAGCCTCAGCTTTTCCTCAGCCATGGATTTGCTGGATGTGGGTTTTTGTTTTAGCTTCCAGTGCTAAGGACTGGCTGTTTTGCAGTGCTTCAGAGCTATTTGTTTTTACATCTGTGTGTTCTGTACAAAATGTGAAGGGGTGGGTGGGTGGGGGACATTTCAGGGCATGCCTTGGGGACGGTTGCTTGCTGGCAGTGAATGCACCCTCAGCTCTTCTGTGCTTTCCAGATCTATCCGTGTGGGTTTTTGTTGTTCCTGGAAGCTGAAGTAGCCAAAAACACTTCCCTGGTCCTCAAGAATTGCAGGGTATGAGGAGGAAAGCCCCTCACAGAGACAATTTGATCATGTCTCATCTGTGCTGAAGGCAAACCCCAAACTCCTGCAGGAACAAGGAAAGGTGTGGGGTTTTTTGGCATCTGCATCTTGGATGTAAGGGTTGAGCTGAGTTGAACCAGTGGATGAAGTGCAGCCAGGGTATCCTGAACCCTCAGGTGTCACCTGGAGGTCTCTGCACTTGCTGTGCATGTGTGCTGGTTCCTGCTCCTCACACTGCTGTCAGCAATTGTGGGAATGCCCTTAATCACCATCAGGAGCTGGAGCCAGGCTTTGGTTGGATGTTTCCAAAGGGGCAAGTTTCCCAGCTGGAGTCAGACCAGCCACTCCTAAGGAGAGCAGGATGGGGGGACACTGGTTTGAGAGGTGGAGAGGTGCATGGAGATGAGATCCGTGCTTGCTGCAGCCTCAGAGGATTTCCGAAAATCCAGCTCCTTCAGGCAGCACCATTCAGCTTGAGAAAACCTTGAGCTTGGCCTCCAGGACTGGAGGGGAGAAATCCCAGCTCACCAGCCCTGGGGATGGGAAGCTCCAGGGAAGGAGATTCTGAAGGTAGAAAGGACAGAGTCTTGCATTTCAGAGGTCCTTTTTAATACAAATTTGCTCAAGACTCATCTTCCTGGCTGAACCTGAGCATGGGACCCACGAGCTGTCAGCGATTCAGTGACACTTTGGGTCCCGCTGCTTTTTGGGGCTGTTGAGGATAACAAGGAGATGTTTCCAGCTGAGATGTTCCTAAAAGCTGTCTCTAGATGGGTTCTTCTCCAAGAGCAGCTCCATCCATCCCTCCATATGTTCTTGGCCACAACTGGCTCCAAGATGTTGCTATGGGGGTGCCACAAACCTCAGCTGCAGCGGGCTCAGGTGCTGCAGTCTGGGAACACCTGACACCATTTCTACCCTGGCTTTGGTTTCTTGTCCTTCCACAGGCGATCCATAGGGAGAGGGCAGGTGTGGCAGGGCAGGAAGGAGCTGTGGAGAGAGCCATGGCTGGGTGTGCAGAAATGATGGGAGGATCTTTCATTTCCTGCTCCTTGTTTCTTGAAAATGCTTTGGAAAACTCTCCCAGTGTTTTTTCCTGAGGTAACCAAGGACTCAGCTGGATTCTCCATTGAATGTGCTGTGGAAAAGAGGATGTTCCCATCCTCTGAAAGCACACAGCTCCGTGCAAGTCCCAAGTTTCCAGGGTTTGGCCCAGCTCCCTTTTACTGTGTCACTGTCAAGAGCACCTTTCAATTTGTAGACTGCATGTGGGTGCACAGCCTGAGGGATATCTGGGGGAGAAGCATCCCCTAAAACACCAGGGACTCATTTTGGGATGGGTTTGACTTGGTTTGGAATGGCCAAGAGCTCAGATCTGCAGCTCCTGCTGCCTCCAAACCCCTTGGCTTCAGCAGGATTGAGCATATCCCAAATGCTTGGCCCACACCTGAGCAGCTCCAACCTGTGGCTGCCTGCAAAGGTTGGATTTTGTGTTCAGCCCCCAAATCTTTCAGGTCTTTCTGCTTTGTGGTGTTTGTCTTTCCAGTTGAGTAGGGAGGGAGCCCAGATGAGTAGGGGACACCTGCTTGGGGTAAAGGCAGGAGATACCTAGCACATGGCAGGCTTTATAGCAGGTTTTGGGTTGTTGGGGTCTGTTTTTGGGTTTTTTTTATGTTTTCTGTTACTGTAAATAATAATGTATAAATGATGATGAGACAGTGTGGAAATTCTAAAAATAAAAGCAAAAAAAAGGTCTTTTGTTGTTTTTATATTACCTCATCCAGCAAGTTTGTTTTATAGTGACTCAATGATGCTTTATTTATATTGTTTGTACTGTAATTAAACCAATTGACAAACATTTCACTTTGCTTGTTGTTTCCTATGATTTGGGTTTGATTAAGTATGCCAGTTTGTATTATGTTCCCCTTCCTCTCTCTCTCTCTCTCTCTCTCTCTACACGTCAAGATTTTTTTGTGTCAGCTGTACAGTATTCTGAATAATTAAAAATAATAAAAATTTAAAAAAAAAGGAACAAAAAAGCTGTAAAGTACTGCAGAGAGAGGCTGCTATATTGTATAGGTCTCTTTCTAATAAAGACAAGAAAACTTGTTGGTCGCAGCTTGTTCTTTGCCCGAGTCTTCGTGGTTTCATGGAGCCCCACCTGCTTCCTTCTCCTGTGACTGCTCAGATCCTGTCACTCTTTGCCAGCAATAAAGATGAAGAATTGTCCAGGACCTGGGATGTCAGAAGAGCCAGTAATAGTGCAAATTGATAAATTAAAAAGCAATAAGTCAGCTGGGCCATAATGGGTGTATATCTAAGAGTTCTGGAAGTGCCTGTGGAGTGAGTGACAGGTTCCCAGCCAAAAATATGGGAGCTTTCATTAAAAACACTTACCCTCCCGAGGAAGGGAGCAGTAAATGTTGCACCTTGGCTTTAAGACTCTCTGGAGGTGATCCAAGGAATTAGGCCAGTAACGGTTACATCTGTATCTGCTAAATTGGTCCAAATGATCATTTAAAGTAAGAATAATGAAACGTCTTTTAGGTCAGGATGTGGCATGGCCTAATCACTTCTTTGGAGGGAAGTCATGGCTCTCCATTTGGCTTCCCTGAACGAGCCAGCTCCAGGCCCTGAACAAGGGGCAGCTGACTGACATTTATTTAGTTTTAGGGGTCTTGTCCCCAGCACAAGCCGAGGAGAAATTGGGAATCTGAGCAGGCTCAAGGAGAGGCTCAAGGAGAGGACAAACAAGATGATGGAGAGGGAAAGCAGGAGGTGATGGGTTTTCACCAGGGCAGACTGGGAACTCACTGGAGGGGTCCCTGCAGGAAGAAATTACATCATGTTGGGGGAGCTGTGTGGTCCTTGGAGAACAGCAGAAAATGCCATAAATGGGCATTGAAAGGGGGGGGAAATTATGATTTAATGATGATTTAAATAACATGAAGAATGAAAGGAGAGATCTAAGATGTATGAGGAGCACCATGGGGACACCAATGCCGTGGTTTGGCCATCTGTGCTTGTCCCACCTCACACACCATAGAGAAATCAGGATTTCTCAGAGATGAGGACAGGTGGGAAAAGTGGGGAATTTCCCTCAAAAGGAGGGAGAAGCAGCAGATTGGGGTTGTCTCTTTTGCTGACCTCACCCCTGACAGTTTGATGACCTTGAAGACACCAAGAGGGACAAGATGCCCCACAGGGCGTCAGTGCAGATCTTGCTCCAGAGAAAACCTGGCCAGGTTTGGAAAGGTGAAATTGTATCTGAGTGGGGCTGCTGCAGCGTGGGATTTGTGGGTTTGGGATTTATCTTCACCGCCTGCTGTGCCTTGGCCTAAACCTGTTCATTCCTCATTGCCCATCCAGTCTCCCACCTCTCCTGGCACATGGGGATTTGGGGGAACTTTCCTGGTGCTTTTCCTGCTCTTCATTTCCAAGTGTTCCAGGGAGGCTTTGGCAGCACCGTGGGGGATGAAAAAACTCAGAACTGCTTGTGGATGTTGGGTTTTTTCCCCTTTCTTGGGGGGTCGTGTGGCTGGTTTGTCATGCAGCAGCTGCACCCCTTTGTTCCTGGAAGGTTTCCCCACCCTGTTCAACCCAACCAGCACCGAGGCAGGAGATGAGTGCTTTGTGTTCTCCCCTTCTGGATTTGAAATGTGAACTTCCAGCGTGGGAGAACTCTGTTTGGATTCCCCCTGGGTGTAAAGCTGTAGTAGTGCTCCTTTTTTTAGGAAACATCTGTCCCTCCCCTCCTTTGCTCTCCTGAAGGGATGTGGGTTTTGATTTTGTGATGGGCTCAGCTGGCTGCTCTCTCTCCCTAACAACCCTCCTAAGATCTGGCTTCTCCTGGAAGATCCTGGTGCTCAGGGATGGTGGAGCAGATGTAAGGATGTCTTTCATGCCCACGTTCCTCACCTTCCCCTGAGCCCACCCCTGTGTACCCCTGAAATGCTCCCAGCTGGTGGCATTCACTGATGCCTTGGGAAAAAAAAGAAAATATCCTACAGCAAAGCAACGGGGGTCAGGAGGAGGTTTTGAAGGAAAACTCTTGATTCCCATAATGGGAGTGGGGGAAACATCCTTCTTTTTTTTTTTTTTTAAGAGAAAAAGTAGTTCCTGAAAAGCTCAAACTGTTGCTCAGCCATAAGGACCTTGCTGTGCATTCCCACCCTTGCCTCCAAAGGATTCACTCTGATGAATGCTGGGTTAAGGAAGCTTCTCCAGAGCCCAGAAGATTCTCACTTCATAAGTACCACCTGCTTTTAGCTCTCATCCAGGACATTCCCTGGGCAGTTCTACTGAGTTTATTTGGTTTTTTAACACAAATCCAGACTGGTGTGAAGGGAGCGATGGGACAGGGGCAGGAAGCTCAGAGGTGGTGGGATGGGGCTGACTCTTCCTGATAAACAGCTTTGTTTTCCAGAAAAGACCCAGATGCAACTGCTTTTTAAACAAAAAAGAAAAAAATGTTTTATGCTTCGTGGAGGTCAGGTAAGAGTTATCTTAAAGATCCAGGTCGTTATTTCTCCACCTGTGGCCAAAAGCCAGAGCTAAACGTGTCTGAAATCCGATTTCATGGGGTTTTGCTGTGGATTTCCCCAGCCTGGAACTTGTAAATTCAGGGACTTCCAAGTGACCTGTTTTCAGTGAGTTTAGTAATCGTCAGTGGATTTTTTTTCCCATCAGTTTGGCTGATCCCCAGGATCCCTGGAAAGCTCTGAACACCTACAGCATCCCACATCAAGGTCATAGGATGGTTTGGGACCTGGAAATTCCCCTTATTCCCACCTCCTGCGTGAGCAGGGACACCTTCCCTTGGAACTTGGTGTTACCCTGGCTGGGAGAAGCCCAGCCGAAATCTGGGCACGTCCCACACCGAGCTCTTCTGAGCCCAGCCTGGGAGCTCATCCCTGTTCCCTTTTTCCCTCTGTTTCTGGAATGGATCTCAGGCAGGTGACACTCGCGGGAACTGCGCTTTTTCCGTGATGAAACCTCGCAATTCCCGTCCGGAATGTGACTGAGGAGAACCATTTAGGCTGGGAAAGATTTTTTAAGCCATCAGATCCAACTCTAAAGGAAGAGCGCAGCCCTGCAGGAGTGACCAGGAGGGAAAGGTGAAAGCGCTGGAAGCGCAGTGGGAAAAGCACGGTCCAGGCGGGCTGGGAATCCCACCAGGCAGTCACTGAGCTCTCCTAATGCCCAGTAAAGCCTTTAATTGCCCAATAAATGCTCTCGCAGCAACCATTTGACGCCCAGCGCCAGCAATTAGCACTTATTTATTTGCGTCCTGCCCGCTCCGATGTCCCGGCTCCCAGATGCGTTTGTTTGGAGACTCCCTGGGCTCTCTAAGAGGGAGGATGAGGAGTTCTGGAGTGGTGGGAGAGGAGAAGTGATGCTGTCCCACGGAGCTCTCCTGCTGCCAGGGACTGACCTTGGGCTTCCAGGGGTGCACAAAACCCCGGAGCTCGCTCCAGCCTTTCGGGAATTGCGGCTGCCACCGAGGGCTGCTCGCTGCTCAGGTGAAGAGAATCTCCTGGTCACCTTTGGCAGTAAAAAATAGTCATTTCTTGTCGTTTTGGTGCAGGAGCGAACGATTTGCACCATTTGGGAGGATTAGTGGGAATCGAAGGCCAGGAATGTCGATCTAATGAAGCAAAGGCTGGGACCTGAAGCAGCCTCAAGCTGCCAGAGGAAGGATGAGAAGGAGAGAAAAGAGAAAAGCTCCCTGCCTGATGCCCACTGGCAGCAAGAGGGAGAAAAGGGGTTCCCAAGTGCCAAAGCACCTCATCCTGCAGCGCTGCCGGCACCAGCTTGGAAATCCCCCCCGTGTTCTGGGCCAGAGTGAGGATGTTGGAGCTCCCTCGCAGGCAAAACAAAACCCCGAGAGCCCGTGGGGGTGCAGATGTCCCTCAGCATCCCGGGGAGGGTCCCCAGGTGCAGCCGCAGGGTGGGGGCAGAATTGCAAACTGCACGGGGAAAAGAAGGGAGCAGCCTGTTCCAGCCCCGTTTTCAGCCTTTTCCTTGGAAGCACCCTGCAGTCCTCCCGGCTGGATGAGCCTCTCCGACTGCTGCTGGGGAAAGTGGATTCGGCAGCACCTTCCTCCCCACCCCCAGCTCCTCTCCTCCTCCTCCTCCCCTTCCCAGCAGAGATGCAGCATCCCCATCTCCCCCTCTGCCGATCCAACTGGTAATGGCCGGGCTGATTGACTGCAGATTTCCCCGTAACTGAGCTTAATTAGCAAGCTAATCAGGTCTGGAGATGGTTCCAATTTATTTATTGGCTGGTGGCTGCCACTAATCGGCCTGGCCGGTTGATACTGGCAGCGCCGAGGTTTTGTGCCAGGTGAACAAATAATTCGGGATTTCATCCTCTGCAGCACTCCCTGGAGCCGGCATCCAGAGCTGGGATGCAGAATCCCCTCCCTGCGAGGCGAGGGAAGGTCTGAGCTCCGTGCCCGGCTCAGACCAGCTCTGGCTCACCAAGGGGAGGATTTTTGCAGGCAGGGAGAGAAAAGGAGCGTGTTCTTTGCACTCGGACAGCGTAGCAGGGCTCAAACACCCAAAATAGTCCTTGGAGAGGGGATGAGGCATCCAAAGGCAGTGTTGTCCGTGGGTCACCTCTTCTGAAGGTGACCCAGAGCAAGGCTCTTACAGCTTATGCTTCTTAGTTCATTCCAGCAGCGCAGAAAGGGAATTTAGAAGGGAATTTTATTTTGCTTTCAAAGAAAAAAAAAATAATTAAGGTGAATTTTTCTGGATTATTCTTTTTCCCTGGAATTGCTGGGAAAGTGGCATTAGTGCTCCCTGGGTGCTGGGGCATCTCTGAGCTGGTGTTGTTTGAGACAAACGGGAGTGCTGGTGGTGTGGCAGGGAGGATCTGTCTCCCAAGTGTTGAGGAGCCAGGGGAGCAGGATTTGAAGCATGGCAAAAAATTCTCATCCTTGGCTCCTGGCCCTCCAGATGTGCCACCAATCTCTGGATGTGGGACAGAGATTTGGGATGACAACACAAAAACGAGGGAAGGGAATGGGATTTCCACACCTTTGTTCCCTGCTAAAGGGAAGCAAAGGGATGAGAGGCAGGATGAAAAAGGAGAAACACAGCTGGAGAAGGCACCTGTAATGGCAAGGACCCATTCTTGGCTAAAGCATCAACTCCCTGAAGGCATCCAGTCTCCAGCTGAAGACCTGGAGAAGATGGAGAGCCCCCCACACCTTGTTAGTTGGCTCTGATCTGTAACGGATCCATATTTTAAGCAAAAAAATAAAGGAAAAAAGGCCTTGCTCATCATTTGAGCCTGCCTGGCTCCAGATGCCGGATCCATTCCCGAACTGCCGCCCTCTGTTGATTCAAGGGCCCTTCAGTGCTGGTATTTTCTCCTGAGAAGGCACTTTTGTGCAATAATCGAGTCATTTCCCCTCTCTCTGAAAAGCCAGGAGGTTGGGGGTGGGGGGGTCAGAGCGCTGTGACCCCCTCTGGACCTGGCACCCTGGGGACAAGGGGTGACAACGCCAGCGTGGTACTTCTCCATTCCTCTCTGGCACCCCATCCCTGGGATGCCAAGCTGTTACCACCTCATCCCTGGAAATGTCCCAGGCCAGGCTGGACGGGGCTTGCAGCAACCTGGGGGAGTGGCAGGTTGAAATGAGGTGAGCTCTGAAGTCTCTCCCAAGCCTCCTGTGGTTGCATGATTCTGCAGGACATCTGGTGATGGAGCTGATCCACGGTAGGCAGGGAGGTGGGGGATTGCTGGATGAGCTGGATGAATCCAGAAATCCCTGGAAGCCGGGAATGTTCCTGGCACCAGGGGAGCAGAGGATTCGTGGCTACAGCTCTGAAATGTCTTCTGGAGAGGGTTATTAGAGGGAGTAATTGGGATCACCTTACTTTACAAATGTTACTTTGCAGAACGAGGCAGGAAGACAGATCGATCTCAAATATTATTCATTAAGGAAAGTCCTTTATAAATCCCAAATTAACAATTTCTCTCGGAAAGAGCCTTCCCATTACCCTCCTTTCACGGGGACTTATTGCCGCTCTGGAAATGGGGAAATATGAAAATAATTGGGGAGGGGGAAGAAATAGCAGCCGAGGGCTTGGGAGCCCAGCATCTGGTTGAAAAAAAAAAATCCAGATGTGTGTCTTAAAAATGACCGTGAGCCTAATTCAGAAGGGCAATGTTTCCGACAGATACTTGTGACCCATGGTCCTAACGAGGCTCACAAAAGCCCGAGTGGCTTCTTAGCAACTGAGGGATTATTTGTAAATGTTCAGGGCTCCATGGCGCAGCTGCATGTTTGCAGAAGGTCCCTGCTGCCATCCATCCCCTCCAGGAAAGAGGGAATGGGGACAGAAAGCTGCTCTCACTGGTTGGACTGGGGAACTCTTCACACTGGTCTTTGCCATTGGTGCTGGGCACAGATAAAATTATCTGGGTTGTGTTGCTCCAATCTGAGGGTCTGGCTTGGTGTTTGGGGTTGGGGAGAGGAAATTTCAACCCAAATCCTTTTGGTGTTTAGGGTGAAAAGCACCAAGACAATTTTTTTTTCCCCAAGCAGTGGATTAAAACCAAACAGTTAATTGCTCCTTAGAAACTCAACGGTGCCTTTCAAGTTGGGTGCAGGGTGTGGAATTTAGGCAGGAAGGTGACCCGGTGGTTTTTATATTGGAATTGCGGGGGAATTGTGTATTAGATAAAGTGTCACACCCCCAGCTGCCACATTTGGGGAGATGGGACACGTCCTGAGGACACCCGGGGGTGCAGAAGGATTTGCTGTAAAATGTTTGCTGCTGCCCAAAGAAGCTGACAGGTTCGTTCTGAGGCAAGGGAAAGCAAAAGGAGTACCTTAATTTGTATAACCATTCCCATGGCTTCTTTCGGCTGTTCTGGGAATGCCAGCAAGGGAGGCAGATGTTGCTGAAAGGGCTTTTGGGGCCAAACTCACTTTTCCCCCACAACCTTTCTCACTATGAATGCTTTTGCAGCAAAACCAGCAGTCTTGAAGAGGATCAAAACTGGGAGGAAAACAGCAAAGATTTCTATTTATACTCGGGCAGTTGCAATTTTTGTCACTTCAGATAGTATCAAGACACGCTGACTTAAAAAAAAATTAAATCACTGTTAATGGCCCTTTTGGGGAGGCCGTTTTTGGGGTATTGGTGCCTTTTAGAGAAGATTGGGAGCTCCAGGCACTTGGCACCACACAGTCAGCTCCTCGCTGTTGGTAACATTCTCCTGGAAAATTATAAACGGGAGTCCCCGGGTTGTCTTTTGCTCCGTTAATTAATAGGATGTGAGCATTAATAGCGTTCCCCCGGAGCCGGCTATGGGCCCTTTGCCACTCATTCCGGCCCCTCGCCACCAATTCACTCATCCTGGCAGGTCAGCGTAAACACCCCATATTTTACTGCCATTTTCACTCGATCCCACTGCCTCGTAATTATTTTCCCGGGGGATGGATGGGGGGATGAATTCCCGTTCCCCTGCGGATGCTGGCGCGGAGCATCCGCATCCCCAGCGCTGCTGCTGCTGCCGGGGCCGGCCGGGCAGCAGAACCTGGAGCTGCTGCTGTCCCTGAGCTCCCGGGGCAGATCCAGGGACCGGGGACTCTCTCCCTGCTCTCCCGGGGCAGATCCAGGGACCGGGGACTCTCTCCCTGCTCTCCTGGGGCAGATCCAGGGACCGGGGACTCTCTCCCTGCTCTCCCGGGGCAGATCCAGGGACCGGGGACTCTCTCCCTGCTCTCCTGGGGCAGATCCAGGGACCGGGGACTCTCTCCCTGCTCTCCTGGGGCAGATCCAGGGACTCGCTGCCGCCCGTGCCCGAGGCGCTCCGGGGATGCTCCGGGCGCTTCCCCGTGGGGGCTCCGGGCTCTCCCTGTGGATCCCCAAGGTTTTCCCCACCTTGGGTTGTTTTTAAAACCAGACGGGTGCCCCACCATCCCCCCTTACCGGTAGGTTTTTGCTCGTAGCTAAAATCTATACGAATTTTGCGGGCATTTCGTAGAATCATTTTGCTTTTTTGCTAAAAATACCCCTTTTCCGCATGATTTTACGGATTTGACTCAATCTCCTGCCGGAGCTGGCAGTCAGGGCGCCAAGGAAACGCCGCCTTTTAATTGAACCGAGGTTCTGGGAGATGAAGCAGAGGTTTAAAATCCACGTGGCTCCGTTAAAAAAAAAAAAAAAAAAAGGCGCGACAAACCAAGAAAACAGAAGTAGCCTCCATCCCTCCATCCGTCCTTTCTTCCTCCCTCCATCAGGCCTGCTCGGAAAGGCAGCCTTTGGCTTCTCCCGCTTCCCAGGCTGAGCCCTGGGGAAAGTTGGGCGAGTAAGTTCGCGGAGCCGGAGGGAGGGCGGCACAGATCGATTGGCGAGTTTAATAGGATCAGGTCAGTGTAATCCTGTTTTAGCCATTGTAATTCAGGCAGCCAAGGAGACCTCAAACTATAGGGGAAGGGGCTTTTAAAACCTCAGCGGTCCTGCCACAAAGCCAGAGGCTGGGGCCGGGACAAAAGCGGCAGAGAGGATGAAGTGGCTTGAAATAAATAGATTAAGGCTCTCTATGGTCCAGGCGTAGCGGGAGGGAGAAAAGAGCAAGCAAGGGGCGGGCGAGCATCCCGCGGCGGCGGGAGGGGACGGAAGGGACCCGGCACCCACGGGGGACACGGGGGACACGGGCACAGCGTCCCCTCCCAGGAGGAGGAGGGTCCCTGCCCCCTCCCCACCGCCCGTATTTCCAAAGGGTTGGGATAGGCAATCAATTTTTATGATGTGATTTATAATTCATACAGGTTGTCTTGGTACATATGGTGTTGCTTTTGTGTGTCAGGGTGCCGGGTGCTTTACGACGGTGACGGGGAGGACTCGCACTGGCGGCCGCTGCCCTGAGCCCACGGGATGGGATGGGATGGGATGGGATGGGATGGGATGGGATGGGATGGGATGGGATGGGATGGGATGGGATGGGATGGGATGGGATGGGATGGGATGGGATGGGATGGATCCGGCCCCGTGGGAGAGCGTGGGGAGGGGAGACACAACCCCGTGAGACGCCCCGTGAGGGGTGGGGGTCTCTTCCGAGGGGCAGCTCCCCCCCGTCGGGGGACGGGGAGGATGCTCAGCCCTTCGGGAGGGCGGTCCCAAGGGAGTGCAGCCCCCCTCGCCCCTCTCTCGGGGTGTCGGGGTCAGCCCCGCTGCGGGCGATGCTCGGCGAGGGCACCCCCAGCACCCCCGGCCGGGTCCTTGTCGCATCCCCGGGGGCAGGAGAAAGGCACAGACACCCCCAGCCCGGCTGAAATAATTAAAGCAATTAAGTGAATACAAACAGAACCGAGGCGGGAGGCAGCGCTGCCCCCCCGGGCCGAGCCGAGCTGAGTTTGCGGGGTCTCTGCGGCAGCCCCGGCGTGCGGGGAGTGTGCCGGGTCACTGCGGAGGGAGGGGGACCGAGGGGGGGTTTAAAGGCGCTGATGTCTTATTTAAGAGCAGGCAGCGCCATCCCAGCCCCGCCGCGGAGGGGTCGCCTCCTCCGGCCGCCGCATCCCGGTGCTGCCGAGCCTTAAAAATGCACATTTGTAGATAAATCAGAGCCGGGGGTTTGCTGAGGCTGGCGGGGGTGAGGAGGAGAGGAGCGGGCTGATCTCCGTCCCCTCCGACTTTGGGTTTGCCGGCATCGCTGCCGCGCTCCCCGAGCACCGCAATTATTTGATCTGCAGATGTAAGAGGAATTTATTGTAACAACAAATATAGTGATGTCAAAACCCAACCTTGGATTAAAGCCGGCAGCCAAAGGGGAAGTGTATTAATTTCAAACAGCATCAGAGGCCAGTGCCTATTAGGACGAGCTATTCTTCAGACCCCCCCCCATCAGAATTAATCATTGGGAGTTAATTTGAAGCTCAGACAAGTTGCTGTTAATTTAGTGCAGGGAGGACGGGATGGAATAAAAAGCTGAGGTGCTGGCCGGGCCTCCTGGGTCTCATTAATCAGCGAGCTGAGACGGCCTGGCTTGATTACAATTTGCAAAAAAATTCATTAGAGCCTGGGCGATTGACAATTTTTCTCTCTGCCTGTGATCTGACTCATTAGGCAGCCAAATGAAAGCCATGATGATGGTGATGATGACAGCTATCAACCCCCTCGCTTGTTTATCTCTTTCTCCTCCGGCCCCCGGCCCGGGGCTTCCCCCTCCAGCCCCGCAGCCCCACTCCTGGGATGGGGGGGGGGGGCAGCGGGGGACCCCAACCCGCCGAGGAAATAACTTCCCACTGCCTGGGGCTTGCACGGGGAGGGATGCCCCGTTGGGGGACGGGGGTGAGGAGCAGCTGCTCCTCCCTAAAATACAGCACTCGCACCCCCGGGAGAGGGCACAGCCAGCGGATGGGGTGCACCCCGGTTTTTTTTGGTTTTTTTTGGGGGGGCGGGGGTTCACACGCCTAGCCGCTGACCCGAGCCGGCTGCAGGGCGCTGTGCGGGCCGGGCAGAATCTCAAGAACCACCCGAAATAAATGCAAGCAGTTCCAGAGATCATTTTTTTTCCAGGCAGCGCCGGGGGAGCGGCACCGGGTGCGTTTGTCCCACGCGTGTCCAGCGGCTCCCGGGCGAAACCAAAAATTATTATCGTCATTATGATGAATATTCCGGGGTTTTTTTGGTTTTTTTTAAGCAGCGGGCAGTGTCGAAAAGGTTGGAATTGTGGAATTGAGCGTGTCCGCGGCTGCCCGAGGGGCCGGCAGCGATGCTGACCGGGGTTGTGCCTTTTTTTGGGGGAGCGGGCTCTCCCCCAACCCCGCTGCACCCCCGGAGCCGCCGCCAACCGTCTCCGACCCAAACAAAATAATATTAACAACATTAAATATTATAATTATAATAAATAAATGATGAAGCGCGAGCGACGTGACTCGGCCAAGCCTGGGGAGCCTGTCCCGGGACGGAATGATCCCCCCGGTTTCATTATTTAATTTTAATACACCACCCCCCACCCTTTTCCCCGGCACTCAAGTCTTCCTCGGCAAAAATGTCATTTTTAATTCCAAATCGCCTCCGCCAATGTCACGGTGGCACCGGCACGGATGGAGCCGGGATGCGGATAATGGGGAGGGGGGGGGGGGGGGGAAAAAAAAAAGGGAATGAAAAGGATGCGGGAAGGGAAAGGGGAGGGGGGGAGGGACGCGGGACCCTCCGGCCCCGACCCCTCCCACCCCCCGATCCGGCCCCGGCGCAAAGAAAACGGGCTCGGGGCTGGGGGGCAGCGGCTGCACCCCCAAAATCGGGGCTGGGGGAGCGAGCGGACCCCCAAAGGCGGGACCGGGGAGGAGGGGGGAGAGGCGGGAACCCCCCCTCAAAACGCGGGGCTGGGGGGCAGCAGCTGCACCCCCAAAACCGGAGCTGGGAGCCGGCGGCTGCGGGGGAGGATGTGGGGGTGTCCCTGCCCCCCACCCCCGCGGCCATCCCCCACCAGGCACAGCTTTTCCTTCCAGCTCTCTCACCCTTCAAAAAAAAAAAAAAGGGGGGGGGGGGGGGAAATAAAAAGAAAGTTTTCCACCCGGCTCCCCCCCTCGCCGGCAATAAATGTGTCTTTGCAAGAGAAAGAAAGAAAAAAAAAAACAAAAACAAAAATCCAGGCGAGAGCAGCATCGCTCCGCTCAGGCAGTGCAGGAGGGGAAAAGAAAATCAGCTCAACGCCAGATCCTGGACAGAACAGCCGGGGGCTGGAGGGCTTTTTTTTTGTCTTTTTTTTTTTTAAGTCTTTTTTGTTTGTCGGTTTTTATTCACAAGACTTAGTTCGTTTTTAAATTTCATAACTTATAAGGAAATAAGCTACATTGAAATAAATTAAACACAATAGTGAAGATCGTGCTGCCTTTTTTTTTTTTTTTTGCCTTTCCCCCCCCCGCTCCCCTTCTTTCGCTCCTTTAAACATGGCTTAGTAGAATAGGCAAACCAAATCGACAGAAAGCCAGGCAAAAAAAAAAAAAAAAAAAAAAAAAATTTAAAAACTCATTCCCCAGTGCCTGCCACTCAGCCATCGGCAATAAAACCAAACAATAAAAAAAGGCATGAAATGAAACTCTGAGTTTTCTTTAGGTTTTTTGTTTGTTCTCCCGTCTTTTTGTTGTTTTTTTTTTTTTTTTGTTTTTTTTTTTTCTTTACCTTTCGCCCCCGAATAAGAAAGAAAACCCCAAAGATGGCAAAAGGCGCCGCGGGTTTTGCTGGGGATGCTCCGGAGAGGGGAATCCAGCGCCGGCACCGCTCCGCATCCGCCGTGCCCTTCGCAGCACCGGGGTGTCCAAAGCCTCGCAATAAATATCTGTGTCTGTGTCTGGGGAGGGGGTTGTGTGTCTCTTCCAGCCTGGGAGAACCCTGCTCCGAACCCAAACAGTTTCCAAGCCTCTTCCCCTCGCGGAAAGTTTCGCTTTAAAGTTCGCTCGTGGTGGGGATTTGCCACGCGCTCGCGCGGGGTTTTCTGGTTTGTTTTGTGTGTGTTGTTTTAGGTTTTTGTGGCCTTTTTTTTTTTTTCCTCTTGGTGTTTTTATGGTTTTTTTGTTTTTTTTTTTTTTCTCTCCTTCTCTCGTTTTTGTTTTTATTCGGGCGGGTTGCCTTCAAACCCCAGGTTGGAAACTTTTCCCTTTAAAAACTTGTGGCTCTGAGCGTCGGAGGAGGAAGAGATCATGGTCGGGCTTGCTCCAGCTGCTGGTGCTGACTCCTGATCGCGAACCTGCTGACGTGCACTGGGATGGGCACCACGATCTTAGGGTTTCGGGAAGGTTCCCCTGTCTTGGAGTTGGCGTTGCCCGCCTTGACCCGTTTCCATTTGGCCCGTCTGTTCTGGAACCAGATTTTCACCTGCACCTCGCTGAGTTTGAGGGCGTGAGCGATCTGGGACCTCTCGGTCAGGGACAGGTACTTTTTGCAGTGGAACTCCTTCTCCAGCTCCAGCAGCTGCTCGCTGGTGAAGGCTGTTCGCCTCCGCCGGTTCTTGCCCGTGGACGTGGTGTTGGTGGAACTGGGGGGGTTCTGGGGGTTTTCCTCGAGCACGTTGCCAGAGTCCTCTTCCTTGTGAGCCGCCTGGCCGGGGATGTTGTCGTCCGAGCTGTAATCTAGATCGCTGTCCATGGAGAAACTTTCCTCCTTGCCTTTCGCATCGTCCTCTGCTTTGGGGTCCTCCTTGCCCTGGCCCCGGAGAGCCCCGGCTGGGAACGAAGCAGAGGCCTCTCGTCAGCATCCCGCACCCTCCGTGCTGCCGCCGCAGCACCCCCCGCCCCGCCCAGCAGCTCCATCACCCCAAAATTGATGGCTTGGGGATTTTTTTTCCTTTCCTTTTCCCTTTTTTTTTTTTTTTTTTTTTTTCCCCAGGCGCATCTTTCGTTCGCATTGATTTTATCTAGAGCTTCCCGAGCGGCGGCGGGAGCTCGACCCTCCCTCCCTTCTCCTCCCGGGGGTCTCTCCCGCATCTCCCGTCCCCCCCATCCCGGGCAGCGCTCACTCACCGAGGGAAGCCTGGACGGCGTCGGCGGCGGGGAAGGGCAGGAGGGCCCCGTCCTTGCCCAGGAAGGCTTTGCCATCGTCGCCGCCGCCGTCCGGGGGTACGCCCTCGGCTTTCTCGAAGTTCCCCGGGGGCGCGAACTTCCTGGCGGCCTCCTGGTGCTGCGGGGAGGCGGGGAAGGTGCCGGGCAGCGTGGCCATGAGCGTGGAGGTGAGCGCCATGCCCTGGGCCAGGCTGGAGCAGAAGCCGGAGGGCAGGCTGGGCAGCTGGTGGTGGTGCGGGTGCGCGGGGGGCAGCGCGGGGGGCAGCGCGCCCTGCGGCAGCGCGGGCGGCGGCGGCGGCGGCGGCAGCACCACGGGCCGGTACGGCATGAACATGGGGTACCCGGTGTACACGAAGTGCCCGGGGGCGGGCGGCGGGGGGCTGCCGATCAGCGAGTCGATGCTGAAGGCCGTGCTGCTTCCCAGCGGGCGCTGCATCATCATCAGCGAGGGCTGGAAAGCCGCGCTCATGCCGGAGCGGCGGCGGGAGCGAGCGAGCGAGCGACCACCTTCCTCCTCCTCTTCCTCCTCCTCCTCCTGCTGCTGCTGCTGCAGCTGCTCGGCGGCGGCGGCGTCCTGGCTGCCCTCAGCGCGGGGCAGAGCCGGGGCGGAGCGGGGCCGCGGCCCGACAGCTCGGCGGCCGCCCGCACATCGGGGCCGCCCCGCCCGCGCCCTGCGCCCCCGCGGAGCCGCCGCCGCCGCCGCTCTGCCCGCCCGCGCTCCCCCGCGCCCATTCACATTTTGGCCGCCTGGGAACCCGGCCCGCCCCACGTGGCCGCCGCCGCCGCCGCCCGTTGGCCGAGAGGGAGAGGGGGCGTGGTCTGATGCCGAGGCCCCGCCCCCCGGCCCCGCCCCGTTCGCGGCGCCCCGGACGGGGCGGCCCACGCGTGACCGCCCGCGCGCGCCTCCGAGCCCCCGGACACCGCTCTGGCCCCAGACATTTTCCTTTTTTCTTTTTTTTTAACCCACGCTCCCCCTCTCTTTTTCCCCTCCTTTTTTTTTCTCTCCCTCCTTTCTCGCCCCCTCCTTTTTTTTCCTTTTTTTCCCTTTTTTTTCCTTTTTTTCCCTTTTTTATTTTTTTCCCCTTTTTCTTTCTTTCTTTCTTTTTTTTTTTTTTTTTTTTTTCTTTTTTTTTGAAAAGCCCCCAAATAGGCTCCATGTGGTTCTGGGTAAAGTCAGCCCCTGGCTTGGCTTTGAAATTGCTTCTGCAATTATGTAAAAGAGCCATTCAGCAACACGGCGGAATTAAAAGCGATGGAGGGGCTGCTCCTTTTTCTCCGGCGAGCTTCTCATGTTGGCCGGCTCAAAGCCTTTTCCAACACGATGTCTTTGGCGAGGACAAAAGCTGGAACAAAAAAAAAAAAAAAAAAAAAAAAGGGGGGGGAAAAGGAAAAAAAAAAAGCCCCCAAACTTGTAAATTGAACGTCAAGGGAACTTTACACAATTTCAAAGGCCATAAATAATGATAAAGGGACCAGGCGAAGAGGCAAACCCAGGCAATTAATGGAGGTTCCCAAGCAAAGATCAAGTGGTTTGGAAAATAAAATTAAATGAAAAAAAAAAAAAAGAAGAAGAAGAAAAAAAGAAGGAGGGGGGGGGGAAAGAGGGGAGTTGACTGGGGGTGGGATCCCTCCTGCCTTTGGGAAGTTGAAGTCTTCCCGGGACAATGGTGCTGCCTGTGCCCCTGGGCTTGGCTTTGGGGGGCTCTGCAGACGAACCCTGACTCAAAGTGGCTTTCGGCCGGGGGGACGCTCCCCCAAAACCTCAGGGCCATGCGGAGATCCCGCTGCAGCCCGGCCTGCCGGCTCGGCAAGCTCCGAACGCCCCGCCGCTCGTTCCCAGCTCCTTGGTGCCCGTGTTCGCCAGGGGAGGGTGGCAGATGTCGCACGAAGGTGCCACCCCCGCGCCCCGTGGCTGCTGCCCTCCAGACCCCCCGAAACGCTGAGGCCACAGCTGAGCATCCCACAGGACGGCCCCAAAACCGGCCCTGTGGGATTTGGGGTCCCAACCTCCCGTCCTGCCCTCCGCCAGCGGCATTTTCAGCGCCTTCCCCGAAAACACCCTTTCCCTGCTAATTCTCCCTCCCAAATCTCGCTGTTTTCCCCGAACGGGGGGGCTGGGAGCCGCCCCCGGCCCCGTGCCCGGATATCTGGGTCAGTTTATCCCTCAGCCACCATCTGAAACCGTTCTTTTCTCGCCAGAAGCTATTAGGGAGGGTGGGGGGGACAGGTTATTACTTTTGGGCTTGGCGCGGACTTTGCTGCCCGGTCCCGTATCCGGCTCCCCATCCCTGCCTGGATCCAACTTTTGGGGTGCTGAGCCCTGCTGGTCACCCACAGCACGGATTTTGGGGGTTCCCTCTCCCCCGGCGCTGCAGGAAGGATTTTTCCCGGAGGTGTGGATGGCCGTGGAAGCAGCTGCCGCTGGGGATGGGGAGGGGGGCTTGTGTGATGTGTGTGCACAAACACTTTTGGGGCCCATCTCCGACTTCAAGGGACTGGGAAAAGTTTACTTATCCAGCTCATTTCCATATGTCCTGGCTCCGTCTTGCGGAGGCCACCATATGTGCAGCAGCGCGGCGCTCGGGATTTTTTTCCCAGCTCCGGAGAGGGTGGGATTTTCCCCGTGGATGCTTCGCGGCCGCTGTTCCTCTCCCATATTTTTCCTTTCCCCCTTTTCCCGTGCTCCACCAGGCGACTGCAGCCCTGTCCTGCCTCCCTCCCCTTCCATCCCGCACGGACGGAACCGAGCCAAACCCAAAACCCCTTCCTTGGTCATTCCCAAACCACGCGGAGCGGGCTGAGAATCCTCGCGGGGAGCAAAGCTTTCGTTTAAACAGCAAAGCGAGCGGAGAAGGGGAAAATAAAAATCCTCTTTTTTTTTTTTTTTTTTTTTTCCAGGAAAACCCCGCTCGATCGCGGGAAGGGCAGAGATAATTAGGCACGGTAATCCGGCGGGGCATGGAAATGTGTACCAACACCCCGCTCCTGCAGCTGTTTTTATTGTCAGCCCCCTTCAAAATTTGCCCACAAACAAGTGCCTTTGCAGGACGGCAGTATTATTTCGGGCAAGAATGGGCTTTTTGTTCGGCACATAATTAGCTGATTTTTCTCCCGGAGGGGAAAAAAAAAAAAAAAGCCACCAAAAAACCTCGGCGATGCCTGAGCAAGCGGAGCGTGATTGTGCCTGGGGAGCGGAGCTGGAGTGGGGGGAGCCCCACGGAGGAACCCCCACACCGCAAGAGGCGTCCCCAGGGGGGCTAAATCCACAGATATCGTGGAAATCAACGCTGCAGAGGGTCAGGCTTGGTTAGGGGAGCACCTTTCCCACCCGGCTGGGTCGTGGAGAGGGACCAGACCCGGTCCCGCGTAGCCCCGGCTTGAGATGCGGCACCAAAACGCCGCTCCCGCGTCACCCGGATTGCTGAGGAGCAGGTGGCTCCCGGCAGGGTTTTGTACCCAAAATCCTCGCCAGGGGAGGAGCAGCAGGGATGAGGGGGCATCTTTGAAGCGAGCAGGTTTTGTGGGGTGGGTGTGACTCCCTCCTGGAGCCAGAAATCCCCAAATCAAGGCAGGGAGGGGACGCAGCTTTGGGGAGCGAGCAAGTGAAAGGAGGGAGCGCTGAAGGAAGGCTGGGATGTGCTCGAGCCCTTCCAGGTGGGAACGCTCAGCTCAGAGCATCCCTGCAGCTGGGCCTGGGAGCTGCCGGCTGCTCCCAGCCCTTCGGGCACCTCCAGGCTGGAGTTCCTCGGGATCGGTGCCCATCCTCCCGCTGGGCACCGCTGAGAGGGGACAGCTCTGATTTCCAGCAGCTGATAAAGCCAGTGGCTGTCTCCAAAGCAAAACTCGGGCTTCCAGAGGCTCTCTCGAGCTAATGCTTGCGTTTGCCGGGGAAATTTTAACTGCGTGGGAAACGTCACCAAAACCACCTCATCCAGTGCTTTCAGAGTAATCTTTTTGTTGTTGTTGTGCCTAGGAAAGGGAGGCGAGCAAGGGAAAGGACCCTGAGTGGAAGTACCCCCCCAAAAATCAGTATGCTCTTAATGATGAAGGCGTCAGGTGCGAGCCAAAATCGGGGATACAGGCGCGGCTCCCGCTCCTCCAGCCGCGGGGAAGGGGGAAGCAGTTCCGTGCGTGGCTCCGGGTTTATTCCAGCATTTTGGGAGCTGGGAGCAAGAGGGCTGGCGGTGCGGGAGGGATTCAGGATTTAGGATTTTCCCTCTGGCTGCGCACGGAGGGATGCGCCCCCCGCCCCACGCGTGCCCGCGGAGAACCCCCTGCCCTCCTCCGCCCTTCCGTTCACAGGGGAAAAAAGCAAAAAAAAAAAAAACAAACAAAAAAAAGCAAACTAAAAAACAATCCCCAAACCCCTCATTCGCTGCCTAATCCCATTAACTCCTTTGCGTGTTCGCATCTGAACTCCTTCCATTCCCACCCCCCCCGCGCCTCAGGCTCCTCTCCCGGGAGTTCCCCCCACTTCCATCCTTCTAATTTTTTATTTCTGTGTAAAAAAAAAAAAAAAAAAAATCCCTCTTCCCTCCTCCCTTATTCCCCCTTTTCTCCTCCCTTATCCCCCCCCTTCTTTACAAACTTGAAGGTTCTCGGGATTTTCGGGTAAAGTGAAAAAAAAAAGCTAAAAGGGTAAAAAAACCGCACAGTGCAGGTTTAAAAAAAAAAAAAAAGGAAATTTGACTTCCATAATCCCGGCTCTTATCCAGAAATTCGTTCGGATAATGGGAAATACGCTCTCTTAAAAATTATTCGAAATAGATATATATTTAAACAACTGGAGTGCGAGTATTTTAAGAGCCTTACAGGAGACCTTAATCAAACACATCGCCATGGAGAGTTTAGTGGTGGCAAACCCCACGCACTCTCTCATTCCGGGCTTTTCGTGGAATCGAGTTGAGAAATCCGCCGGTAAAAAAAAAAAAAAAAAAAAAAAAAAAAATTAAAAAAAATCCCGAATAAAAGTCTAAAATATTCCCAGGTCAGAGGGGCACCGTCTCATTAAAACCAGCGCGGTCCTGAAACTGCACTGCAGACATTAAAGTGCAGTATTTTTCAATTAGAGCTGACGAATTCAATCAAAATTCCATAGATTAGGATGAAATGAGGCATGGGTCATTTACAGGGGAATTTAATTGCAGAGCCATTAGACAAATAGTATATTTGCCATTCTCACATTATCCATCATTTTAGACATCAATAGAAGGAGCAGCATCTTTACTAATACAGCAGCACTTCCCAATCTCTGCCTGTAAACACTCCCTTTCCCCATAGCTCCTGATTATATCTGATTTCATTTAAAGCCATGGGGGATTATAAATGCTCCTGCAATCAGGTTCATTAGGACTTCAAAAATCTCATTTCTGATTCGCATCGCTTTGCGGATCACCCAGCGCAGCCCGCGCTTAAAAAAAAAAAAAAAAGAAGAAAAAAAAAAAAGAAACAAATAAATAAATAATTTAAAAATCAAACGCTGTTTCATTACCGCGGCCACTTCGGGGTTTGATTATCACCCTGACGAGCCCCTGCTCAGATGGTGAGAGACAAACTCGGCTTCCCACTGGGATCACCACCCCCCCTGCATCCCGGGGGGGGGGGGGGCTCGATCCTGCTCCAGAGGATCCCCGGGTAGGGAAAAACACCAGACGGGACAGGAAAACCTTCTTTTATTTTTATTTATTTATTTTCTTTTTTTTTTTTTTTTTGGCTGTGGGAGGGTGCGCATCACTCCTTAATTCTCCTCAGCTCCTTGCAATCAGAGAGGTGTGTGCAGCAGGGCGGGGAATTCCCATTATTTGGAAATTGTTTTGCAGCTGGACCATCGGTGCTTTTAATACCGCAGGGTGGGAAAACGAGCAGGAGCAGCCCAACCCCACACACACACACACACACACACACAAACACACAAAATAAAAATCCTCGAGGAGAGAGAAGTCTCTGACGTTTTTTTCCTTAATAGCAGCTTTATATTAAACGCCTTTCATAAACCACGCACACCCAGATCCACTTAAAAAAAAATAGCGAAAAAAAAAAGAGAGAAAAAACACAGAAAGCCTTCATTTTCCCCAAATGTATGGAGTGCGCAGCGCTGTGTTAGCTGCCTCAGTAATTTAATTGGAATGAAACGTGAAAAATGTGTCATTTTTTGAAGAATTTATGCATCGCTTCCTGGAAATCTCATTGTCTTAACTAGCAGCCTACTGTGTTCTGTTTAGCAGGCATAATCGCATTTTTATGTGTCTCCGTATTAGAAGTTAATGTGACCTCCCGTCTTTAGCTGCTGGAAAATAATAAAATAACAAAAAAAAAAAAAAAAAAGAAAAAAAAAAAGAAAAATAAGCCTTTCCCCAGAACATCTGCATCAAAACAAGGCGCCGCTAGGAAGGGGGAAAAAAAATCTATCTTTCGTGTATACATATATACATATACAAACATATATACATATATATACATACATATATATATATATATATATATATATATATATATATATATATATATATATATATAAACGGCCTGCCAAACTTATCAACCCCAGCCCGGAGCATCATCCCACTCGGAGCAGCACCACCACCATCATCATCATCATCATCATCATCATCATCATCATCATCATCATCATCCCGCCCGGAGGATCATCAGCACCATCCCACCCAGATCATGATCATCACCATCATCACCATCACCATCACCATCAGCAGCAGCAGCAGCAGCAGCACCATCCCGCCCGGAGCATCATCCCACGGCCGCGCTCCCCCCGCCGCCGGCAGAACGGCGCAAACCTGAGGGACAACACCCGCCACCCTCCCAGTCCCACTAAACATCTCGGATGATTTTTTTACATTTTTTTTTTTTTCCAGAGCGTGTTTTGCCTTTAAATCTCGTTTTTCGCGGCTTTTTTGGGGGGGGTGTCCCGCGTGGGGTCCCCGACGGCCGAGCAGAGCGCGCCCCCTGCCGGCCGAGGGGAGCTGCGCATCCCCCCACGCGTGTCCCGCCCCCCTTCCCTTGTCCCTCTGTCCCCTTGTCCCCCCGTCCCCTTGTCCCCCCCGTCCCTTGTCCCCCGTCCCTTGTCCCTTGTCCCCTCTGTCCCTTGTCCCCCTGTCCCTTGTCCCCCGTCCCTTGTCCCTCTGTCCCCTTGTCCCCCCGTCCCCTTGTCCCCCCCGTCCCTTGTCCCCCGTCCCTTGTCCCTTGTCCCTCTGTCCCCTTGTCCCCCTGTCCCTTGTCCCTCTGTCCCTTGTCCCCTCTGTCCCTTGTCCCCCTGTCCCTTGTCCCCCGTCCCTTGTCCCTCTGTCCCTTGTCCCCCCGGCCCCTTGTCCTCCCCGTCCCTTGTCCCCCTGTCCCTTGTCCCCTCTGTCCCTTGTCCCCCCTGTCCCTTGTCCCCCCCGTCCCTTGTCCCCCTGTCCCTTGTCCCCCCTGTCCCTTGTCCCCCCTGTCCCTTGTCCCCCCCGTCCCTTGTCCCCCGGCCCCTTGTCCCCCTGTCCCTTGTCCCCCCCGTCCCTTGTCCCCCTGTCCCTTGTCCCCTCTGTCCCTTGTCCCCCCCGTCCCTTGTCCCCCTGTCCCTTGTCCCCCCGGCCCCTTGTCCCCCTGTCCCTTGTCCCCCTGTCCCTTGTCCCCCCGGCCCCTTGTCCCCCGTCCCTTGTCCCCCTGTCCCTTGTCCCCCCCGTCCCTTGTCCCCCGGCCCCTTGTCCCCCTGTCCCTTGTCCCCCCGGCCCCTTGTCCCCCTGTCCCTTGTCCCCCCTGTCCCTTGTCCCCCTGTCCCCTTGTCCCCCCCAGCGCAGACCCTCAGCGCTGTTCTAATGCTTTTTTCCCCCCTTCACCCCTCCGGATTTGGGATTTTCTGGGGATTTTTGGGATTCTTTTTTTATTTTTTGGGGAGGATGTGCTCGCCTGGTGGGACTCTCTCTCTCTCTCTCCTCCCCCCCCCCCCCGCGCACACGGATGTAAAACACAGAGTTCTTCCCCAGCACGAGAAAAAAAGGAGCACCAAAATAATTTAGGTGGGGTTGGTTCAAATGCACGGGATGGCTCAGCCAGGATGGGTTTTCCCTGAATCCCCGTCAGTTCCCACCAAAACAGCGCACGGGGTCAAACAGCCACGAAGGGGTCACGGAGATTTGGGATGGGGCATCCCCAGGACTGGCACAAAGTATTTTGGAACACGGGGCAGGATTGGCAATGACTCCTTCTCATCCGTGGGGAGTGGGGGAAGATGTGGAAGCAGCAGATGGAAGCTGGGAGAGGGGGAGAATTCTTTTTCCTCACCCTTTCCATGCTCCACGGGCAGCAGCTCTGGGAGCCAGGAGTGCAAAGTCCAGCCAAACTTGAAAAATTAGTTTTAGATATATATACGATTATAAATAATATCTGTATTTATATATATAAATAATACAATTTTGTGGCTTTAAAAATAATCAACCAAAACAAAGTGCAATTTAGCATTTGGAAGAATTTTGGGGAGCACTGTGGCATGAGGACAGCTGTTCTCCCAAGGGACACACAGCAGGAATTCACCTGGGGAGCCTGAGAGTGTGGGGAAAACAAATCCTTGCTCCTCCTGGTCCCTTTGGCCAGGTCACGGTGGGAAATGAAAACCCGAACTTCCCCACTTTGGGTTTTCCAGTCCCTTCGTGTGCCAGCCTGGGGACAGTGACAGGCTCAAGGGGCACGGGAGGGGCTGGTGCATCCCACGGGAGATGCAGGGAGTTGTGTCACCCTCCTGCATGGAATAACCACAACATTTTTGGCAGCTCCTACATTAAAAAAAAAAAAAAAAAAAAAAGCAAACAAAACCCCCTGAATTTTAAATCTATTTTAGGGTCTATATTAATGCCACTGGACTTTGCATCTTGCTGAGGGCTTCTGCACAGCACTCTGCTTGTGCCACTCCCAGGTGAGGTTTATCCCAGGGGATTTGATGCTCACCTGGGCTGGTTTGAGTCCCATCCCTTCGCACACCTGAGGGATCCTCTATAATGAGCATTATTCCTACCAGCCACTAATCATTTTATTAGTCCTTGAAATCTATTTAGAGCACGATTAGAAGGGAAAAAAAAAATCTATACATATTTCCAGCCGAAAGCACATTTTAGTCCTATCCATCAGGGGAAGCGGCGCTCCGTGGCTCCCCTGACACCAAGGGATGCTCCGGTGCTCCGTGGAAGGATTTGCACCTGGATGTGCCCCCTCACATCACGACTCCTTGGGGCTCCAGCAGCAGGAAGTCACGCAGAGCCTTGGGCACAGGCAGCAGAGGGATGAGGGAATGGCACTGGCTCCCAAAACTGGTGCGGAGCGCGGAGCGGCACCAGTGCTGCAGGCACCGGGCTGTGCCTGCCAGCCCGAAAAGGGACTCGTAGAAAAGCTGGTGCTGCTGCAGAGAGAGGGGCAAGGCCAGCATCACCTCCTGGGCTCGGGCTCCTCCCGGCCGCCAATGAAGCTGCGGGTGTTTAGGGATGAGGATCTAAGGGAAAGGAGGGAAGGAGCCCAGGTGCGGCTATGGGTGAGGGGTCTGGGCACCGACACAGGGAACGGGTGGGGAAGGAATTCTGGAATTCTCCTGTGGAAGCACCTTGGGGAAAGCCAGCCTTGGGGAGGGTGCAGCAGCATCCCACAGAGAGCTGGTGTAGAAGAGACCCTGTTCCTGAGACAGGGAAGCAAAGCAGGATTGGGCTGTGCAGCCTCAGCCTTTCCTTAATTTGGGGGAAAAAAATCCTTTCTGCCATTCCCCAGAACAAGCTGAAAGCTTTATTTGCATTCCAGCTGTCCCTCACAGTCTGTGGGGCCAGGAGCCATCCCAAATCATCCCAGAGTGGGCTGGCCGTGCCTGTTGCACGTCCGAGGAGTTTCCCAAACCAAAACGAGTGATGTGGGCTCCTGCTGGGAAGTGCTATGGCTCCAGGGCCACTTCCAGAGGCTGAGAGTGGATTTTATGGCAGGTTGGGGCAGGGATGCGGGTTCTGAGGATGGTAGAGCTGAAGGGATGCAAACCTGGAGGGCTCAGGTGTGTGGGGCTGCTCTAGGCAATATTCCTTTTGATTTTTCTCTATCCAAGTGAAGTCTGGATGGGGGAAAAAAAACAACCCTGTTCTGTGGGGAAAACAAATCCCTGTTCTATGGGGAAAACCCAGCCAAACCAGCAGTGCTACCTCACCTGGAACACCTCCTCTGGCACAACCTTGGCCCACTCCTGGCAGACTGGGATTTGGGAGTAGGAGTTGAAGAGGACCTCGATGACCTCCGGCACGGCCGCGCAGGATCTCAGCACCTGTGCAGGGACAGTGTGAGGGCTCAGACAGAGAGGCAGGGCCACAGGGGGATAACACCCACCTGCTGCAGCCAGGGTTTGTCCCACCCCCACCACGCCCCAGGCTGGGATAGCCCCGTGGTGGGATCAGGCAGGTGTGGGGCTTCTCCTGGTGCGTTTTGGAGCTCTTGCTCCATCCCTGGAGCAGTGGGAAGTCCCACCCTGCTGAGGCACTTCTTCCTCTGGATGCAGCCCTTGCTCATTATTTACATTTTTGGCTTGTGCCTGACAAGGCAGGATAATATTTTCTTTACAGTTTGATGTAAAACCAATGGAACGCAGAGCCATGAGGCAGCTCCTGCGCCAAGCCTGTCTCTGGCATTCGCTAGGCAGGGAAAAATCTCTCTGGCTCCATCTTGCCCTTCTGCTGGGCCTTCACTCCCATCACTCCCCAACCCCACAGTCCCCTCTCCTTGCCAGGACTGGGGAGCTCTCCCTAATTCTCCCACCCAAAGCTCCCAACCGCAAGAACCCCGGTGCTGGGGGATCTCCGGGCGCCGTTCTGGGGCCGCTACCTTGACGAAGGCAGGGGGCCATATCTTGTGCGAGCCGTGGTTGAGCAGCAGCTGGACGGTGAGGTGGGGACGCAGATCCCCGCGGGAGGCAGCGCCTTGCAGGGCCCAGCCCAGCGGGGACACGCCGTCGTAGTCGATGGCGTTGGCGTCGGCGCCGCGCCGCAGCAGGAGCCGCGCCAGCTCGGCGTTGGCCGCCCCGCACGCCCGGTGCAAGGGGCTCCTCCAGCTCTCATCCCGGGCGTCCACGTCGGCGCCGTGGGCAGCCAGCAGCTGGAAAAGCTGCAGGGAGTCTTCGCCCACGCCCGGGGGATGCCCGCAGAGGATGCCCAGGGCCGTCTCCTCCCGCGCGTTGCGGGCGTCGACGCGCGCCCGGCGCCGCAGGTAGAGGCGGGCGTGGTGGCACAGACGGTGCCTGGCGGCCACGTGCAGGGCTGTGTCCCCTCCCGCCTCGCTCGGCAGCTCCACGGCCGCCCCGTGTCTCAGCAGGAGCTTGGCACACCTGCGGGAAGGTGGGAGGGACCTCCAGGATGGGGTCTGAGGAGCCATGGGGGATGGTGGTGTGGGCTGAGGGTGGAAGTCGTGCTGGAGATGGGGCTGTGGCACTCAGGGATTTTGGGAGGGAGCAGCACAGGTCGGGTAGGGTGGCACGGTGCCCTGGTGCCTTCCACAGTGAGGACAATGGTGTTTTGGACAATATCTCCCTCTGCCCCTTGACCATCCTGGACTGTCCTTAGCCATCCTGACCATCCTGACCATCCTGAACCATCCTTGAATACCATGACCATTCTCAACCATCCTTAACCATCCTTGACTGTCTTCAACTATCCTTGGCCACCTTGAGTGTCCTTGACCAGCCTCAACTATCTTGACTGTCCCAGACCATCCTTGACCATCCCTGACCAATCCTGAACACCTTGACCATTCTAGGCCCACTTGCTTGGATATAAAAATGGATTTTCCTTTTCCTTTTGAGGGAGAACAACCTGTGTTGTGCTCCTGGTCCAGAGGATTTTGTTTTCACAGAATCGCAGAATATCCTGAGCTGGGAAGGACCCACAAGGACCATGGAATCCAAGGGAGGAGCAACAACCTTTAACCACCCCCTGCC
This sequence comes from Cinclus cinclus, assembly GCF_963662255.1. Classification (NCBI taxonomy): domain Eukaryota; kingdom Metazoa; phylum Chordata; class Aves; order Passeriformes; family Cinclidae; genus Cinclus; species Cinclus cinclus. The sequence goes on along the minus strand of NC_085066.1, from coordinate 8,419,112 downwards.
TCTTTAATTCTCATCTAAAGCTCTTTTCTTTCAGCTCAGCTGTCACTGGAGCCTTGTGTGAGGTTCTGGGCTGACACAGAAGCAACACGATGGGGAGAGAAGTCCCATCCTGATCCTTCCAGCAGGAGGGATGGGCAAGAAGAGGAACCTCAGGGAGGAGGACAGCACCAGGATATTGCTTGTTTTTCCTGGCCCAGGGGGGGAAATACCAGCACTAAAAGAATGAGATAACACTACTAATAATATACGTGACTTTTTGTGGACCTGCCTCATCACCTCCCCAAAGATTTGCAGGGAGATGGGAGGATTTTCACTGTCCTTGGCAGTGCAGAATCTACAAACACCTCCCTGGGCTGCTTTTCCCGTGCATCTCAAGCCTGAATTTGCCAGGAAAAAAGCTCTGCAGGATCTTTTCCTGCAGCCTGGGCAGGTGTAATGCTCCCAGAGGTGCCAGAGGGTATTCCCCACGGATTCTCTCCTTGGGGTGTGGTTGCATGAGAGTGGATTTGGGTGGGGTTGTGCAATTCCCAAAATCCTCAGATCTTTACTTTCCAATTTCGTTTTTTACATTAGGATGCTGAATCCTTTTCTCAAGGAACGTTCTGTCTCCCTGAGGCTTTTTTGGTGCTTGCTGGCTGCTGTTGGAGATCACTCAGACACCCAGTCTCTTTTATTTGCCTTGTCCATCCTTATCAGGGAATTTGTAGCCCTGATTATAATTATTCTCTTGGGACTTCTAAGGAGTAGCTTAATCCTGGTGTTACAGGTAGCTCTGGCACCCTAAACTAACATATTCAGGGCAAATCAAAGGACCTTTCTGCAGGGAAAAATGGGGAAAAATATTGCTAACTTGGCTGCAAAAATACAGCAGCCTACCCCGTGAGAAAAATCCCCTTTTGTTCTGTTTTTCTTCTTTTTTGGAGGTAGATTAAATCATTCCCATCCAAAGAGGCAGCTGTGCCCAGAGACCCTGGGCACAAACATTGCCCTGGTTTGGGTGAGAGTGCCCAGGCTGAAGATTTCCACCTGCACAGCAGCACAGAGACATTATTCCTCAACAAAACCGGGAGCTGCATCCAGCCCAGCATCCTCACTGTGCCGTGGGGTTTTACCCTTACAGAGAATTCAGCCCTGGGAGCTCAGTTCCTCTTGATCTCATCCCAAATATTCTCCTGTGGAAATGCCATCCTTCCCAGAAGCTGCATCACATTTTTTGGTTACCAAGTTCCAAGGCTCACTTGCTGGAAGAAACCCAAGAAGCTTTATATTAAATTTTCCCCCTGGGGGCTCCTCCCTTGGCACAGAGGGAGTTATGAATAAGGGATGATCTCTTCCAGTGAATGGAAAAGGTGGGAGCCTGGGAGAACCACCTGCCTCCTGTTTGGATATCTGGGCATCAGCAGGTTCTGGGTAGATGCTCTTGTTAACCTTTGAAATCTCTGATCATGAATTCACGAGCTCCAAAACTTCGCCAGCTTTTCTGCCTTCCTGTATTTTTATTCACACCCTGGTTGTTGCCACCAGATCAGACGAAAATCCCATTAAATAAAGCCCAGAGATGGCTTGCTGCTTTTTAAAGGGCTCCTCTCCAATTTTCTGGGAATACTGAAAGAGTATACAGAGTTCAGCTTTCTGACAAGTAAGTTTGTTTTCCGTTCAGCCTGGTACCTAATTTTGACTAATTTAAACTCACTTCCAAGCCATTCCTAACCCATTTGCAGGTGATGAGCGATTTCTCCTTGCTTGGGCAAGTCACTTCTTAGGGTAAAGGAAATTTGGGATGGGCGGTGCTAGTTCTCCACCTTTGCCCTGCCCTGGGCTCCTGGATCAAATAGAATGGAAGAAAAATATTTGGGACTGACTTTTTTTTTATTATTATTATTTTTTCACCCATCAGAGAGTCAGGGCAGGATGTGCCCATTGCCCTCCTCAGGCCAGGATGGCTCCCAGTGGCTGGGATGTAAAATACCCAGCCTGGGAAATGGGATTTATTAGAAATGGGATGCGATGAACAACCAGCAGGAGGAGCAGGAGATTGGGGCAGCGAAGGCTGAGGGAAAATTCCGGTCCCAAAACCCCGCTCAGGCCCCAGTTTCCTTAAGGAGAAACCTCCTGTTTGTTTTTGCCTCCCGTCCCCGCGGTCGGAGCGAGGTTTATCTGTAAAAAGTTTCGTTTTGTCACGTCTTAGAGAGCAGGGCTGAACTTCTGGGCTCTTCATTTCTGCCTCAGGACCCATTTAGGAGCTGCTCCTCCCCAGCTTCCCAAAACGATGGCTCCAAGTGTGTGTTTATTTAGCAAGGCTAAACAGAGCAGAGCGTGAGCTTTAGCACTAGATGATGCTAAGTGCCGGCTTTTCAAATCCCTGGGCTTTGTTTTCCCCCTTGCAGTGCTGCTCATTTCCCACGGCAGGGGCAGTGTCCGGGCTGATGCTGGAACAGCTGGGGGTGCCTGCAGGGTGTCAGTCCCCATCTCCCCGGTATTTGGGAGCCTTGTCTGACCTTGCCAGGCACCTGCCTCCCTGCTCAGCTGCTGTTTCCTGCTCATTCCTCCCAGCCTGTCCCCGGCAGCCCTGCTGTCTGCTCCCCGTCCCGCTGCTCCTTATGGAGCCCCTTGGACACTGGCTGAGCTCCTGCATTGACTCATCCCATCTTTTATCCCCATCCCTCAGCTCTGGGGGCTTGGAGGAGGTGGGTAACTCTGTTTCCAGCTCCCAGGGTGAAGGGAAGGCTAGGAGAAGGGAATTGGTCAGCCTGGCAGCAGGGTGACATCTCCTTATCCCATCCCTTGGCTTCACAGAGCCCTCTTCCCTACGTGCAAGGCTGGAGAAGGGAAATTCCTCCCCAGGCAGGCTCTCCCTGGTGACGAGGGAAGCTCAGGGAGATCTGAAGGAGGACTCTACAGATGTTCAGCATCCCTTCCTCCCATGATGGGAGGCAGGAGCCGTGTCCTGCATCCCTGCCAGGCGCCTTCCCACTGCCCCACGCCTGCTCTCCCCTCCCCGCCGAGGCTCTTCCTCTCCCCCTCAATTATTTTTATTTTATTTTTTTTCGGGGTGCCAATAAAGGCAGGCTCCTTTAATCATCCCCAGCTTTAAGAGGGAAAAGGGAGAGCGCCAGGGAGAGAGTGCAGTGAATTTAGAGACTCATCTTACCCCACCATGTTAATTATCTCGGCTGTAAAAAAGAGGTCAAGGAGAGGAACTCTACTAAATAGGCCGACGTTGGCATGAACAGCTCCTAAAGTGAAGAAGGTAAGACTGAACTTTACTGGAACTTTTTTTTTTCCATCTCTTCAAAAAGCTCCTAGATTAAAGCTCTGATATCCTTTTTGTTGAAATCTCATGGATTCTGAAGCTCAAATGGCTGGAAGGAAGCCCAGATAATTTTTTTTTATCCCAGTCACTGAGAGGCTCAAAGGTTTTAAGTCCTGCCCCCATGGTGAATTGCCGAGTATATGGGAATACAGAAGAACCTGGCACATAGGTGTTCTGGCCATTGTTATCGAGAGGGAGAAAAATAAAATAGCTCTCTATGTAGGTCAATGACCTGCTCTTTGTTGTCAGTAAAAAATTAAGGATGACCTAAAATCTACTACTCAACGAAAAAAATAATAAAATAAAAAAAAAGGAGGCGAGGTAAAGTAGTCTCCCCCTAATCAAAGAGGAAATGTTTGTGTTACCCAAAGCTTGACCTTCTCAGTCTCTAACTTTAGCAAAGTCTTTACGATTGAAAAAGCAGTGGTCGAAACCTCAAACCCTGTCTGAAATGTCTATTAATTTTTGATCTTTCAAGGGAGTTGGCTCAGTTATTGTAGAAGCCCCCGTAGTGCCGGGCGCTGCAGTTAAGGGGCTCTCAGCATTTCCATTATAAAGCCCCAATATTCCAGGGCTTACAACTCAGCTGTTGCCACGTTGGGGCTGTCTGATCCCCTTGGTGGCTGTGCTGCCATCCCCCTCTGCCTTCCAAGGGAACAGAACATGCAAATCAGTGAGAACAGATCAGTTTTTATGTATATATATATATATAAATTTTTTTTTTTTCCAAGCTTGGAAGCAAACCAGGGCACCTGGATGTCTGTGGAGATCACCTGCATACCCTGGGGTGGTTTGGTCACCCCATCTCTTCAGGGGGAGAAGGCTAAAATCAGGGAAGCACTGATGTGGCTGGAGGATGAAGTTTAAGGCGTAAAGGGAACTCAGGTGGAGGAATTAAAGCCAGCTCTTGTTAAACACAGAGCTGCTTGTAGCATCCTCCCTTCCCCATCCTGGTCCTTGCAGCCCTCATGGCACCAAGGATGTATTGGATTCATCCCTAGATTTTTGGCTGAACCAGAAGCTGATTAATATTTGATTTTTGGTTATCTTGCAGAGATGCTTATTTATAAGCTGGGATCAAATCGTTCCCTCTCTGGCTGCTTCCCTTCTCCAGAACTCTCTCCCTGTGTCGTGGTCCATGATATGCTGGAACTTTGCTTTCACCACCTACTTCAAGTTAATCTTGCCTGCCTGGAGGGGAGAGGATTGAAGCCAGGCTGGCTTTTCAGGGAAGCTGGTGGAATTCACTATGGCCCTAAGAAGTTTCATCAGGATAATATCAAGTGGCTGAGCTCTTCAAAAAAAAAAAAAAAAAAAAATCCTGATTCCATATGTCTAACCATCCAGGCACTTAAAGTCCTACAGAAACATATTTTTCTCTATTTTCAAGGCAATTTTTATGCTCATCTGTGTGATGCTGATCCAGGGTCAGATGTGGGTGCACATGGATGTGGCCTGACTATGAACCGAGGTGGATCCATACGTGGCTTGTGTGGGGTGAGGGGGTGGGAGCATTGCTCCACATCCCATAGACCCATCCTGAGCATCTCCCGGGGGGCGTGTGCTGCATCTGGGATGCGGGACATACTGATTTTAGGAGAAATAGTCAGGAAAGAGGAGGAAACAAAAGCTGAAGCTGGGTTGCTCCTGTCCATGGCAAGCAGACTTAGGCTGTGCACCAAAGAAGACTTAGGCTGTGCCTGGCACCAAAATGTCTTTTTTTTTTTTTGTCTCTGCTGTGGCAGCTGGGATATCTGCGAGCACATGGGAAGCCTTGCCATGGACCACAGCATCTGTTTTGCTTCCCACAGGCAAAACTCCTGGGCTCCGTGCACAGAGGATGCTCAGCGAGGTTACCACGGAACCCCCGAACCATTTGGGTTGGAAGGGACCTCAAAGCCAAACTCATTCCTGCCGTGGGCAGGGACACCTCCCAGTACCCCAGGTTGCTCCAAACCCCATCCTTGGGCACTTCCAAGGGCAGTGGGATGCTGCTGGATGCCCTCTCCTTACCGCAGGGAGTCCTGGCTGGTGCAGAGGTGCAGCGGGGCCGTCCCCTCGTCGCTCTGCAGGTTGGGGTTGGCTTTGTACTCCAGCAGCAGCTCCACGCAGTCGCTGTGTCCCCCCAGGCAGGCCTCGTGCAGGGGTCCCTGTCCCCCCGGGGCCAGGTTGGGGTTGGCCCCACGGCGCAGGAGGTGCCGCAGGAGGTCGGGGTGGCCGTGGCGGGCGGCGAGGCACAGAGGGGTGCTCAGCTCCCGCCTCTCCTCCAGAGCCCACAGCCCTGTGGGACACAGGGATGGGATGAGCCCCCGGATTCCCATCCCCTGCCCAGCAGCCTGGTGGCTGAGCCAGCTCCAGACACCACTTTTCCTGTTTTTCTCTGTGAGGGATTTGTCTTTACAGACAAGCTCTGAGTCTGCTGGTAGATAAAACCAACACTGAAAGATTAAAGAAACAGCGAGATGCATTTCACTGATTGATGAATGGAAAAAGATATTTGCCTTTACAAACAAACTGTAGGATTGCTGATAAATGAAATTGGATATTGAAAGATGGAAGAAGCAATGGGGAAAAACTATGAATTTTAGAAGAATTAAAAATTAAAAGGGAGGGTTATACATTAGAGGGGAATCTCAGGTATCAGAAGTTCTGGGAAGTCTGTGCCTCTCAAGTACCTCAAAGGGGAAAGAGAGGGAAATGCAGCTGGGAAAATAGGATAAAAAGGGAGGCAGCATCCTCCAAAAATTTGAGAGATCCCAGGGGAACGTCCCCTGGCCTGTCCCTTTATTCAAATAAAGTAATGGGACTCCTCCGTCTCCTTTTTGGACATAAACCTCTGGTGTTTGGGGATTCATTTTCCTGACATCTGCCAGCTTTAGGTGGGGCTGGTTGCATTTGGTGGCTCTGACTGCAGCAGGCAAGAGGGGAAACAAAACTTCCTCGGTGTGAGCCCATCCAGAAGCAGGATTTTATGTGGAATCAGGTGGGCAAGCCAACGCCCTGCTGGCCACCAGGGCACACGGTCTTGTGTGCAAGTGGCTGGCAGGAGCTAAAAGGCAGCTCATGAATTTCCCAGGAAAGGAAAAGCTGTCTTTGCTGGAAGTGAAGGCACCCAAGCCAGGTGGGAGGTGATGGAGGGCTGGGCTTGGGATGTGCTGGGTTTGGGATCAGCCAGAGCCAGGAATTGCATTTCCCAGCAGCTCCAGGACCTCCTGGACCATTTCTTAGGCATGGTGCTCCATGAGGAGTATCACCTCAGGAGGTACCACCATCCTGAGGGCATCTTATCCTCCCAGATAGGACCATGAGGAATTTGGGCTGTGACCCTTCCTGAAAGCATTCCCAAGATACACAGTGTCTAATCCCTACCTGAAGAAACAATGTGGATGCATAGATTTTACACTTCCACTGGGTTAGTACATGCAGAAGAGAAGAAAATATTAAAAATTATGAGTATTAATGACCAGAACTGTGGGCTAACCAGAAACCTTGGGAACACTTAATAAACAGCTAAATGCACTGAACCTGTCCTGTTTAGGGTTAGTAAATACCCATTTATTTCATTTTCCCATCCTGGCCTTTAAAGGAAAAGTACCTGAGAGTCCATAAGAGGCTTGGCTTTTCACCTGCCACTCCAGCTCGTTCTTACTGATCTCAAAGACCAGGTTGACATCTTGGTGGTATCGCTCAGTCAGGACCTGGAGGGTCCTCAGGTCTCCCGTGATCAGGGCTGTGTAAAACCTGGCGATGGGAGCACGAGGTGGAGCTGCTAAGGGATGCTCCGGATCCAATCTGGAGGAAATCCTCAGCTTTCCTGTCACAGCTCCTGGTGACTTGTTCATTCCAGTGCTGCCCAGTGTGCAGGTCCTGGTTGGGGGGATAGCCAGGCTTTTATAGTTCATTGTTTCCATCCTCTTGGCTCATTGTCTAATTATAATCCAGTCCAGGCTCTGTTGTGGAATATTTATAACTCCAGAGGGGTTGGAGCACGATGGACAAAGGGTACAGTGAGGGTCAGGCAGTCACCAGGCCATGCTGCAGCAGCACCTCTTGGATTAAATTGCTGAACTACTTGGAGGCTCCAGCTTGGGACAGGGGTGTTTAGGCTGGGAGGAAAACAGTGAGTAGTGTTTAGGAAACTGAAAAAAAAAAAAAAAAAAAAGGGAAATTTAGTCAACTGCTGCCTGTTCATCCCCAGTAACCTCATCTGTGTCCTCTGAGCTCTGGGAGGTTTCTTCCCCACCCCCTCTATTTTCTTTCTTTCATGGTGGTGCTCATATGAGATTCCAGTTTTGTGGTTGCTCTTTGGAAAAATCTGGGCTATGTGTTCCTGGCGAAGCCTGGAGTGTTGAGATGTTCCTGCAGGGGTGCAAAGGCCAGGGAGGTACAAATCCTCCTGGGGCTTTGGCAGGGGGAGCTGCTCCCCCAGACAGTATAGGAGAGAGAAAGCATCCAGACTTCTGCCATGGGATACCAGCAGAGCTTTCCCTGTTCCCACTTCCCCAAGGCTCCTCTCCTCAAGGTCACAGGAGAAATCCATGGTGGGACAAGAATAGAGATTGGCATCTTGTGACTTGGAGGCTCTGGGTGACAAAGCCTCCCCTTGCCAGCCCTCCATCCACCTCTTAGGGGAATAAACCTGGTCAAAGCAGATTTTGGGATGTTAAGCCAGAGCTGGGACACTGCATGATTCCCTCTGCATGGAGTCAACCTGAGGCTGGGAGAAAATTTTGGGACCTTCCTGGGAATCCTGAGCATCCTGTGCTGCCAGAGCCACCTGAGGTTCCTCTGTGTGTGTCCTCAGCATGGCTGTGGTGACATTCACCTCTGGCCCTGGAGACTGTGGGAAGGGCATGGAGCCCCAAAAACTCCATGGTGTGTCCATGCAGGATGGGTTTGCTGAGCTAAGGGGTTCTTGGTGAAGGACCCCCCATAAGGTCCCTATTCATGGGAAGCAGCATTGGGAGCTAATTTGAGGCCACCCTAGGTGGTCATCTGTGTTTTCTCCTTCTTTTCTCCTTCATCTCAAGGCTGGCATTCCCACCTGGCTGTCCACAACCTCTCTGTTGCTTTGGAGCCTCCAAACCCCCTCATTTTTCTCTCTGGTTTTACCACTTGTTGCTGTTCTGCTCCACCCAGCCTTTCTGTGCCCATTCCCCCCTCTGGTATGAACTGAACCACCTCCTCCAAGCGCTGCTCTGGTATGAAAAACATCCTCGTTTATCCCCTGGGGTCCTTCAGCCAGCACAGGAGAAGGTCTGGAGATCCAGGGAGCGGCACAGACAGAGATCATTTACCTCAGGAGCTTGTCCTGAGTCTCGTTCCCACAGCCTGGCTTGCTTTTCCTCTCCTCTCATTAGCAGCCCTGTAATATTTTTGTGGTGACGTGGAGGAATCCTGCCTTCACATGTCCTTGCTCACACCAAAGGGGTCACCTTCCCCAGGCAGGGATTACCTCCCTGGGTAAATTTAGCAGGGAGTCCAGACCCTGTGGGTCAGACCTGGGCTAATTTCGTTATTGGGGGTGTGCATGTGTACGAGTCTGGTATTAAATTGCCCTTGAGAGCGTGTTGAAACACCCCGTGACCCTTCTCGATCAGAACCTATTTGCATATAAACACTCGAGTCTCAGGCCAGGATTAACTCGAGGCTGAGGGAGGGGCTTAAAAATAGCCTGGGACAGCAAGAGTGGAGAGAAAATGTCCCTTGGCAAACAAATCTCCGGAGTCTGGGCTCCTGCAAGCCAAGCCAAGCCAAGCCAAGCCAAGCGCTGTTTCCAGCCAGGAGCGCAGAGCGGTGTGGGGATGGAGCGATGCTGCTGTGGATTTAATGGGAACGCAGCTGCACAGGCAGGTGGGATTTACTGCAGAGAGGAGCCAGGACAGCTGGGGAACATCCTGGGCTTGGCCAGGAGCAGGGGCAGAACCCCCCGGCGGGGTTTGGAAGGAAAACGAGGGCGTTTCATCTGCTTGTAAAGCACTTGCTGTGTTGAGGCAGCGAGTTTGGATGGTGGAGGGAACCCCATGAGCCTCTCCTCTGGCACTGCTGTGCTGTAGAGCCTTGGGCACATCACCTGCCATCACAGCTTTGTGATCCCTGAGGATCTGATCCTGCGAAAATGAAGGCTGGGATCATCCTGCTGTGTCCTTACTTCAGCAGGGATGTCCCTGCACAGACCAGAGCTCCAGAAAGGGGTGAGGGTGAGCACTTGTAGCCTCGCCCTCATCAATCTCCAGCGCAGGGGGAGCGTCTTCCCCTTCTCCCCGTGCCCGACTCTTTGCAGAGCACACCTCATTGAACAAAACATTAAGCATTTCCCTTCCTCAGATCAAGTGTGTCTATTAATAATGGCTTCAATTGCCTGCTCCGGCTTCCCATTACCAGGAAAACTCATTCCTGGCACAGGCAGGAGCACAACACGCAACAGCAAAAGGTTTTAGAGAGAGCTCGTCCCCCAAGTTCAGCTGCCACGTAACTCACCCCTCACTCCGGGGAGATCTCAGCCCTCCTGGTTCCAAAAGCCACGAGGCTGTTTTGTTAAAACATCCAGGTGTGCACAGCCCCTGGCACCACCGCCCTGATTTACAGCTGCCCTCTGGCAGCAGGGAATGGCATTTTTATCATTATCATTATTATTTTTCCAGAGAGGTTTCCAGTGCAGTGCGGGAGCCTGCAGCGCTGCCTCCTCCGGAGTGGCTGATTTAAACCTTGCATTCCCTCCCAGCCCTTCCCAGATAACTTGGACAGGGTCCCTGTGATGGCAGTGTGCCCCCAGCACCCCACGGCTGTGGGACTGAGGGGTGGGCAGGCAGGATGGCAATGCCCCCACTGCCCCAAACCTACCTTGGAGCGATGTGAGGGCAGCTCTCCTGGGTGATGGGCACTCATCCCCCCTGGATCACCATCCCTGGCCGGGCAGAGGGAGGCGTGATGAAGTTCAATGCCTTCTCTGTAGGAGCCAGGTGCCACCTTGCAAAGAGCCACCCTGCCCCCGGCGCGTCCCCACGTTTATATTTGCAGCTCTCCGTGTGACAACACTGCCCAGTTATGCGGCTGGGTCAGGCTGTGGGATGAGCCCCTGCCAACACACCCGTCCCTGTCCCTGTGCCTGGGGAGGGGGTCATGCCTTAAACCCCACCAAAAATACTTTTGCAGATGCTGCTGCTTAGCTCTTCTTTAGAAGCTGCTGCCCCGGTGAAATATAAACTCATGCTGAAACTGCATTGATTTTGTCCAGTTTTTATTGGAAATTAGATGATATTTAAGCATTTCCCTTTAACAGCTCTATATAATATAGAAAGGTCCTGTGCTACAGTTAGTTTATAGTGGCCCACCTTTGTCAGATATAAAAAATTCAATAAACCCCTCCCCAATAAACCCCAGTTATAACTGCACCACTTTCCTTTTTCCCTTCTCTTTCCCCATCAATTATAAGAATAATAATAATAATTAAAAATAGCTCTTAGCTTAAGTAAAAATCCAAGGCTTCCCTTCTCCCCACCTCCCTGCTGAAGAGCTGCAGCTGTGTTAATTATCCTCTGGGAATTCAGTCCTGGGGCACATCCTCTTTTAAATGTGGAGCCCTCCCAGTTATTTAACCCCTGAGTTATGTGCTCATGGAATGTCACCCTGTGTGCCGGGCTGGAACACCAGCTCGGGCTGACCTTCCATCACACGTCTCCCATACAGTGTCAGGATCAGAGGCTCCTTGTAGGGTCCATAATGTGGGATTTCCTCCTGGGATGGGAGAAGCCAATCTGTGAATTGCCTCGTGTCACCATCACCACTCACAGACTGCCACTAAAAAGGATTTATAAAGGATTACAAGGTGAGGACACAGCGCTGGGCATCTCAGGACTCATATCCTGGTCCTTTATCCCTGACTTGAGGGATTTGAAGCAGATTCACCCCATTCCTTAACTGGAATTCCACCACTGTCATGGCTATGGGAGGTGGAAGCAGAGGAGCTGGATGGCCACCACGAGCTTCAACAAGCCCTTGACTTGGTTTCACGTCATCCTGAGCTGTTTAGCTCCTGAGCACAATTAGTTTTTGACACCTGAAAGCACCAGGCAGTTGTGGAAGTTATTTATGGACTGGAGGATGTTTCCTAAGCACACCCTAACTAGAAAGTTATGGACATAATTGCTTGCCCTCTGGGATGCAGAAGAACAAACCCAGCTATCCCGTGCTGCCTACACCCATTTCTGGGGGATTGATTTATCCCTTTCCACTGGACACATCAGAACTTGGCCTGTCAGTGTTAATTAGTGGGGCCTTGGCTTGGTTCATCAGGGCTCCCAGCTCTCCTGGAGCAGCTGCACTTTCAGGAGGGAACCACCTGGTTTGTGCTGGGCTCTGCCCCCATTCCTGCCCCTCTTCCCATCCCCGGTGAGGCAGGGGCTGCTAATGACATATTGCGGTGTGGTGGGAAGAGCAGCTGCTCGTTTGTCACAGCAGGACTGGCAATGTCAGCACGTTGTCCCCACTGCCACCCTCTGCCCTCCCACTCTGGATGCGGAGGAGCGAGGGGCCAGGACTTCGGGGTGCCCCTGATGGGTGAAATGTGGTGTCACCAGCAGGGCAGGGACACCCCGGGACCGGGAGATTTGAGGGAGCAGGGATGGGTTTGTACATATAAAATGGAATGGTGGCTCAGGGCAGGACCCTGCTTTAGGGTTCTGGGTGGGTCAGAAAGGAGGATCTGGCAGGTTTTGGGACCGTGTGTTCCACACCAGCGACCCTTGGACCCACCCACGGGGGGGATGTGGGGACCACCACTACAAGTTTCCATCGCCCTTGGAAACTACTCCAACCCCCAAATCCCTGATGCCTTCTAGCACTTCTCCCTGCCCAGCACCCCCTCCCTCCCTGAGAGACGTTTTGGGATCCGAGTGGTGGCATTTGGGATGGAGCCGAGTGAGTAATTAGAGTAATTATGGGTGTAGCCTCACAAATTTTGCGCTAATGGCTCGTTTGCATGATTCCCCTCTCCTGCTAATCTCCCAGCCCTTTCACTGCTCCCATTATTCCTGAAGAGAGACAGGATTGCACCCAGGCCTTAACCTCTCCTCAAACTTTCACTGGGGCTGAGAGCCCTAAAAACTCCTTACAAATCCTTTTCCCACAGGAGCCCACCATGCGCAGTCCAGTCTTATTAGCTGATAGCTTCCCTCGCTGTCCAAATAGAATTTATTTTATTTTATTTTTATTTCCGGAGCTTGAGTTATTTTTACTGACAAAACCAAAATCCCCCTCCGCTGGTGGGCAGGCACAGTGGCTTCTCCTTGCTGCACAGAATTCCACAAATTATGTAGTGCCTGGAGTGGGAATACTTGTCCTGGGAGGGAAGCAGGGTATTTGGGTTTCCCATTGACATATGTCACATTGAGTGGATAAAAAACAAACAAACAAACAAACAGCCTTGGACCCAGAATTACTTTTTTTTTTTTTTTTTTTTTTTTTTTTTAATGGTTTCTGGAAGCTAAAGCAGTGCTGGAAATCCTTTTGCTTCCTGCTAACCACAGCCCTGCTATATCCATGCAGAAGCTGTGGCCCTTCCAGGACATGAAGGCGAGTTCCTTGAGTTTTCTTTTCCCTGCTGCTGGGACCTGGCTCTCTTCTCCGGGCTCTCCTTGCTGCAGTTCCTTGTTTGCTGTTGAGAGGAATGAGGGATTTGTCTTTACAGACAAGCTCTGAGTCTGCTGGTAGATAAAACCAACACTGAAAGATTAAAGAAACAGCGAGATGCATTTCACTGATTGATGAATGGAAAAAGATATTTGCCTTTACAAACAAACTGTAGGATTGCTGATAAATGAAATTGGATATTGAAAGATGGAAGAAGCAATGGGGAAAAACTATGAATTTTAGAAGAATTAAAAATTAAAAGGGAGGGTTATACATTAGAGGGGAATCTCAGGTATCAGAAGTTCTGGGAAGTCTGTGCCTCTCAAGTACCTCAAAGGGGAAAGAGAGGGAAATGCAGCTGGGAAAATAGGATAAAAAGGGAGGCAGCATCCTCCAAAAATTTGAGAGATCCCAGGGGAACGTCCCCTGGCCTGTCCCTTTATTCAAATAAAGTAATGGGACTCCTCCGTCTCCTTTTTGGACGTAAACCTCTGGTGTTTGTGGATTCATTTTCCTGACACTGTCGCTTGTTTTGTGCTCTGGTGTTGCCGTGGCTCCCTTCACCCCTCCCCATGTTTCCGTGAATCCTGGCTGCCTTTTCCCACTTGGGAAAAACGAAGCAGGGTAAATCTTAAAACAATAAAAGCTGGAAAAGGGCATTAGGAAATGCTGGTTTGGAGCTGCCCTCCTGGGAAGGAAACAGCTTCATTTTGGGCTTCTCTCCCCCTTTGCTTCTGCGTGCATTTAGTTGTATCGTTAATGATGATTTTCTTGTTAATTCGAGCAACTTGAAGCACCAAAACTTGTCAGGAGAGGAGAATCCAACCTGTAGGAAGCTGCATGGTTTTGTTTGGAGAGGCGCAGAGGAGATTAGGGATGGGATAAGGAATTTTCTAGAGAATTAGGAAAAGTTGGAAAGGATGTGGAGTTGGCATTTCCATGCTCTTTGGCTTTCAGGCTGCTGGGCAGGTGGGTGCAGAGCCTGGCAGTGCCCTGCCCCAGGCTGGCACCTGGTTTGGGGGTTTGGGGTGGGATGTGGTTCTCTCCTTGCTGGCACATCCCCTGGGGTTTTCCCTGCTGTGCCAAGAAAAGGGATTTCAGCCCAGGGCTGTAATAGCCCCCAGGTGCTGTCCAAACCCGAACAAGAACCCCAGATGATTTGGGGATTTTATGCAGCTTGTTATCTTAGGTGTAGGGGGTTTAATTTTTTTTTTTATTTGAAATCCCAGCACGAAATAATCCTCTTTTTCTGGTCGGAATAGAAATAGATTGATGCCACGAGGCAAAAAAAAATATAATAAAATAAAAGGCAGCTCTACCCAGTGCTGCGCTGATTTGCAAGGCTAGTGAGAGACTACAGAAGGCGTTTTCAAATAGACTCCGATATTTTCAGTGCTTGAAGAGGGCCCGACTACATGACACCTTTTTTGAAGCCCTGATTTACAATGGCCCCAGGCTGAGTGCATTATAATTTGCTGCGAGAAGTTCCAAAGTCGCAGTACTTTCAATAATGAGGAGAGAAACCCTAATACGGGAAGACTTTTTTTTTTTTTTTTTTTTTTTTTGGCATTGTGTTCAATGAAAAGCTAAAAATGTGCTAATTTGTAAGTCCTGTTGTGGTAGTGGCATCGGAGGCTTTTGAAATGCGTTACTGACTTGGGGAGTATTAAGGAAAAATGACATTTTGCTACTAGCAGAAAAGTCAATTATAATGTTTCCACACTTTAGAAAATTGCTGATGCAGGATGGGAGTTAATAGAACAGTCAGCTTCACTTTGTGTTACTGGATTTGGGGAGTTTTGCTGAGAAATGTCGGCTTGTTTTTTAATTCTGATGGCAACCTCAATAATGGGCTGCCACGGGTGCTGTGTGGCTGGGACTCCTCTCAGGGAGGGTGTGATGCATTGCCTTGGGTTGTTGCCACCTGGAGCTGGTCCCTGTGCCAGCCTGGCACGCTGCAGCCTGTACAAGAGCAGGGAAAACCAGCGTCAATAAAGATTCAGCGTTCTGCAGTCGCTCTGATCCCTCCCTGGTGGGGCAGGAGCGCTGAGCCTGCTGCACTTTGCAAAAGAGCCCTGATCACTTATTTAAAAACATTTAAAGCCAGAAACAGGAGGAAAGAGCTCTCCTTCCCCACTGTGCTCTCGATGGAGTATTTCCTCCTCATCTCCTGGAGAAGAAACAGCAGAAGACTTTCTGTGATCTCTTGAGGAAAAGGGGGTGGGAGCCCTGGGACACTCACTGTGCTTGCCAGAGAGTTTTAGTGCTGCTGGTGAAAACCCCAGTGCTGGAGCAGTTTGCTTTCAGGCAGGCAGGGGCAATCCCAGTAATCCCATCTCTGGATTGGTACAGCTGAGGAGGCAGAACAGCTCATGCTCATCTATTCCCAACTCTCTGCCATGGGCAGGGACACCTTCCACTGTCCCAGGCTGCTCCAAGCCCCAGTGTCCAACCTGGCCTTGGACACTTCCAGGGATCCAGGGGCAGCCACAGCTTCTCTGGGCACCCTGTGCCAGGGCCTCCCTACCCTCCCAGGGAGCAATTCCTTCCCCAGAGCCCATCTACCCCTGTCCTCTGGCAGTGGTAAGTAATTCTCTGTGCCCTGTCCTATTCCAAGTGTAGGGCTGTATTTAAAGCACAGTAAAATCTACAGGGCAGGGAAATGCCAAGACTTTATTTCTTCTGCTCCCCCTTCCAGGTGTTCCAAAGAGGGGCTCCTGCTTGGTGTAGCTCAAACTGGGAGATGGGGGAGTGAGCATGAAGACTTTTATAGAAAAGTCATGTCATATGTAGTTCTCCTGGGTTTGCAGGAAGCAATTAAGCCAATTAATTTATTGGTAAATTATCTGATGATGAAGTAGGAAATAACTGCAATGAAACACTGACATTCACATTAATACCAAATTAGTTACTGTATTATGACTGTTCTTACAATGAATGCCCAGTAATTTAATAGTAATGGGACATTTAAATAATTTAGCTGATAATTCTCTAGATCACTTACATATATAAATGAGCATGACAGCTTCTCTCAACTTTGCTGCTGCTGCTGGATTGCCTCCACACCAAGAGGCAGAGCAGCCTGGCCCCCTCTTTGCTGTCCCTCGGAACTTACCTTTGGCTGGGTGGAAGAGGCAGGATTTTTCTCCTCCATCAGACTGTGGGAATGCTGTGGCTGGAAAACTGAGTGCAGTTGTGCTGGGCTTAGCAAAGCCACAACTTTCTTACCTCTTTCCATGAAAGATCTCTGGGTGGAGATGTTGGAGGAGCATTTCTAGAGGTGTTCCTGCGAGAGCCTCCCAGTGGGAAGGATGTTGGAGACCCAGCCAGGGCCACTTTGTTAAATAATTCAGCCACTGACATTGAAATTACTCTGTGTGCTGGCTCTGCTTGATGCAGCTGCTTAATTCATTTTTCAAATAGCTGCACACTCTGTAGTAATAATTATAAACAACATTAAAATTGCTCCTCGTTCTTCTGTCCCTGTCCCTACAAGAAGCCTTTCCTGAGGAGAGCAAGGGTTTGGCAGCCCCACGGGACAGAGGGTTTCTGTTTTATGGGATAGGTTGAGTTGAAGGGACCCTAAATCTCATCCAGTTCCACCTTGTGCCATGAGCAGGGACACCTTCCAGTATCCCATGTTGCTCCCAGCCCTGTCTAGCCTGGCCTGGGACACTTCCCCACCACTTTGTCACCTCCTGCATGCACGGAGCTGTTTGTGGTTAAACAAGCTGTGGCTTCTAGATCCTCACAGAAAGAAATAAATGCAAACAGCCACCAGTGCAAGCTACACTTAAAGGACAAATCCCCTGGTGGTTTTTCCCCATGAACTGGCGAATATTGGGCAAAACCTGCAGGTTTGTGCAGGTTCAGCATCCTCCCTGCACGGGCTCGATGTTACGCCCTGGAGATGGATGTTGCCAGTCAGCTGCTTTTACTTTGCTCTGGAGATTGCAGTGAAGCTGCTGAAATATGAGTTAATGGGCTTGCTTACATCCTCCTGAAATGTGGTCTTTTCATCACATCATGCCGTGCTGTCAGACCTGTTGTGGGGAGGAGGGTTCTGCTGTCGGCAAGATTGAGGGCAGAATTATCCAAATTAGTTTCCTTGCGGATGAGAGCAGAGATGAGGGGGTTTTAAACACAAGCCCTGTCACCTCTTTGGAGAGCCTGGCTTTTCTCCTCAAGGATGAAGTTAAAAGTACCTTATTTGATAAAACTAGGGTGTGCTGCTGATTTTGGGGAGCCAGCAGCTTGCTCCAAAGAACAAGGACTGTAAAAGCTAACATTTGTAGCCGTGCTGTTGCAGTGGATTAAACCCAAGGGGGTTTAATCCAGCTCATGGGGTCCCCTGTGTGGGTCATGTGGGGATTCCAGCAGCTGGATTACTGCTGGGAGAGCTGGAGGAAGGGCTGGTGTCCATCAGAAATGTCCTCAGGGGCTGCACGGGGGAGGTGTAACAAGAATTCCCTCTCTTACTGCTTGGACCTCCTTGGCAGGGCTGGAGGTGCAGCCTTGAGGTTGGAAGGGTGAAATCATGGGGAGCCCTGTACCAGACAGTAAAATACAGCTAGAAAGAACAAAAAAACCCCCAAACTGAGGTAGCTCTATCCTATATGCTGGGATAGCCTCCAGGGAGAAAATTCCTTTTATTAACCAGACCCATCCGGTTCTCTCCATTACACAGAGTGATACAACTGCTCCAATAATTTTTTTGTGCAGTTAGTTACACCCAGGAATCCTCCCAGGCCTCTTTTTGTTAGTGATTCCTGTTCCCAGGAGTGCTTTTTTCCATTTGGTTTCCTCTTAGGAGCTGGAGGGGTTCAATATCATCACTTCCCAGCAGCTTCCTCCAGCAGTGCTGCCCAAGTTGTACCTCCCAGGCTGTAGGTACAGGCACAGGGAGGTTCCTCAGCTCTCTGGGGGTGTGGGACGTGTATTTCCAATTACCTGTTGTCAGGTCCACACAGGAATTCTGTGATCAGAAGGAAAAAACAGGTGTTTGTGGCTCTTACTTACAGTATGATCCTGTGCCTGACATGAAGGTGGTACTGGCTCCATCAGTGTCCTGTAGGATGTACCAAAGCTTTAGAGTGTTGGAAGCCCTCCTTATAAATCCTTTGCCCTCAAAATTGCTGATTTGTGAGCAAACAAGGTACATTAAACAACAAACTCATTGCTGTTTGTGCAAACAAGCTAATTAGGCATTATTTTCTATGGCAAAATAGATTAAAAGGAGATTTTGGTGGACATCCACCCAAATTAGCATGTAGCTGCTTTGCTTTTTCCTGCTGGCACCCACATACATGAATTAGTCCATGCTAAGGCCTCCAAAGGTGCAAGTGCTGTTCCTCCAGCAGCTGTGTAAATATTGGGCTTGTGGTGGATGGCACGAAGTGCCTCCTAATCCATCCCAATTAAAACGCAGTCCATATAGCTGTAATAGTTTTATTGAAGACTGTAACACTTTAGACCCACAGATATATAAAGCAGTTAGTTTTATAAAGCATATACGATATTAAAGTAATGAAAGACATTAAAGTGACATCAATTTTTAAGGAGAGTTACTTGCCGAAATAAATTAGTATGGCCTAAAAGTTGATGGCATGTTACAGGCCTGAGTAATGAACCCTTCTGCTCCCTAAAATCTCTTAGAATAAATAATTCTTGAGCAAGTCAGTGCTCATTAACTCTTTGTCCTCTGAGAGCTACATGTTACAGCTTGTCTAATTTTTTTTTCTTTTTAACTTTAAAAATTCATTCGGGGAGGAGTTCTCTTCCCTGGAATACCTATAACTCGAGGAGCATTAATCTGCCATGTGAAGTAGAGATGTGATTGGGTAGGGCCAGGTGAAAAATCCTCGAGGGAGTTACTTTTTCCCTTTTCCTTTCTTCCCTTTCTTTCCTTTTTTTCCTTTTTCTTTTTCTGCTTCCTTTGCTGCCAGCGCTGCGCTCCACGCTTTCCCCAGCGGGGTTTTGGCATACCAGGCCTGGAGAACCAAAAAGCATTTGTATGTTTTAATAAAATTTAAAAAAAAATTAGAAAGAAACAAGGCAAGACAGACCACTTAAACATTTTACTACTATAACAGAACATTCTTTTAAAAACCCAAACCTCTTAAAATCCAGGCTGGCTGGTAGAGAAGCCAAAATAAAACCCTCAGATCTCTTGAGAACATTATTATACCAAGAAGTGCAGCAATTGATCGAGCTGAGTCTCATTAACATCAATACTTAGCTGGGCCATTTGTGTTGCTATAGTTATGGAAATGTTAAATTCCACGTTCAACCCTATTTCCAGAGAATATAGCTCTTGTCAGAGCTCCCTCTGCTCCAGACTTGGCACCAGACAAATCATCCCCATCTCGTGCCTCCACAAATCGATCCAGACAGCTTTGATTTCCATGAGGGAGCTTAGGAAGCAAAACAAACCCCGAACATTAAGAAGCTGTTTATTGCTTTCAGATGCCTGTTCGAAGGCCTGTGACTTGTAAATGATTCTGGTGGAGTTGCTCTGCAGGCCTGCCCAGCTCCTGGGCTGTGATGTCAGGGAGGCAGCTCGAAGCTGTGTGAGAATGATGTGAAGTGAAGGAGAAGGGGAGGCTTTAAAGTCAGCTCTGCGTAGGACGTACAAGAACCTTTCTCAATAAAGTTCTGCCTAAACCAGAGATTCAAATTCTGCCAGGCATTGACCGTGATGGATA
This sequence comes from Cinclus cinclus, assembly GCF_963662255.1. Classification (NCBI taxonomy): domain Eukaryota; kingdom Metazoa; phylum Chordata; class Aves; order Passeriformes; family Cinclidae; genus Cinclus; species Cinclus cinclus. The sequence continues at coordinate 8,399,465 of NC_085066.1, read as the reverse complement.
AAATTCCTTCCTTCTTGACCATGGGCTGCTATTTAGTGCCACATCTCTGCCTTCTCTACCCATGTCATCTCTAACCTCCCTCTCAACATGGCATCCTGAAAAGTCTGCCTTTTCCATCTGATCCATGCCAAATCCTGCTTCCAGCTTGAGCCTGCTAAGGCATCCCTGAAGAATTTGCCTTGTCCAGTTGCCCAGTGTGTGTTACAGGAAGAGAAGCTGGGAGAAGAGGTTTATGGAAGGAAAACTCAACATGTTTCTCTCCTGACTGCCGATGGTCCTCCTTCGGTGTCATCTTTTCAAGAGCTTCTTCTGTGCCCTGGAAAGGCTGATGATGACAGGCACCCTGCAGATAAATACTGCCAGCAGGTGGCTGACAGGGTCAAACACCCAGCTGGCTGCTGGACACTGCAGTTCTGCTTTAATTATCTGAATTAGCTGAGCACCTCTCCTCCAAAAACCCTGTCCTCATCGATAAAAACATCCTCCAGCCTTCTGTGTGCCCACATCTGGGCAGGGCATGAGTGGTGGTGGGCAGGAACCCCGTGGCTCTCAATGAAGTTGAATTTTGCTGCCTTAGTCCCAGGCCAAACTATTCCTGGTTTTGGGAGAACAACAGAGCTGGGATGTGAGCAAACAAGGTACATTAAACAACAAACTCATTGCTGTTTGTGCAAACAAGCTAATTAGGCATTATTTTCTATGGCAAAATAGATTAAAAGGAGATTTTGGTGGACATCCAAAGGGCTGCTTCTGGCCCTTCCCATGAGAGGGATGAGGTGGTGATTGTGAGTTTGGGCTCCAGCAGGAATTGCCTTTCCCTGACAGTAGCTGAGGGAAGCAAGGAGAACCCAGTGATGTCTCTGGCCCTGGATGAGAATCCACGAGTCCACAGGGATTTTATTTTCCCCTCAGTCCTGGGTGTAACACCCTGCAGATCTTAAGTGGGAGGTGGAGAGAGTAGGAAAACTTTGCCAAGAGCTTTCTGGGAGCTTGGTGGGGTGGGAAGAGTTGTTTGGTGGGGTGATCATCTCCCTGCCAGCCCTGGATCACTGGGAAAGGACTCAGAGGCATTTGGCAGGAGAAGCCAAGAGACCTGGGATGTCTCTGTTCTCTTCCAAATTCTTTGTGCAAATATTTCAGCACGTGAAAGTAACTTTTTGTCTCTTTAACTGGTGTAATTGTTCCATGAGATGAATGAAATCAGCTCTCCAGACTAAAATAAAAGTCCATTTATCACCAGTATCTGAACTGGGGATGGAAGTTCCTGGCAGCAATGACTGATCAGAGTTAAAATACTTGGTTTTTAGAGGAATGATTTCCACAGGCTTTGGAATGGGTTTTCTTAGGCATTTATGTGGGTGCCATATCCCTGGAAGTACTCAAGGCCAGGTTGGATGGGGTTTGGAGCAACCTAGTCAAGTGGAAGGTGTCCCTGCCCATGGAATGAGGTGGAACAAGGTGAGATTTAAGGTCCCTTCCAACCCAAACCATTCCATTATTTTGGTCCAGTCACTACCAGGCAGAACTGGTGTGGTTAGCTGGCTTTGCCTCCCAGAAATCCTTTCTGTGTAATGATTTGTATCAACCACCCTGGTGCACTAATTTATAATTTCAAAAAAAGTAGATGTGCAGTTGGGGCAGAAATCTGAGTAAATGGAAGGGAGAAATCACATTGTCACAAATTTTGCATTATTTATATTCATTTTGGAACACTGGCAGAATATAAATGTCAGACTGGGAGATTCATGCTTTCAGGGAAGAAAAATCAAAGATTCATCACAAGGCTAATCTTCACTTTGAACACAGTGTTTTAGCTGCCCTACTTCCACAAGGGACAAAGCAAAGCAAGGGAAAGGTCCAGGAATGGCAATGGTTACAAGCTTGGGAAGAGGGGCTTCTGTGTGAGGAGAGATGAGGACTACTGGAGTTAATTAATGCACAAGGCTATTTTGACAATCCTCTTCCCCTGTGCCATGTCACAGGTGCTGCAGCAAGGCTCCATGACATTTAAGGGAAACAAAATTCCAACAGATAAAAGGAAATACTTTCTTAAGGGCTGTAATTAATGTAAGGAGATGATTGCTTTGGGATGCTGAGGACAGGATCATTTGAGCTGTGTTCCAAATGAAGAGCTGCCTGGGCACTTTGTGCTGTACAAAACAGACCCATTTCAGAATGACTGAGATAATATTTTCAAGTTAAACTCACACTAAATACTTGCTCTCATGTTTCAGGGTACAAATGGATTACTACTTGGAGCTGGGAATGATGGACTATTTTTTTTCCCCTTTGCTGTAACACTGAACCATTTGCCTTTCTCTGAAGAGAGATATTGGTTTAGTGAGGAAGCATGAGGAAAAAAAAAAAAAAAGAGGAGTAATTTGCCAAAATTCACAAATGCTGCCTGTGTTGAGTGAGCCAAATGGCTCTAAATGGAAATTGAGAAATATGCACTATCATTAGGACAGCAGTGGAAGAAGCCTTGGAGAAAGCAGTGAGAATCAGCATCCTGTTTGTGTTGGGGGATTCAAGGAGCAGGACAACAAGGAAACCCTTCAGCCAGGAAAACTGGGGGGTTTATAAGCAGTAGAAAATATTGGGGGTATGGGATGGGGAAAGCTCTTTTGGGATCTCCTGGAGCAATACAGAGGTCTTACCTCATTTGGAGCCCCTGGTGTGGGCTGCCTGCAGCTCCTTGGAGCACAGCAAGGTTCTCTGCCCAGTGCCAAGGATTTAGTAACATTTATCAGGCTTGAAGGTGATCTGTGGATATTTGAGAGGTGTACAATCACAGAACCACCATCCCCTGCCATGGGCAGGGACACCTTCCACTATCCCAGGCTACTCCAAGCCCCAGTGTTCAACCTGGCCTTGGACACTTCCAGGGAGCAGCCACAGCTTTTCTGGGCATCCTGTGACTGTGAATAAAATACAACTCAAATGCTCTCAGTTTTGCCCTCAGGATTTTGTAGCCCTGAGGGCAGGAAGAGAAGAGGGATGGAGCTTGGGGTAGGAATTCATTTATTTTAAAGCCTGAAATGAAAATGTTTCAAGAAGTTCTTGTTTGAACTAATTGAAGAGAAGGGCTTAGATTTTGATCTCTGTGTGGACATTGGATGGCCAGGTGTTTTGCCTTCTCAAGTTGATATATCCAGGCGTGATGAGCACCTCAGCTCTGGGAGGGAAAAGGACAAATGCATGGAATGAATGGCCCCTGTGTGTTTTATCCATGTACGTGGAGGCCATTCTGCTCAACATGAGCAGCAGCATGTTCACCAAAGCACCCTGCCAGTTGTGCTGCCAAAATAAGGACTGGTTTGGCACATCCCCAGTTTGGGGGAGATGGGATTTGGTGCTGTTGAGCCCTAAATCATCATTCAAAGAGTGAGGTGCCAACCCACCAGCATAGTGAGCAGGTCTGTACATCAAGTGTGGCTGGACATGACAGGGAATGGTAAGAGAAGTCACCTGAAACGTTTCTTCCTCCTCTTTGTACACAGGGTCATGTCTGGCCAGAGAAGTGACAAACTCAGAAGTCCTCAGCGGCTTCCTGGCCATCTGCAGCAGCCTCAGCTCAGTCAGCACAGTGTGCACCACATCCACAAGGTGTCCCTGGGTGAAGCCATCTGACACCTGGGCCAGGCAGTTCAGGTTCACCAGCTTGGTGAGGGCCCCACCACTCTGCAGGATGTAGTGCTTCCATAGTGCTGAGCATCAGAACATGGAAAAGAGACAGAGTAAGGACAGAAATTAAAAGAAAGCAGGAGAAAGATATTTCATTATTATTTATTTTGAAACTGAAAGTAAGAAAATAAGGACTACAGATCAGGAAAGCCAGGATTCAATTTTTTTTTGTCTGTGCTTTCCTTCATGTTCAGATTTGCAGCATTAGGGACATTAGGCCCCTGTGTGTGTTTTTAAACCCTTATTGATAATTTTTGGCCACCACTCAGTGCTTTTCAGCAAGTCATTAAGGACACATAGAATGGGGTGGGTATGTGTGTAAAATGAAAAGAACTGCTTGTGTGTACACAAAGAACCTGTCCAGTGTTCCCATTTGGATGTACAGAGTACCTTTATTTTAGCCTGTTTTTATTTCTCTGACCCTCATCACAGCTTATTGCTGCTGAACTAAGGGCTGCTGGGGGGACTTCATGTCCCAGAGGCTCTCAGCTATGCAGGCACATGTTGCAAGGTGCAAATTTTCTGTGACTGGGGTTTTGCTTGTTACTTGAATGGTGAACCTGGTTGTATCTTTCAGCTGTGAACTTCTGTAATGTGATTGTTTTCTTTGGGGTTGTGAAGTGGCTGAGATTTTGCTTTCAAAAAATAGGAATAATACCAATCTTTCAACTTATGTTAAGTAAGGATCTGTTTCAGAGAAATTTAGGAGAAATTTGATGTTGTTTCCTCAGGCTTTGCTTTAAAACATTATGTAGAAATATTTGGAAAAGATTAGGAGAGGTTAAGAAGTTTCTTGAATGAGACATTTTGAGTGTGGTTGTGCTTGAATGCTCAGATTTAGCAGGAAGATGTTGGGTGGAGGTTGATGCTGCTGCAAAAGCTGCCTCGTTCTTCCTTGGATTGCGATGTCAATACCACGGACTCGAGCCCATAACTATTGACAGCTCTGCACTGCATTTTTCTCTCCACCAAATTGTGGTCTCCCACTTGAATCCTGCTTCTGCTCAATAAATATTGGCTGAATCACTAATTCATAAAAGAGGAATTGATGCACACAAGGGCAAGCACGGTCATATATTGTGTGCTGCAGCTCCTGGTGCAGGTGTGTAACACAAGGCACTGCCTTGCTGGGTAATTAATGGCAAGAAATCAGTGTGGGGTTGTGAATCTTCCAGTTTAATGATTTCCATTGTCTATTTACTGTTCCCACCGAACACAGATTGGAATACTCTGGTCTCTAACCAGAGGGAGGGCTGCAGCAGACAGGTAGATGTGCACTGTGGCTTACAAGTATTTGTTATGTCATTATTTTTCTGTCAAAACAAATTTCTTTCCTTCTCAAATGGGGTGTCAGGCACTGAAAACTGACAGGATTGGGAGGTGAAGATCCTATTTCCATAGAACTTCAGGGAAGGTTGGAGCTGAAGAACAAGCCAGGCACTGTCTGAAATGGGGCAGCATCGAAGAATTTAAGCTACAAGTTTATTCTGCTTTAAAATGCTACAAGTTAACTTTTGTGGGTGTTCCTAAGTGTGCAGTTGAAATCCCTTGAGCTGGCCATTTTTTTGGACTCCAAGTTAGTGGTGAGAGTCCCAGAATATGACAGTTCAACCCCTCGAAGTGAGCACAGCTAAATTCAGCTGCTGTCACCTCCTTTCTCTAGGTTTTGCTAATGTCCCCTTATCTCTCAGCACTTTTTCAGAGCTGCAACCTAACATGAAACACATGTTCCCTTGCTTGGTGACCATTTCCCATCCACACCAGGAAACTTAGGGAATGTGGGAGAGATTTACAATGTGCTGGACAGCCAAAACTCTGCCTTGGGCTCACCCAAATGTGCATCACCTGGGTACCTTGGCAGCCTCTGAGGATGAAACTGGACTGCACAATGTGTTTGTAAGAGTTTTGTTGCAAAGTGACACTGGGGACAAAGAGTATCTGTGTGGCAAGGTCCCTGAGCCAAATGTGTTTTCTTTTATTGCTGTTTAATGCAGATTTCAGGGTGCTTAAAATCTCAAAACATTGAAAGTTTGTTTTATTAGACCAATTTACATGGCTAGGAAAAAAACCCCCCTGTTTTCCTTTACAAGCTTTGAGTCTCAGTACATTGATAATTCAATGAATTTGTCAGAATTTGGGAGGGCCTGTCACTTCAAACATTTGATAGACCAGACATGCAAAATCAGGGATGCCTGTACAATTCCTCTCTTGATCTGTAAGCACAAAAAGTGGAATTTGTGTGAGATAAAATTTCATCCTCCTGACATGGTTTGGCATGGTTTGACATGGGAGAGGCTGAGAAGTTGTGTTGTTTAGAGTATGGAGACTGGAAATTCAGAACTGCAAACTGGAACCAGAAATTCAGAATCCCTGCGTTGAAAAAAAGCTTAAAATAGAAAATGTGTGCTTCATACAGAGGAGGAACCAGCTCAGGCTGAGCTTGGTGCTCTCTAAACTCATGGAAAAATGTGAATTGCTGGTGAAGAGTATTTTAAACTCTTCTCCCAACTTCCACTTTTATGATTTGGCTTTTTGGAGTAGCCTGTATTGATCTCACCTAAATGTTCAGGACTTGAGATACACCAGAGGCATGACTTGAGCTGAAGGGCAGTTCTGAGGATAACTAGCCAATGACCAGGAATTTTAAACAGCAGGATTTAACCACGAGGAGGACTTGAAATACTTGCCAAATCTTGTAAGGTAGTCAGGCTTCGGAATGAGAATGATTTTCTGGTAAACTTTGCAGAATGGTCCCAGGTTGGCATCAAAGGGCCTGCTGGTGGTCCCCACGAGCAGCACCCTGTCCTTGGGTTTCACAGCTCTCAGGAACTGGGGCAGGAGCTTTCCCAAGCGTTTGGAGTTCACCTGCAGCATGTGGAAATACCGAGAAGGAAAGAGTTGTTAGGGATGCTGACAGCTCAGAGTTAATGAGCTGGAGCTGTACCTGCTGCCTGCAGCAGGATTTTGGAGTTTTTTAGTGGTCTGATGTTGGATCCCAGAAATTTTAAATTTTTAAAATAGCTCTTCTGCAGAACCAAATCCACCAAACGTTAAAATCTCAGGTTTCTGGGATCCAGCAGTCTGGTTTTATTTGGTATGAGCAGCTAAGATACCAACACAAGTAGGTGTCTCTATATCCTGCCTCAAATTCAGGTAAGCACTTGATTTCTGTTTTTGTGGGTTTGTGCCAGTGCCTTTCACTAGTGAACTTACTGGTCTAGCTATTCAAAGGCAGGAAGGAAACAACCAGTTAAAAGAAAGAAATCCCTTATTTCCAGCTCAAGGAGAAATATTGCAGGGACCTGCACACCTGATGAACCTCGACAGGTAGAAAATTGCAACCTAGTTTGGAATCCTCCCAGCTCTTGGAGGTTATGATTTTATGACTTCTAAGTGTGAAAAATGCACTCCCTATTTTTTGCTGTGTTTTCTAACTTGCTGAGGCTCTTAGAACAAAGGTTCTGGGAGCTCAGGGTTCATTTCTTTGCAATAATTTACTACTTGACTTTGTAACACGTATTTAAGTACTACTTACAGAACAGATGAGTATTGAGCAAAACCTTTTATTGGAGGGTTGTATTTGATAATGTTAAAGTGAATATTGGCTGGAGAAGCCTAATCAGATTGTTGTGGTGTCATTACTGTTAATCAATAAGCTTTCCCACAAGTTTTAGGGTAGAGTAGCACTTTTTCTTTTTTTTCTAAATAATCTTGTCTTAACACAAGACATGTGGTGGATCATTCCTTTTCTTCTCATAGTCATACTGTGCATTTTTCCAAGCATGCCAGTTGCTGAATCAAGACAATGAGCTGAGCATTAGCTCCAGGGCTGAGGATCCCCTTTGGGGCACGGGGCTGCTGCTGGCCAGGGTGACACAGCCAGCTCATAGTTTTGCTCCTGGATGAACTGTCCCTCAGTCCTGGTGGCAGAAATGTCACCCTGGGATAAGCACAGTGACTGATACTTGCTTTGGCTTCTGATGGCTGAGCTTAGCTCATCTTTTAGGATGGGGCTTGGAGCAGTCTGATGTAGTGGAAGATGTCCCTGCCCATGGAATGGGGTGGAACAAGGACCTTTAAAGCCCCTTTCAACCCAAACCATTCCATGATTCTCCAAAATTCCTGCACTGCTAAGGGAGGTTCCCCAGACTGTCCCCGACGTCTACCTGTCCCTCCAGGTCCATGCTTGTTCCTCTACATGTTGGATGTGCTGTGAACAATTTGGGATGGGTGGGATTCCAAGCCTGGAGCCAATATATTCCCACCAAGGGAAGGTCTTGGGATGGGTAAAAGGGGCAGAGGTGATACCCTGCACTCTGAAGTGGGCAGGACAAGAAATTTTCCCGTTGGCTAAGCAAGTGAGGATCATGAGTAATCCAGGCCATTTTTGGCCCCTAATCTTAATTATAATCCCCATCTGCATTTTCTGTCAGGGTTTGAACCCAAGAGAAAGGTTCCCTCTTGCTGTGGGGACAAGGGAATAAAGCACTGCACACCCAGCCCTGGCAGAAGGAACAGCCCCAGCCAAGGTTGGGTTGCCTTGTGTTGCTTTTCCAAAATATAGGCTTGTGACTACCCCACAGACACTCTAAGAAAAAGGGTTTAATCTTTCACATAAAGCTCTAAAAGCAAAATATTTTGCAGGCAACAGGAACTGGGGCAGATTGCTGCCTGCTGTGGTGTTATCGCTGTGACTATGGGGCAGTATTTTAATTTTCTTACCAATGGAGAAGCTACACAGGAGAGGAAGGAATGGAAGCAGTGGCACTGGGACTCCTGGGAGTCCAAAGAAAATAATCTCTAATTGTAACTATTTAACACAGGCTCTTTGTTTTTGCACTGGAAATTTATCCTTGTTACTTTATTGTTCACTTTGGCTCCATCCAATTTCTCAAATTAATAGAGCTGAACAATTTAAGCTCATCTCAACTTTTAGCTTCTTGCCTCATATTTTGAAATTCTCCATTATTCCCTTTTACTTTTCAGTGCACTGATGAACAGTGACTGGACTATTTTTAAATAAAGCAAGGATAGGTGGAAGAGAGAAATGTGACCTCTTGGGGGCTCTTAAGAAGCCACAAGACTCTCTTAAAAGCTAAAAAAAAGAAAAAGGTAGTGAGACAAGCTATTATCAAGCAAGCTTTGGCAGGTCTGGTCATAGTGGTATGTGCTAAGCTAAGGAATACACTTGTTCCTTTGTGTGGGCTGTAGTGCAACAGCAGAAATTATCTGCACTGAAATAAAGAAGAATTCACCTCATCCTCTCCCTTTGGTGCCCCTTTGGAAAACATTCTCTCTGTGTCTCCAATCCACACGACTGAAGGCTGCAGTTCCTTGCCCACCTAGGAGAAAATGGGGGAGAAAAGGCAAGGAGTTGATTAAAACATCTGCAATTTCATACCTGGGAGCCTGTCACTGTGCTTTTGAATCCAGATTTCAGCAGCTCAATTAGCCTGGCTTATTTTTTATCCCCAGGAATGTTCAGCAGTCATGGGTAGCACTGTTCAGCAGCCTTGGCAAATCCAGCTCTTTCTAGTTAGGAACTGAGCATCAAGAGCCCACCCCAAATTGGATCACTGTGTTTGCTATGCTTATCTTTACTTTCTCAGCACAGATTCAGTTGTGTTCCTGCAAAAGGAAGCCTGGATTTGGTGTTCAAGGGAAAATCATAGTCCAAGAGCAGCTTTAGGCTGAGGCTGGGATCCCACCCTGGTTTTCTGGATGGCGAGACAGGCAAGGTATGGCTGTTGCATGAGAGAGAGGGCACTAATCATTAAGCAAAGCAGTTTGCCAATCTTCTGGCTGAAAGTCCAGCACTTAATTTGCAGTGAGTCCAAGAATTAAATTTGAAGGAGGGGGGGCATTGTCCAAAAATGGGTTTTCCTGCTCCAAGGTTGGAGGCACGATACCTCTGGTTCACAGCAGGATGGCAGCAATGCTACAGGTTTTTCCACATCCTGCACTCTTCCCCATTGCTATAGAAACGCCAGAGGTTGAGCCATTCCAGAGGTTTAGACATTCTACTGCCAAATTTTAATCACTTTCCAGTGGCTCTGAGTTTGCTCAGCAACAGAAGTGATGGCTCGAGGAGTCAGCGGTAACGAGAGAGAGAGAGGCACAGCATCCTTCTGTCCTGCCTTTTTTTTTTTTTTGGTTTTTCTTTTATTCCCCCTAGTTGAAGCTGCTGCTTTCAGGAAGGCAGGTTACAAAATCTATGGGCTGTGTACATCATAAGCTCCTGTCTGATTGACAGCCGGGCAGGGAGAATTAAGTTGTGAGCATCGTTGCTCACAGCACTGCTGCTGATTTTTGTGGCTGTGTTTCAAAGAGTCAGTGTGTCTGTGCAGGAGGAATGGGCTGGGGATGGAGAAGAGGACAGGAAATGTCCTGAGGGCTGTTTGGTTTGTTTGCAGTGCTGCTGATGGGGTGAAGTGGAAGCAGGACCAGTGTCAGCATATGACACTTTTATGGGTGGCAGCTGGTCAGTCCTAGAACATGTCAGGTGATACCTCCAAGTCCAGAACAGTTGGATTGTAGAATCCTGGAATGGTTTGGGCTGGAAGGGATCTTAAAGCTCATTGCATTCCACCCCCTGCCATGGGCAGGAACACCTTCCACTATCCCAGGCTGCTCCAAGCCCCAGTGGCCAACCTGGCTTTGGACACTTCCAGGGATCCAGGGGCAGCCACAGCTTCTCTGGGCGCCCTGTGCCAGCCCTGCCCACCCTCACAGGAGGAATTTCTTCCCAATATCCCACCTCTGTCAGTTTAAACCCATTCCCCCTTGTCCTGTCCCTGCAGGACCTTGTAAATACCCTCTCTCCATCTTTCTTGTAACCCTTCCAGGCACTGGAAGGGGCTCTAAGGTGACCCCAAAGCCTTTTATTTTCTAGGCTGAACAATCCCAATTGTGTCAGCCTTTCCTTGTAGGAGAGGTGCTTCATCCCTCTAACCAGATTGGTGGCCTCCTCTGGACTCGCTCCAACAGGTCGCTGTCCTTCCTGAGCTTTCTCCTTTGCTGGATGGCAGGAACTCAAATATTTAGTGTTAGTAGTGAAGATTAAAAAAATAAAAACAACATATCAGAAAAGATATTACATCCCTTGGGGGAGCCTGTTCAGTGCCTATGTCTGATGCTGCAGTGGAATGTGACAGGAAAATAAGGGTGGGAGGAAAGCTACAGAGGATACAAAAGCTGTTGGCAAAGGTTGAACACTGCTTGTGTCTGTGCTTTAGGTGGGGTCACCACAGGCTGGGAGGTGCAGATATTCCTGGATTGGCTTGGAGATGGTTTCTCTGGTGAGCAGCCCCCCTCAAACACAGCCTGAAGTCTGAAATCAGATTATTCCTTCGTTTTAACTCTTACAGTAGAATGCTCAGTGTTGTCACACCTTTCATCTTTGCCCCCTTTATTTCTCCACTAAGTGGAAAGCTAATGAATAACCTCAGTTTTGGCTCTTAGAGAGAGAATTCCCCGTGTTTTCTGTCTTGAGGCAAAAAGCTAAATGTAGACAAAGGCCTGCATGTATTTGTTGCCCAGAGAAGCTGTGGCTGCCCCTGGATCCCTGGCAGTGTCCCAGGCCAGGTTGGACACTGGGGCTTGGAGCAGCCTGGGATGATGGAAGGTGTCCCTGCCCATGGCAGGGGTGGCACTGGATGAGCTTTAAGGTCCCTTCCAACCCAAACCACTCCATGGTTTTTCAGGTGTTAACAGACATTAATATAACCCAGTTCAACACAGCGTATTTGGGCCTGGCTGTTTCTTCTTGTAAATTCAGGTCAGCACCCAGAATCCATTGGCATCTAATTTAACTTGTTGGCAGATCTGTAGCTGACTGTATATCTCCCTGTGTGAAAGTGCTCCATTTGAATTATCCATGGACAGTTTGAATCCATGGATAATTAAATGCACTGTACATAATTAATTTGTAATTGAAATTTTATTAGCTTTGCTGCAATTCCACAGTTTGTTGAAGCTGCCAGCAGATGGCCCCTTAACCCTTCTAATACCACACTGAGCTTTGCTCTTCAGGAAAATCATTATGAAAAAAAAATCCCTCTCATCCTGCTGTCAACAGTCATCAAAGATCAAACAGCACTTTTGAGAGCCTTGGGTTCAAATTTTCAAACCTGAGAGCCAGAGTTTAACAGTTAAATTGTTACACTTGAAAATGCAGAAATTTGATTCTTGCCCAGCACATGTTGCACAAGGCTCCTCCAAACATGAAGGATTTGATGCAATTTTTTTTTAAAAGGCCCGAGACTTTTTGGAAGCTCAAGTTATTCCTGAAAACTGCTTAGTACTCTGTAGTTTATACACCCAGAAATGCTGCACTGAAACCTGTGATTAGACCTTATCATTGGGACCATCACCAGCTAAATATTCCTGCACTATAGTGATGATGCCACTGTATTCTGGTTTGTGAGGCAGAAAATGACTTGCAACAGGATAAATTTAATTTTTAACCTTAGGGTAACAAAAGTGCAAGCTGCTTTCTCTCAGAAACAACTGCATATTTGTTCACTGTTGATACTTCACACTTCAAGGTTCTAAGAATTCCAGCAGGTTGAGCTGCACCAAGAGCAGAATTGTTTTGGATGCTGGAAGAAAGACTCACTGTACCGTTCCCAAATTTTAGCTGGAGTGGGAGAGTCTTGTGTGGCATTGAAATGTTAAATACAGAGAGAATTCTGTCAGTGTACCAGGGTAAGCTCTTCAACCTGCCAGAAAAATGTTCTGGCTGGAGGGACAATAGAGCAGTGGTTATGAACAAATGAACATGAATCAGTGGAAAAAAAAAATAAATGGCAGACTTCAAAATTCTGTTGCCTCTAAATGCTGGGGTTGTATCATTTAATTGAAATAACCTCCATCATACCCTTTTTTTTGGATGTAACACTTGTATTGCACCTCTGACTTGCTAAAGAGCAGACCCAAAGAGCCTGATAAGATTCCCCCAGCACTGATGGTGTTGAAATATTTCTGGACAATATTTCTGTGCCCCTGCACAGCACACACCGAGCTGCTGACACACTCACACACTGCTTCCCTGCTGGCATTTCCTCCTGGCCACCTCTCTCCCCACCTTTTGGCCTGGTCAGTGCTGCCCAGGTAAGGTTTCCCACGTGTGGCTCTGGGCACAGTGTGCTCTCTGTGTGCTGCTGTGGCCCTGGAGAAGGGATGAGCCCCCTCTGCTAGTGATTAACCCCCTGGCTGCCTTCTGCTCCTCTTTTTTATTGCCCTGCAGCTAAACCTCATGAACTACCTGCACTTTTGTGTCATTGAGTTGGGCATTCTCCCCTCCCTCCTCGGTCCTTTCTGGATCTGGTTTTGCTTCCATGCATCCTTCACTGCCCTTCCCTGCACAGTTCCTGTATTTTATAGGGACACAGGAGAGCCAAACAACTGCTTGGCACAAGCTGGTAGCTCAGGCTGGGAAATGGGGCTTAATTGAAATATTCCAGAGCGTTCTGGTTCATGCTTGAAGGGTGAGTCTTGTTTTGATGGGGGGATTTCTGGGAAGTGTTTCTCTACTGGAGACAGATCCTCCCCTTTTCTCTCTGAAGCAGAGCTGACCTGGCAAAATTTGCTGTGGCTTTATGAAGAACACAAGTGCTCAAGCTTGGTGTTTGCAGCCTCTTTCAATAGTTTTCCTATTCAATATCAATCTCCCTTACATCTCCTCTGAATAGGCAGATTGAAATGTTGGTGTTTTCCTGCTCTGGTATGAGAAGTCATTTCCTCTGAATGACATTAAAATGCCTGCCTGGACTAACACTCAAGCCTCTCTTGATCAGGGCTGCTGTGTCCCTTGCAAGTCTCCCCCCTGAAAAGGGGAGGGGGAGAAAAAAAGAATTTGGCTTTTGCATCTGAAACAAATTAAAGTTTCATTTTTTCCCCAATCCTATTCACTTGTTTAGGGCGTCTCCCACGAAACAACTGCCAGCAGCCAACACTTCAGTTATGGAAGGAAAGTTTCCTAATGGACATTTTATGCTCTCCAGAGTTTCCTTTCATTACAGAAACTCTTTTGTTTGCACATAGGATAGGTAATCAAAAGTGTGAGGTGACTTCACCTTTATCACAGAGCACCATTAATCCTTATTTACCAAATCCTGCTGTTTAACAGTGGTTGTGTGGATCAGAAGATAAGAGGGAAAGAGCTGTCATGTTTCCTGTCATTCACTCACAACTTGCAGTGGAAGGTCTGTATTTTGCTTGACTAACTTTCCATAAAGGCACTTCTGGGAAGCTGGAGTACAAAGCTGGCTTGACAACAGTTGCTGTTTCAAAAAAATCTGCCCATAAGTGTCTGATTATGGAGATTTGGGGAATTTTCAGTGATCTCTACACACAGGGCCCTCTGATGAGGGGTACTGTGCTGGGTCAGGTAGGACTGAGAGCTGGGAACATTAAATATGGAATGTCAGCTGCAATATTCCAACTACTTCCATGGTTTGTCTGTCCAGTGTAGTTTTACAGTAACCCAAATAACCAGATCTTTGCACCACGGTGAAAAAGGAACTTTTTGGGGAGGGCAGGTTCCACTCTTTGGCATTCTATTGTCAAGGAATTTGTTTTGAATGTGTGTTACCCCTGTGTTTTCTTCAGCTTGGGTAGCAGTAAATTCCTGCAAATCAGAATATAGGAGATTCCTTGTCCTTTGATTCCTTGTAAAACTTTCTCCTTTACACGTGAACAATTTTCCTTGTTGCTACTCGTGCTCATTTCTTTTTGTCCCACTGCTGTGCACCTCTGGGCAAAGTCTGATCTGTTCTTTGCATTATCCCATGAAGCCCCTGAAAACAGCAGCTAAACTCCCTCTCACTCCATCTTTATTTCAGCCTGAAACAGCTGGATTTGTCCAGATGTGTCTCACACACTCCAGCCCCCTTATCTCCACAGCTCTCTTCTGGACCTGCTTGTCAAGGCCTGTGTTTAACAGGGCAGCCCAATACTCAACATAATGTCCTGTTGTGGTCTCATAAATGCCCAATAACAGGGAATAATTAATTATTTTAAGGTGTTTCCCATATTCTTGCTGGTAGAAGCAGGTATTTGGCTGAGTCGATGCGGCATGGACTTGAGCAGAGAGGGGGGAAATGAGGCACATTTGGTGTTGTTAGGAATAAAGAAGTGGGTTATAACTGCAGAGGTGAGAGCCTGTGTGGGTGCAGCATTGTTTCCAACCTGGCTCTGAGAACCTACAGGATCTGAGCTGAAATCCTCAGCAGATGGGGATGTACTGGTGACTCAGCCATGGGGACAGAAGGTGATGGGAGAGGTGAAACAACCAAAGGAACTTGGAATGAAAATTGAACACAGTGGATTTGAATTATTCTAGGACAGGCCAGGGTTCTGTCATAGGGTCATAGACTGGCTTGGGCTGGAAGGAACCTTAAACCTGATCCCATTCAACCCCCTGCCATGGACAGGGACACCTTCCACTATCCCAGACTTCTCCAAGTCCCTGTGTCCAACCTGGCCTTGGACACTTCCAGGGATCCAGGGGCAGCCACAGCTTCTCTGGGCACCCTGTGCCAGGGCCTCAGCATCTTCACAGAGAGGATTGTTTTTCCTAATATCCCACCTAAACCTACGCTGAGTTTGAAGCCATTCCTCCTTGTCCCTACATGCTGTTACAACATTCAGGAAAAAGAAACCCTGTGCTGTGCCACTGGCTCTGCTGTTCAAGCAGCAGTTTGAAGCAGTGCTGCTGTTGCAGTTGGAAGAAGTCACCTTTTGATAAGCAAGGTTTGGACAGCCCTGATTCCATGTGATTGTGAGCAACTCCATCCCAGTAACTCATGGGAAGGTTCACTGAAATGTCACTGTCTTTTGCAAGAGCTTAAGTAGAAAGAAATATGCTTGGACTGCTCCCTGTGATTTTGAGGAAGGGGTTGGAGAGTGTTTCCAGTTGTTTTTAATTAATGTGGAATAATAGAAGGGCTTATATATATACCTGTAGGCACACACACACATGCATTTTATGCATGCTCCTCTTATTGCTTGTATTATTTATATGCAAGTATACAAAAACCCCTTGCTATCTTCAGCTGCAACCTTGTCCAGGAGTTAAAAAGCCTTCCCTCATTTCCCTTGTGCTCTAGCAGGGATTTTGTGAGGGCAAGGACAGTGTGTGCTGTGCTGCAGCCAGAGCCGAGCTCTGCCACTGATGAGGGCAGAGAAATGAAGTGGAGAAAGGTGAAATGTGCAGAGAACAGGGAGTGTTAGCTCAGCTCAATGGCTCTAAATGGTGTCAGGGAGTGCCAGGCCCAGTGTCAGTGCCCCAGCATCAAAGGTGTGTGTGATCACAGCACTGCCACCCTTCCCTCTGCACCAGGCTCCTCAGGGACTGCTTTGCTCCTGACTGTAAAATGTGGCTTTTCTGGGAATGGAGGCACCTGTCACAAAACCTGCTCTGAGACTGGACTCCATAACATACAGCTGATAAATCCCCAGCAAAGCCAATTTTACTAGACCACTGGCACTGGAAAAATATTATGTTTGGAAAAACATCACTTTTTCCTAACTTTTTTTTGTCTGGAAATGTTTACCAGCTCCCATCCTAAGCAGAAAGGCTGAGGACTTAGAATCTTGCCAGGATAGTGTATTTTTAGTTTTTTTGTTTTTTTTTTTTTTTGAGGAGGGTTTGGGCTATGTTCTTCACAGTTCATATGCCTGCTTTCATTTCCAGACTTCTCATACATTTCTGTTCCTGTAATCCTGAACCAGGATTCTTTCCTTTGAAGAGCTTGCTGATAGGTAAACAGAGAGCAATATAGGGGAGAGAGCCCTTGTCCAGCAACAGTCCCAGAGAGGAAATTTCTGACC
Source organism: Cinclus cinclus (assembly GCF_963662255.1). Taxonomy (NCBI): domain Eukaryota; kingdom Metazoa; phylum Chordata; class Aves; order Passeriformes; family Cinclidae; genus Cinclus; species Cinclus cinclus. Next base: position 8,382,947 of record NC_085066.1, on the reverse strand, counting down.
ACCCCCAGCCTAGCATTTGATTAAATGCTGCATGGTAAGCATTCCTGGCTGATGTGCACATAAACAGAGAACAGAATTTTCTTTATCTGTGCTGCTTTTCATATTCAAGGTAACACAAAGCTCCCATAAATCTTAATGTGAAAAATATGGCTGCTCCCAGTGATTTCTCCAGGGGCATTAAATCCTCTGCAGAGCTGCACACACTGGCTGTCAACAAGTGGTTTCACAGAATGACAGAATCGTTTTGGTTGGAAAAGATCTCTAAGATCAAGTCCAGCCTTTGACTTTTCACCACTTTTCAACCAGCCCAGAGCACTGAGTGCCATGTCCACTTGTTCCACGGACACCTCCCACTGCTCCCTGGGCAGCCCCTTCCATGGAGAAGTTCCTCCTGATGTTCTGAACACTTGAAGGCAGGGAAGGAATTCCAAATTGGGTTGAGCAGCTTTGCCCAAGGTGTGTGTATATTCCTTGTTATGGAGAAACTACAATTCCCTGTTTGTCCCACAAATAAACTGGACCACCTTTGTGGAGAATTCCCCAAGACACCACACCTTGAGAATCATGTGAAGCATAATTATCAGGGCATCCCTGCCTGGATACTTCCCAGCAATGTTGGAAGGAGTGAGGTTGAAGAGGTTGGCTCCTGTTTCTGTGCAGATGGCATGGACCAACATTTTCTTTCCAACACCAGCAGGTCCTGCCAGCAACAGGGATTTCACCAAAGGAGCATTCTCATGGACAGTTTGGGAACCTGTAAAAAGTCATAAGGCACCATTATTGCTTTCATTTAAATTTGCCATAAAGGTAATGGAATGATTCCTCCTTTTTTATTCACCATAAATAATTGATAACATGAATTAATTGTTTCTTTACTATGGCATGAGTATTCTTGAGTTCAATTCTGTATAACCAGAGCTGAGAGCCCAGCACATTTAACAGCTCTGTTTGGAGCAATACTCATCCACCCTTATTTGTACCTTCTGATGGGAAGACTTCAGTTTCAAACTGATGTGAGCTAGAAGAATGATTTTGAGACTAGAGCAAATGTGAATGCTAGGGTTGCTGTGCTTCCCTTGCTGTGCCTGCAGCAGTGACTGCTCAGCATTTCCACACTCTGTCTCCATGGTAAATTCATCCTGGGCTGTGACAAATATGATCCATCACCTGGGAAAGCCTCACATTGGGAAAACACAAGCACAGACAGATTTAGGTGGCTGATGGGGATGGAACTTGTCTTCCCTGCAGCTGTCATCACATGAATTTGGGACAGGTGAACCTCCAGAGGTAGAAGTAGCAGGAAATGTCAGATGTTTTATCCAGGCTCACTGGGAGTCTATGCTCACTTTGCCTCGATGCCTAAAGATGTGCTGTGTCAATAGTGGTGGTGTTTACATGTTTGAAAAACTCTGTGAGCATCCACTACACCTGGAGGTCTCTGACTGGTGTCCATCAGACTGGGGGAGTGAAGCTGGCCCCAAAACTGCAGAGGGAGCCTTTGCCTCAGCCTGCAGAAGCCCTCTGGGTTAATGGGGATGACTGCTATTTAAAACAAATCCAATCAGGATGGTTATCTGTGTCCTAATGGTTTAACATCCCAAATAAATGAGCCCAGAGACAAATGCCATTATTCCAGCACGGTGCAGGGTGTAGGAGGTTGTCAGCCACCCAGGCTTTATTAATATTTGGTCATTCCATACCAATCCATTACTATTGCACAAAGATTTATTAGGAGGGGAGCAGCAGACTCCTCTGTGTTGAAGATGAAGTATAGCTTCTACTATTCTTTCTCCTTTCAGCTGCTTATAATTTTCTTAATGCCATTAAAGCTGGGGCTTCCCTTGCCATCAGGTGGCTATTTTGAGAAAAACTTTCACTTCTGTGATACACAATTATCTCATGATGAACTAGTTTGGAGACCAATTAAGTGAAATGTCATCCGTAACATATCACCCCATAGGTGAAACCATTCCTGTACCTCTTTTTTTGGCTCATGTAATATCTTTTGTTACTCAAAGGCATTTTTCAAAATGCTCTTGGAAATACCTTTTGTTTGTTTAACTAATCCAGGGTCTCCTCTCCCTAGAATTTTTGCCAATTGTATAAATGGCAGAAAATTTATGGGTTCTCTTGATTAAGGGGTGTCTCCGGGCTTGATTTCCCTAGATTAGATGGTGTCAAAACACAGCTTTGGAGGAGTCTGGGGATATGTGAAATACACTGTGCAGACAGCAATAACTGCTGAGCTCTCTCAGATGATTGCAGTCAGACCTTCAGCCAGCTCCTGAGGGCTCACCCCAAAGCAGCTGAGGGGGTTCCAGGTGGGAAGAGCCCCATCCAGGCTGAAGAGAGAATAACCTGAGCACTGCCTTTGGAGGGAGGGAAGAGCAGAAGTTCTGGGTCAGCTTTGCTCTGTTTCCCTGGGTGGGGGGCAGGCAGATGTTGGTGATTTTCCCCTCTAAAGGGGATGAGCAGACACTGACACAGCCTGGGGGAGAATATGCCTAGTTAAAATCTCCCTGGGATCCACTCTGGAATGGAAAAGGATGCAAGTGAAGTATTGAGGCTGGAAAATCCAATCAGGAGTGGAAAGAGACACAAACGAGGTTTTGAGTAAAGGCTCCTGAGACAGGCACTTCTTGCAATCACTGGAGTTTGGCATAATGCCATTCCCAATTGAAATACAGGATAGATTTTACATTAAAAGCAAACAACCTGACCCAGCAAAGCCTTGCTAGATTGGCTAAGCCTGGCATTAAAAGTGCAAGGGCATTTACAAGTGTTCTGTGCGATGTACAGAATGCATCCAGACTAATTCCTCCAACGATTGCCTTGTGCAGCACTGAGTAACATTAGCCAGCTTGTAAAAGGTAAATTGCAACCTTAGCCCTTCCCTTAACTTGATTAATTTTGATCACTGGAGCTTGTTTTAGCTATTATCTTTCCCAAGTGGTTTCCCTTTATGTGCTGCCATTCACCAACTGTTGCCATGCAAACAGAGATGGGTTGGGGAGGCGATCCCTGCCTTTCTGCACTGCTGAAATGATCCAGCCTTCACTCTGAAGGCTTCATTGAAAAACAATTAGACTGCAAAATGCTTCAGATTACGACTAATCAAGGCCTGTCAAGGCCAGTAAAATGCACCTTTCTGGCAGGAAGCAAAGCCCTAGTGTTTTGCCCTCTGGTGTGCTCTTACCCAAGGGCAATATTCCATAGAGTGCCACGAGCTGTCTGACTTCTGGCATGGAGGGCATGGGCTGGGCACCTGACTCACAAAGGGTGTTCCTCAGACAGTCGTAGTAGCCTGTGAGGAAGAAGCAGGAGCTCAATAAATGTGACACTATTGTTGTAAAAAGCATAATTCAGGGAATGAGGAGCTGCCACAGAACAGGGGTGTAACACACACTCAGCAAACCCAGGCTCAGGGACTCAAGCTGGGCAATATTCTGGTGGAATGTGGCCCTGAGAAAGGTGAACTGCAAAGGAAAATTGAAGCTGAGCAGGCTGTGGAAGTTGTTCAGCAGAAAGCAGACGGTTTCGAGTAACCTTTTAAAGAAACTTTGTGGAGAAGAATCATTAGCAGTGCCATAAATCACACTGCTGGCAAAGGATTCCTGGATTTGGGATTTTGCAGGGCTAGAATCCCGGTGAACCATGTGCTCTCAGAAGGATTTCAAAAAGGGGGAAAAGCTATTTTAACAAGCTTTACCCTGGCTGGGTCCCATCTCAGCTCCTTGCTGTGTTAGACGTGTAAGTGTGTCACCTCATTTAGTGGGGCTCTCTGCTTTGCAGTTCACCTCTTTCTTCCCAGCTTTTCTTCAAAAAAACAACCCAAGAAAACGAAAAATCCCTGATGTGAATTGAAACAATTTAATCTTGCCTTGGCTCTGGTTACAGAGCTATAATCACATTGCTTGCCCTGTCAAAGTCCATATCCAAGAAATGTTGGAGAATAAAGATACAGGAGGATGGGCCACAAGCAGGAAAACCAGTTGTGATGCAGTCAGTGATTATTTTTAGCATAAATTATATGTCATTATGGTGATTATTATTGAAAAATAACAATATATTATGTTTTACTGGAGATAAAAAGGCAGAGGGCGAGAGGCCTCTGGAGCAGAGGTAAATTAGCAGTGGTTAGGAGCAAAAGTGGAGGTATAATTTGGGGGCCAAAAGGCAGACAAGCCCTGGTGCAACTGCCCCCTCCCCTCTGAAGTATAAAATTAATTTCAGGTTTTATCTTTTATTTAAGGAGAAATCAAAAGAACAGGATAGGAATTAATCTTCACAGATTTAATTAGAAGGCATCAAAGGGTTTAATTGCAACTGCACATAAATCACAGTGGATATTCTCTGACTAATTTAGATAAGGTCACCAAGAAAATTAGTTCAGTGATGTCAGTTTGTCATAGAGGGGGGACATTTCAGTGCCCTTACTGGCTGTGTAGCACAGTTCTACTCTTTGTCCTTTCCCCAGGAACTGGAAGTGACCTTCCTTAGGCTGAGCAGATGAAGACTTCTTTCTCTGCAGGCTTTGATTGTGCCCTTGGACACTTCAAGGGAGTTTTTCTGGATTTCAAAAAATTGTTGGAGATGGGCTGTTTTAAAAGCAATTGTGGTGGGGAATGCTCATTGGACAAAAGTGACCTTGATAGGTTGGGAGAACAAAGGAAGAATGAAAATCTTCCTCTACTTCATGGTGTTTAATGAGCATGAAATGGATGGGACACTTGTTAATTCAGAGAATTAACAGCTCTTCAGAGGAATGGGAAGAGGCTCTGGAGGCTGAACTGGTGCTTCTAAGAGTTGATATAAACATGGCATTTGGGGGTGATAGAGGAGAACTTGTCTTTTCTGCCTTGGCCTTGTACTATCAGCCTGTAGCACTACTTCTTCTGCATAGCTGCAAAATTCAAACCATGACCTTTGAAGCTACCTGAATTTTGGGGGTTTTTCTGCTCTTAAGATGCTGTGATTTCACTGTGTGCCACCAAATGTTTGTGGACATGGTGCTAGACCCCTCTAAAGTCTGAAAATGCGGGGTTTGGGTTTTGTTTTTTTTTTTTTTTACCCTTTTTTTTCTATACAGCATAGATAAGCAGGTCTGGCTGCATTTGCAGGTAACAGAAACCAGACAAGAGGAGTGTGAAATGCAGAACTAGGCAGAGACACATCTTACTCAAATGAAGGGCCAGATATGCCTCAAAGCACTGCTCAAAGTTTGTGGGCAGTCAGGGAGGTGCAAGGAAGGGGTTGAGTCTTCTCTGCTCAATGAACAAAAGCTGGAGGTACAATTTTTGCTGTTCTCTGGGAAATATTCTGCCTGGATTATGACCCCTGCTCTGTTAGACCTGCACAGTCTTGCCACTGCCTGGCAAGGGCTCCTTAAAGGATGTTCTGGTTCCACCTCAGAGTGGTTGAGACATCCACAACCATTCAAGGCTTCCAGGTGTTGCTGCCTGGAGTTAAACACCAGCTCTGCAAACAGCTCCTGGGTTCAGTAGCAGAAGTGAAAGGACCTGAGCAGCCTGCAGAAAGAGACTTCATTTGCATACCTGGCTTGAGGTATTCAAAGTGCAGTGACTCTTGAACTCAGCCTTGACTGGAAACAGGGGTCAGTGAAGGTGGAATGGCTGGAGGTTTGATCAAACACCACGTTTGCTGTAAAAGGGGTACTTTACCAATGTAGTCAGAGAGATTCACACTCTTGACTTGGATGAGCAATCCTTCTTCTGCAAGTTCCTGGTACAGGGAATCAGTGGTCCTACAGGCAAGAGACATCACTCAGAAACAGTCAGGAAAAGCTCAGTCCTCTAAGAACTGTGCCAGCCTAAGAGTTATTTGTGTTTTCCCAGCTTTATAAATGCACTTTGTGGCTCGGAGGTAGCAGTGATTAGTGCCATCAATGTGAAATCAATGAGCAGTTTTCTGTCTTGTGGTGAGGGATCGCTCTCCCTCTCTCACACACTGGGTACCCCTCTCCTGCTGACTCCATTTACCCATTTCCAGGTGATGCCAGATCAGTTATGACTTGTGTAATGGACTCATTCATTAATATCAATTACTGGGAAATTATTTTTAAATTACACAATAATGACAATCCTAACACTACAGTACCTATTCACTCAGCTCTCCAATTAGTACTAATTCATTAATTCTTCTTGGAATTTATTGTGTTGCCAACAGACGGCCTCATCTCTGTGGGAACACACTGGGAATGCCTCACTCAGATCCACCATCTGCAGTGTTGTGGTCAGGCTGGCCAGAGGGGGACTGGGGCAAAAGCTTTCAGTGGAATTGCTGCTCCTGGATCCCTGGAAGTGTCCCAGGCCAGGCTGGACAGGGCTTGGAGCAACCTGGGAGAGCGGAAGGTGACCCTGCCCAAGGCAGGGGTGGAACTGGATGGGTTTTTAGGGTCCCTTCCAACCCACACCACTCTGGGATTCCATGAAATGGCCAAAACCTCCCCAGTGGAAGTTTATCCCTACCCCCATCAGTGGCTAGAAGTAGATCCCAATAATGAAGGAGTTAAAACACTTATATTTGTGTGTGGTTTTCTATCAATGTGGATCTTCTCTACACTCTCTTTTGGCATGATAAGTATTAATTTCAATACCACTTTTGGCACTTGGTTTTATAGAGTAATACCGCTTCCAGGATGTAAACTGAATAAACCTGTCAGAACTTCTTAGTGTATTGACAGCATAAACAATATTGATTTTAATCTCTTAAGATCTCTCAGTGTTTTTGCACACTTTTCACATTCTTTCTCCTCAATTATTCTGTCTTTCTCACCCATCTTAATTGGGATGTCCTGGTCTGGCTGCAATAAATATATTTAACAGTGCCTCTCAGCTGGCTAATAAACCTACAGGTATAATTTGAGTTCTGCAGCCTTTTTTCCATTTCAGCTGAGGAGTTTTATGTTTATGCAGTCTTAGTGGCACAATTAATGTAGGAGTAGCAATAAGCAAATCCAAAATTTAATGCACCTTCAACAACGTTGATTTTGCTGCTCTGACTCTTGCTTTCATCCTCAGTGGTTTTATGTTGGGAATGCATCATGAAACAGGCAGAAGGTAGAATGGGACTGACCTGGCAGCTCTGGTGAGAGCAGGACTTCTACTTTTCCTGGTTTATTGTTTTTACTGTGCCAGTTAAATGATGCGTGTCCTGAGCCTCCTCCAAGGGAGTGTGATGTGACCAGTCTTTGTTGACTTTGTTGACTTCACTGGGCCAAAATGGAGATTTTCAATCTGAGTTATTCATCCTCACTCTGGGTTATTTCTGAAATGCTCAGCAGGGAAGAGCAAAGCATGGAGCCAAAATGCCAGATAAAAAGCCAGCTATTAAAAAGCTCATGTTTTCAGCTGGCTGCATGGTAAGTTTATATATAAAGAAGCAGGTATGTGCAAGAGCAGTTTTAAAGGCAGGGAATATATGCATTCTTAGCAGACTTTGGCACTGCTCTGTAGGAGGGGTCCTGCTCTGTTATAATCCATGAGACATGGATTTTAAATATTTGCTTGGAGGTTATTTTTTTATATAATATATTTTGAAACATATAAAGAGATCATTGGCTGATTGTGTGGCACCAGCACCTAAATTATGGAGTCCAGGTCTTGCTGTTCTTGCACAAATGGGTTTGTGGGCTGAATCCCACTGATGGTGTTTGTCATTGTGCTGCTCTCCAGCTCTGCTCCTGGATCAGCTGGTCCCTGTGATGTCTCTGTGTAGGTGTCTCTGTTGTGTGCACAGATGAAAAATGGCTGGATTATCAGAGAACACATCACTCTCATTGAAAATGGCAGGGCAGAAGAAATCCTCTCAGATCCTCCAAATATAATAAGGGTACTTCAAAGAGCAAGGGTCCACAAGAAACGGCCAGGTCTGCCAGGACTCTTACTGATCCATGGGACTGATTTATGACATGTACACTACAGCTCAGCTATGAAGGGGGATTTATGGAGTGCAGGGACCTGTCTGCAGCCTCCCTTATCAGGCTGCAGCTGGGATGGAAAATCTGACAGTCAACAAACCTGCAGGTGCTTCTGCACCTGCAGAGAGCGGGGAAAGAGGCACACAGGGCCAATACCCTGCTGAAAGGCTACATGTGCTTAGCTCTGCAAACTGGAATTAACCTGCCTAGAGGTGATGGGACTGGGCCTGGTGGTGTGTGGTGGAAGAATGGGGATTTTGTGTTTGTTGGTGAAGATGAGGAAAACCAAGGTTGATATGGAGACCTAGTGCAGAGAGGTTCTCCTTACCTGTCAGGAGTCAGATCTCTCTCCAGCTCGGGTATCTTTTTCTTCCCAGGTGTCTTGCTTCCCTGAGGACCACACAAGCAAGTAGGAATTAGTGACTTCAGCACAGATAAATATTTTTTAATGTAGTGAAGCTAAATGAGGGTCAGAACAGCCAATGTTTCAGTGTTTGAATGTAGCCCAAAGGGAAAAATCATATCCTTAAACAGCAGTCCCACTGCTACATAGGAAAGCATCCCAGGGTCATTTTGCTCCAAGAAGCTTCTCTCCTTCCTTTTGGTAGGATATTAGACAATTTTTTGTTGGCACAGCTGCCCAGGGCAGTGGTGAAATCCCCAGCTCTGGAGGGATTTAAAAGCTGTATGGATGTGGCACCTGGGGACATGGTTTAGAGGTGGCCTTGGCAGTGCAGGTTAAGAGCTGGACTCGATGATCTCTCAGAGACCTTTTCTAATTGTATGATTCTTATTCCATGATTTTTCTGGAACCCAGTTCTGTGGGTGAGGGGGGATATGGCCCTTGCTCAAGAAGGAAGCAGGAAGGAAAAGGGTGTAGGGTCCAAGTAGCTGTTCCAGAGACTGCCTTTAAAAAAAATAAATCTATATATTGATGTAAAATATACAAACAGCTTCCCTGAGGGGAAAAGCTCCTGAGACTCTGGCTACCTTCCTAACCACTGGTCATCCTTCTCTTTCCTAATGCCTCAGGGAAGAAGCTGGAAGAGGTCAGAAAAACACAACTTGCTCTTTTCATATTTTCACCACAATTTCACCACAGAAAGATTTTGATTCGTGTGCCTCATTTCTTTACACATTACAAAAAAAAAAAAAAAACAAAACAAAAAACCGAAAAAAAACTCATGGCAAACACAAATAAGGAAGATGTGACTCAGACTTGTCAAGACCCTCCATTAATTACAGCTCAGGAGCCATAAATATGGTTAGGGATAATTAGTAGTGTGGAGAGGGCATCATTAATCCAGGTTAGTGCCCACCACTGGTGTCTGAGCTCCAGTGCTGCAAAGCACTCCAGGATTGCTCCAGTGGAACTGTTTACACAGAAACATTGGTGCACCAGGGGATTTCTCCAATAGCTTAAATTTAAGCACGTGCTTAAATGCTTAGTTGAACAAGACAGCTTATTCTTTCCAAACGTTTATGTTCACTTTCCTGGGAATACAGTCATTTACTTTGCTTCTTTTATAATAGTGAAGACTTCTGCAGAGCTCTGGAGGCTGCGTTGTTGAGTTAAAAAAAAAAAACCTATCCAATTATCTGGAAAATGCTGGGCTTTTTCACAGAATAGATCAGCAGCCTTCAGGAATACACCAATTTCAGGTTTTCAAGGATAGACACAATGTAAGTAACCTGTGGTTCAATCACCTGTTACTGTTTATGATGCCACAAAGATAATCCAGATGAAAATTCAGCCTAAACCCAGCACTATATGGATCAGCTAACTGGGAAAATGAGATGTTTTTATGTTTTGGTTTAGGATAAAGCAAACAACTCTGTATTTGGAGAACTGTACCTTGGGTTTCTTTACATAAGTAAGTTTGGCAGCAAATATTCATCCAAATGTGCCAGTGGGGATTTTGTTTTGAAGAAAAGGTATGGGAAGAAGAAAGCACATGCCATGCTGTTTTAACAACTGCGGAAATATTGAGGCTGTCACTGGTTTATTTTGCTGTTCCTCCTGTTTTGTCTTTTTAACCTCTCTTCCAACAAGCCAGAAATTATATATATTCAGGTCTGACTGGGAAAAAAAAAAGCTCGTTTCAACCTATGTAAAGACACTAAGCATATGTTGAATTTATTGGCCAACTGGTATTGTCCTCAAGGCAGCTTCACCAATGAAGTAACTCCAGAGCAAAACAAAAATGGACTGTGCAGAGGAAAAATGTGTTTTCCTAATTAACAACAGCATTTATGGGGAATTTGGCACAGGCTGAGATGCGATAAGGGCAAATATGAATTGTAGACAATGGCTTGCCTCCAAACTGTCTTACTGGGAACGGCTTTTATTTAGAAAATGATAATGTTTAATGAATGTGAACACGCTCGTCATTTAGAATGGAAATCTCCTTGCTTCTCTTTCTGAAATGTCACTTGAGCTTCTGTGTAGCCCTCCTCTGACTGGGTGATTTTCTGCTTTGACAGCTCCCACGGAGCGAGCTGCATCAGGTGGCAGCTGGCAGGGACACAGGGCTGACCCTGTGCCCACTGGGGTGGCTTCTCTTGCTCTGGGGGCTCAGCAAAATGCTTTGGGTAGGTCAAAGGTTGGAGCAGACAAGAATACGATTTCAGACCAAATCCCAGAGCACTGTCTGCTGCTGGAATGGCACCAGGAGGGAGAGGGTATCTGAATGTCTCTCTGGGGGAAATTGTTGACACTGGAGGAACTGTGTCACCCTTTGGCTGTGATCTCCCAAGTCCTGGCTGCAGCTATGGCCACCACAGGTAATGGCATCATGGAATGGCTGGTTTGGGAGATTATTCAGTTCCACCCATGCCATGGGCAGGGACACACCTTCCACCATCCCAGACTTCTCCAAACCCCATCCAACCTGGTCTTGGACACTTCCAGGGATCCAGGGGCAGACCCTATGCCAGGGCCTAAGCATCGTTACAGGGAGGAATTTTTTCATAATATCCCATCTAAACCTACTCTGAGTTTGAAGCCATTCCTCCTTATCCCTACATGCTGTTTTAACAAGTCCCTCTCTGTGCTCCTTGTAGGTTCCCTCGTGGAAAAGTAACAAGAGGGTTTTAGGGAAACCAGCAGCAGCTGATACAGTTTTTTAGTGGATCCCTTGGATCCTGTGAGATGCTTAAGATGGAAGCAAGTGCAGATTTGCACTGGGCCTGGGCTGAGAAGTCTTTTCTGGCAGTGCAGAGATAAAACAAGCAGCTTCTGACACTTGCCCTGAAAAAGTGCTTAGACAAAGACGTTCCCAGTGATTAATGAATGAGGGACTCTGATCTGCAGTCCCTGTTGGATTTAGGCACAGCATCCAAAGAGGTTACAGATCCCACAGCTGGCTGAGAGCTCTGTGTGCAGCACTCACAGGAAATCCAGCAGGGCTTGGGAATGACAGCCCTGGAACCCAGCCTTCCCTCAGTTCTCACCCAGCTTCTCTTCTGGCCTCCTTCTCTTTGGCTTTGCTCTTGTCAATATTTCTGTCACAGCAATTTGTGGTTTGCTTTGCTGCTGCCCAGTTTCCCCAAGAAGGGATCTCCAGAGCTGTGTTGAGGCCTAGCCCAGAAGCAACTTTTCCACACTTAGGTTCTCATGTCCCCCTTTCCTGGGTTTTCTGGGTATTTTTTTTTTTTTTTTTAATTTTCCCCTGAATTCTGGCCATGCCTTTGTGTACGTGTGGGTGTGTTCATTTCCAATGCATTGCTTTACCTGCAGTGGGAGCAGAAATAAATCCTTGGGGGAGCAGAGCAGGAAAAGCAGCACAATGGGCTTGAGAGAAAGCACTCTGATAACCTCTTAAATGTAACTTCCAGGTCAGTGACTGCCATGTTCCTCACTCAGAGGACATCTCCCTCCCAGCCTCTCCTCAGCCTGTCCTCTCCCAGTGCTCCCAGTCCCATCTTGGTGATCCCTGGCTAGGCAGGGGTTGAGCTGCCACTGTGCACAGTGAAGGAAAATGCAGTTTACAGCAGATCTGACCCACATTCCTCTGTTTCTGTTGTATCCTCATCCCCTTTCTAGTGACAGTCATTGGACTAGGGAGATTCAGAGTCCAGCAAAGTCTCTTAAACAGGACACTTCTCTACCCCCTGTCAGTGCTGGGTCATAAAGGTGGGACAGTCTGCTTCCAGCTTGGAAAGAGGCACAGGATCTGTGCCTCCAGTGACAGCAGTGTGGTTTAGTGAGTCCTAGGTGCAATCTAATTAGTTTTGCTATTTCCAGATCAGTCTACTGCTCTGGAGACCCACTTGTCATGAGAAGAACAATTTTTTCACCCAAGTTTGTTCTTCCACAAAGCTGGCAAATGGGGTTCTTATCTCCAGGAGCTCTGAGAGCAGCTCTTGGTAGGGTTAAGTGTCAGCTTTTAGCAGGAAGTGGTATTTGAAGGTTTGGGAATCAGTGATAGAGTACTTATGGAAATAAAGAGTGACTCTGGGTAGGCCTGGAGCTGTTATATAACGTTTTTCTTAAATCTGAGACCTGGGATGTCTGGAACACTGACTGGAGGGGAGAATTTTCCCTTTAGAGTCCAGCTCCTCTGGATGTCCTCGCTGTATTCCCCACAAAAGGGACTTTAAAACTCAGATTGGTTCCTGTGGGTCAGGCGGATATTTTGTATTTAATATGGATTAGACAGACATTTTCTGAGTTGTGAACTACTCATCTTAAGGCTTGGAAAGGCACAGAACACCTGCCTCTGGTAGGGACTGTTCCTGACAAAGAGAGCAGAAGAAATCATTCCCTAAAACAGAGGGAATGGCCAAACGTGGCATCAGGAATTTGGGATGATGGTCCCCAGACACAAAATCCCACTTGTGAAAGTTTTTGTAAAGAACTTGCCTTTCCTTTTCCTTTCATTGCCCCATGCCCACTGTCAGAGTGCAGGAAAAGGCCTGCTTTCTCTGAAGAATGTTGAATTCTCTTAAGAATGCAGAATATCCCCATTTTTTTTTGGCAGGGGGATGTTTCACACTGTAGTCCAGACATGCTCCTGGCTACAATGAGAACCTGAAATAGCCACCTGTTATTTCATACTGCATAGCTGAGGGGGAGACATATGGGACCTCAGATGTGGCTTGATTTTTTTTTGCTGAATGATAAATTAATGAGCTATTTCCAAAACTTTCCAGCTCATGTTATTCTTATTATCTAGACCAGGTTATCCTAAAGCAGATCTGCAGTCTGTGTGCACAGGTATGCACTGGTTTGGTTTATGACTGACATATTTATGCTAATACTAATTGGAAAAAGCCTTTGCCAATGCTGAATGGACATTTTAAATGGCTTTGCACAGGGAAGATGTGTTTTGACTAACACTGCCTCACTCCTTTTATTCCCCATTTCTCAAACAGAACTGCTTTGGCTTGGGTGGGGGGTTTTTTAGATGAAATCTTTAAGATTTTAGTATTATCTAATTAGTACTTCTTTTCCCGCCTCATTCTCTCAGGCTACTGGCACAACTTTGGAAAATAAAAGTTAAATAATCTCCCTCCACCCTAAGTTATTCCAACACTACATTGAAGGAAAAAAAACCAACAAAACAAACCCAACCCAGCCCCTAACATAAAGCTCTGTTAATTCCAGCGTGACATTTTGCAGCAGGGCACCAACCAGCTGATCTAAATGTGTCTGCCCATGAAAACTTGGGGGAGATTGTTGTAATTTTTTGTCTATATATCTTAAGCCCCCCCTATTTTTGAAACAGATTTAGGAATCCAATTGGGATCAGCTTTCAGAGCTGCCCTAGTCTTTTCTTATTAGAATTTCACTGGATGTTTGTCAGGTGAAAGAGCATTTTTAAAGATAATTTGAGTAGAAGTAGAGCAACAGCAAGTATTTGCATGCTAAAAGGTATTACAGAAATGAAATACAGCATGAGATTATGGTTGGCTATTTGCCCTGAGGGTTTTAAGTGGATCTGCTGATTGAGTGGTGGGGTGTAAGCTTTGAGTTATTTTGCACTGACATGATCTCTAATTTAAATGCTTTGGTAAGGAATTTTAGAGAACCACAAGCTGTGGAATTCTTTGTATGATAATGCTGTAAAACTAGATGTGAACATGACATGCGTTGTGTTTTGGGGGGGATTTAACCTATTTTTTATGCCTAAATAAACTTGGCTTAATTGCAAATTCCCAGACCCTTCAGTAGGATGTAGTAACATAATGAGTACCTGGCTGTGTGTGATCTATGTGGTGTTACAGACAAATGAAAGGTTTCATCAAAACATTCAGAGGGCATTTTTTTTTTTTTTGGTATACAGTCTTGAAACATAATAACCAGTCCTTATTTAGGAGGAAAACAGCCAGCAGCTGGAAAATTCACTGGCCTCCAGATCTCTGTTTTTGTTGGAAAACTATTAATCTGAACCAGTCACCCTAAAGAGAGGGATTGCTTCCATTTTGCTGTTTGACTGCATCCAAGGATTTCAGTAGGGTGAAAATCTGAAATATCTTGTAGTCATTTATCTCTGGAATAGCTCAACTTGTCCTAAGCAATATTTACACAAGTTAAAGATCAAGAGCTAATGGAGACGGCCCTGAAAATAGCCACAGGTGAAGAAATTTTCAGATGTTCCTGCCTTGAGATTCAGTAAATGTTTTGGGGGCACATTTTTGATATTTGTACCTGAGGTTTGTACTGACCACCACTGTACGTGGGCAGGGAACTGAGACTGCCCCTCAGCTCTCCCAGCTTGCTGCTCTTACCTTGTCACCTTTCCCAGCTTTTTTACCCTGAGGACCTGTCTCTCCATCCACAGCCTGTTTGACTTTCAGCAGTTTCTCTTGCATCACTTCATCAACCTGCTCAAGACAAACACAATGGAATCTTCCTCAGTTTTCTGTTCTGCCACCTCACCCCAGACAATTGTTCAGCTGAACAAGTGTGAAAGCAAAGAACAGGTAGTAGGGACTCTGGAAGGAGGGAAGGTCTGTGCCAGGGCTAGTTCTTAGAGCTGGAGAAAAATATACAGAGGTAATGCACATGATGAGTGTCCTCTTGCTATTGTGAGCACACCTGCACTCTGATCTCTTCCTCCACTTCTTCCCGTTCCTCTCCTTTGATCAGCTCTGGGTCATGATCCTGGAGAAAATCCGATCTGTTATCTCTGTTCTCCCAAAAGACTGTTATCCAAAAGAAAGAAAAAAGGGGAAAAAGTTACAGAAGCCTTGGTTTCTCCAGCTGCTTCTGGAGGCAAAAGAAAGGGTAGTTGTAGGCAGCTTTTATTAAATGATGAGCTGTATGAAAGTAGCAGGCTCTAGGGACCCTTACCAAGTTCAGAGCCCTGTTGTGTTAGGATCTGCAAATCTTGAGGTTAAGGGATTTCTTCTTTTGCCTTGGATTGCGAAATGGTATCAGAATCCAGGAGGATAATGGGATGGTGAGGTTGTCATTTGGAGGCTGTAAAGCTGAAAGCCTGGAGTGTGCTCAATATCCGAGAGCCCTGTCCCATGCCTGATGTTGGCATTATTTTATTCTATTTAACAGCACAGGGCTTAAATCTTTTCCATGAAGAAAGCACAGGGATGGCTCCTGCCCTGCAGGATGTGCTCTTCACGACACAGGCTTGGGGACCAATGGAAGGGGGTTAATTCAAACCACAAATTTCCCTGTTCTCCCCATGGCTCAGTTAAAACTGCTGCATCCTGGTGAGCTGGCCTTTGTAGGAATTCCCAGGAGGCTGAAATATGGGAGCAGGGCCCCTGGAATAGGAATAAAACCAGCACTGAGCATGTGGAATTGGGAGAGAGGGAAGGGAAGCAACAACCTGCAGCTGACCCACAGGGGATGCACGGCCACACAGAGGCTGCACTTTGGGGAATTTTAAACTTGATGCAGAAATTGAAAAGTACTTAAGCCCAAAGGAGACAAGACCCACCTGAACCAGCCCCTCTGTTCTGAAGTGCTGTGCAAAGGAGGAGTAATGAGGAAACCTAACACCCAGTCACAGCAAATTTGTGAAACTGGTGATGAAAAAAAATGCTATTTATGATAAAGTACCTAATGATCCTGAGGTGAAGCTCGTTATTTTTGTTGAGGCAAACTGCAGTTTGCTCTTTAGGAAGAAAACTAAATGAAGTCTGACGAGCTCAGTGCATATCTGACTTCTCTGCTATTAGCAAAGTGCCTTATTTTAATGGAAACCTCTTTTTTTTCCTACACTTCTTGAGCTAATTTGACGGAAGACAATTCATATCTTGCCTTTCAAGCCCTGATTGTATCTTCCTAAATGACACCTAATCTCCAGCTGCATGTGCTAATTCAATTTCCTGATGATTTGAAATGATAGTTTTCCACTTTAAGACCTTGGCTCCTCTATGGATCTGTTTTGTACAGATATTCTCCCCTGCACACCTTGCCTGATGAAGGCAAATTCAGAAAGGTTTTAACATCCAAGTTTTAGTTAATCCAAGACTGGCTGCTCTTTCCATCCCAAACAAAATTTCAGGGCCCTATTCCACGCAGAGGATTTGTAGATTTACACAGTTTAAACAGGGAATAGTTCTTGCAGGTGGCTAATCTTAATTTCACCACTGAGAATGGTGGGGATGGAGGAGGACAGGGGATATTTTGGTAATGGAAGAAACTCCAAAGTACAGACATTTAATTTCTTTAAATTACTTGTGGGTCATCAGAGGGCGTGACAGATGTCATGTAATATTTCAGGAGGAAAAGCTGATTTGCCCAAGTTATGAGGTAGCTCCTCCAGCCTGGAATCCCAGCCTTGGGGAAAGGGGATGTTATATAGGAGTTATGTGAATTTTTAAACACTTTCTTGACTGGGTCAGCAGGTTGCAAGTGCTATGTTTTCACAGGAGTACCAGGCTTTAGATATTTATTTTTCATAGAGGGATCTGTAGGTTTTTCTATTCTGTTTTTTCATAATTGTTTGTTGTCATTTTGTAGATTGATTAGTGGTTAATACCCACTGCAGGCAAACCAGGGAGGGTCCCCCCAGACTCTGATATTACCTGGCAATGAGTTATCTGAGTGTTATATTAACCACTGGGTTAGAGGTGCCTAATTTTAGTAGAGAGATCAATAACTCATAGGTGTTAGATGCTCTGTTATTCTTTTATAGATCAACAAAATGTTTCAAAGTTAATTTTAAAGGGGGGTCAGGAGGCTAAGGATGTTATGTTTTCACTGGCTGGTCAGCAGAGTCTGGTATTTTGTTACAGGCAGGGTCAGCCAGCTTCAGGAGCCATTTCTGTGCCTGTGTGTATGCAGTGAAATTTATGTCACCTTTCCTAAAATAGTGTATGCTTATTTTGGGATTGTTTTATATGCACAGCTAGCTCAGGGCTCAAAGGCAGCCCAGACCACTCCTAAATCAGCATCCCAGCTCTGCAGGCCAGTAGGGAACTCCAATATTCCAGAATTTTAAAGAACAGCCTGTGACTAACACTTGCAATATATTTATTTGAAGCAAGAAGCTTCTCTTGAAATGGCCACTTTGAACCTTCTAGCAAAAGGATTTGAATCTTTTGAAGGCTGGTTAAAAATACAGAGTATCACCACACCTTAAAGGAATATTTGGAGACACCATGGAATATTTATACTCAAATATCCTCTGTGACACTGAGCAAGTCATAAGTATCAACTGTGATATTTATCAACTGGTCATCTACAGAACGGGGGAAATAGCACATTGCTGCCTCACACTGCAAAAATACACCCCAGGAAGAGGGGGGTAGTGGTTCAGCCTTACATTTGCCCCACATAAACTCTGGCTATTGCAATGTGAATGGAGATGTCAAACCAAGTGGCTGTTTCCAACCACATCATTTAAAATAAAGGTTTTAAGAGTTTTAAGAGTAAAATAAGAGTTTAGAAACTAGAAAAACTGCCAGATACAATTCTAGGAGGATAAAAAGCTTCATGAATTCCAGTGAAGTTTAGGCAGCAGCTCTAGCTTGGTAGAGGAGTTAAAGACACAGAGTGAAAAAGTTTGTAAGTGAAATGTTTGGATTTTTTGTCAAAACTGATCTATATTATAAAAAAATATTTAAATAAGCTAGGTATAAAGCACCAGTTTCATGGGATGGGAATACTTTCTTAAAATCAAGTGTTGGGGGGAGTGACAAACCAAAGGTTGTTGTTTGGCCAGCTGTCATTTAGGTAAGCTTTAGACACTCTTATAAGGGTCTTTGAATTGCTCCTGACACAAACATTTCTTAATCAAGCTCAGTTGCTTCAATCATGTTTTCAAGATTTCTGCACTAATAAATCTGAACTTCTGTGCAAATGCTGACAGCAAGTGACCTATATCTACGTAAGATTAGAAAAAAAGTTCTCAGTAGAAAGTCCAAACTCAGACCTATCTTTTTCCTGCATAATTCTGCTACTGAGAGGAAAACAGCCTAAAATTACAAACACAACAGAGATTGCTCACACTGTTCTGGGTGGATGTTGTTGTGGATTTGCTTCTGATGATCAAAGAATCCATGGTTAGATTAAAAATAAAATAATTTTGGACAACCCCCAGGTAGTATTGTGTGAGTGTCCTGCAACAAAAAGCCCAAACTGCTTGTGAAGGAGGCAGCGGGACTGCGCTGCAAGGAGGAATTAACAGCTGTTTACTAAAAATAAGTGTGGTGTCAAATAGACCTGGTTCACCAGGAGAAAAGGAGGAAAAAAAACCTCACCTGAAGTTTAACTGCACAGCTATAGACTCTTCCTGTGCCTAAGACAGAACTGCAGGTATTCTTTGAAGCCTGCAAGAGAGCTTTCCACTCTGAGGGTTTATGGCTGTGCTCTGTGCAGAAAAGGGCTCCTTCTCATGTGCCTTCAGAGCTGGGGAGTAGCTGTCAGCTCCAGCAGGATGGGCTGGAGATGTGTGGCTCTTTAAGTGGGAAATGTGAATCACAGAGGCACTCACACTGTGTGAATAACCCCCAAAAGTTCTGTGTTTGCGGGCTCAAAGCAGGAGTCTTGCTGGGGGTGGCAGTGCTGGCACTCAGATGCAGTTTGGGTGACAAACCCCCCATCCCCTCGTAAACCCCCTGGCATATTACACAAGAAAGGTGTGAAATTTGGGACTATCAACGTAACCTATTGACCCCTGTGGTGTTTCTATTGCTCACTCTGGGATCCACTGCTGTGCTGAGCAGGTTTCCTCCAAGGCAAACCCCTCCTGCCTCCCTTTGCTGCTTCCACACTGCACCTTCCCTGCCCTGGGGACTTGTTGGGTGGCAGCCCCACTCTTGCCACAGCTGGTTTTGAGTTCCAGGTGCCATTTCATTGGTGGCCAGCTAAGGAAAGAAGTTTGGATTCATTTGATCCTTATCTAAAGCTCCTGCTGCCTTCAGCAGGGTTCTGATGTGGTATTTGAGAGTAGATGGGATGCAAAGCTCCTTTTTAGTCAGAAAGCTGTTCTGTGATTTATAATATGTAAGAAAATCCTAATTGTTACAAGTCAGGGGTCAGGCCAAACTACTGATGCCCATTTAGCAAGTTGTTCACTTCATTCTCTCCAGCCAGCTCAAAGCAGGCAGAAAACTTGACACCAGTAATTTGTCAGAAGGAGAGAATAATGGAGACTTTTCATATGAGGAATTTTAGCAAGGCACTAACTCTGAAGAGGGGAGAGCAGGAAACATATTTTTCCACATTTTATCAAAACAGAATCAGCAGAGATACAGCAAAAAGAACCCCATTTTCCACTTTCACTTGTCTTCCACTTTAGACAAGTGCAAGACTTCCTAACTCACTTGTGAATCGGGGTGAGCACTGAAGACAAATGTTAAAGAGATAAACAGAAGTATCAAAAGCAGAGGAGAGGAGAGATCTGGAAAAAAAATGAAATGCCCTTTCATGATTTTTATGAAGAAATCCCTGCTTTTTGTTGCTTTCTCCATGTGAAAAACCAGCCAGGCCCCAAGCTGAAAGTCTGGATTATGTTTTAGTTTCACACACTTGGCATGAAGCAAATACATTCAGAGTTTTGTGCCTCTGCTTGAGAAGATGCTCCTCCTATTCAAACATATAATCAAAAATAAAATGAGTAGCTGTGGATGCTGTGAAGGAACCATGGACTCTCCACGAGTTCTCACTCTTGGAGGAGACTGGACAGGTAGAATTGCAGGAGTATGAAAACAGTGATGCTGAATCTTGATCTACAGTATTGTGCTTTTGAATTATTGGCTATTCTGATGTCATTCCTGTTGCCCTCAGAAAATCCTAAAATTCCTTTTTTATATGTATTTGAAGCACTTTGCTTTGAGTTTGTTCACTTTCACCCATAGCAATGTCCCTTCCTGCATGATTAACTCAATGATTTTGACAGATTCCACAGAAGAATTGAGGTACTGAGAGACTCCCTTCCTAAATAGCATTTTTTAATCTAACATCCTCATTTTATAATGTTCCATAGTTTGGGCAGCTGCCCACTTGACCTTATAGGAATGACACTCTGATGAAGCTGATCTGGGAGAACATTCCAGCTGGAATTGTTATCTTTTTCTACTGACCTTGGTACTGAGACCTTCCTTCCTCCAGTATCGAAAGGAAATTGCTTGGACCCATTTTCCAGCTTTCATCCACTACCTAGATGGGGAGGAAAGTGAAGAGAGGAATTGCTGACAACATTGTCTCACACAATTATGGAATGGGTTGGAAAAAGCCTGAAAGATCTCATTCCACTCCCTGCCATGGGCAGGGACACCTTCCACTAGCCCAGATTTCTCCATGAGAGAAGGGGTGTCACTTTATCAGCTGAAATCACAAATTTAATCAAGAATTAATTGTTTGAAAATGTAATTCAAGTAGGAGACTTGCAGTATTTAAATGGAATTTAATTTTAATGCCATTTTTTCAGTTACTTTCTCTACTGTTGCCATATTCCTGAAACAGTTCAATTTCATTGAACCAGTATTTCTGAGGGAAAAACCTCCCAGCAAATTATCAAAGTTTCTTTGTCTTGTATCACTTGTAAGTCTCAAGATGTGAGTAAGGTAATAGTTGATAAAGGGAGATCAGATCACTGTTTGGGGAGGAGGTGAATGTGTATTTATAGAGACAGCACAAGGTGGATCAGGGTTTTGGTAAAAAACCTGCAAACCCATTGTTACCAGCAAGATGGAAAGTGCAGCTCCTGGGATGATTAAAACTAAACACCCCTCCCCTAAATAAGCCCTGTAATTAGGGACCTATCTGCTACCTGCAGGTGCAGTTATGTGAGGTGTCAAATATCTGTTTTTAATCAAATTATTATTACAGTAATTACAGTTTGGGCCCAGAAGGACAGGAAAAATCTAAATACATTTATCACTTCTACCCTATAGATGCTTTTGAAAGAGACTCAGGAGGTTCTTGACTGAACATCAATAACTTTTTTGGTAAAGTGAAACAAAAAGTTGGAGGATTTGAGCTCAAATCCCAGTTACTCCAATGTATTCCCAGTTTCAGAGGGTGTGCCACTTTGAGGTTCATCCTTGGATCATTTGGAGCAGGCAGAATCCTTCTTTTATCATTTTTTCCATGGCATTTTATAGAAAATGATGAAACCATGATGTTCTAAGAGGAAACGTGTCAACTATTAAAAAACCCAACAAACAAATTCCCCCTAACCAGCCTAAAAATGGGTTATTCATTTTTAGCCTCTCAATACCACAGGACACATCAACATTTTATTGTTATAAATAAGCCAGTGAATTGTTTTAGTTATTTGCTTCAGTGATTTTATACACTGATGTCAATGATATCATTGTGTCAATTTAATTGATTTTAATCAAACCCACTCTCTTGTGTCTAAAGGACAGTTGCAGTTCTGTTTTCTCTTGCTTCAATTAACAGCCTAAGAGTCAACACAACAAAAAGAACTCTTCCTTTGAAACCAGCTCATATAGTTTTTGATTTTCAGTGGATTGAGTCCGCGCTGGTTTTGTTTTCAATGCGTTAAGGCCCCTTGAACCAGCAATATATGTTTGAATTTAAGCAGAAATGTGGAAATAAGAGTCTCAATCTATTTCTGAGGCTTTCCAAAGCCAACTCCACACCAGGTCATTCCCATTTGACAGCAGGGAAAACTGAATTGTCTCCACTGTGCATGTTTCCTATGGACATTTTCCTGAGAGGTTTCACTAAGGACAGGAATGGGTCTCACTCTTTGACATTTCTGGGTGAAATTCAGGGATGCACAGCCTTGCTCATGCTCAGTGACACAAGCTCCAGCAGGTTACTGGGTGAGGCAGTCCACACTGGTTCTGCTTTTGGAAAGAGGGATTTTGTGGGGATGAAGCCATGGGTTGTTTTTTTCCTTAGGTGCCTAATGGGAAATCAAATCAGCACCTTGCAGAGAAAAGAAAGTGAAGTTACTTTGATATCAAATACTCTTCGTGAAGATTGCTATCAGGCTTTTCAGAAATTCTTAAATTTCCTTCTGGGATCAAACTTTTGTTTTCTTTAAGAGCTGAAGTTGGGAGCAGACCTTTTTCCTGCCTGCATCCCTATGACTTATAGCCTATACTTATTTTAATAAGAGTCCTGCTGTTAGAACTTTTCCAAACACTTCTCAACTGGTCTAAGATACTCTTTTTTTCCCCTGTCAGTGCTATAACCTTGGAGAGAATGTTCCCTTTGTTCTTTCTCAATGAACCATAGAGAACCTGATATAATGGCTCAGAATTTTACTTGACAGGACTTGTGATGGCTGAGGAGATGGGAATGACATGAAGTTATAAAACCCCAGAGCTCCACGCTGTTATTTCACCCCAATTCAAAACAGCCTTGCAGAGGCTGCGAGGGGATCGAGACAAATATTTTTGATGTTGCTGGTTCTTATCTTCAGAAACGTGCAAAACCAAGAAGGAAGCAGATTTTGTAGTATGACAGTCAGGGTTTTAAGCAGATGGGTGAGGTGCCATCCAGTTTTAGGAGCTTCACTGGCGCCATGACAGTGTCACCCAACAAATTGGGTGTGTGAGCAGAACTTAAAAATATCTCCTGCTTGCACAGGAGCAGCCATAACCATTTCTAGTTAGCAAAGTTAAGCAATCAAGCTTAAAGACTCTGAAAAACACTCATGCATTTGCTCTTTCAGCCTGCTGTGTATTTTCATCTACAAAAGGAAAAAAAAACCCACCCAAACCCCCAAATATTGTTTTCAAGATGCCCATTTACAAGTTAATAATTAGGCATCTACCTTCCAATTACATTGACTGATAATTCCTACATTCATGTAATTTAGGTTTTTGGCTAGATGTTCTGAAAGCTTTGGCCAGCTTAATGGATGTTGTCCAAGAAAAGCCTCATTTTTTGAAATATATTTGTTCTAGGGTTAGGCCTTCAAATTAATTTGTGTAAAAATTGCAGTGAAGAGTAAGCTTTGCCCTAGAAAACTCACCCTTCTCCTCCACATATTTAGTGAGAGATTAATGACCCTTATTAAAAAATACATATTGTTTCAACTTTTGTTTATATTGTGAAGTAAATGAGAAACAAAAGCTGCTGCTTCAGCAAAAGCTGAGAATTTTTCTTGCACAGCTTGCTTTTGAAGATGCCCTTTGGTCCCTGCTCTTTCACAGGTGTTTAGCTCTGTGAAGTTGCTCCTGAAATAATTTGGAAATGTGTCTTCTGTGAAAGAAGCCCTTCATCTCAAAGATTTCATGGAGTATATTGTACATTGAGTGGTGTCTACTGATTTTTGGAACAAAAATAGTTCATACCTTGTGAATGTGGGCTGAAAATGCGTGGCTTTATTTACAGGTTTATGAAATGCTGGCTGATGTGGTTTAAAAATGAGTTTGAAATCCACACAAGTTCTGAGGTGGGTGTCTGAGTGAGACAAAGGCTCTTAATTCCTAATTCTGCAGGGGGTGGCAGTAATTAACTTCTCTGTACCCACATTAATAGTGGAATGCTTGGTTACCACTTTGTTGCCTGACTGCCCTGGCAATGATCCCAAAGCCCTGAAATGTATTTTTGCCCTCATTTATGTCCTCAGCTGTCTGCACCTCCATCAGCTCTTCCCACTGAGCTCAGTCGTGGCCATTCCTAAAACATGAGAGACAAAAAGTTCCCCAGAATCACTGAGGTCATGGAAAAGCTGAGAGGGACGAACCTCAGCCAGTTCTTTGTCCCCTGAACCTGAGCCTGGAGCTTTGGTGACCAGTTTAATGTTATTTAACAGCCTGTGCCCACACCTGAGCTCTGCCTCTTGGCTTCACAACCTGCTTTCATTGACTTACTTGCTTTCCAGCTTTTTGTGCCTTTTGGGCTTTGGCCTCTTTGTCATCTTTTCTGTTCTTCTCTTTTGTCACTGCCTCCTTTCTGGCAGCCAGCTCTTCAGCGACCTGAAAGATGCAGGGAGGAATGTGATTGGAAAAACACAGTAGCCAATGTTGGATCCCAGAAATCTGGGATTTTTGAGCCTTCTGTGCTTTCTGACACTGACCCCCTGGAGAACACTGCTTTTGACCTGAGGCCTTGGAGAAGGCTTCCAAATTTGAGTGATGGAGTTCAAGTCACAGGTGTGTAGTTAAATAAAAGTGTGTGATTTCACATGGTGAAGGGTTTTAAATTTGAGGTTTTTATAATACACTAATAGGTGGTATGGGACAAGATAGAGGGTTTTGGGTGTTGTTTCCTTTCTGTGTTCTTCTTCCTTGTTCTCCATGGTTTCAGGTTGTTGTTTCTGGTTGGACAGTCAGTGCTGCACTGTGGGTCACAGGAGTTTGGTTATTGGGTCAAAAGTATAAATGATATAGGTGTTAATTCTCTGTTGGACTGTTTAGCTGTAAGAGACCTTGTAGCTATAGCTGGGTTCTCCTCCATTTTGCTCACTTTTAGTTGGTAGCTGGAAGTGTTGCAGAACTCTCTGTACTTCAGATAAGATTTAATAAACAACCAAGCCTGAACGTGAGAAAATTCATCTCCTTCATGTTTTTAATCCTGGCTCTGAGTGAGGACAGAAGAAACTTCAGACAAGCCTCTAATTAAGTGGTGCAAATACCACTCGTTACAATCCAGCAGGCTGCACTCTCAGAATCCCAGACCATCACAGAGAAGCCTTTTTACCAGCCCCCTGCAAACTCCAGCACAAGTGCTGACTGTCCCAATTTATCATTAGGAAAAGGCTGATTTCTCTGTCCCAAATTGTAGGGCTTTTATGGAGTGAGACCAGTTCCTAAAGCCATCCAGAAGCAGAATTTTCTAATGACAAACAACTCAAAGTTCCCTCTGGACTCAGATCCAGATTATGAATTTGTCCTGGTGTTTGTAAGGCAGATTGATTTTTATAGGGATGGATTTTATAAGGCTGCCCCAAGGGGTGTCTAATTTCAATATATGGCTAAAGACTGAAATTGTTCTAGTGGGTGAGGGAGATTGCATGGAGAGATTGTGACAAACCCTGACAGATGCACAGGGATAGCTCAGCATCTTTATCCCTGCAAGCAAGTAGCAGCTGATAACTGGGTACAGCTCCATCAATTCCCATATCTTTAGTTCCTGGCCATTTATACTTTATTATCTGAAAAAGGCAGAGGGAGAAAATTTGCTGCTTCTCTTGTTTCTAGGCAGCTTTCTTCTCCCTGAGAGGAATTCTAAGACCATTTACTAATGGATGTAAATAAGAAAATCCATCTAAGTTTATTAATGGACCACTAATAGTGGCAGTACTGCGAAAGAGTAGAAAATAAAACATTTCCATCTGCAAGATGTGTTCCCTGTAACAGTGAAAATATTTGTTTTTTCAAGTATACCTTTTAATGTACTGAACACTGGATGCTGGAAGGGGACAATGACAAGGGCTGTGCTTTGCAGCCAGGACAGTTTCATTAGTGGCTCTCCCCAAGCATTTCAGTATCTTACATTTAATTAAATATGGTAATTCAAACCCCGAGCACCTCTCAGTCACATCTTGCAGTGATAAGCAGCGAAGCATTTCATTCCCTGGGATAGATTAACAGATTGACTGGAGTTCAAAATAGGTTTTTAGTGTCCCAGCAGGCCTGTTGTATCCAAAACCAACAGAGCTACTCTGAATGTATCCTTTACTGTAGTGTTCCTACGTAGCCAGAAACCCAACCTTGTCACCTCCACCTCTGCTCTGCTCTGCCTGCAAAGGGTAACCAGAACCATTCCCAGCATCTCAGGGGTGGCTCTATCCAGCAGGACACCTGTAAGCACACAAGTGATTGACAAAAGGTTTCCATTTGCAGCAGTGCCTCTGCATTCTGCAGGCAGTATTTTAAGTGCATCCAGACCCCGAGTGGAGTGATTTGCTCTCGTGTTTTTGCACAGATGAATGATACTGGGAGTGGTGAGAAAGAGTTTCTGCTCTCATGAACCTGCTGGAATGGCACTGAGTAGCTGAAGAGTCCTTGTCCCTGTGCCTGGCCTTGCTGCAGCTCCTCCAGCTCTGCTCCCACCTCTGCTCCATGACTGCAGAGGGCTGGGAGCTGGGGGGGAGCCTGCCCATGTATCCAGCCTTGGGTGGCTTCTGCTCTTTTATACAGAACCACTTCCCCTCCAGCTGCAAGGAGATGCCTGAACAATCTGACAAAAGAGGAGGAAAGAAAGGGAATGGCAAGCAAAGGTTAGTTTGAGATTAGTAGGCATTTCACCCACATTTTAGTGCAGTTTTTTTTCAAAGTGGAAAGAGAAGTAGATGTCTTCCTAAGTTATTCTGGACTCCCCTTTTCCTTGCTGGGTTGTCTGTTTTTGAAATGATGCAGAAAGTAGTTAGCAAACTCTTAATACTGAGGGATTGTGTTTCTATAGGAGCAGATTAATTTTAGCCTCTTTGTATTTTTTCCCAATCTTTCCTAGGATTTCTATTGTGCCAGTGATGATTCTTCTCCAGTAACATTTTCTTCAGTGGCTGAAAAGACATTTTCCTTTAAGACTGATGCTCCATAAAAGTTAAATTGACTTTTGTATTCCTGTATCAGTTCAACCACATTTCTAAAATCTTGCAGTGCAAATCTCCATTTTTTTTGGTGGGGGGAAGGAACTGGACACTAAACCAGAGTGTAGCCTATGAATGAAAATGTCAAATGCTGCTTTATATGAGCCAAGCATAAGAAAACTTCCAGCTGCCAGCAGGACTCACTTGTTCTGCTGTCCTCAGACACAGGAAGTCTGGTGTTGGCTCAGGTGAAATGATACTTGAACTTCTTGCCTTTTAGAGTTGTGGGCATAAAAGAAAAGCAGGGATAGAGTGAGTTTGGGAATGCTGTATCTCCAGTTGTGGCAGGTAAGAGCAGCCTCAGAGCCTGGCTCTAACACCAGCTTGAACACAAACACTTTACAGGGGCACAGCCCAGTGTTCCTGGAGGGAAAAGTTTCTCTCTTGGAGTATTAACACTACAGAAAGAAGTTTTCTTGGCACCTAGGAAATGTTTCTTCTTTATGGAGGATTTTTGGTGTGTTGTTTTGGGGAAGGTGGATTGCTGTCTGTAGGTGAATATTTTAAGTGTTGTGTGATTTAACACAGGCTAAATACAGCTTCCCTCCTCCTGCATGGTTAACTTTAAATATTCAGAATATTATGAGGCTTTTAGTCCTTCTATGACACCTTTCTTTTTTTTTTTAAATGTTATTTAATATTGGAAATGAGGGGGAGCTGGGAGAGGGGGAAATGCCTGTGAAATGGCAACTCTCTTGGCTTATTTTCATGGTGATGAGACTTAATGAACTACAGGAAAAGATCGTAATTTTGTTGGCAGCAGGATAAGGGCAAAGCTAAAAATTGTCGCATCTGATGATTATCTGTGGAGCAAAACATAAAGAACCATTAGGGACAGAAATCTGGAACAGATGCAGGGAGATTACACCGATGTCCTGGGATGTTAAATTTGTCTTGAAGAGTAAGTAAAGTAGAGAAAAGCTTTTCAGTCAAAGGACAGCGCTTATTTTTCTGACTGAAGCACCAAGTACTCTGCACTGGGATGTCTTCGGCACATCTTTTGGGAAGGTATTTGTAAAATGTCATGGAAGCAGTTTGTGCAGAAGGCCAGCTACATTACAAAGTCAAGTAAGGTCAGGGTTGTCAAAGGATCAAGAAATATAGAATGTATAATAATGCAGCAATGGTTCGTGAAGTGATTAATTTGTATTTTATTTTCCCCGAAGTGTCTTTATCAAAGCCTTATAAAATGCTCACTTTTAAAATACAGTTCGGTCTTGATTTTTCATGGAGTTTGACTTGGGAGTAACCAACCCCTGCACAGGAGCTCATATAGACAAGAGGTGAATTCCTGTCCCCCTGGACTCAAGGACAAAACTCCCATCAGCTTCCATGGGGCCAGGATTTCCTTTCCTATGTTGCCCAATAGACCAGTGTGTGGAGCAACCCCAGTGGCCTCAGTGATTTTCTAATATGCAGCTGACTTAGTGGAACAAAAAATGTTTTACTTGTCTGACATTCAGGTAGAATCATGATTGCACTGAACTTTCTCTGGCCAACTGCACTGTGGAAATCTCTTAAGGCTGTGACACACATTCTGCTGCCTAAAAAGGGAGAAAACACAGGCCACAGAATTGGTGAAAATCAGATAATTGCAAGTGAAAATTTGTTAGGAAAATAGAGGAAGGGTTTTTTTCCCAGGGTGCAGGGAAAACCAGCAGTAAAACAGCCTCTCCAGACTTTTGGCTTCCATTTTTTTCATGTAAAGGAAAAACAGACACTCAGGAAAGGCAACAAAACAGCTCAAGGTGGGAATTGAAAGCTGGGAGCATGACAGGAAGGTTAAATCCATTTCTCCAGAATCTACCTCCATATTCAGTGCTGCTAAGAATAATTCCTTGTAGTGTTTTCTTCCTGAGCTGTGTTAATCCTTGATGGTAGCAGGGCTATTTAGCATCACATTCCCCAAACCCTGCTCCAGCAATAAGCCCCACTTGCTGGCTGGCTCCTGGCTGCTCCCAGCATCCAACAAAGCCTAATGGACTCTGGCACGTGTTTCTACTTTAGAGACTGAAAACTTCACCGAGGGTCTACCTCCCTCTGCCTGCCTGAACAACAGAGCCCACCAGGGTTTAGCCCCTGAACTTGGCTAAAAAAAATCAGGAGCATGCCCCAGACTCAGTTTTAGTGGGGCACAGGCAGCTGTTTGCAGCAGTTTTCCTGCATTTTGAGCAAAGTTAGCTGATAGTTAGTGCTAGGCTTAGCCTGTCCTTACATCCCTGTGATCCTATGGAGGACTGGATCCAAAATTCCCCATCCCTGGAAGCATTCAAGGCCAACCTGGATGGGGCTCTGGGCAACCTGGGCTAGTGGAAGGTGCGAGGCTGGCTGCAATGAGATGATTTTTACATCCCTTACAATGCAAACCTTTCTGTGATTCTATAAAAATCCTCTAAATCATGCAAAAATATTAGGGGTGGATGGATGCAACAGTATTCAGGACCACAGAATTCGGGTTTTGACCTCTTAGTTTTCCTAGCCCAGCACACTGGCTTACTCAGGGACCAAATCCTGACTTCCCCCAACAGACTCATTATCCTGCTTGGGTGGAAAAGGCTCCAAGTGTCAACCACTGCCTTCAGCTGGGCTTAATCACTTTCTCTGCATGACACTCAGATGATCAGAGGAAGAGATTAGCAGCCACTTCCATTAGCCAGGGAAATCAGGAGAGGGATTTACCAGAAAAAACAACCGAGTTCACTACAACACACAAGATAAACTGAGATACTTCCTTCGCTGGGATGTTAAATTTGCTTAATGAGCCTTGGCAGTAAATCAAGGTTTAGTCCTGACTGCATAAGAAACTCTTCTCTGCTGCTGTTCTCTACTTCTTTTCCATCACCTGAGCACCTTCAGTTGTGATTAAGTGGATGCACAACCTGAAATGCAACAGATTTTGGTACCTGATTGGAAACACCCTGGAAAAAAAAACCCATTCTTTCACTGGCAACAAAAAGCTTTTAACCATAAGGTGCTTGGAGAACTAGAGTCACTGTTAGGGAGAACTGCTACTTAAATAAACAGACGTGTTGTGTGGCAAATCCTTCTCCAACATAACGAAATTTTTTCATTAGAAGAGGGACAGTACCTGCTCTGGATGTTTTTCAATAAAAATAGCCTTGGAACCACCTGTCTTCTCAGGGGGATAGTCAGGAAACCTGCCCGTGATATGCCTGGGGGAGAAACAAAAGTGGAAGAGGAATTAAAATTCATCATGTTTCACCTGGTTGATAAAGATGTTAGATAGCAGGGTGACTTCTTCTGGCAGTGTTTTTTGTCCTGTAAATTAACTAAGACAGTTAGCAAACCATGTCTCTTACCCTATAGCCCAAGAAAAACTGCAAATTCTTAGGGAAATTCCTAGGACTGCAGATTCCTTCCTAGCTGAGAAATGCAGATTAAAGTGTTTACACCTGGAAGTGCCCAAGACCAGGCTGGACAGGGCTGGGAGCAGCCTGGGATAGTGGGAGGTGTCCTTGCCCATGGCAGGGGGTGGAATGGGATAGACTTTCAGGTCCCTTCCAACCCAAACCATTCTGGGAATGGTTATTATGTTATATTACATTATTTTATGTTCACAGCCCAACTCTCTGCTTTCAACATCCAGCTTTTTGCCTTTTTTTTTCTTTTAGAGAAGAGTTATTTTGCCTAAATCAAGCCTTAATCTCTAAATTCCAGACTGCATTTCCATGTCAGGATTACCACTCCTAAATTTCCAATAGACTTTGATGGTGATGGAAACTGGAAAGGGTGAGGGGTGACTTTGTGGACAAGTTTCATGGATAACACAGGGAGCTTCCAGACTTTTCAGAAAGAGATTAAAAGATACTATAAGAATAGATTATTAAATAATAACTTTATCCCAAAGGCCATTTATACTGATAACACCCTTTAACTTCTTTTCCCTTTTGTTGCTTGCTGGAATATATCTGTTAAATTTTGTGTTTGTTTGGTAACATCAGGAAGATTTTTCTGTTCCAAAGAAAATTCTGACAGTGCAGAAAAAACCCTCGTGCTACTTTCAAACAGCACGGTTATGTTTCCTCTAAATGAAATTAAATTTCCCTGGAGAAGAAAAGAGCTCAGAAAGGTCAACACTATTCCTAAAAATGTTTTCATTTTTTTAAAAAACAACTGGTACCTTAAGGGACCTTCCTAGGCTGCTGTTAAGCTGCAGGCTCAGTTTTAAGCTGAGATCCTTGGAACAGAGCATCTGTCCTGTTTCTGTAGCACCACGTGTGTAGGGTTGGGATCTCTTGCTGGTATTAATGCAACACCATTTAGGACAGAATCAACAATCATTCATCTATGCTTGGGAGCTCTGACTTATTCAACAGTTACAAGTTCTATATGCAAATAGATGCAAATCCTTGGGCACTGCATTCCCAGAAACCAGCCTGCATCAACAAAGGGCTGTCACTGTTAGTGTGCTTTCAAAAATCCATTAAGAACGAGGTTTTGGCCTCAAAACCCTGCATGATCTATTATTTAATGTTAGCTCATGCTCCATTTTTTACAGACAGCCAGAAAATAGCTCAGTTTTATGTTAAACACAACCTTAAATGCTGCTACAAGTCTGGTTACAGTAAAAAATTTCCCAAAAATCTGTTATTGAGGCTGTTGCTACTTCAGTGCCAGCTGGGAGGAAGGAAAGGCAAATGCACTGTGGGTGAAGCATCAGCTGGGAGCCCACTGAACATAATATCAGGGCCAGCTTCCAATATTTAGTAATGTCACATTTGGTATTTTTACTCCCTATTCCACTTTTAAACCATTTATAGCTCTTGGAGATGACGGGGGGCTGGAATGAAATTATTTTTAAGGCTCCCTCCAACCCAAACCATTCTGTGATATTTACCTTTGGCTATGTATGAGTATATCTGAGTGCTGTACAAATTGGGAAGGGTTTTTTGGTTTCTAATTTGTATTTTCTGTGTGATTTTCCTCCTCTGAGTTGGTGTAGTTTTTTGGGGTGATGTGGCTCCTCTCACCTTTTTTTGGTAGCAAGTGCAGCAGGTGATTGTGTCAAAAAATGAGGTGAGGAGAAGACAATGCCCATCTTTCCATGGTAGGAGGGTCAGGCATTTACTAAACAGTCAGGGATAACTGGGATTTTCTGGTTGAGGGCAGTGCAGGATGTGATTTTCCATGGTCATCAGTGACCTGAGAGCAGACAGTACCAAACATTTTGATGTTCTAACTCTTCCAGGGCATCTGCTTTTTTCTTCAGCATATTCATTGCTGTCTGATGGTCTGGAAGCAGCACTCTTAAATCATATTTCCCTACCCACCCTCTTGTGGGTTTTCCTTTCTTTTCTAGGTTGAAATGACCACAACTTCAATCTTGTAATGCCTGGGAATTCGCATGCGTGACCCCGATAGGCAAATTCCTCCCTTTATGAAACCCTCCGAGTTCAGAGGTTAAACCAGGGATTCATTTGGCCTGTAAATCTGCCCAGAAAAATGCAGCCATTCATCTTCCTGGTCAAAAGTCCACTTTAAACATAATGAATCTCAATTTTCATTCCCCCTTCATTTCTGGCAGTGTTCTACTCAGAGCCATTGCAATGGGCTGTTTCATGCATTTGTCTTAGGACATTAATTTGGATTCAACTGATTCAAATTCTTTGGTTTGCAGTTGGAAACACCAGGATAAAATGAACAGCTAGAGAAGCTGTGGCTGCCCCCCATCCCTGCAAGTGTCCCAGGCCAGGTTGGATGGGGCTTGAAGCAACATCATTTAGTGGAAGGTGTGGGGTGGGACTAAATGACCTTCAAAGTCTCTTCTTGCCCAAACCAAATCTTTAAATTCTTACATTTTTGTGCCATGAGATAAGCTACACACCATCTAGGGCTGAAGAGGGTCTCACCAGGTGTGTCTCATGAACAGCTTGTGAATTAGGAGGAGGTCCCAAACATTATGGAGTGATTTTGAGCTTCATAGTAATATTTGTTCAAATAATTTTTAACTGCCTTCCACTTTTGGAGCTTCCTAGAAACACTGAAGTATTGATGATTAGAGGTAATAATAAGGTAAGAAAATGAACCCAGATGATTCAAGAAGTTCCTCCCAACTGGAGCCCCAGCAGGCTGCTTTGTTTTGTGGGAAGTGTGGAGGGAAGCTTTGTGGTGGGAATCCTCCCTGGTTCCACTGTTGATGGGGAGAGGAGAACGTAAAAAGCTTAAGCTCTTGATAACAGGAGCATTAGAGTGTGTAATATATTTGAAATACATGGTACATGTCAGAGACACCTAGATCTGAATCAGAACTCTGTGAATCTGTTACTTATTACTGTCTCAGCATTTGCAAGGGGAAAAAAAATCCAATTGTACTTTTCCAGTGTCTCATAAAAATGTGTAAATGCCAGAACTGGAAGAAGCAACTCTTATTTTCACTGTGATTGCTTCAGTGGGAGCATTGACAACGTGCTAAGCACTGCAAGCAAAAGCAGAAGCAAATCGTCCCGGATTTCTTAGGGAGGATGCAATTCTAGTAAAACCAATTGCCTAAAGGAACCAATGAAGTTTATAACATTGCATGGTGGGACTGGACTCGGTGACTGAACAGAAGTAGATCAGGTAAGAAGGAAGGACAGGGCTAGGAAGAAACATCCTCCTTGTGACACAAACCCCAGCAGCAGCCTGGTGAGGCCCTTATAGCCTCAGGAGCCCAAAGCCTGCAGGCAGGGAGCTGAAGATGGGTCCTGCTCCCTCTTCCCAGGCACTGAACAGCAGCCTCTGCTTGGGAGCTGTGCTTGCACTGCTGCGAATAAAAATGAGGAGTGCTGGAGTTCACGGCAGGCAAAAAGATCCTGCTTTGGATCAGAGCCACTGCTTTAACATAACTGCTCAAGGTTTCTGTGCTGAGGAGGATGCTGTTGAAGAAGGGACCTTTAGAAACTGTGGTATGTGAGAAATCCATTACTTTTCTGGAAAGCAGTGAAATCCTGTCAATGGAAGCAGAGCATGGGTTTGGAAAGAAGCTTTACAGAAAAGCTGTCTAATTGGGATGAATGAGGGCCTTAAATCTGAATCAAAGCAGCTCAAGTGGAAGAGTAAAGGAATGAACAAGGATAGAGGGGTGAAAAGATACAAGCTTGCACTCCCAGCTGAAAAAGAAAAGGATGTGATGAGGTTTTTGTGCTGTTTCTCAAATTACATTATGTTCTCTGGTTCACTGTTACTGCTCCAAACCTATTCCTCTTATAATAACTCAGACCTGTCAAGTGTAATTCAAAAAGAATGATCTTTTATGGTCTGCAGTGCAAATCCTTTTGTCTCAGATCTGCAGCAAAGAGTTCTGGCTCTTCTGGGCTCAATATTTGTACAGCACAAACCCCACATAAATGTCCAAGTTTTAACTAGGTTCAAATGGTTCTGTAATGTTTCCAAATCACCACCAGACACCAGACACAAGTCAGTGTGATTGGCAGGCTCTGCTCAGCCCTGAATGCTGTGGCACCTCCATTCTCACCTGTAAAACAAATTCTTTGTCTGGGAGATGACCCTGCATTGTGCTTGTCTCCTCTGCTGCTTCCTCCCTTCCTCGTTTCAGGAGCTTCAGATTTTTTTAAGTATTTTCTCTCTATTCCAGATTGCTCAGGCATGGTTATAGTTAGGGCTAAATATGGCTTTTGATTTATGAGAACACACCATTGATTTAAACATTTTGTCTGGTAATAGACTCAACAAGTTCCTACCTACTCCGTTCTCTGGCATGGTTTTACATGTGTTATTCTTTCTTTTTTGGCTATGGCTTCTCCAGCTAATTGCATAAAAGGCCATGTCAGGAAAAATAAATTGTTCTTTGGAGGAACAAGAGTGTTTAACTCTCCTCAGGGGAAGAAAGGATGTGGGCTGTGTACAGAAGAGGAGGCATGAATGATGGTGCAAACTCTGAGAAGAGGGACAGAGGGGTGTTCTGTGCAGAAAAGGGACACAAACAAAGAGTGGGGAGCTCTTTAAAGAAATAAAACCCACATCAGTTTTGTAGTTCTTGCCTATTTCTGTAATCCCACCTAATATGGATTCTCTCAGACTGCTTAAATAGCAGTGCTGGTTTATTTTAGGTATCTTTGCTGTGGAGATTTTTTTTTTTTTCCTTTTGAGTGTGTGCTCTCTTTAGCTCTTTGAAAATCACTTCCAGAAAAAATAACCTGGGCAAATACAGAATTACTCATAAAGCAAGATTGATCTCCATGGGCTTCTTATCATCTTTAATGAGTTTGGACACAGACACATTACAACTGATGTTTTATCTCAGGTCCTGATCCTCCCAGTGTTTGCTTGTACGTGTGGTTGTTATGCATGGAAGCATTTCAGTGGAGGGTAATTGGAGGATCAGAAACTATTGTTCTACATAAATATTCAGCTTTGAAAATTGAAGATCAAGTGTTGTGAGGCCAACAATGTGCAAGGAAAAGCATTCCCATGGAGGAATGAGGATGCAAGGTTTGTGGGGAAAGGTGATATCCTTTATTATAGTAACTATCATAATTAGAATGGTCTTTTGGGTCCCCAGTGCCTGCCTTAGATCTGAAATGGGAGAAGGGAACTTCAAAGCCAAGTAATAGTTGGGAACAGTTGTTGGAGGGGACAGACCTAAATGAGGAATGTGGTAAATTCTCCCTGATAGTTTTATTACATGTGGTGTTACTGGCCAGGAAAGGTAGACCTTTGGCTGACCCAGTGCAGTTGTTCATAAGCTGCTTGAGTTCTTACAGCAAAGGAGTCTGTTCTGCTTTGTCATGAAGGTATTACCCTTCCAAGGATCCTTCTGGTCTTTCAGGGATAGCAATAAGTAATTAGTGTGATGGAAAAGCAGGAATCTCTGTTCCCCTTCAGGTGGGCTGGAAGACTCTGCCAGGACTGCTGGTTATCCTGACTCCTGCTGTAAAAACCATGAGGGAAAAGGATTTTTAAATTTTTTTCCCCTTCCAAATTCTGAGAAATCATTCCTGGTTTAAAATGGCAATAGGTTTTTCCCATTGAGATAATTGGAGGCATGGGTGGTAGCACTGCAAATTACTCCTAGGATTTTGAATGGGAATAAAAGGCAGCTTGGGCATGAAAAATGCCAAGGAAAACCAAAGCGACTTATTCTGCCAATATTAGCTTAAGTTAAAAGAAAACCTGCTACAATGAGAAGAAAAATTTTGTAATATTGACACCCATGAAGCATTCTGGTGCTCTGATTTTGTGTGTCCCTCCACACACTTGCCCCAAGTTTTCTCAGAGCTCACATTTGAATTAACTGAGGATTGAGAGGAATCACATCCTGGCTGGTACAACTGAACTGCTTTGCAGGAGGTGATACCAACTAAGCTGTGCTGAAGGCTCAGACAAACTTGGAGGACACGAAATGTACCCACCATGGCATGGAAATGGGAAGCTTAATGGGACTGGAAAGCAGATCCCTGGAAGGTTATTTAGGGTTTTTGGCTCGACTCCTGCAGTGCAGAACAGTCTTGGGCAGAGCTGCTGGTAAAGCTGATGTAAGGTGTGGAATAACACTGAAAGCATCTCCTGATGGATTTGAGGACACCTGGATGTCCCATCCCTGTCCCTGAAGGGAAAACTGACATCCAGCACTGCCCCCATGCTTGGTTTTCCAGGTCTGAAGTTCCTTGAGTGCGTTCCCTTCTCTTGTGGAGTTGTTGATGATCCTGTGTTTACCAGAGCTGCATTTCTCCAGGGACTGTCTCCAAGGATGAAGGGCTGCCGCCCCTCTTTCCAGTCTGGCTGTCCCCAGGCTCATTTGCAGTGTCATCTTCCTGTTGCCTGTCTCCAGCCTTTTGAGGAATGCGGAGAGCAGGGTGAGAGCCCTTCTTGAGGAGGCAGAGCTGCTCTCGGACTGCTCCAGGGCTGGGGACTCGGCTGATGGAATAATGAATGCTCCCATTAAACTCTCATCTGGTTTGATTTTCTCATGTCTTTCCATTCTCTTCAGAGCAAGGTCAGAAATACAGAAGCTGGCTCAAAGAAACGCCAGGTCAAATTCCCCCTGCATTTAGTGAATTCCTTACCTTTGGTCAGCTTATCCTGCCAGCATAGAACACCCAACCCTGGCTCAAATTTGGCAGAATTTCCAGTGCTCAGCATTAAACTTAAGAGACTGAAACAATTATGGGCTGTTTTAAGCAAGATTACTTTAACCCAGACTAGAAGCTTTGTGAGAATAGTTTTCCTGCAGAGTCAGCCAGAGGGAATCAAGAGTTACTTTATTAACACAATATGAATCCTGTAAAGAGGAAAATAAAGCATGCCATTTTTTTCTAGCAAGGCCAGCCAAAAGAAATAACTTGCCCTCCAACATCACAAGTTTCTTTGGGATTTGGAGTGAAATGCAGTATAAGACAGCATTTTGTTTTATGGGAATTGTTTATGAGAAATTTGAGCAATTGTTTTTGCTTCTTAGAAGTCAAGGTGGACCAAAATGCATCTCTACAGGAGGGGAAGAAAGCTCTAACCTGGCTGCTTTACAGTGCTTTGCCATGACCCATCACTTTACACTGAAGATAATACAGTGCTCTTGGGGTATGTCAGCCTCCCTGCGTATGCTGTGCAGCATGGACACCCTTTATATCTGCCTGGAAAATTGGGAATGGGAGCCTGGAATGAGCAGAGAAGCTTGGATCCACCTTTTTTTTTTCAATACTAGAATAGACAGTAGAACATGTAGGAGTATTATGGTGATTAGACAACCTGCCTGTGGGTAAATGATGTGATTTTCATTGCTGTAATTTTTCCAGTGTGAAGAAGATGGATCCGAGGTGGCATCAGACACATTTCAGTAGCTCTATCTCTGCCTTACACCTGTGGTATCAGTGCAGAAATACAGCCCAGGCTGGCATAACTCATTTTTTGTCTCCCTGAGTTAAAATGCTCTTCAGCCACTGTGTCATGGTTGTCCCACTCATGGATCACTGTGCTCCTCACCTGCTGCCTGACCATGATTTAACTTGAGGAGCTTCTAAAGGACAGAGTGTGGCCATGTAATGCATTAGACATTATATTACTGCTTGGAAGAGTGGCTTGAGAAATAATTTAAAACTGGAATCACTATTTGCAGCTAAGACTGAACTGCCTTGAAAAACACTTGTGATGCAGCAGGAAAATGTCACTGAGAAAGGAGAAGCTCGGAATCCGAGAATGGCACAGGTTGGAAGGGACCACAGAGAGGGTTTGGTCCACCCTCCCTGCTCCAGCAGGGTCATCCCAGAGCACAGGATTGTGTCTGGAGGGCTCTGGAGTATCCCCAGTGAGGGAGACTCCACATCCTTCTCTGGACAGTCTGGTCACTGCACAGGGAAGAAGTTCTGTCTCCTGTTCAGGTGGAACTCCTGGGCATCAGCATCTGCCTGTTCTGTGTGTCCTATTGCTGGGCCCCACAGAGCAGCGCCTGGTCCATGCTCTGGCACCCACCACTGGATATTTATACACCTTACAGAGGTCCCCTCTCAGCAGTGCCTCCTCTTGAGGAGCCCCAGCTCCCCCAACCTTTTTTCCTCAGAGATGCTCCAATCCCTTCATCACCTCTGCAGCCTCTGCTGGACCCACTCCAGGAGCTTCTCATCTTGAGGAGCCCAGAACTGGACACAGCACTCTAGAGGTGCCTCCCAGGGATGAGCAGAGGGGCAGGATCCCCCCTTGACCTGCTGGGAATGCTCTTCCTGATGCACCCCAGGATTCTATTGACCTTCTTGTCCCCTAGTGAACAGGATCAGGGAGAGCTTCTTGTCCACTTCAAGAGATCTGGTTCTCTGTGCTTTATGTGAAAGCATAAATGAACTATTTAATGATAGATCTGAGGCAATTTCATGCAGATGAAAGCAGTCACAGTGCTTGATTTTTCCATGTTCATCCCAATTGACTTGTGCAGCCTTATTGGAATAAATCTCCCATCAGGTGTACACGGAGTGTAAAACCAGGGAAAAAGTGAGAATGTTGCAGAATCCATCTATAAAATTAGAGTTGTTTACACTCCTGGTCAAATGCTAATAACCAAAGAGTCACCAGAAAGGAAAATAATTTAGAACCTCTACTTTGGCATTTAAAAAGTGTGGGAAAAGACAAGGAGAAACATTCTAGATGAGCTCAGCTCTAAGCCAGGCATGGTATTAAGAGCAGCCATTTATCAGGAGTTTGAGTTCAAAACCCCAGTCATCTCTGCAGTCCAAGAAACACACTGTAATGCCTGGAAATGCCAAGTTCCTTAACTCTCACCTTTTTAGTTTTGGGAGAGAAAAATTGGAGTGTTCTAGTCCTGTATGTACTTGGTGTGGCTCTAGTGTATGATCTATAGTCTCCCAAAACTGGCTGGAATTGTGCAGACTGATAGAGTTGAATACCTTTTGCCTCTCCAAATGACTGAATCCCTCTGCATGTTAATCAGCGGGATACACTTGGATTTAATAAAAAATAAGCACAAAGTGCAGCTTTTTTATTATTGTTAATTTAAATGACAGCTTAATAATGTGCTTTTAAATAATTTCTTTGGTAGAAGGGGTCAGTGCTGCTGAGAGTTGCTGGCAACATGGCAAAGAGGCTGGAGAACCAGGGATATAAAGGATATTCTCTTGGAATTTGGAGCTGGAGCGTGCTCTTGGAAGAAGCAGAGAGCCCAACCACAGGTAATCTCCCCAAAGTGGTGGAACAGGCAAGGTGGGGTGGGAGGTGAGCCCTGCAGGGCAGCTTTGCTCAATCTTAGGGCTCTTTTGTGTTCTTTTCCAGGCCTGGAGATGTGACTGTTGCTTCACAGGCCTCTCCAGAGGATCAGC
This sequence comes from Cinclus cinclus, assembly GCF_963662255.1. Lineage (NCBI taxonomy): Eukaryota > Metazoa > Chordata > Aves > Passeriformes > Cinclidae > Cinclus > Cinclus cinclus. The sequence continues at coordinate 8,343,291 of NC_085066.1, read as the reverse complement.
TATCTGGAATGGCCTTATTGCAGGATAGCAGAGCTCCCTCAAGCAAAGGATGGGAAGATCTGGCTTGGACAGGGAGGGAATACAGGCATACACATGGGAGAGCAGCAATTGTCAGCTCCCATCTTTGCTCCCACTCATTCCCAGGCTTCCCAAACTGCCAACCTTGCCACAGACAGGAACCCACATGTTAGGTGTGGTTTCCCAGGAGGGGATGGAGGCGGAAGGATATTTTGGGCATAGAGTTACCCTCTGTGCAGCAGCTCTGAGAGCTGAGCCCATGATGGGAAGCACATGTAAGCACACGGCACTGCTCCGGTTCTGGAATTTGCTCCCTTGGAACAATTGTGTTTTCACTTGGAATACTTTGAGCACTCCTGCAGCTACACAGACTGCAGCCTTTAACTTACAGCCATGCTTTAAACCAGCATCTTCAGAATTGGTTGATAGATTAGAGATGCTTTCCAAAAAGAACACAAAGCAAGAGAGTAAACTTCCTTTCCAAGCCACCAAAGGATTACTGAGTCACTAAGGGGCTCTGGGAGGAGAAAGGGGAGTATATGCACAAATTTCAGGGCTAGATTTCAATAGTAGTTTCCTGCTATTCCATAAACGTCTCAGGAAATACTGAACCAGCTCTTTTATGGCTCTACACCCTTTGCTCAAGTCAGGGAATCAAGTGTTGGAGGGACCTTAAAGTTCATCTCATTCCATACCCTGGGCAGGGACACTTTCCACTATCCCAGGTTGTTCCAAGCCCTGTCCAGCCTGGCCTTGAACACTTCCAGGGATGGGGAAATTCAAACACACTTGTATTTGGCACAAGGTCTTAAGATCTTAAGAAGACCCACCTAAACTTCCTTACATCCTATTAAATGTCTTTTATTCAGCCTAGGATGATCCTAAGGCTGCCTGACACAGCACACACACCGTAATAGCTGGGTGTTTTTAGAGTAAATGACTATAAATATTAGAATTTCTGTTGTCTCTGCATAGGACTGAAATGCAGCATGACTTAAAAGCCCTGGACTCTGACCTGGATAATAAAAACAACCTGCTTGATGGAGTCTGACTAATCTCCCCCGTGCTGAAATTCCCAGTAAAACTGAAACACATTGGCTCTGGAAGGAATTGATGCTACTCAGGTTTCAGGCAAGTTCTTGCTCTGCCCACAGAAATACTGTCATCAAACCTTTCCAGACTCGAATCAGAGTACAGGATTTGGATAGCGCGGCTTTAATGTGAATTTTGCCCCAGGAAGAGCTTCCCTAGGTGCTCACCAACCCACACTGCCTTCTAACAAAGGAGCAGCCTGGTGCTCTCATGAAAATAATCAAATTTTAAAAAATAAGCTTTGTCTCAGGTGCGCTTGCCGTACTTCCCAGCCCTGGGATTGCAGTCAGTGTTGTGCTGTCACCTAGAGTCTGTTCCAGCTATTCCACCATGGAGATCTTGAGGTTTAGGGGACAACCTGCTCCTGTTGCCTGTGTCCTTCTTCCCCCTCAGCTCCTCCTTACTCAATTTGCAGTGTAAGCCTGCAGTTTTCTGTGCTAGATGGTGCAAGCCTCCTGGGTGTGGAATTCACTTGGAATTCAGCACTTCAGGAATTTGTCAGCAGCCTGCTAAATAATCCTGTTGGCACACTGGAGCTACAGTGCCCTGAATCAGCCTTATATTCCATCAGACATTCCAGTGCTGTGGTCCCCAGGGTGCAAACTTGGAAAAACCCCCTGCCAGTGAAAACAGGGAAACAACCCGATTTCAGAATTAAAGGTATCTTTCTTCTCTTGGGAGAAAGAGTAACAGGCTGTCATCCACATCCTCATACCCAGCCATAACTTGATTCCTTCATCTTCTCCAAGTCAAATCTGGCCTCTTGGCAATCAAGTCTTTTCTAATATATTCAACTGAAGTTGCTGCCGTAGACATTTGGGAACTGCTCTTTTGTCTTTGCCTTGGAAACACTTCATATTTTCTGCTAGTCTTTGGTCCTAACTGTGCCTATTTATCAAAATGGTAACTCACAGGGGTTTTTTTCCCAGTTTTATGCCTCTTTCATACCTTCTCTTCTGATTCTGCCTCTCCAGCTCTTCATGACTGCTTCTGCCATCCCTTTGCTCTGCTTGTGTCAATCTATGCCACGATTCTTTTTTGCCCCACTTGCCTCCTTTCTTCTCTGCATTCTACAGAGCCAAGGCTGAAAATGCCTTTTCCACCTCCTCTGCTTGCTTCTCCAAAGAGATCCATCTGTGGAGCAAGGGCTGTAGCTTGGGAGCCACTGCTCTGTGCTTCGCTTTCGTTTTTATTCTTCCTAGTTCTGAGCTTTTCCTCCGTCTTTCTCTTCCCAGAATATCCATTAAACACCTCTCCTCTGCCAGCCACTGGCTCTTCAGCGCTTCTACCAGGCACCAGTGGGACTCCTGGCTCTTTTTTCTTTGCCTGTTTCTTGTTTCTGTATCCCAACAGATCTTTGCTTGTTGGAAATGGGGAAGTGGGGAAAATTGGTTCTTCCTCCTGCTTTGTATTAACTTGCTGGAGAAGACACCTCTCCCTGTCACAGTGGAGTGAAATAATAGCTGGGCTGGGTCTCTTCCCTTTCCCCTGGGATTCATTCCCTTCTTTCTTTCTTTCTTTCTTTCTCATTGATTAGGACCACACTCTGCTGGTTAAACCAAGAACAGATGAGATGGCAGAGCAGGCTCCCCTGGGCCAAGCCTAGTAGGTATCTAGCTGGATTCCTGAAAGAGAAACCAGCTCCAAGGTGAACATCAGGCCCCAGTTATCAGTTCTAAACACCCTACTGTTCTGTTCCTGCCTTCAGAAACCCAGCCTGCTGTGTTAGGACTCTGCTTGAGAAAGGAATAGAGGAGGACAGCAACTTAACACACCCACTGAACGGGCACAGCCTGCAGGATTCTCCAGAAGAAAAAAAAAGCCCAATCCTGCCTTTCAGACATGTAGAGCTGTATTCTAACAAGCTGCTGGCAAGTGTGAGTCCCTGGGTGCTACTGATGTTTGTGTCTGTGTGAGTATCTATGACAACAAATAAACCTAATGTTTGGGAAGTGTCCTTGGGAATCTCAATGGGGGGGTTGCTGCATTAGGTCGGGAGCACTTTGCATTTTCAGACTTTTAATTCCTAACTATTATGGAGCTGGGTATGAAGTGCTTTAGGAAAATGAACTAATTAGTTACCAGATTTTATTTTTCTTGTGTGCAAATGGGCCAGCTCAGACTAATGCTATTTACTTTAGCTGATTCCAGACTTTTGGATGTATAAAGGAGGGAATATTTTTAGGAGCTTTAATTCTAAACAGGGGTCTTATCCTCAAGATCAGTGGACTGTGGGTATCTGTGGGTCACTTGCAGCCATTTGAAGAAGGCAGAAAAGGGAATCTAGCCTCAATTTGTTGACATAGTCAGTTTTGCTTCTAGAGTGCTACAAATCAAAAACTGGAGTTAACCTACAGAGCAGTGGTCAGGATGGGCAGGTCTGTAAGAATGGATCAGTACAGTTAAAGGCATAACAATTATCCTAAGTAAATGAAAATGTCTAATTGGACCTGTCTCTTTACTCACAGGATTTAGGAAAAGGAGTTTTATCTTTCTCTTTGCTCCTCATGCCTTTTGGAACAGAAATGTCTCTGCTATCCCTATAAAAATTCACACAGGCTGAGGACAATCTTGCCTTTGGTCTACTGCTGAAAACTACAGAGACAGAAACTGGGGCAGGAATGGGGTGGGGAAAAGGCAAAGCCTTTTTGGGCAAAGTGATTTGGGAGCAAGCAGGTTGAGGAGAAAAGTGGAGGAGGAGAGCCTGGTCTGTAGAAGAACCGTGCTCGTTGTGGCTTTGCTGATGTGAGGCTGTTGAGATCTGAATGAGCATTTGATGTTGCTTCTGCATAATTTATGTGCAAGCATGGCGAGAGGTGTGCAGTACAAATCCTGACTGATGGAGAGGTGAATATCAGCTCACAAATGCTTGAAGTTCTAAGCATTCCTGCAAAAGATGCTGAGGAAAAACCCCATCACAGGCAGAAAGCCCAAAGTGCCACGGCACTGAAATGTTTTTCCCTGATTTTGCATTGGTGAACTGCTTGGAGAACAAGACTGTAATTCTGCCTGGCTGTAACAGCCTTGAAAAAGGCTCAAAACCAACAATGTCTTATTCTATGAATCCCCTTGGAAGTCAATGGGAGTCTGCCTAGAATGAGGATGATTAAATAACATCAGGATCCGACCCTCTTTTCAGTGTTTGCAAAATGTCTCAGGGAAAGGAGAGATCAGTCAGGACTAAAGACTTTGTGATCTGAGATATCTGAGTGCCTATCTGGAAAGGAATCGCAGTGTTTGGAAAGCTGGTGAAGATGTGTTTATGTGCAGCATTGGTGCACTTGGTGATTAAATCAAGAGTTCAGGAGCACGACTTGCTATGCTGAAAACCCCTTGGGGAGCTCAATTTGTACCTGTGATGTTTTAAGAATCTTCTTTTCATTCCTTCGAAATTTGGATAGTTGAATGAGAAAAATCCAGGACTGCATAGAGCCCTTTGCACGTGTTTTCAATCACTGCACAGAGGTGGCAATCATAAATTGAAGGGTCAAACTGGAAAGACAAGGTATCTGGGAGTTTGTGGTGATTTAGAAAGCAGAATTGGTGATCTTATCAGTGCTTCTCTGGAGGTGTGACACCAGGGTTCAAGTGGCCTTGCTGTTTCAGATACCTGCCACCAAGATTTATCTGTGTGTGGGAAACAGATGAATCCTGCTGGTTCCCCCCAAAGCCATGGAGCAACATCCATTAATGTCAGCACACTCGTAAATTCTGAGCTTGCACTAAAGGGGGCAACTTCTGCCACTGCACAGAAGCTTCCAGAGGTGTCTCCTGCCGCCTGTAAATCCATGGACACCCAGTAAAATAGATTAACTGCAGGTGGACTTCATAACAGCTGTCCCTCCTTTGGAATTAGACCGGTTGACACTTCTAAAAAGACGTCAACCTGGTGTTCCTATAAGCAAGAAAGGCCCGAAGGTGTTTTTTGTTGTTTTGTTTTAAATGGCTTTCAGGTTAGGTAGTTGATTCCAATAGATGGGAAAACAGGTTTCAGAGCTGTTGGCTCCACTCTCCCCCATCATAAACAAACAATTCTCTTGTTTCTGATAACTTATTTTGCCTCTATTAAAGGAACCTGGTGGGTTATTTGCTTTGGTTCACTCCTCCCGTGAGCCAGTGGTGCATTTGCATGCCATTTCCTTCCTCCCTCCAGCCCTAAAGATGCCTGCCAAAATTAGTCAACAGATAACTACTCAGTGGAAGCTTTTAAGAACGTGTTAGGAAAGGCTTGAAAACTACCCATTAATGTTTACAGCTCCTAATTATGTTAATTAATCAGTCTTGGAGGCTGTCTCAGCTGGGAGCCCAAAGGCAGGATTTCAGTTCCCACAGATGTGCTCTAAGTCACTGCCATGGCTGCTTGCAGTGAGGAGCTCAGCACGCTCTGCCTGCCAGGATATTTATGCTGGGTCCTGGACAGGCTTTGCTGGGTTGTTCCTGCTGAATTTTGAAACTCCCAGCATCTGGGAGCAGGCTGAGCTGTGTTCAGGGAGAAGGATGTTAAATGGAAGTTGTCCCTGCAGAAATGCCTTCTGGCAGGGGAAAGAGGCACTCAGGGAGTACTCTGCACCAGTAGTGATTGTTGGGATGCAGAGATTACTGCCGTGGCAAAACCTGGGATTGCTGGCTCTGTCAGAAAACAGAGGTGAAACTACTGATAGAAAAAAAACCCCAGACATTGCCACTTCTGATAATGTTTCTTTACTTTTGCAGGAAGACCAAGTGTTTGGGCAGAGGATACCCCAGGTTGTGTCATCCTCTTTCAGAGCTTCATTTCCATAATTCAGAGCTTGTCTTCACTCTCCTGAGAAAAAACAGAAGATCTGGATAAGAGACACAACCCTGCAAGGGATTCAGAAGGAGAATCTCCATGTTTTGTGCTATTCCCAGAAGAATTTGGTTGGTAAACTGCACAAAGTACAAGAGGGCAGGTGAAGATATAGATTCAAGTCCAGGTGAGCACAGAAGAAAATATGGTGCAGGTACAGATTTCTTTCTAATTTAGTTCAGCTCACCCTCATCTGGTGGACTAAGTAGCCAACCACTTATTTATCCCCAAATCTTGATTTTCACCATGAGCTCATAGCTGGTCCTAGCTGGTAACTTCTGCTCCTGAGTGGAATGTCACCTGCAAGTTTGTGAGTGTGTAACAATCATTTAATGATGACAGGAAAAACAAATAATGACAATTTTCATAAGGTGAAAAGAGGATGGTTCTTCACCCATCTACAGATGGCTTTTGTGGGCAGCGACTCCTCTCCGTGTTGAATACCGAGTGCCAAATACCAAAGAGGCATTTTTTGGGTAGGTTCCTGCAGCAGGAATGCCCCTGCAGGAGTGGCAGAGAAGAAGGGAATGGTTTTTCCAGACTGACAGGGCATTGTATGGAAGGAGGCCTGTGATCAAGGGGCTGGTGGTATCTCTGGTTGTCTTCCAAGGATCTTCAGGCTGGCACTTCTCTTGGACAACTGTCTGCTGGAGTGGCTCATGGGCCCAAACCTGTTTTTAAGCAATTTTCCCATCAGCTGCTCCATGAGTAGCTGCCATATTGTGTGGAGGCTGCAGTCCATGCTGCTGGGTTGCTCGGAAAGCACTGCTGGCAGGTTGAGGTGAGCCAGGTGGGACTGGAAAGCAACGTGAGCCTGGATGGGTTTGGAGTCATGATTCCTCAGAAGCAAAACAGAGGGGGTGCTGCTGTTGGCACTGCTGAGGTGCTATCACTCTCTGTCCTGTTGGCCAGGCTTCACTGATGGATTGCCTGGCAGCTTCACCACTGACTCCATAGAAAGCAGAGAGCATTTGTGAAAAAGCAAAGTGGAGTGTGAAATGCAATACAGGCAGTGCCTGACAGGAGTGAACACTTTCCCTGTTCTGTGGGGTTTCAGTGCAAAAACTCCTCTCTCCATTCATCTCCCTCCTGCCTCCCCCTGCCCCATCCCCTGCTGCCCAGGGAGCCCCAGAACAGGAGTATTGGCAGAAAACTCAGCTCCACAAAACAAGCTGGGGAAGAAAGGGAAACATAACACCATCACTTCCCATTTCTTTCTCTTTCCCTCTGCATCAAAACTCAGTCTGGCTGTCAGGATGTTCAAAATGAATAAATAAAGTGCAGAAACACACCCCCCCCCCCCCCCCCCCCCCCTTCAGGAGGAGTCTCATTCACTCACCATGAAGCTTGGCCAATTCCTTTTCTGACAGTACTCAAGTCAGCAGGCAGAGCAAGATCATTCAAAGCTAATCAGTAAAGTGTAAACCTATTATGAAAGCACATTTACCCCTCACTGCCTCCTCCCTCCCGAAAACCAATCCCCAAATCTGTGGGAATAACACACAGCCTTCATAAAAGTTGCTATTACTTAGATCCCCTGTTATTAGGTCAGTGATGCCACTGATGAAATGCTCCCCAGAGCTCTGAGCAGTGGCAGATAAATCCTGCAAGAAATTCATGGAGTAATTTGTTACAGCTCGAGGGCATGAGGCACATCACAGCAGAGCCTGTGCATGAGGCTCTCCCCTGTGATTCTGGAGGCCATCTCTGGTAATAAAAACCTCATCTTGATTTCTCGTCCTTTGTATTGATTTCTGTCAGAAAAGACTTGTCTTAGACAAAGATACTGCTGTGTCTCTCTGGATAATAAAGGGATCCTTCTCCCCTTTTCTGCCCATCCCTTTTTGAAATTCATTTTTCTAACAAGACTCGTTATTTGGGAACTGGTTTATTCACAGTGGGTAAGGAGTTGAGAAGATGATGACTGGCTTTGCATATTCAGTGCAAAACCTTAAATGTGAAATTACAGAAAAATGGATTTGGTTTGGAACAGTAAAGGAAATTGAAGCTAAAACCCCAGCTCTGCTGCATTTTAATATGAAACTCTGTTATTAATTGAATGGATGGAATGTGTGGGACTCAAGTGATTACTATTCAGTCTCAGATCTTTATAATCATAGCAACTGCTAATATGCATAACTGCTTTATGAACCCTCTTGGAGAGAAAGAAAAAAAAAAAGGGCAGGTCTATAGGTCTGTAGGTGTTAACCACATGGTGCTTCTTCACAAGTTTCCAAAAACAATTCTTTTTTCTTTTCTAGTATGGCTGGACAAGGCCACATGGAAATCTGGAAGGCTTTATGTGAATAATCAAACCAAAAGGAGCAGCTCCACAGAAGTCAACCCAGGTAAGCTGAAGGATGGATGGTAAGGCTGAAAAACACAATACTACATCTAAATTATTTTATCTTCTCTTCAGTAGGATTGATATAAGCAACTGGAACAATTTCATTTAGTCTATTCCTTTGGGTTTTGCTTTCCTTGGCTTTTTTATAACCTCTCTTCCTAAGAAGCTGGTTTGGGTCTTGAAATGACAGCAGCTGTTCCCTTGTGCAATGAAAGCGATAAATATTTACAGCAGTTCTTACAACTTGAGAAATTTAATATGTGCTCATTGCTTTTGTAATCTAACAGTAACTGTGCTGAAAGACAATACTTGATAATTGTATTTCCTATCACAGTCTTTTCAGAGTGAAGGATAAAATATGGAACTTTGGGTTTACTTTCTACTCCACACAACGAAATTTATTCAAAAGAATCATTGTTCCCCTTTACCTGTTTATTTAATAGACTATGGAAAAACTCTGTCAAAAAGCCTAGTTGAAGAATAATTTATAAACTACATTTAGTTGTTGATCTCACAGACTGGCTTAGGGGAGAGCCAAAATATATCCTGGCAGGTAATAATTAATGTAAACCTTGACACTTCAGGCCTGGCCCTCTGTTGAGAAGGACACAGCTCCCAGTTCTCTGGCAGGAAAGCCTGGCTCTGCAGGACATACACACTCTCGCCTTGAGGAGAAATATTCTGATCTTTCTGTTGTTTTTAAAGCTATTTTGGATGCCAGCAAATGTGTCTGTGGGGAAGTGATTGTGGTCACTTAGACAGAGCCTGCTGTGAAGAGCAGGACTGCAGGCAGCTCACTCTGATTCTTCTTAGCTCTATAAATCACTGCCTCACTCAGCCAGATTGAAATGAACTCCAGCACTGGGCCATGTCCAGCCTGTGCTGGAGCTGATGGCAGCTGTCCCACTGCCTTCACTGGGGGCATAATTTCATCTGCTAAATCACCAAAAGAGCTTTTATCAATGAGAGCTGTCTGGTCTTGGCTGAACTGTGCACTGCTGATTTTTAGGGATCGTGACAGACAGTTCATTTGAAAGGAGAGAGTAACAGGGAGTATGATGGGGCTGGGAGCAACATGACCCAGTGGAAACTGTCCCTACCCATGGAATGAGATGAGCTTTCAGGTCCCTTCCAGCCCAAACCATTCTGGACTTCTCTGATCAAACACTCACTGTAACAAGTGTGTCACTGTCCCTCTGTCACCAGCAGTGACCGTGCTCTCAGGCAGACCACAGAACTGCACATCGTGAGCCAAAAAGCAGTTTTAAATCTAATCAGACCATTTTGATAGAAAATACTTAATTGTTAAATTAACTATTAAATAGTTAATTGTTAAATTTCTTCAGATGGGTGGGTTATTGCACAAGGTTGGAAGGGAGCTGTTTTCTCACCCTGTCTCAAATGCAGCAGAGCAAGCCTGACTTGAGACTTACCTCTAAGCACCCTGTGGGTGTATCTTAGTCACATCTAATATAATCCCTTGCTCAGGATTATTCATAAAGCTTCCCAAGATCAGTTAATGTGGTGCTTATATTCCAACACCTGCTTTAATCTTTGTTAATTTTCAAATCTGGATGAGATTCAAGACAACTGAACCTGACTAGGCAGACAAAGGGTAGCTAGGGAACCCTTTTAGTTTGTTTAATCAGATATTCATTCATATGCTGGGCTACTGATGGTGTGCCTCTATCCTTGAGTTTCACCTAAAGTTGAGATAGAATCATAGCAAGGAAGGCCCATTCTCCTTGTAAGGGCTACAAAAACAAAACTCAGCACTTCACATTCCACTTTAGAGAGGTACATGAGACTGAGGGCTCCCTGTATTAGGCAGCAGGAGTTTTGATGAATGCCTTCTCAGCCATCCCTCTCCACCTCCCTCCACTGAACCGTGGCTTCAGCTTCCTCCAACGATCCTTTGGATGGGTTAGGATGCTGGTTGGCTCTGCTGTTAAGTGTCTCTGTGGACCAGATTTAACTTCTAATAGTGTCTCATAATGTCTTTAAAGAAGTTTATGGCTCAGCCTGGTTCTCTGGGAGATTGCCTGTTCCCTGCTAATCTGCTACAGAAACATTGCCATTGGTTCCTGTAGTGTTTCAGGGAGTTCTACCCCCTTCCACAGCCAAGTTAATTGGACACAATTGACCTATGGTAGAGACTGAGTATTATGTGAGGAATATTAAGCAAAAGGAATAAGATCTTCCTGTACCTCAGAACATGCTGGGAGCTGTGGGGAATGGCAGGAAATGGCAGCTCAAGGAGTGTGCAGAGCAGGCCCTGGGAGAAGGTTGATTTAGGGAATGGGAAAGTGCTTTGCAATAACTGAGGTTTGTAAAACCAGCAGCTCTTTCTAAAGGAGAGTAAAAATACACTGGAGTTGACAGTCTAGAAGGCAAAAGTGCAAGAAAAAAGAGAAATAGGTTGTGGTAGACCTATGTGTGGTGAGTGCTATTTTTGATCATTCTTTCTTTTTTAACAAATACTTCACTGTAGCACTGTAGCACAGCTGCCCAAACCTGACTGCAGGAGTTAAGGAACAAACAGGGCAGGCTTTCATCAGAATGCATTTGTGTTTCCAACTGGAAACTGCATGCTGAAGGCAAGTCCAGTACCCTGGGCAAACACTGAATGATTAATGGACATGACACTGGTCCACGAGACAAATAAATACAAGCCCTGTAACATCACTGAGCAGCTCAAGACACAAAAACAGATTGCACAGCAGCTTTATGCAGAGCAAATGAAACCTCGCTGCCAAATCCTGGAAGCTGTGGTTGCTGCTTCCCAATTTACTTTTACACAGTAATCCTCTGGATGGGGTAAATCCCATAAAATTATAAAACCAACCTATATTCCTTAGGACAAGAGTTTGCACTGTCAAAATTGCCAGGCTTAAAACTTCTTTGGCTGAAGTAAACTTCCTAAGAGAAGTAGAGGTATCAGCACTGGGTTTAAAACTATGTAAGTATGTGCTTAACTCTACTGAGACGTGAAGTTTCACTGAGATCAGCAGCACTGCTGGAGTAAAGTTACATTTGGAGGAGTGGCTCGAAGGTCAGGCCTCAAGAACAAAAGTGCTTCAGATTCATGTGGGCTGCTGGATAATACCAGCAGCAGGATGGCAGTCCCAGTGACGTGATGTGATTTGCTATGGCAAATAATGGTACTTGCATCTCATGGAAGAGTGAGTTCTCTCTCTTAAACCTCATGTATTCAGACAGGGAGAAAAGTCACTGTTCTGAAGTTTAGAGTGTGATGCTTATAATTCCAAAGACTGAGCCCAAGGTAATGTTCAAAGTGAAAGTGTCCCACTGGAGTGTTTGTGGAGCTGATCCACAGCCAGTGACTGAAGGAGAACCTCTGACCCCTGCCAGGAGCAATGCCTGGTCTGGTCTCCCCAGCCAGGAACCCTCCAGCTCAGGATTTGGGCTTTGCAGCTGGTGCAGAACTAACTCCTCATCTGGGACTGGCACCACTGCCTCAAAGATGGATTTTGCAGTTTGTAGGCACTCAGAATCAGGCTCTTTGGGGCAAATGGACTGATGAAGGGCTAAGTGTTTCTGCTCACCGGCACTCGAGGAAGCACTGGGTGATCTGGTCCTGGAGGGTTTCCTTGATGTGGGACCCCTCTGTTTCCCTCAGCTCTTGCCTGAAGGAAAAGTCCTCTCTTTCCTGGACTTCACCTTGCAGGACATTTGCTTTCTGCAAACAGCTCCTTGCCTCCACATCAGGAGGCAGGGTCTGAAAAAGAGAGGAGAAAATAAAAGGTATGAATGAAAAGAAACTTAATATTAACTGGAATGCCAGGTTGACAGTGAATCTGAGCTTAAGCCTTAATTTACTTGCAGGAAGCCATGAGAAAAAAACAAAAACCTGAGCTCATAAAAAGTGCCTGGATGCACACAATGGTCTATTGTTGGTATTTCAGCATTAATTAACAACATTGCAATGTACAAAAACAACCTTTGCAGCGTGGGATCCCAGCATTTCAATGAGACAGGTGAGAAAGCTGCTGTTCTGCAAATGCCAGCTTTATCCATGTCAGAAGGGTGCCAGAGAATTTTTTAATTGAATTTTCAAATGTCTGGACTTCCCATTGATGCATTTTAATTAGCCAGTATTGTTTTTAATTCGTGCACTGAAATTTTTATATGCACTGTGTGGTCAGTGGTTTCCTGGTATTTTGTTGCAGCTGGTCAGACTCCTTTAGGAAATCAACTTCCCTTGAGGAACAACAACAACAACAACAAAGGAATAAACAACTCCTCCCCCCAAAACACTGCAACAAAAATCACAGCTCCCCAAGATTCCCATGATATGATAACCTTGGAAAGAAGAGCTTCTCAGCCAGTTTCAAGTCTTAGAATAATTTCTGCTCTGTGACTGATTTTACACATGTAGTGTGAGGGAGAAAATGAAAATCTTTCTGGTATTCAAATACAGAAGCATGAAAAAAAACATCTGTGTGGGTGGGCTCAAACTCTGTATTTTTCAGCTTGCAATCATTGATAAAGTTAAGATGTTCCCACTGTTTTATGAGCTATTGCTACCTTGTAAGTGTAGAGAAAAAACAATTTTAAACATTAATTTGTGAACTAGCTTTGTGGTTTTAGGTTTTCTTAATTCTGGAATAAATTGTTTTTTTCATGTACTTGAGAATTATTAATCACAATGATGATGTACGGCACATTTAAGAAGGGAAAAGAGGAGAAAATATGACAATCTGGTTTTGTGGTATGATATTATTGCTTTTCAAAGTTAGTGACTGATACAGGTGGCAGCATATGTGAACAAAAGCTTGGTTTGCATGAAAAAAAAAAGGATATAATTTTGCTCTGGCCTTTCAACTTCAGAGCATATAGAAATTGTCCTTAATTGGCACATCTCAGAGTAATTCAGTAATGCATTCTTCTTGCTCTGGTGATGTATTTTCTGGTGTCCTCCAAGTCCCAGTTCCAGAGGCGTCCCTCAAAGACAAAAAGCTCTGTAAAAGCTTTGGCCAGCTTGTATTTAAGATCTGCTATTCCCTGTTTTTCCATGCTTCCACCAGGTTCCAAAAATCACTAATAAGTGCCAAGCAAATTTGGTTTCAGCGAGCACCCAGAGGGATCCCACAGTGTCCAAAGCAAGCACAGAGGCCCCATTCAGGAAAGCAATTTACTGCCTGCCCTGCATCTGGGATGTGTGACTTGCACTGTGCTCCAGGAATCGGTCAAGGCCACCAGGGAGAAAATATTCAAGAGGAAATAAGAGCAGCAGTGTGGTTTTGAAAGGTGGCTGCACATGTTCCCTTCCTGAATATGTGACCCCAAGCTCTGCCTTTTACCCTGAGATGTTACCTTTGCTCAATTCCCAGTTTTCAGGGAAGCCAAGTGTTTCCAATCTTCCCCCTCACCGGCACCTATTTATAAGTACAACACAGCTACTATTAACTGTGTTTATTTATATTTCACCATTGTCTGCCTTGCTGATGTTAAACGAAGCTCAGGACAGCCAGATGTGATGCTGCTCTCTCAGGGGCTCATTTGGAAACCAGAGGAGCCCCCACAAGGCCTGTTTTCTAGACTGAGATCCAAAACCAACTCCTCTAGTTGTCCCCCTACAGTAATCCTCAGGGGATTCCTGAGAAACTCCCATCAGATGGGCATGAAGATGCCTGCAGCTTTAGGAAGGCTTATCTGTGGCTGATGGAGAGAGACAGGTTCCTCTCCAGCACAGCCTGAACACTTACAGGTGAAATGTCACCAGGTGAGCAGTTTATTGGGGCTGGGAAGGGTCAGCTCCTGCACCACCTGAACTGTTGGACACATGATGCCTCCCTTCTCCTGCTTTGGCTCTGGCACTCACCCGAGCCTCCAGTGGAACCACTTCGGCTCCCTAAAAAGTGGAAAATAATCCCTTTTGTCTTTTCCTCTCCTCCCACCTCCTCAAGTTACTAATTTCCCACTATAACAAGATGGATCAGCCAGCCAAGGAGCAGCTGAGGGCCAGTGTGACCAGAGCAATGTGGGGAGCAGCAGCACCTCCTTGCCATCCCAGAACCTTCGCAGCTCCTCTGAGCTGCTCCCCACTGCATCTTGAGGGAGCTTTGGATAACCAGCTTCTCCCACTGTGTATTTATTCAGCCTCCCTTTCACCAGTCCCAAAGCCAGACGAGGTAAGAGCTGTTTGAACTGGCAAACAGTGCCAGGGTAAGATCAACAGTAGGAAATTATTATCTCAGAAAAGCCAACTGCTACAGCCCATATCTACACTTGAGTCCAGAGTCATGAAGCTGCTGTGGACACAGTCCAGGTAGCTCTGAACCAGCTGGCTCAGATGTTGATAACAACAAAGCCATGGGATATGTTCTGGTTGGCAAAACCCAGCCGAGTATTGTGTCAATATTTGTGCAGCTCCCTGTCTGAGCACCATTCAGTTATCAGTACATCTGCTAATGGGAGTTTATGAGCTGTACTCAGCACCAAGCACAAATCTGAATTACAGACATAAACCTGCAGAACAGCTTATGAGAAGCTCTGTTGTATTTAGACTTCTTTTAAATTTTTATTTTCTTTTCCAGAGTCTGTTTTACTACAAGAAAACAGAAGAAATGAGAGCTACTTCTAGACTAAGACTCCAGCCATTCACCTTCAACATTTCCCTAAAGAGAGGCATGAAAGAGAACAGGACAAGTTGATGAGGCTGTATTCTCCTCTCTCCCCTCTAGTCCTTCTGATTTCTTGTTTGGCAATAACACACTCCAGCTGCCATGGGCAAGGGGAGCACCAATCCAAGAGCCCAGCTGAGCTGGCTGTGAGAGATGAGGCCTGAAGGACTCAGGGCTGGCTAGTGTGGAACAGACACGGCGTACCCTGCTCACGAGGGAAGAGCAGGAGGCCAGCAGGTGTCAGGAAGGTAAGGCTGGCTCCTGTTCTGGGAGAGGAGGAAAGCACTGACTGGCAGTAATGACATCATGCCATGGGTATTTGATTTTTAAATAAAACAGCACAGGAGAATGTACAGCTCGCTTAACTTTCTGTTCTGTCACTTTGAAATCAATGCAGTCATGTAAACAAAAAATGAATGGACTTGAGAAAAACAAGGATGAGGAGACTTCAAAAGAATTTATGTGTACCTGGGCTAACAAGTGAAATGGGGTCCATCTTAAAAATATATCTTGGACTATAAGAACTGATCCAAACATGTGGATGCTCAAGGAAGTGAATTAATTGATAAAGTAGGGAGGGAATAAGAAGATGAACTAGACAAAACTCATCAACATAACCTAAATATAGACATTGGAGCAGTGGGAGCTGCTGAAGAGATGTAACAAGATGTCCAGAGGATGGAGCTATCAGTTCTCTACCGTTTGTCAAGAATTTTCATAGAAAATACTTTTCTTCTGTTGAAAAAATGAGTATATAAAATGTTTTAGACTATTAAAACACTTGAAAAAAAAGAAAATAAGCTATGAATAGAATAGGTGATACCTTCCAGCTCTGCAGCTGAAGAAAGCTGCTCTGTTTAACTTGTTTTATTTTGTCCACAGTGATCTTGACCTCATCACAGAAGCATGTGTCACCCTAAACCTCACCAGCTTCAGAGTTTAACACATTCCTAACCCTGTCTCAGGAATGAGGAGCCAACTGCACAACCTGGGCCTTGTGTTCATCTTCAGGTGCTCTTGGGCCTTCAAAAGGAGACAGAATCTCTCCAACAGCCCTGCTGGAGGTTCTGTTCTCTTATCAATGAGCAGAACTCAGAAGAAAATAGGTGTGAAAAAGCTATGGCCATCTGAAGATGCAAGAGGGAATAGGAAGTGAAATAGCTGGAGAGTGCCAACAGCCCCAGCAAGAATGCTTCCCTGCTGGCCAGCCTGTGACCTGTGCCTTACAGTATCATGGAAGAGCTTTCCATGTTTCCACATGGCTGTTGTGGAGCTCTGAAGGTATCCTGAGTGTGCTTCCATAGCCTTCTAATGTGCATGGAAAGAAGGCAAAAGCTAATTCATTTCTAACATCCCTTCTCTCAGCACTTCTAATGTTCCTGCTTCTGAACCAAAGGAAGGCATTCTCCAGGAAGATGCTAATAAATAGCTTTTCCTTGGGGGAAGAAGCATTTCCCCATCTTTAAGAAATTTCTCTGGCCATGTGAAATTCAAATTTGTTAACTTGCCCTACAAACAGCAACTCATTTAGAAACAAATTACAAATATTAGATGGAGACAGTGAACTTGATAATGCAATGCTGCCACATCAGTTGTAGAATAATGCATCTTAATGAAGGCTTCCCATGTGAATAAACCATTATATTTACAAGCTTTTCACAGTTAATGACCCAGAACTGGATAACGAAACTCACATTTTTAGTGTGGTCCTCTGTCAGCAAAAGTATACATATTAATAATTGATGTTGCTGTAAAAATAGGATGTAACATGAAGATTCCTGAGTTTGTGGGAAAATAGGACTACATGGTCCATTAACTTAAAAGGCTTATCTAATGTTTGATGGGCTTTGTCTTTAAAATCCTTGTTTAAATTAATATGGTAAAATGGACATTTGTCTAAAAGAGAATTTTATTCCAACTCATCAGTCACGAGTGTGCTGATAAAATTCTTCTGTTCTTTACTCATTCCCCAAAGAATTTAGGTTTTAGGGAAGGGGGACAAATAACCAGCAGAAGGGAGATTTCCTACACCACACAGGTGAGTCAGTGGGATGAAGGACCACGTGGGTGATAAGGGGACTGGAGAACCTCCCATTTGGAGACAGGGTGGGGATTTGGTTGAGTCCAGCCTGGAGAAGAGCAGGTTGTGTGGAAAGCTCAGAGCCCCTTCCAGTATCTGAAGGGGATAAAAGGAACCTGGAGATGTTCTGGAGTGCCAGGACAAGGGGGAGTGGGTCCAAATTGACAGAGGGCAGGGCTGGATGGGATGTTGGGAAGAAATTCTTCCCTGTGAGGGTGGGCAGGCCCTGGCACAGGGTGCCCAGAGGCTGCCCCTGGATTCCTGCAAGTGTCCAGGCTGCACTGGACTTGGAGAAGCCTGGGACAGTGGGAGGTGTCCCTGCCCATGGCACTGCATGATCTTTAAAGCCCATTTCAACCACAACACTCTGTGATTCCACAAAACTGTGTCCATCTTCCCTTCCCAGCTTTGGGACTGGGATTGCTGGGATCCCTTTCCTGGCTGGAAAGTCCTGCCTTAGTGCTGAGTCAGCTCCCAGCAGAGCCTCGATTGCTCATCCTAAAGCACTTGGAGGTGTGCAGGCTGGCTGAGCGTGCTCTTCCTCACCGAGGAGGAGGAGGGAGCCCTGCTGTGGAACTAACTGCTCCTCAATTGTTCCATTATGAGGGACAGAGGCTTGGTGGCAGTGAAATAAATACATTTTATTTCACTGCACATCGGAAGGCTAACATCCCTATTATGCCTGAGAGGTAGATTTACTGCAGCTTTTATTACTGGGTACTTAATTTAGGACAGCTTCTTGTCATAGGCCTGGAACAGCAGAGCTGAAGCACATGCTCCATGGTTTTATGGGGCTTCAGGAAATGTTCTGCCACAGCCAGGATTGCACATAATTTTAAGATTTCAAAAGGTGGACCAGTTGCGTAGCATTTTTTCACTAGTTTGCTTCTCAGGGAGAGAAGCTTTATTTCCAAATATTTTTAAAGTAAGTAGTTGTAATAGTCACTTATTTTAACCATTAGTGAAATTGAAATTATTCTTTTTATATATTTGGATTACACAGCCATGTAGACTAAAATAATTTACTATCAGAACAGCTGGGGCCTTGTTCTTTACTTACAGCTATTATTTTTCAGGTGGAAGGTGTCCCTGCTCATGTCAAGGGATGGAATGAGCATAATCTTTAAGGAATGAGATAATCTTTAAGGTCTCTTCCAACCCAAATAATTCTGTGATTCTATGATACGATTCTACTGAATTTTGAACTGTGATCCAAACTGCATTTAAAAGTTTGCTATAGGATTGAACTATGTCCTTGCTTTATTTCCTCATTATAATTTGTCTGGCTGAGGGAAGATTTTAAAGAGGTCTCTTATCTTGTGAATCATAAAATCATGGAATGGTTTGGGTTGGAAGCACCTTAAAGCCCATCCAGTTCCAACCCCCCAAATGAAAATTGTATTAATAGAGGTTCCACTGTACACAAATGGTGATAGCCACATCAATTATATGGCTGAATTCCTAAATTAGGCACAAAAAAAAAAGGAACAAGTAAGCAAAATATATTGCATTCATTAAAGCTTCCCTACTATCTGACTCACTCCAATGGCTTTGCCAATTAAAGTAATTGTCATATGCATTCAAACAAAGCATTTGTAGTAGGAGGCCTTGCTAAAAAAAACTGAAAATGATTGGTTTAGAGATTCATTTAATATATATTTAGAAATATATTTACAAGTAACACCTTTTTGGAAGAGAATTTGAACCGGACTAAAGGTTTACATGCAGGGCCAGATGAGTTTATATAATTTTGGTAATGTTTATTTCTGATATGATACCTGGGCATGCTGTTAAACCTGGACTAAACATGGCAAGCATGTTTTGGGCTCTGAAAGGCAGTGATTTCATTGTTAGTATGACTGTAGCCAATGAAAGCCAAACTATTTAGCATGCTTCTTTCTTCCCAGAGTCTTTCTGTTTCAAAAATAAGCAGGCTTAAAGTTTCTATTGAAAACAGGACAGATTAGTTATCGCTGCTGAGAAGTGAAATAACAGAGGACTTTGTGCTGACATCCAGGCAAGCAAAAATCATTTTAATCTTAAGCTTGGCAAAACCAGGCCTGATCTACACCACTGCTGTAGCTGCCCACTTTGAAGAGCTGATGAAATAGTTTTGATTTTGCTTGATGGCATTTGTAGTTTGTTAAATCCTGTATAATATTTATTTAGTCATAGTCTATAATGATTACACAGAAAACTATTCTGGGGAATGCTGTTTTTTATTTTTTTTTTCTGACTGGATGAAGTGAATTATATTTATCAGGAATTCAGAGAAGGAGGAATGTTTGGCAGACTGTTTTCTCAGATATAAATAAAGCGTTAACCAAGAAAACATGCCTAAATTAGGGTATGTTTAAAAGAGGTAAGAATGAAAAAACAGTTTTTTATTTAACACCACACAGATCCTTTAATGTGAAAAGGATCATGGAATCATGGAATGGTTTGGGTTGAAAGGGATCTTAAAGCTCATCTTGTTTCATTCCCTGCCAGGGCAGGGACACTTTTCACTATCCAAGCCCCCTCCAGGCTGGCCTTGGATATGGAGGAAGGGAAGGATATTGGAAATACCATGTAAGAGAATCATGGAACAGCAGGTATTGCACCACTAACTCTTTGGGAAGGGCTGGAATTTCAGGATAGAGCTGTGTAAGTGTAAATAGACATTTGTGAGACCCTAAACTGGGGTATGGCTTGTCCTGCAACTTCTTGGAAGTCTGATGTCCTGGGAGATGTGTTTCTCTGAGGACCTTTAGGAGAAGCTGAATCTGGTGTGGTGATGTGTGATGAGGAAAACCTGATGCTCCAGTGGGAAGCCACAATGGTTTCACATGGCTCCTGGTGAACTGCATCCATTTGAGAGAAAGGACATAAAGAACCATGGGGGTTTGACATAAAGAACCAGGAGAATTCCTTAAACTATGGAATGTTGGCTTTTCTGAAGGGCTGGGTTTCTGGATGTGCTGCTGGGATTACAGTTCTTCTGATAAAAATGGAAGGAGGGGCTGTTCTGAGTAAACCCAACCCAGGGAGAAGAGGCTTGGGGGAAAAAACGTATCACAGCACTGCAGGTGGAGAGAGAGACTTGTCTTTCTGTGTTCTTTTTTCCTGGACTCTTCTAATTCCTGCTCAGCAGGTTTAAGAAAGGTGGTTTGATTTACTCTGAGTGGTGCAGAAACAACAAAATGCCCAGGAGGTTCAATAACAACTTCTACTTGCCAGCATTGAAACACCCTGACAAAATAAGGAATGTAGCAAACTTTAACTTCTCCAGACACAACAGAAAACTAACCAAAAGCATTGACTGGAATTTTTTGGTCTGGCTTCCAGAATATTTTGAGAAGAAAAAGGTAGAACTGGACACAGCACTTGGAGTGCCCAGCACAGGGGAGGCATCACCTCCTTGCTCCTGCTGGCCACATTAGTCCTGTGACAGACCAGGTGCCCTTGGCCACCTGGGTTCAAGCTGGCTTCGAGTTCTTCCCACCTAATTGCTTTAAACCAGCTGTTCCTCTGGTCCCCCACATCCTCCTACCCTCTCATAAATCAGTATGATGGCAAACTGTTTATCCTAATGTTTTAGGTTAAACCCAGCCTTTCCTCTTTCCAGTAGCCTGTGCTCTGAGATTATAAGTATAGCTTCCTGCAGGAGAGTGCTGAGGGTGGATCCTGGACCAGGCTTGGGCTGTTCTGCACTTTGCTGAGACACAGCAGTTGCCAAAAGCCAGGTCACACATCCAGCTGCACTGAGCTCTGCAGCAAAATTAAACTACCATAACCGAGGTTTTTAATGACAAGGAATCTGTAAATGCCAGAAAAACAGAGCAGTTTAAAAACCTGGAGTGTTAAATTGAGCTGGGATGGTAAAACAGAGCAAGGAAACAAGGTTTGCTCAGACATCAAGTGTGTGTTTTCAGACAACTCCGTGTGTTTTCTTGCCACATCAGTGTGGTTTAAACACAACCCCGGGCCTGGAGCAGTGGTTCTGGTGGTCTTGCTGGAGCTGGCAGTAAACAGCCCTGTGGCAGGAATGTGAGGAAGATCAGGAAGCAGCTCAGGATACAGTTATCAAGATATATGTGCTCTTAGGAGGCTGGCTTCTCTTCACAAATGAAACTGGGACTGCAAAGTGTGATTTATCGGGACTTTGGAGAATGTGTGCTGAGGGAATCATGCTGTTTTTGCAATTAGGCTTTAATAAATAATAATAATAATAATAATAATAATAATAATAATAATAATAATAATGAGGCTTTACTTTTGAGCCAAGAAAAATCTCTCTACCAGAGGTTTGCTCTCCGTCATCGAGTAAAAGATGAAATAGAATCGAATTCCAAAAAAATACATATATTTTTTGTGAAGCAAGTAGAGAGTAAAGAAAATAACATTGAACTAAGTAAAAGACTGGACAATTCTTGGGTTTGACACTAAGTTTCCTATTTTTTAAGCCAACACAATTGAATTTTCCCAGAAATCTTTTACACAGAACTTCATATGGATCATCTCTTTGTGCAAAGCAGTCTTTGTCTGAAAGTAACACAGACATTTTTTTAAAAAAGCCCTAATTATAAGAGAAATTATATTTATTACAACAAAAGTCGAGTCTCCTTTGGGATGGACTTGGAGTAATGGATGGTTGGGTCTTCTAATTTATCTAAGTCGTGCAGCATTAGAAAAGCAAATTCAACATATTTACACATGAAGATCTGTGGTCATTTTTTAGAGGGCTGACGTGATCATACATCAAAGGGACTTGACCTTTGGAGCTCCCTGCCTATCTATCAGTGGGAACCAATGTGTGCTTCCTTTGGAAACCAGGGAAGGGAATGCAGCACAGAAAGGAAAAGGGAATATAAAAACCCTGGAAAGATGAACAGATTTTTAAAGAATTTTATTTAGAGTTATCATTTTTTCCCCCCCACATACTTTGATTATAAACTTGAAAAAGAGCAATGAGTCAGAGTGCAGAGGAACAAACATCAATTCTCTTGCTTTTAAATGGAGGTCAGGAACTGAATGCACTCGATGTGTTTGGTTTTAATTCCCTTCATCCCTCTGATGATAGAGATTACATTATTCTGCCCATAAACCAGGCTGTTCACATCCTAGTCACCAGTTCCTCCCACACTGGCCACCATGAAATGAGGCCTTGGCTGTGAACCCTCAGATAACTGATGCCAGATTTAGATTTCCTTCCTAAGGACTTGACAGAAACATCATGGGATTTGACAGGAAACAATCCCTTGTTCTGCAAAAGGTGCCACTTCTAACTCATTTTCATCCCACATATTTAGGTTTGCGCTAGTTAAAATTTCTAGGAGTTTTGTCTTAAACAGAGGCAGAATTGGCACCCAAGGTTCTGTTTAGCTGTTACAGACCAGCAGATACTAAAGGCAGTAATCCCTAAGGTGTTACCTGTATTTAACATGGCAAAACTCAGGTAAATGTACATTTTCCTTCCGAAAGGTAACGTATTAATGTCTTTTTTAACTGATGTGAGATGTATTCTCTAGGCACAATCAGTTTTCAGAACCCTATAAATCAGCTAAGGGCAATTCCATTGCTGGGCAGAAAAATCCCCCAAACTGCGTGGGAAAAAAAGAAAGCATGTTTTAAATCAAAATTAAATTATTAGTTTATAAATGCATCACTTAAGAACTGTAGAACATGGAAGCATAAATAAATGTTACAAATGCACAGCAGTGCTGAATGTTTCTGTGAAGTGCTGCTGCTTTACTAGAACTTTACTAGAGCTTGGTACAAGGACTGTGTTACTACAGCTAGATTTGGGTGAGGCTTGACACCTGTTAGTGCCTCCAAAAACTTGGAGGGGGGCAAAAAAATGTCTACAGTAAAGAATTTATCCTATTTTTGGGGTGCTGATTGCAAGGAAGGGGGTGGGAGGAGCAGATTCCTTGTGGAAAGGGTGCTTTAATTTTTTTTCTTTCACCCCTGTGCAATTTAACTGACCAGGGAGAGCTGTTCACTTCCCTGTGCCTCTGCAGTGTGATGTGAGGAAGATTCTGATTAATTTTATATGGATTTAGAGAAATATTGCTGGATTAATATGACAGTTCTTAGGTTTCTCTTCCCTGTTCTTGACATACACATGCAGTGACTTGCAAAGGGGTGGGAGAAAAGGATTTTGCTTCTTTAATTTAATTGAATATTAGGAGAAATTAATTATTTTAGCCCATTGTAAGGGCTGTCAAGCATTGAACAGGCTGCCAGTAAAGTGGTAGAGTCACTATCCCTGGAAGTGTTCAAAAAGTGTGTGGATGTGGCACTTGGGGACATGGATTAGGGGTGGGCTTGACAGTGCTGGGTTAATGGTCGGACTTGATTTTAGAGGACTTTTCCAACCTTCATGAATTCTACTCCAGACATAAGGCAGCTCACCAGTCTTGAAATCATGGCTGAAAAGCTGATTAATAAAACTCCCTTGCTGATCATGCCTAGGTCAAATTCCCTGGAACCCAGGGCAAATTCTCCACAGCCAGTTTCCACATCTGCCACACACATTGGAGAATGTATGGACAGCACAAACCCATTCAGCACAAGACAAATTGTGCTACTCCTGTGCCATTTATCATTTCAGTGGAGTTCTGTATCCCTTGGAGACTCCTTTTAACATAGGAGGAATCACAGAAATTAATTTCTTTTCTTGGGCTGAATTATAAAAGCCTGAAGCACAAACAAGAGTGTGGTATTTTATGTTCTTGAGGCACAGCCCCACTTACCATGCCCAGAAATACCATTTCCTCCTCTCTCAGTTTCTCTGTTTTCATGCGCTGGTGGTACCCACGCCAAACCTGGATTGTAAACAAAACTCTAATGAGATAAATGGGCCTTGGTACAGCTTCCTTTTCTGGGGCAGACACAGGAAAAAACAAATAGAGGAAGGAAAGACACAATATAGAATTAAAACTATTGCTTTTTAACAGGTTGCCATCTGCTTTTTTAAAATTTATTTTAAACAAATTCTGAGGTGTGTTATCCCCTCATGCTGCACTGGGTAGCTTCTGAAAACTGTCACTGCTTCATGAAGTTTAGATATAAGATTTAGGCTGAGCTCCTGCTCTCATCAGGCTGAATTGTCTGAATTATTCATGTGCAAGAACTCTTTGTGGAACTTAGCACTGACCTCCCTCTGTCCTTTCTTCTAGGTATGGAACAAACTTTTCCCCTGGAGATCACAGAAAAAGGCATGAATTCAGAGATGCACTGAATTCCAAGGGGAGGCCAGGAAGAGCAACTGAGGTCATAAAAATCAGAATGGAAAAACAACATGTTAAGTTACCAAGTCATCCTGCATTGCCAGCGCAGGACTGGTTCCACTGACCTTACATCTAGGGTCCTGTCTCACTTTTTCAACTGGTTTAAATGTTGTATTTCACCTTGCTGGACACCCTAAAAAGGACCATTTCAGAAAGCTTCCCATCCTGTGAGCTGTTTCAGTCTACAGCTGCTCTCCTGACCAAAACATTGTCATTTGGCTTTGCCAGAATTGTTGCTACACAAGAAATTCACCTTCTGAATGCAAGTGGCAGCATCATCTGGATTTTTACCCGTCTCTTCCTCCTCTTTTTTACTTTGTCTTTTCTCTTCAAGGTAAATTCTCCTCATGAATGCTGCTCGAGCGCGGCCCTGGCGAGCCCGTTCTGCCACTTGGATCACTTTAATGCCTTCTTCAAGTGTCATGGCCATGACAGGTTCCTTCAACAGCACAGCCAAAAAAAGGAATGAGCAAAGGAAAGTCATGTTTTGTTAATTGCCTGCCTCAGTTAGAAAATGATATCTTAGGAAACAAAGAGCAGAGACTCCTGTTGATGTGTGATGAGGAAAACCTGCTTTGCTGGGAAACTGCATGGCTCTTGCAGTCCTGCTGAACTTGATGCAGCTGAGCAAAAAGACAGCCATGGGGCTTCATCCTTCTAAAAGGAGAATTTCTTAGCTGTGGAATGTTTTCCTTTCCTTTTCTGAAGGGAGGATTTCAGGATGTGCTGCTGGGATTGCAGTTCTTTTGGTGAAAATGGAAGGAGGGGCTGCTCTGAGTCAGAGGGGAAATATGGATCAGAACAGAAGGGACTCCCCCTTCTCACTCCTGAGAAGCCTCATGCTCCCCATGGAAAAGCTGAATTAGTTGATGTTCATCTACCAAGTGGAGGCAGCTCATATTTAATTATTATATTTATATTGTGTGGTACTTACTTTCAACAGGGCTTTCTAGGACAGAATTACATAGAATAGATTTCCTGAACAGAGTCACACAAACGATGTGCAGAGCAGATTCCTGAGATGAACTCCACTGGTTTTGATCTATGTTGGACTGCTCCTAACAGCACTGCCATGGACACTGGAGAATTCCAGTGGGTTACACAGCAGCCAGGATTTCCTGAGGGGATGAGGTGCAGAAGCGCTGACAACCCTGCAGCAATCCCAGTGGTGAGTGAATTGAAAGTGCAGCACAGGATACTGGCTTTAACATTGGGTGAGGTTATTTTATTGCTGTTTACTGAACCCTCTGGCTCCCTGTAGCAGCCTAGCAAGGGATAGCTGGACCCTGCCAGAGCCTGGTGCTCTGCCTGCTCACTAGACAACCTCATCCCTAATGGATGCCACGCTGCAAAGGGGCAAGAGCAGAACTCTGAGAAGCAAAAAGGCTCCAGGATAAACTGTGGCGTTTAAGCTGGAACAGGATCTCCCCAGAGCAAGGTCAGGTGAGAGGAAGAGCAGAGAACTCACCCACAGCTGTCCTGTGGAGGAACAGGCAGCACTACAGCTGCCCAGCAAAGCCTCTGCAGGAAAGCCTGTGCTCTGTCTCTGCACTGTGCCTGGGGCTGCTTCCATCCCTGGGGACTTTCCCTCTCTTATTTTGTGGGATCAACAGGCACAATCACTGCTGGGGAATTCAGGGTAGTAGTGTGACTAACTAGGCCATCAGCACTGTCTCTTATGGCTACAACATCCATGAATCCAAGTTACCCAGGCATGTAGGCACAGTTGGTTAATTCAGGGATCAACATGCCACTCCCAAAAGGTCAAAAGTATATCAAATCCAGAGCAGCCTTCACTGCAGTGCTCATGTACTTGTTTGTAATGACTTTTGCTCTGCCAAAACTCAGTTTTCTACTCCTCCCAGCAGCTGCAGCCCTGTAGCTGCACGGGGGAAACAGCACTCATTGTTCAGAGGTTATAAACAAGTGAATGGCAACAGTTGTGCTGACCTGAATTTCGAGTTCTGCCCGCTCCAGTGAGGAATCTTGGGCCAGGACAGCTTGGTTTCAGTTGGACTAATTGCATGATGAGGGTTAGTTAGACAAATAAAGCATTGACTTGGCCAAAGTGCTGCTCTTTCTGACACTCTCACCCACAGCAAGCAGAGTAGAATAATTTCCAGACTTGAGATGTGACTCAATATTGTTTGACAGGGAAATCTAAGGTTTCTTTCTGCTTGTGCCTTATCTGTAAACACACTTTTTCTTCCTAACTGCTGTAAAAGCACTTCTCACTTCAGTGTCTCATGTTCAGACACATGTGGCTGTAAACTAAACAAATCAAATACGATATGTAGGTATGGGGTACATTTACCTGTTCTAGCAAACCAGCATTCAGCAAAATCTCATGCAGGTATTGCTCCCTCTCCAGCAGGATTCTCAGGTTTTCTTTAACAAAATACTTTGGGATGGGTATTTCTATGTCTTCCTGGAGGAAGAAAGTCACAAGATGCTTTTTAGGACTGTATTTAAATCACATTACTGAAAAAAATGAACACCTTTACAAAGCAATAAAAGGACAGAGGTTGTTGAATATTTTTTGAGTATTGGGGAATTTGACCTTTGTAACAGCTGCTGTTACTTTTCAATTACTTTAGGCCTAATTCAACAAAAACAAATAAATCAACCCAGTTTGTGAACCATATGAGCCCAGAAAACTTTCTTCTTATAATGGCTCAATTATATTATCAAATTGCTAAAATATTTGGCAGGGTTGCTATAAATTTAAACATGATTTCCACTGAGCTGAATACCTTCGCTGGTGCGATCATCCCACTTCTTGTTTTAATCAACAGGGAAAACAGATCTGTTCTCTTGCCATTTTTTTACCATTATAAGGAACCAAAGCACAATTCTAGGGTTTTTTACAGGTATTCTGAGCTGTAGACAAACTGCCTGTGACTGTCGTAGCTCAGACACTTCTTAAAATCAGACATGACTAGAAGTGCCTGTCTTTACTAATTTCTGTAATTAAAAAGATGTAACTGGTTTACATTTCTCCCAGTTCCATTCCCCATTCCCTCAGCTGCACACTGAGGGACATCCCATGACACCACAAGAAACCTTCCAAGTCAGACTGTGTTTATCCCTGATTATTTTATCCATGCAGAGGTCTGATAAAGTTTCTAAATATTTGTTTTGCTAAGCTCCCTGTTTGCACCTTCCAACAACCCTTGGCAGTTGATGGAAATTATTATATGCTGTACTCTGAGGGCAAATCACTCTGGGTTGATTAAAATCTGGAGATAAAAGAAATCAAGGGGCTTGTCTGGACACCCTCTGTATGATGCGAGGATTTTTAGGCTGCCAGGGAGCAGAGTCAGTGTAGCAGTATCTCAGATGTCTCACCTGGCCTTTAATTCCAAGTGATTCTGGATTGTGACTTTTTCTGACTGGAAATAAGAGATCAAAGCCTCAATGCCAGGCTGGAAGGGGTGGGGAACCTGATTCTCTTCACAATCCTTTCTTGGGGCCCAGCACTGAAAAGTCAGGCTTGGGATGTTTAACCTCGAGTCAAATTTGTGGCTTTTTAGCCACTCCCAGCTCCACATGGGATTTATAGATCCAAATACCTTCACAATTACTCTAGGAAATGGAGTGACTGGGTGTTGGAAGGCAACTGCACAAAAGTACAGAACTGGAGAAACAGGAAAGCTTGGCCTTGAAGTGACACATTACAAAATAGGCAATATCATCACATAAGATACAAAATATTGTGTTCTCTGCCTTCAATCCTGCAGGATTTTAGCACTGATAATAAAGGGAAAGGAATGACTGGAGATAATAATTTCTGGGCAGATGCTTTGAGAAACAGGAGTTATTTCTCCAGTAATTTTGTTCTGTTACCAAGACTATAATAATATTTTATTAAAAAGAACACCCCATAAATCTATATTCTTATCTAATATGGAAAATGAGGAGATTTCAGTTTTTTTCAAAGAAAACAGTGATTGATTTCTGTTGTGGTAGGTAGGTATGTTAATGCCTTCTTAAAATTAAGGTGTGGTGCAGGAATTTGAATTTATGTTTGTTTTTGAGGAGATGTCAGGCCTGAACTTCTCAGACTTGCCAACTTTTTGCTGCAGATGGATTTTACTGCTGAGTCATGAAGAACAGCAGTGCTCAGGATTTCAAAATACAGTTTGAAGGATTAGTTTCTCTGGAGATGTGTTTATGCTCTCTCAGTTTAAAATAGTGATTAATGTTGAAGGTTGGTGGAAATTCCTGACAGTTCCTCTCCTACATTTGCAGATGTGCAGTGGCAAAGAGAAACACGTTTGCAGATCTCAGAATGATGCTATAACGGTATCGGGCAGTTTATCTCAGAGCTGGGATCCTAAAAAAGCAGGAATTTCAGCTGCGTTTAGCAAAGCAGCGGTACCTGAATGTGACAATAGATGGAGCTGTCTGCGAGAGAAGTAACCACCTTTGCCAGCTCATTTTTCCAGCGGCTTTGAAAAGCACAGCTTCCACACTTTGCCTTATTGTCATATTCACGGTGCTGGTTTCACCGTGCCACGAAGGGCAGGCTGCAGTGCACTCTACTTTATTTACCAGTGGCCCATTTTCTGTCTCACCCCACACTGAAATCTGGCAGAGTCAAGCTCCTGACACTTAACAGCAAAGCTGTGAAGTTATTAGTGACAGAGAGTTGGTTTAAATGGGATATTGGGAAGGAATTGCTCCCTGGGAGGATGGAGAGGTCCTGGCACAGGGTACCCAGAGAAGCTGTGGCTGCTCCTGGATCCCTGGCAGTGTCCAAGGCCAGGTTGGACACTGGGGCTTGGAGCAACCTGGGATAGTGGAAGGTGTCCCTGTCCATGACAGGGGGTGGAACTGGATGGGCTTTAAGGTCCTTTCCACCCCAAACCATTCTGGGATTCTATGAATACAAATTCATGTTGTAATATGGAATCATGGAATGGGCCAAATTGAAAGGGACCACAAAAGGTCATCTGCTCCCATCTGCTCCCATCTGCTCCCAGGCAAAGACCCCTCCCTTGCTGAGAAAGGTGAGTGCCATCTGATGCCAGCACTCCTGGCACTGCACAGGTCATTCCATTGTCAAAACCCCCAAAATTATGGTGGTGACACCAGCTGGGGGGCCATTCTGCTTCTTTCAGTATTTCTTCTTCCAAATGGAAGTGTCAGGAGAAAATAACTTGTGCCCCAGAATCCCTTACTAAATGTCCCAAAGCCCTGAAATCTTTTGTGATCACCTTCAGATATGTGTGTTACCCTTTCCCTTCCTGCTGCATGGAAGATCACACCCGTGGGCTGTGAAAAACTTGGAAGTTTCCTGGTGACTCCAGAGGGGCAGCAGGCCCTCCCTGAGGGATGGGTTTGTTTGATACAAACAAAACATCTACAAATCAATCTTTTGCTATGAATTAGCTCCTCATCGAGGTAGCCCTACCGGGACACGCTTGAGATCCATGAGGATGCCATCCATGTAGTGACACTCAGAGCTCTCCAGGGCCACCATCTCTTTCTTGATCTCCAGGATGCGGCCGATGACCCCGTCCAGCACCTGCCGAACCGCCGCCCGCTTCTGCTGGTGGATGAGGTGGTCGTGGGACGCCTCCAGGCTCTGCAAGATTTCCAGGTATTGGACATAGGCAGTGGCCAACATCTTCTTCACCTTCTCCCGGTCCTCCTGTGGCTGGAGGAACTCCTCTCTCTCTCTCTGGAGCATAGTGTCCAGCTTTCTCTGGGTGTCTGCCCACAACTTGATGTAAGTGCTGGTTGGAAAGAGGAGACTCTGTCAATCTGACATGAAAGCAGGAGTCAGTACATGGCGACGCCAGGGCTCTGTGGGTGTGGATTTCTCACAAAGCAAGCCTGGAAGTGTGAGCCATTACATTTACAAGAGGATAATTTTAACTGCAAAGTATTTTGAAAACCATTAGCAGAAGTTTCTGGGTTTGTTTTAAAAATAGGAATCTTAAAATGCTGTTTTATTAAAACAAGCTTAGAGGTTTAAAGCTTTTCAGCTTCATTCTAAAACGCCTGAAGCATCCTTCAAATGCTTGAAGTTGCAACCCCCAACAGTGCCAGGAGTTTTATTCAGTTGTGCTAATTGAGAAGATAGTTTAATTGAAAAGGTGTCTCCCTCCAATGCCTTTTAATAGGGGAAGGACTATTTGAGGCTCTGCATTTTTGCAATGAGAACCAATTCATATTTCTAAAGCTGTGCTACCTTTCTGAAGTGGTTGCTTGGAGTTAACCGCAGGGTAAGGGTGGGGTTGATGCCAATGCTGGAGTGAAGCTCTGGGCCCTAAATCAAATGTGAGGTGAGGAAAGTAATTTGATTTATTCCTATGGTAGCAACTGTTGCACTCTAAGGAATTGCTAAATATCTGGTCTGGTGGCTATGGGATTATGTGGCATGAAAGCTGTCACCTCAGGCCACCTCCATTCCTAGGAGCAATAATGCTGCTCACTTGGTAGTTTTGGTAGGAAAAGGTGGAGTTCTGATGTGAGCACGGACTGCCTGTCAGTGGCTTTTCATGGGAAAAGAAGATCAGAATATCCTGCGGGATCAGCCTAAGGGAGTAAGAAGCAAGCAATGAGGTTTTTATTCAGAGAAGGGATTCAACAGCAGGTTTGTGATGGAAAGGTGTTAATAACACCTGTGGCAGTGAAGACACTCTAGATCCTGTTCTCCTTTGCCAGATGGAGAACTCTTGGCAGTGGTAAGTGTTAAAAAATCCTACATCTTTGAAAATGACTCTCTAGGAACAGAGCAAGGAAATTCCTTCTGCACTGAGACTTAGTTGTGCTGGGAGAAAACCAGTTCATTCACACTGTCATGCTGAGGGGAAAACAGTGGCTATGGAAACAGGGACTGCTGACTTGTTGCTTAATCCTAGGAATGAAAACCATTGGCTTCGATGGCTCAATCTATACCCATCCATGAGCTGAACCAAGTTGCTGTTCCTAGAACTGCTCAAAGAGGGATGAGGGAGCAGAAGGCCCTGCCTTTGTTAGATGAGCTTTGAGAGCACTGAGGGAGTGTTGGTGTATTTATCCTGAAAGCTGGACAGATGTCAGCATTGTTTGTTGGAGCTCTGTGAGCTGATCTTATCATTCCCAGTCCTGGAGGTCAGAGTGACCCAAGGCTTGTGCTGCAAGAGGGACATGTGGGTTGGGACAGGACAAACTCCAGTCCTCAAATGCCCTCAGTGTGGGGTATCCTGCATGCCCTGGGTGGTGACAGAACTGTGGGACTCCCCTCTGTAGTCAGCAAAAACACCAACAAACCCAAACCCTGCTATTGAATTTGCACCATTAATGTTTTAAAGGGCGTATTATACTCTTCTTCAGCTGATCTGGCTTTCTGCAGGATGCAGCTGGCCTTGCTTTTCCTAATGCTTCTGCAGCCCACCCAGGTCTTTCCCCTTCCTTTTTTTTCTTTTTTTTTTTTGTTTTTCCTACTTCATTTACATACCATTGCACGCATCAGTCAATTGCAGCAATTAACCCAGGTGCAGGAGATAAACAGAATAAACCGGGCAGAGGGGAGAAGATGGGGACAAGCAAGGCCAGCAGGAGCTGGAGCCAGGACACGGAAGGATGTGAGGCACGCAGGAGGAAACGGCGTAGCGCTGTATGTACTTTGTATGAATTCCCACAGATACTGGAGAGGTTGGCAACCTTTGAGGAAGCCCAGCCCTGTGGGGTGTCCCCACAGCCATCCAGTTGATTTGTGAGCCGTGGGGATCCTTGGGCTGGAGCCTTTCCTGTGCAGCCTTTACTGCTTGGAGACGCTGGATTGTGCTGCACAGAGAAACAACCATCCGCTCTGATTTCCAATAATCTCCCTCTCTGCCTCCTCTGACTGAGGAATGTCAAGTGGTTCCTCCTGCTGAGCCAGCTCATATCCAGTTTCTTTTTCTATTGGGAATGGTCTGTGCAAGGAGGAGGGGGCTGGAGCGCTGCAGCCCTTCGGAGGAAGGACGTTACCATGAGGCACTGCAGATAGCATGTAATTGCTTCCATAAAGCATTAGTTTATCAGATAAGCACGGGGATGATCGCAAGCACGGGTGCTGAGGGTCAGATGTTAAGACTGGGGATGTTATGGGATGACTGTGGCTTTTGCAACAGCGGTGTTTTGTGCAGATGATGGCAAAAGAAAGCATGGGCCCACTGGAGAACGAAGCACTGAAGGAAAAGGCTGATGTGAAAGTGAAACATTCGGAGCTCACAGCCCCAGGTACCTGCTGTGTTCAGGGTGACTGACCCCCAGATTTCTTAGGCATGGGATGGGGACATCAGACACTGGGTAACAGGACAGGGCAAGCAGAAATCTGATTTGAGTCTTGTGTTGTTTCACCCTGATTAAAAACTAGAGGACACGTCCCCAAAATAGGATTTTAAATGGTTATTTCAGGTTTTACTGGTGCCCAAATGCGCACCCTTCTGGACTAGTCTGAGGGATGAGATGTGCCCGGTGTTTAGAGCTCCTTTTGGGGAACTTGGCACAGCTGCTGTGAAACAGAAGAACCCTTCAGCTTTGGAGACAAAGGTGCTCGAGTGTAGTCAGGAGGAGCAACTTCAAGGCTACACCTTAAAAGAAAAGGAGAGCACTGCCTCTTGTTGCCTGTGAATCAGACACTGTGTGATCCCAAAGTCCCTATTGGAATTTTTGCCTATTTGCTCAGTGTCCCTTTGCATTAAGTTGTGAATTCCCTCAAAATTGTTTCCACACGCTGCAAGGGGAGGACAATGTAGCCTCGAATGCACTGGGTTTTTATTTACTGTTACTAGCCCACCCTGTAGGTTCAGTTCTGTTCTGAGCTGTGTCTCTGCCCAAGGATATTCCATCAGATTTAGGTTGAATTAGAGCCTCTAACTCACCTATTACTGCAGGTAATGAGCCTAACTTTCTTATTCAAGGCTTAAGATAAAAAAACTATTAAATCCTGGAAAAGAAGGCTGTCTCTTGATCTCTTTGTGCATATAGCACTTTAAGTAATGCTATAAATTGTCATAGCAACTCCCAAATAGGGGTGCTATAGGGAAAATAAGCAATGCTGTAATGGGATGAGGAAGAAGCACATCAAGTGACTGAACTCCAGAGTCCCCAGAGTGATTTCTGGCAGCTCACAGTTTGGAGGGAAGGTCAGAGCTTTAACTCCTCAATGATGTCCCTTTTCTTCACTCCCACAAAGTAGAAACAGAGCCTAAAAAACGATCTTAAGAAGTTTCTTTTGCCCAAAGCCTGATTGCCAGTTCAAATATTGCTTTTACTGCTCAAAAGAAAACCTGCTCTCCTTATTTAGAGTGAAGCTTAACAACATAGGGTTTTTCTCCTGCTGAAGTTATAAAGAGATGTTTAAAATGCTGCCAAATTGTACATGCCTTGTTTTAGTATTGTAGGGCCCTCTAATTCTGCATGTTTGTTTGAGCCATCTCTCCTAACACTTGGAAAAGCTTGTTGGTTTTGAGTCCAGCTGAGGTGAGCCTGCTTACTGGTGTTGGACTGGTTTTAAGGCTTAAGCATGCCCTTCTTGGAAGGGTTTGTGCTGAGCATGCGAACAGTCCCCGAGGCCAATCCTGAGCCAGGAGAAGAATCTGGCATCAGTGGGGTTACCTTTGTGTGGCTTTTATTCCTCCCCACCAGAGCATCTCTGTGCTTTACTCACTGCCAAAGGGAACACTATTCCTGTTATTCCAGGACATGGCACAGCATGTCTTTGCATCTCTGTATGGGCTGAACCCTGGCTTCTTTGATGCCTGATTATTCCTTAGGAATATCTCCTGCTTTCCCATGCTAAAGCTGCAGTAGTGCAGTGCTGCATGGGTCTCACTGGTTGATCCTGATGGATGGCAGGAGGTGGAAGGGAAAACATTTGACTGTGACTCCAGCTTTCCTCAGCTCGTTTGGAAACTCCTATGTGATTAAAGGAGCGCTAAATCGTGTGTGTTAAAACACTGCTGAAGGAACCTCTGCTGCCACTGCACACCCCACCTTGTATTTCTTTCTCAGAAATGAGACTGGGCTGTGCTGAGGGGTGGAGAAACTGCCACAAGGATTTGTGCGAACAAGGGGAGGAGGAGCAGGGCTCGAGGAGCCTGGCACAGAACACAAGAGCGCTGGTAAAGGAGTAGAGGGGACCGAGATGTGGGGCTGGTGACAAGGAAATGCACACAGGGGCCACTCCTCAGGGTCCCCTGGCCACACTCGGAGCCTGACAGGTCAGGCATTGTGCTAAGCCCGGGGCAAACACGGGGGAGGGAAACCCTGCCCTGCAGCCTCTGGAAAATAAAGAAACAAGAGACAAAGGTTGGGAGGGGAAAGTGAGGCCCTGAGAGGAAAAAGGGGTTTTTAATGCTGTTGCTGTTGCTGCTTTATTTAAAATTATTTTTCTAAAAATCACCAGGCTCAGGATGCCTGCTGGCTGATTCAGATCAGCACTTACCTGTTCCCTCACAGGTATTGTGTGGTGATTACATTATAGAAGTAGCCCCCTCTTTTCTCTTTTGTACTATTATAGGCAAACATTTTTTGCATTGGAGAGGTGCAGGCAGAATCAGGGATCAGTGGGGCCTTACGACAAAACCTGACTGAGCTCAAGAAGTGTTTAGACAATGCTCAGAGGCACAGGGTGAGGCTCCTGGGGTGTCCTGTGCAGGGATCAGTGGCCCTGGTGGGTCCCTTCCAACTCAGCACTGATTCTGTGAACCAGATTGACTGAAATGTTGTCAGAATTAATTGCTGATTTCAAAGCCTTTAACCTGCAGTCTGAAGCAGTTCAGGCTCATGAGCCTGTTTAAGCCTGCCTTGCTCCCAAAATAAGATTAGTCGCACAATTATGCCAAACTTCTCAGCTGGTGGTGAATGTGACTCTGCCAGATGACTTTTTAAGTAGGCTTGCTCCAGCCACGATGTTTTAGAGAGTTGGAAGCATTTGGGGGAAAATAAAGGATAAACCTCAGTAGGCTTTGGTAGTGACAAGAGAAGAAAACATGCAGCCTGCTGGCATTGTTAACGTGAACAGCTCTGTGCTTCTGTCATCTCCAATTTCAGTCCTGGGTACTATGACAGAAAGTGAAGGGGGGATAAAAGATTTGTGTGGCAGAAATGTAATAGGAAACCACAGGGAAGGAAAGGAAGCAGCTTCATGCTGCAGCAGCAACACACCTCAGCAGGTCTCAAACACCTGCTCCAGCCAAACTCACATGGCTGGCAGGAAAAAAAACTGTTTCCTTCTAGTTTTCTGACAAAACCCCTTCTTTTCCAACATGGCAAAGCAATTAAGGTGTGGGAAATGCTATTTTGATCTGTCAAACACTCCGAAGTCTGCCCTCCTATCCCTCAGGCTGCAGCTCCTGCCTGGGCTGGGGGTGCCCTTCCCTCTGGGGTCAGCAGGAGAATCGTGCCCTAGGCTGATCCCACAGTGTGGGCAACAGGAAAGGGGGGAATTCTGTCCCTCTGCCCTGCTCAGGTGAGGCCCCACCTGCAGAGCTGCCTCCAGCCCTGGGACCCAGCACAGGAAGAACCTGGAGCTGCTGGAGAGAGTCCAGAGGAGGCACCGGGATGGGACAGCTCCATGGAAAGGCTGAGAGAGCTGGGAGTGCTGGAGAAGCTTTGGGGTGACCTAACTGTGGCCTTCCAGTACCTGAAGGGAACCTGCAAGGAAGACAAGATTGACGAGGGTCTGGAGTGCCAGGACAAGAGGGAATGTCTTCCCACTGCCAGATGTCAGGGACAGATGGGATAATGGGAAGAAATTTGTGTGTGAGGGTGGGCAGGCCCTGGCACAGGGTGCCCAGAGAAGCTGTGGCTGCCCCTGGATCCCTGGAAGTGTCCCAGGCCAGGTTGGACATTGGGGCTTGGAGCAGCCTGGGACAGTGGGCGGTGTCCCTGCCCATGGCAGGGGTGGAAGGAGATGAGCTTTAAGGTCCCTTCCCACCCCAAACTATTCTGAGTTATATGAACAGTGCTTTGCAAGCACGATTTTTCCTTCCAGGCAGTATTTGCCTATGACACACTTTACTGTTTCTGTCAACAAAGTTTATTTCAGCTTTAACTATCTTATGTATTTTTTTTCTTTTTTACTCCTCTCGGCCTTGGAAAAGGAAGGGGTAATTACCCATCCAGCTGCCAACAATTCCATGCATAAAGGGCTGTGTCTGGGTGCTGCTCTAACCCTGCCAGGAGCAGGAGGCTCTAAGCTCAAAGCTGACACCATCTACTTAGTTTCCTGAAAACTGGGGCTTTTTCTTTCCCTGTTTTCCAGCACAAGTGCTGCTGGGATATTTCCACTGACAATGCTTTTTCCCAGAGGAGACACTGAACGAGTAATACACGACATCTTTCCCTACCTGCTCATTAAGGATGAAGGGAGGCACAGGAGGGAGTTGCAGCTTTGAGTCTTAGCTGTGATCAATTTGATCCTGTCTCTGATTTCCTGCTTTAACATAAGCAAGATGATGTGCTAATGCTCACCAGGGGTGGAAAGAGGGGCAAAGATGAATCTGTGACTGCTTGGGAGATGTATGAGAGAGAACATGCAAGGAATGCCCAGGAGGAAGCTAATAATTGTGGTGTTTGGATGGAATTTGAAGAATATGGCCTGGGGCCAGACGCTGAATGAGGGGATAAAAAGAAATATTCAACCATGGCCCAATAGCTGAATGAGGCTGGGGCCCCGTGGGAAGAAAATAGGATGTGATCACAGCATCAGAAACTGCATCGTAATGCAGCCACAGAATGTGGGGGGGAGAGGAGAGGGGATTAGAAGTTGCACTGACATTTTTTCCCATTTGGGTTTTGCAACCTTAATTTTCTTCAGCTGAGCCTTGGGGATGTGATATAAAACACAGAGCTCTGCTCTGGTTGTTTCTGTTGGAAGCAGGAAGGGAGATGCCCAGGATCTTGTCTTAGATCAATATTTAACCAGTGAATTAATATAAATTCTATCTGTGACACGAGATTAAATTTTAAAGCGCTTTGATTGTTTAAAGCTCCTTGGTGGCAATGGCAAATGTCTTGTAGCTGATTAAAACCTGGCAGGAGTGGTAGCAGTGCCAAGACTCAGCTTTGAACGTGTCTGGACTAGGGCTGTCAGGGGCAAGGTAAGAAATCACTGGTCAGGATCCCACGGGTCAAGGAGAGAGTAAACAAATCCATAAAAGAGGAGGAGACACAGCAGGAAAACAAAAATGCAGCAGCATCTCTGTGAATCTCCAATGTCTGGAACAGAAGGTACGTCTGCATGCAAATGCTGGGGCTGAGTGCTTTGGGAAGTGAGATACTCCAGCACTTTTTAATCACCTTATGCTTAATGGCTCTGTTCCCTCCAGAGTGCTGAGACTGTCCCTAGAAAATGCCAGGCATGTCTGGACATGCTGACTTTTCCCTTGGCTGGCTGCTGGACTTAGTGACCCTAAGAGAACATTGCTGCTCTCTGAGCATACTATCTCTGCCCTGACATGGAGCTTCCTGAGGCAGTAGAAATTAAATTTTCTGCTTTAGTCCACACCTCTTAAGATCACAGGACCTTGAGGACGGTGAACATGTCTTGGAACTCAAAGTTGACTTCAAGCTCAACGAAAGCTGTGTAGCATTTCTATTTCTGAAGAACCAAAGTTCTTTCTCATAACCCCCTTTCATTATCAGCTCTTTGCTTCGCTGCCTTCAGGTAAGGCAGGTTAAGTAATTTTTGTCACGTGGGATTTAAAATACCTTGCAAATAGCCTCAAGTTGTACCCAGGGAAGGTTTATAGAATAACAGAACCATGGAATGGTGTGGGTTGGAAGGGACCTGAAAGCCCATCTTGTTCTACTCCCCGCCACGGGCAGGGACACCTTCCACTACCTCAGGCTGCTCCAAGACCCATCCAACCTGGCCTGGGACACTTCCAGCGGTGGGAGAGCCACAACTTCTCTGGGCACCCTGTGCCAGGGCCTCAGCATCCTCACAGGGAAGAACTTCTCCTTAATATCCAATCTTTACCTGCCTCCCTGCTTAAGGATATTCTCTCTTGCCCTTATTACTTCATACCTGTGTGAAAAGTCCTTCTCCAGCCTTCCTGTAAACCCTGTTTAGCAAAACATTTCTTCATGGAAAGAAGATGGTGGAGTCCCCACCCCTGGACAGATTTAAAAGCCATTTGGATGTGACACCTGAGGACTTGGGTTAGTGGTGGCCTTGGCAGTGCTGGGGAATAGTTGGAGGTGATGATCTCAGAGGGCTTTTCCAACCTAAACAACTCTGATTTATGGTACACAGCCAGCATAACCTCACTACATCCAACCATGTTAACAGAAGCCTCGGTAACTTGTTTGAGATCCAACCCTGACTCGTGTTTAGGAAGTGTATTAGCCCAGTTATAAATCCTGTGCTGTGCACAGCTACAGTGTCATTACTGCAACCTGAGCCAAAGAGCTACAACACCAAATTGGAGTCCCTCACTAGCACATTGCTCAGGAACAGGACTGGATATGTATTTTTGTCATGTGGCATAGACATATGATCATATTTATATGGATTTGCTGTTCAGTGCTGGCAATGCCATAGGAAATGCTAAAAAGCCCTGTCTCTATTAAAATTAAACTGAGCCAAAGCAGTTGAAGCACAAGTATTTTTCCAGCTATGCTCAGTTTAATGCCTCTGGTGTTAATCTGGCTCAAATAACAGCAGCCATGATTCAGAGACTAGGTAGCAATGACAGATTCTGAGATAAGTCTGAAGAGGAGGTCAAACACCACTTTTGTGGTTTTTTTTTCCTTTCTTCCTTTATCTCTTTTTAAACTTTCTTTTATAGAGCACAATTCAGATAACTCTCCACTGCCCTGCGAACTTCACTTAACTGATCCTGTGAGTGCTAGGCATGATTTATACAAGCCTTGCATTGGATCCACCAGGGATCTAACCAGATTTTCCTCCAGCTAGATGCTGTGCTGGGTCTGTCCTTGGACACAGCCCCCAGACAGTCTCTGCCCTGCCCTGGCCTTGGGGATGCTGTTCTTTATTCCTCTCACCCCACCTTCCTCTCCTGAACCAAGGAACTGCCTGGCTGGAAGGCAGTGGAGTTTTCACTGGTATCTGGCTGGGGCTGCCAATGTGCGGAGGCAGGAGAGAAAAAAAGAAAGCTGGAGAAAACAATCTCAGAGGAAACCCTATTGCTCTCTGCAGCTGCCTGAAAGGTGAGCTGGGGCTCAGCTGCTTTTCTCAGGCAACAAGCACTAGGATAAGAGGAAATAGCCTCAAATTAAGCCAAGAAGGTTAAGATTGGATATTAGGAAAATATTCTTCACTGAAAAGAGTAGTTAAGCATTGAAAGAGGCTGCCCAGGGGAATGGTAGAGTCACCATCTCTGAAGTAGATGTGGCATTTAACAGAATGTTTTGGTTGAAGGCTGGACTTGGTCATTTTGCAAGTCTTGTCCAACCTTAACACCTCCATGAAACCCAAGGTGCTGGTAAAAAGGAGAGCTGCTCTACTTCTGAATTTGGAAGGATGTTTTAGAATCTGAGGGAGTTTTACCTGGCAAAAAGCTTTTGGAAAGAGGATACTGGGCAAAAGAAACAGGGCTCTTTGAGGTTGGTACCACTGATGCCAGAGGAGAGAGACCATGGGAAAGATGCCAGGAAAAGCTTTGCTCTCAACCTGCTGGGGTTGGATATGGTCAGATTTAAATGTGAAGGAAAGGAGCAGAAGGAGGTAGCAAATTTCCCCCAGCTCCCCGAGGAGTTTTAATTTTTTTTTTTTTCTCTGATGCACTATTATTCATTGAATTTGTACAAGCCATATCCATCTCAGAACTGGGAAAAAGAGCCTCCCCAAACTGGGCCGTGGAGCTGGAAGCAGCAAACAGCACAACACTGGGGGATAATATCATGGAAGATGCTCACAGCTCAGCTCCCAGCGTTGCAGCACAGCCATAACAATAACACTAATTACTATTAATAATAATACTTGATTAATAGTGATAATTAATAATAATACTACTGGATTAAGATGTGGGCTTGGAGTGATGTTCCTGGGAAAGTGAGCACAGCTCCTTGCGGGCGCTCTGATCCAATGCCATCATTGCTGTCTGGTTATTGCAGACCAACTTGTAAAGCCTTGAGCTGTGCTGGAATTACCGGCGGGGGGCGGGGGGGTCGGAACAAGACACGACTGTGGGCTGTAAGAGAAACCTTCTGTGCAAAGTGCCTGAGTGGATAATTCTGGTATATAACCCGGTTCTCCCGGTGGCTTTGTGTGGGCGCGCCCGCCTCCCCCACCCCTCTGAGGGGACTGTCCCCCTCAGCCCCCCTCAGCCCCGCGCTACTCACGCCTGGGACATGCTGAGCTCCGACAGCCGGACCGGGCCCAGCGGCCCGGCAGCCACACGTCCCTGGAGCCCCGGGGCACCGAGCCCGAGTCCCGCTGGGCCGACACCGACACTGACACGGGCCCGGCCCGGCCCGAGCCGCCGTTGAGGGAGCGGCGTTACCGTGGACACGGCCCGGGGGCCGAGCCCTGGCCGCGGCTTCTCCTGCACCACAGGCAGCTTCAGGCTTCCTTTCTTTTTCTTTTCCTGCTTCTTTTTCTTTCCTACTGCTGCTTCTTCCTCTT
Source organism: Cinclus cinclus (assembly GCF_963662255.1). NCBI lineage: Eukaryota > Metazoa > Chordata > Aves > Passeriformes > Cinclidae > Cinclus > Cinclus cinclus. The sequence continues at coordinate 8,302,429 of NC_085066.1, read as the reverse complement.
CTTCCTTCTCTCCTTCCTTCCCGCCTTCCTTCTCTCCTCTTCCTGCTTCTCCTTGACCTCCTTCTTTTTCTCCTTCTCCTTCTTTTTCTTCTCTTTCCCCTTTCTTCTTCTACTTTTTCTTCTCTTCCCCCTTCTCCTTTTCCTCCCCCACAGAATCACTGCTTGGTTTGGAAGGGACCTTAAAGCCCATCCCAGTGCCACCCCCTGCAATGGGCAGGGACCTTCTGTTATAAATACATATTTATAAACTTTTCTGTTATAAATACATATTATGGGATTGGCTTTTCGCAAATATTAGGGTAAATACTATATGTGTGGTGTTAAAATAATTTTTTTAAAACGTAATTTTCTTTAGGAATAACATAAGCTAATAAAGTCTTTGGAGTAACTAAATTACCTGCTTAGTTAAATAATACCCAATAAAAACACCTACTACTAATACACCAATTACCAACACCGACTGTCTGTAAAAATTAAAAACCATGGCTCAAATTACAACTAATGAAAAAATAAATTAAAACCACAGCCAAAACCCACACATACTCTAAAAAAGCAAACTCAAAGAGTGACCATGTAAAACAATTCCTATAATATAGAAAACAGTTTATAGAAAAGTTTGAAAATTTATAGTAAGTCTATAAATATACAACGGGCTAATAAATTTTAAAAGTGTCTCCAAAAGCAGTGTGCTCCTAGCTAAGTGCCAAACACCCAACCATTATAACCTTTTGCTTTATTGTTTATCTCTTATTGTCTTTTATTAAATCTTTTAAAATCTACCAAGAAAGTGTACCTTGTTTTTCACACTTCCACTGCCCCAGTTTTCTCCAAGCCCCAGTGTCCAACCTGGCCTTGGACAATTCCAGGGATGGAACATCCACAGCTTCTCAGGGCTCCCTGTACCAGGGCCTCAGCACCCTCAAAGTGAAGAATTTCTTCTGTGTATCTGATCTAAATCTCTCCTTTTTCGCTTTAAAACCATCCCTTGTCATTACCAGTATCATCCTGCCCACCTCAGTTTTCTTTCTTGCCCCAAGAGTTTCATTCCCTGCCCCCCGTTACTTTCATCCCCCCATAAGTTTCCTTCACCTCCCTTGTCACCCTTTCCTTTATTTTCCTTCCCCCCTTCCTGTATTTTCCTATTTTTCCCTCTTCTCCCCTTTCCTATATTTTCCTACCCCTTTCCTGTACTTTCCCTTTCCCCCACTTTTTCCTCCCCTTTCCTATATTTTCCTTTTTTCCTGCTTACTTATTTTTTTTTACTCCCCTTCCCCCGTTATTTCCTTCCCCCACCAAGGGCTTGTCCCTGTTGCATTCCCTTCCTTCCTTCCTTCCTTCCTTCCTTCCTTCCTTCCTTCCTTCCTTCCTTCCTTCCTTCCTTCCTTCCTTCCTTCCTTCCTTCCTTCCTTCCTTCCTTCCTTCCTTCCTTCCTCTAGGCACCTATGGAGGCAACTTTTAGTGGTTTAACACTTAAAAAAACAGTTTAGAGGACAGGATTACAGCACAGATTTTGGGGGGGAAAATGCACTCCTCCACAGAACCAGCAAGAAGGACAAACACAAGAAGTTTAGGACAATAAGTGTTTTGCCAGTGATCATATTTTTTTTTTTTTTTGCCACAAATATCTGTGTGCCTGCATTCCTTTTCGTAGTTTTTCCCTTTTTTTTCCCCCCCATTGAAGCCTCAGTTCACATAATTAGGTGAGACTCTTGGCTATCAAGTTTTTGAAATAAAGTTTCTAGCCCTCCCCCTGGTTTTGGAGGAAAAGCTTGAAAACATTAATCTTGAAGACCATTATAAAAGCATCTTAGGATATTATTTTTCAAACCGTGTGATGACTGTGCCCATCACATAATTTCTTTAAGTGTATTGGATCAGTGGGGAGGTTTTAGGAGAACTTGTTGCATTTTCTTCATGCTGAGGTTGGAAAATGCTGTAAAATCAGCTTGTAATTTTCAATGTTGATATCAAAGTGTTCTTCAGGCTGAAATTTAACATGGGAAATTTGTCTCCTTCCTTACAGTGCCTGATCCTCATCCACGTGCAGGTCAGGAGGCTCTCAAAAGCAGTAAGTAATTTGTATTTTGTTCCTTTTTAAATAAAATATTCCAGTCTTTGCAATCCAAATAGGAACCTTGCATTTTTTATTTCCATTAATGCTGGCATCTGTACACCACTTTTTATGCCAAACTATGGTTTTTCAGTCAAAAGTTTTACCTGCAGAGTCCCAGCAGTGCTGTCTCCATCAGTGTGTGTGGTTTTAAGGACTGATTTACCTATTGCATGTGTTTGCAATAAAAAAAGCAGGAAGATTTCTGAAGCAACTGAAATGAGAGGACCAAGACGGCTTGATATGATGTGGATGTTAATTATTAATCTGAATTTACTGCCCTCTGTTAGCACCTCGGTGTCACAGTGCACAAGATTATTGTGCTGGAAGTTGTATTAGTGATGAAATAATGCTTGTTGCTCACTTTCCCACCTGCCTTCTCCACCTTCCCCCCAAAAAAAAGTTGGAGGAAAGTAAATGTCTCCCTTTCAAAAATTGGAAATTAATCTACAAAGAAGTGATGTACATGAGAGCATGCAGGGAGCCTGAGGGAATTTTCATTTTCATCAGTTCGTAGAGAACTTGGAAAAAAATGAGTTGTGTTGCTGGGAAAAGTCATGCAGTAAAATTAATTATGAAATGAATAGAGTTGATTTTAATTTTGTTTCATGGGAAAGGAGCCTGTTTTTGAGCTGAAATAGGAGCTGTGTATGACTAAGTAATTGGTTTAGCCTAGGAAAGTAGACATTTATAAAAGGAGAAAGCGGGGAGTGGGAGATGTTCTGGTTTCCAAGAGGTTTCCAGTTGAGTCCTTGAGCTTTTCAGTAATTTGAAGTGAGAGGACACAGGTCTACCTGAGCTGTGATGTCCTCAAAGCTCAGCCTGGAGAAAAGGAGGCTCAGGGGGCCCCTTGTGGCTCTGCTGCCAGGAACAGGGACAGGAGGAGAGGGAACGGCCTCAGGCTGGGCCAGGGGAGGCTCAGGGTGCACACCAGCAGGAATTTCTCCATGGGAAGGGTTGTCAGGTGTTGCAGGGGCTGCCCAGAGGGTGGTGGGGTGTCCATCCCTGGAGGTGTCCAAAGATCTCCCTGGATGTGGCACTCAGTGCTCTGGGTAGGGTGACAAGGTGGGATTGCTCACAGGATGGATTTGATGATCTTGCAGGTCTTTTCCAACCAAAATGATCCTGTGATTTTGTGATCACTGCAGACTGAATTGCAGCTTTGGTGGTGCACCACACCACTCATGGTCAGTGAACACCATGAAGCATCTCACTCTTTCCATTCTGGAATCACACATCTCTGATAATCCCTGCAGGCTCCAAACAGTCTGAGATGTCGAGGTAAAACCAGAGATTAAAGGGATTTGTAGTTGTTATCCCACTCATTGTACATTTTTTTGTATAGCATCACTGGCCACTTCCTCATCCAGCTCGTGTTGCATTAAAAACTCCAAGTGTGTTATTTGATCTATCCAGCAGGAACAGGGGATGGGTTTTATACAGCCTGTGCCTTTTGGCATCTCTAATTCCTCAGGCTCTTGCAAACACGGACTTAAAAGTCCTGCTGCCTTGGAAACTAGGTGCCATCATTTCTCAAAAAAAGAAATCTTTTATTATGAGCTTAAGAGGTGACTGAGAGCCTGAAAAGGGGGTAAAATATAAAACTGGAGGGTCTTGTTCCTCTCAATGTGGGTCCCTGGCAAAGAGCTTAGTGCACCTGTCTGTCATTGAGTAGGGCTTAGGGAAAGCAAGGAACGTAATGGGAATAATGTTCTGCCTTTGCAACTTGTATTTCAAAGCTCTTCCAGAGGTCTGGACTGTCCCTCGAGGCACAGGGTGGAAGGTAGAGTGGGTTTTTCATGAGTTGCTGGCCCAGAGAGATGCAAAGGGAGAAGCTGTGGGTCAGGGCTTCCTCCTCCATCCGTGGTGAGCTGAGGCTTTGGCAGTCAAGGATTGTGTTTGCTGTGTGGCCACAGGGACAGGTGTGACAGCCTGGGATGTGCTCTGTGTGGCTGAGCAGTCACCAGCTGTGTGAAAATGAACAAAGACAAGTGCTGGATTCTGCACCTGGAATGGGGCAGCCTTGGATGCATGGACACACTGGGGAATGAGAGGCTGCAGGGATCTGGAAGTCCTGGTCGATGGCCAGCTGGATCTGAGCCAGCAGTGCCCTGGAGCCAGGAGGGACATCCCTGTCCTGGGGGATCCCTGGCCAGGCCAGGAAGGGGATTGTCCCGCTCCGCTCTGGGCTGGGGCAGCCTCACCTCTAGTGCTGGGGGAAGTTCTAGATAAGAAAGATCTAAAACCATTTTAGAGAGCCTCCAAAGGAGGGAGAGAAGATTGTGAAGGGGCTGGAGGGGCTGTACAAGAAGCAGCTGAGGGCACTTGGCTTGTTCAGCCTGGAGCAGACAGAGGTCAGACCTCACTGGGGTCTGCAGCTTCCTCTGAAGGGGCTCTTGGGCACAGGGTGGGATTTTTGGGGTGTCCATGGCCAGGAGTTGGACCTGATGATCCTTTGTGGGTCCTTCTCATCCTGAAGGGCTCAGCAGAGGAGCTCTCCCACAAGGGCCAGTGGCTGTGACAGCATTTACAGCAGGACAGCTGGCCCCAAATGGGGACATGGTTGCAATTGAGTTGCACAGCAGACCTCTGAGTCTGGAAAGTGAGAACTAGGACCTTGTGGTGGGCAGTCCTGGGGAGCTGTTGCTCAGGGCTCCACAGAATCCCAGAATGGGTTGGGTCGGAAGGGAGCTTAAAATCATCCCATCCCACCCCTACCATGGGCAGGAACACCTTCCACTGTCCCAGGTTGCTCCAAGCCCCAGTGTCCAACCTGACCCTGGACACTTCCAGGGATCCAGGGGCAGCCACAGCTTCTCTGGGCACCCAGTACCAGGGCCTGCCCACCCTCCCAGGGAACAATTCCTTCCCAATATCCCATCCATCCCTGCCCTCTTTCAGTTAAAAACCATTCTCCTTTGTCCTGGTGCTCCAGGCCCTTGTCTGAAGCCCCCATTTAGATCTCTTGGAGCTTCTTTAGGACTCTAAGGTCTCCCTGGAACTTTGTCTTCTCCAGGTGAACAGCCCCAGCTCTCCCAGCCCATCTTTGTAGGAGAGGTGCTCCCTCCCTCTGACCATGGCTTCCTTGAAGGTGGGTGTTTGGTTTTCCTTTAGGCTTGGACAGAAGTGTTTAAGGGAGCTCTGGGTGGCTCTTTGAAAACCTTGGGGGCTTGGGTCAGCCTTGTGGCCTCAAGTGCTGGTTCCCAGCCCACAGTGACACCCAGGAGGGGTGGCTCTGCCAGCTGGGCTGCACTGACCACTTCATTTAGCCTTGTGACCAGTGGCTGGGCTATTTTTTCCAATTAACATTGACTCCTGGATCTCCAGGAGGTTTGCTGCTTACTTGCAGGGCTAAGTGAAGGGGATTTGTCAGCACTCAGGTTTGTCAGACTTTGATGTAACAGCACGTTCATCAGGCCCAAGCGTGGAACATGGAGGAGGAGGATTGCAGCAGAATTAGAAGGCATAAAGTTCAAACCTAATTTGAAGAATTTTCCCTCTATCACTTAAATGTGGGAAATGTTCCTGTGGCTTCAGGGATAAAATGTCACACTTCATAAGGAGCATGCGTTTTAAATCTCAGCCAGATATTAAGTGCCGTGTGCTGCACTCCACTTCTCTCTTTGTTAAAAAGCAAAACCCCAAATCATCTCTCCTGAAAGAGTGTTGTTTGATAAAATTAAAGCTTTCCAAAGAAGATGGTTCAAATAGTGCCAGCTCTGTATCATTATGACACAACAGGGAGTGGATTGATTTTATTCTGTATTGACAACAGTTCGTCAGCGCTCAGCTATTTAATTATATAGGATGCTGTTCCTAAAGATGCCTACAGCATCAAGAGAGCAGTCAATAGAGACTGGCAACACACACCAGATGTTTTTTGGGTGAGAAAGAAACAGAAAAAGGGATCAGACTCGGGCTTCTGGCAGTTATCCAAGCAATTTGTAAGCAGACGTTTTAGGACATTGGTTGGCTTGAATGTTTGGCTTCAGCTTGGGAGTTTTTAATAAAGTCACACAAACCCTCTGTCAAGCTTTAGTCACTTATAGGGGCAAAGTTCACTTCTGTATCATCCTGCAACCCAAATACTGGAAATAAGTAGCATTTCTTGTGAAGATATATTCAGTATGGCATGTGGAATGACGCTTCTAGACAGACCCTTTGCAGTTCTGCTAAGATATACAGATCCTTTGACCACTTCCTCGCTTTACAAGCTCACCATCAGCAATCTGAAGTGCTTTATGTGCTTTTCTCATGATTCTGATGGAAAAATGACAAGGTTTGGCTGTTAACACCGGTGTGTGTGCACATTAATCGCTGAAAGCTTCAAGAAATTCTCATGCAAACACTACACAGCCTCAGCTGCTGTCTGCTCCCTGCAGCTGCAGTGGGATTTTAGCTGACCCAAGCCCCTGTGTCTCATGCTGTGGCCAACAGGAGGTTTGGTGGGACCAGCTGGAGAGCCCAGGGTTGGTGAGAAATCAGAACAGCAATTTGTAATTTGCTTTCCATGGCCCAAAGGGGAGGAAGATGCTGGTCTCTGTTTATTCCTGTGCTGTCTGATGGTCTTTCTGCTCATGAAAAAAGAGCTGTGAGGTGTTACCATGAATTTACAGGGTAGTAGTCTGGGCTTCAGCCATCCTACTCCATGTGCAGGGCACAGAGGCTGCTGGAAAATCCTTTGTACTCCAGCTGGTGTCTCTGAGCATGACCAGGGTGCAGAAGACCATGAGTCAGGGGCAGTGGAAGCAGCTCAACCCTTCAGAAATCAAGTCTGAATCAGGAAGATCCCCTTCCAGACCTGACTGAGAGGAAGCTTTTGAGTTCTGGGACTTGAAGTGATTAAAGCCAGAACTGAGAGTGACTGGGGGCTAGAGAAGGGGATGTTTGCCATCTGCTTTAGCAGTTCATTCCCCAGAAAAGGAGGAGGAATTCATCTGCTATTCGTGCACGTAGGCAGTTGTTTCATTGTGTTTCGTTTTGTTTTCCCTCCCACCCTTCAGTAAAACACCTGTTGAGTTAATCCTCTTTGACTCAGCTCAAAAGCAAGGAAGTCAAACTCCACGAGAGGCTGAGCAGCTCAGTTCTCATTTCTCCAGGTTTCTGAGGGGGGCCTCTAATGGGTGTATTTTGAAAGCTTCCAGAAGTGAAACTGTTAAAGGAAGAACATGAGATGAGGGAATACTTAATTTTGTTGGACATTAGAATGACTTGAGTCACAAAGTGTTAGTCTGGAAGGCAGAGATACCTTGGAGCTTCCCGAGTCGGTCTTAAGGATGGTGAGAAACACTTTAGAGATTTCATTTTGGTACATCTTCGACGAATTTGAAAGAATTTTATTTTAAAATCTGATCTTACTAGATCATTTACGAGATTGGATGTGTCCTGCTTTGTTTAAAACTTAAAAGTTGAAAGCAAGCAGAGCAAAATGTAATGAGAAAGAACTTGCAGAATACAGTGATTCTGTAGGGGGGCCACAAGCCATCTGCAGCTGAAATTTGGTGACAGCCTTTGGTTCTGCAGGTGTGCTTGGTGCACTGTGCAAGGGAAGAAGTTCCTCTGAGCTCTGGAAGAGCCTCTTGCTCTGTTGACCCTCAGGATCCAACCTTAAGTGCCGAGGATGAGGAATTTTCCTCATCCCTACCCCATAATCTCAGTGAGTTTAGGCTCTTAGGGACATTATTTCCAGTATGTGGTGACTCAGTTTCCCTCTGGATTGTCCCAGAATGAGTCAGGTTTAACTGACACGGTTGCATCGATGAAGCAAACCCAGCAGGTTGTGCCGTGATCATTAATTAATTGCAGCCAGAGCTGAGGGGTTAATGAGATCCCACCCAGAGCTGAGGGGACAATACCAGCCTGGCGCCTGCCACGTCGCACGTGCGTCACTGCTGCGTGGAAATGAGTGAGAAACCTCTCACTTCTTTTTTCCTCCTCCCGGTTCAACTTCTGCTATAAATAAACGGCCCAGTGTGAGAAAAAAAAAAAAAAAAGAAAGAATAACAAGGGGCTACAGCTTTTTAGGTGCCTGTGGCAGGATGTTTTCTTGCTTATCCTGTTTCTTGTAAACACAGCGATGACTTTTGTGGCCCAGATGTAGAGGCAGCCCTGCTTCATTGTTCGAACACCTGCTGGCTTTTCAAATGCAGTGCAGCCCATTGATAAAAAGTCAGACTCAGAGACCTGCAGTACCAGGCTGAACTCCTGTAGACAGCTCCAAAAAAAAAAAATCCTTGAGGATCTGACATCCGCCCTGTTGATTTTTTTTTTCTCTATTATATTTATTGGGAGGGGAAGGGAAGCGTAAGATTTTTTTTTTTCCCCTGCTCTCGTTCTCACAATAGCAATAAAAACAATACTCCTTGGCTTGGAGGCGGTAAACTGTGAGAAATAACAACAATAGCTGACTTTGTGGTTGTGCAGCCAAATTTATGAATGAAACTAGTGGGTGCAATTTAAGTTCCAGGCCTGGCTCTGCTTTTGGTGTTATGGAATGAAATAAAAAGGCCAGAGGAGGAACAGCTCATAAGTGCTACAGGGCTGTCACTGGGAATAAGCACAGGGAAAGGTTTGGTCTGAGTTGGAGAAGGGGTTCTTCCGGCTTCCTGCATTACAAAGTATGAAACAGGTGAATTTGCTCAGTCAAATAGTGGCTTTGCAGCATTTTCTTTCTTTGACACCAGCGTGTGGTGGTGGGACATCTTTGAGGCAGCAGTTCCAGCTCTTCCCAGGTTGGCTACATGGGGTAAATGAAGCAGGTGTGCCCTTGCTGGGATAGGCCTGCTTTGTGAAGTGCACAATAGGGCCACCAGGTCTGGGAAGAAGGGGGTAAAGTTTAGTAAAAAAAGTGCTGAGGATACTTGTTTTTGCAGATACAGGTGAGTTCTTTGCCTGAGTGTTTCTTTGGATGTGACTTGAGGGCTAAAACCTGCATTCTGGGGAGGGCTTTTTATGTCTGGAGTGAGAGGTTAGAGTTGAGGTGTTCAGCCAGGACTATTTGTGTTTCAGCAAGGAGGAGATTAGTTCTCCACAGTGCTCAGAGCAGAATTTTTCTAGTGTTGAGATCTCTTGCATCCCTCCCTGTTCCTCACGTGTCCCCCACCTGTGCCTTTGGCTGCAGGAGCAGAGGGGACGTGCTGAATTTGTTTCCTGCTGCTGTGAGCAGGGATTTGGAGCAGATGGGGCTGTGAGGATCCCTTCCAGCCTAAATGATTGTACACTCATCCTGCCAAGAGAGGCAGATGCCAACAGTGAGTCCTCACAAAGGTCTGCAGCGGATCAAAGCCTTTTCCCCCCACCTCTGAAAATGAGATGTGGGGCTCTGAAGGAAGTATTCTGACCCCCAAAATGATCACTCCGCCTGGGACAGGTGAAACCAGGTGGCCAAGTCTGCTTGTGCCGTGGCCAAATGTGGCCAGTCCCAGATGTTGTGCAGAGTGGAGGGCAGGGTTTGAAGGATTCCTTGCTGGGAGTGTCCCTGGCATATCCTAGGAGAGGGGACACCGCTCCAGCTGTGGGATGAAGCTGGAGGGACCCCTCTGCTCAACAGCCCATCCTCTGGCTCTCCCTGCTCAGTGGGGACCCAGGGAGGGAAGCACCTCAGCGTAAACATTTCTCCCTCTGCACCTGCCTTTCAATAAGGCTCCCCTAAAGCTGCCACCCCATAGGCACCGTGGGCACGAGCCAGCTCCTGCTGGATCACAGGACACACGGGGATCTGGGACAGGAGAACCTCCCAGCAGCCAGCTCTGGGGAGAAATTTGGCTCTTAAATCCAATTATATTTGCAGACTAAGCTCTTTTGTCCTCACCGCTGCCAATGCGTGTGCAGCCTTTGCTTTTTACCCCTCTTTTATTTTGGTCACTTTGGACTTGTTAATGGCTGTGTATAAAATCAAGAAGCAAGGAGTTGGAAGGTTCTTCACATCCTCAGCGTTGTCCTGCACGCTCTTTCCGAGGGGAATGCCTGTTTGCTGATGTCACCTCATGTGGCTCAATGGCACAACTCTGCTCCCTTCGCTGGACAAGCTGTTCTGACCACACGAAATTCTCCCATGAGTTTTTCTTGGTCCTTGATGAACTTTGGCAGTAATTACAGAACTTAGGAGATGTTTGCCCCAGGCAAACTTCTCCTAAGGTCCTCAGCATGGTGCTCTGAGTTGTTTTGCATTTCCCCTTCCACGTTCTTCTGGAAAATAGCAGTGCGGCCTCTAATGTCTTAGTTTCCCCCTAAAATCTCTCAGTCGCTGTTGGGAGGCAGTGAAAGCTGCTGGGGATTTTCACAAACAACCCGAATATGGGTTCAAGGAAGCATTTATATTTCCTATTTATGTTTTGCTTTTAAACTCTGACTTCCAGAAACCCGTTTTTTTCCCAAGAAAACCCCAGACAATCAGACTAATGTTTCTTTTAAAACGTGTGAAAGATGAAGGATGAGGCGTCGAGTTTCCTTTCAAGCAATTCCAGAGAAACCGAAGCCTTTTTGAAGTGGTTAACTTCAATTGTAGTTTGCTTTGCTTCCTGCTCCTGCTTTGGGCACACCTCCCAGCTCGTTGTGTGTGGCTACAAGCGCTGGGGGAAGTTGGAAGGCCAACAAAAGGCAAGAGGACTCTAAAATCTTATTTCTTTTTCTGTTTAGAATGCTGCCAATGAGACATTGCATTTTATTCCTTCCTACCATGGAGGCACGATGTCTCCCCCAGCATCGGCACCAATGGAGGCAGGGAGGGGTAGGGAAGGAATGGGAATAGATTTCATGCTGGATGAGTCTCCAGTTAGGAGTCCAGACTGTGGGCAGGGTAAAAAAAAGCTTTGTTTAGTCTGCAGTGAGTAGTTTTAGCAGGAGCCCTGGGCCCAGAGCTGGGAAGTTGGGTGTCCTCTGCTCGGCTGATGTGATTTACAGTGTTGGGATCTGGCTGTGGGTTTGACAGAACCAAAGCAGAGGGAAAAGTGTGCTGGAGAGCTTGTCTCAGTGCCAAAGGGTGGGAAGAAAGGGTAGAGTTGCTCATTCCCCACGGCCACATTTCTTGTTGTGGCCAGGTCTGTCTTTCCTGCCACCCTCTGTGATATCTGGACCACTTGCCAGGCCAGAATTGTGCTGGCAGAGCTGTCTGAGGGACCTTGGGATGCTCTGGGTGAGGATGAAGGAAGATGAGGATGGCTTTGAGGCTGCTGGATGGTTGGGATGTCACGAGTGATGAAGGTTAAGGACATTCCTGCCCAGCTCTGGCTGCCTCTGTGAGAGCAGGAAGCACCTCCTGAGCCCCTCCTGGCCTAATTCCTTCAATAAATTGGATATTGCCAGAGCAGGACTCCACCAGCTTGGTGAAAAGCTGGGACTTTGCAGCAAGGCTGTGGCTTTGTACCAGCATGGTCTTGCCAGTTCCTCCAGCAGTGTAAAAAATCTCATTGCTTTTGGTGCCAACACCGTCAGAGGAGCTGAATGCCTGAATTTTCTTAGCACTGTTTCAGAGCAATATCTGTTCTCCTTGCCTGATCTACATATCTGTTAATTACATTAAGGTAATCTGACCCTTGCAAAAACCTCCCCCTGCTGTTGAAGGTGGTGGAAACCCTCTCTGAAGTGAGCAGCAAAGCAGCACATGTGGGATCAGGGGGTGGCTGGGGGATCTGGGCACATCCAAGCCCTGGAAAACACCCTGTATGGCAAAGATGTATCAGCTCTCTGATATCCTGGTGGTGTTGGTCTCACACTAGCCTCACATCCCTGTGTGGCTCCAAATCCAGAAGCTGGCAAAGAGCATACAGTCCCTAAGAGATGCAGCTTGCATTGCTAAAAAAGCCTGGAAAACTGGAGAGCAGCCTTTCCCTTCAACACGTTCCTGGCCCAGGGAGGAGCAGGATTTAAGCACGTACCTAAATTTCAGCATGTGCTTAAGTGTTGTCCCGAATGGGGACCCTCTTGAGCTTTAGCTGAAGTGCTGTTCTGAACCAGGGCCAGCAGACTGTGGAAGTCACCTCTTATTGCCTCTACCCCACTGTGTTTGTGCTCATTGCAGCTCTCTGGCTGTTTACTACAAGGAGAAAATCACTTTATTTACTTGCAGCTCACTCAGTAACTGAGAGCAGGCAGGTTGGGAGAGTCTCACATCAGCTGGGAGCGAGACATCTGACCTTGTCTCTTGTCTGTCTTGTTTCTATGATCCTAATTCTGCTCTAAATTAATTCTTTTGTTTAGCTGCTGGGGTTTTTTTTTTTCCTCCTTTTTGTTTTCGCATGAATGCTTGTCTCTATATTTAGGTCTGCTGGGGCGGGATGTTATGAATAATTGTTGATTGATATTATTAAACACTAACACGCTTGGCTGTGTTGCACTAATGATGGGGCTTTGGGGATATGCAAATCAATTAATTGCAGTAATTGCTGTAATAGCTGTTTTGGAGGAGGCTGTTGAAGAGCCCTTGGGAGAGCGGACAAAGACAGAGACGTTTGGAAGTGCAGAGGAGAAGGGGTGCTTGAGTGCCATTGGAGAGGGCTCCTTCAAGTTGCCAGCTTGTAAAGTTGGGTTTGTTCTGCTCTCCAAAACCTGCTCACACCAAATGCTCTCTTAGTTTGTTTCAGAGTTGCCCCAGCGTGGTACTCCTGCAGTGGAGCTGCAGTGAAGCTGAAGAAGCTCATGGATGAGACAGAGCCTTTTCCAGGTAATCTCTTGCCTTAGAATTCTGGGAGACCTCCCTGGAAAACACCCGAGGTGGGGAACAAAACATCTCCAAGGCTAAACCTCTGTGTCACCTCGCACTCAGCAGCTTTGGTTTGTCAGCTGATTCTCATTCACATCAAAGCTCTTTCCCCCCTTCTGTGGCAGCACCACGGGGCCTCACAGTGGGCACAAAGGGACGTGAGGTGCCTCAGGAGCCACGGTGGGAAGGCTGTGAAGGGAATGGGATTTTGGGTATTGTGAGGATGGGGAGGAAAAAGTCTCTTCTGGCTTCTTCCCTGTGCTATATGTGCTTTCCCTGCCTTTGTGTATTATTGTATATTCTTTTGTCTGGCTTTCCATATGCAACGTGCCTCAGTCTCCGTGCTCCGGGACGGGTGTTCAATGTGGTGCACAGATGGTGCTCCCAGAAATCCCCTTATTTGCTAATGGGATTTTGTGCTAAGCGTTTCCACTGTTCTTTTCAAAAGTCCCCGTGTTTCTGTCAATATGCCCAGAGCCCCATCTCGCAGAGACACCCTCTCCCATGCAGCGGAGAGCACCACTTTATTTCTTTATTTGCCTGGTGTTTTAATCCCTGGGAAGGATGTCAGGACAGCTTGTGTGGGAGACGATGGTTGCGGGACCCAGGCACCTCTGAGATCACCTTGCACAGTGAAGGAGGCTCAGGATAACTGGCGTTGGAAGGGACCTCTGGAGATCCTCCAGTCCAACCCCCTGGGTCACCTGGAGAAGGTGACACAGGAATGCATCCAGGTGTGTTTGGATGTCTCCAGAGAATGAGACTCCACGATCACCCTGGGCAGCTCTGCCAGGTGTCACAACCCTGCCAGGTGGCCTGCCCAGGTTGATTGGGGCACTCCAATGTGCACTTGTCACCTTGCTAGTGGCTCTGCCCTTACATTTTGTACTGAGATGTACTTACCTATTCAGCAGCTTTCCCCGGGGGTTTTGCAACATTTCAGTAATGCAGTGTTCAGCTATTATGCAGCTATTCTCAGCTATTATGCAGCAATTCCCCTCTGTGCCCTCCATTCTTCAAGCAGTGCTCAAAATCAGGATATAAATAGAAAAAGCCTGGAATATGTTGCTTTTGTTACCACAGGCCTTTCAGAATAGGTTAGATGTGTGCCTGACAGGGATAATACAGTGCTAACTCTTCCAACGGGGCACAGAGCTGGACTAGGTGACCTCCTGAGGTCTCTTCCAACCCTCATTTTTCCATCCCTGCATGACATCCCCTGCTAGTGGGTAAGTGGAGCTTTGTTTTGCGTCACGCTGGCTGGAGCGAGGTCAGGGGTATGTGTCAGGAAGTTCCCTGTCTGTCTGCACACGCCTCATCCTGTGTAAGACTCTTCTCCTGGATGCTTCTCAGGCTCCTCTGCCACGGGAAGGTGAGTCACACCAAGGCAGAGCTTCTCCTGGAGCTGGCCAAGTGCTCCAGGTGGTTCCTCTGGAGCTGAGCTTAACCAGAAAAATCTCATCACAGCCCCAGTTCACAAAGTCTGGGCAGCCCAAGGCAGGAAAACTGCCAAGGACTGTTCCTGTTGTGATACAGGGCCACTGAGATGGTGAATTTAAGATCAGGAGCTCACTGACCAGGCAAAGAGAACCAGCTGTGGGATATTGCTGTGTGCAGATTGACCCTTAGAGCCCCACTGTGCTTCTCTGAGCATCCAGGATTGTGCTGTCCTCCAAAAGGGGGTCTGACACTCAGGAAACCCTCATCTTCAGATCCGTGCTTGTGCCAGATTCCAGTCTGGGCTGAGGAGTGTGCTGACAAAGTAAGACTTGTGGTCACCTCCCCAGCACCTGGATCTGTCTCCAAGTTTTGTTTGGACCATTGCTGCACCTCTTGAGCATCTGGCTGGCACGGTGTTAGTCCATCTGTGACTACTTTGTCCAAAATTTCGGAGCTATGTGGGATCGTGGAGTGCAGCACTCTGTCTCAGAGCTCTCCTCAGCAGCAGAGTTTGGGAAATAACATTTTTTAGGTCTGCAAAAGATGTCAAGGAACCGGTACAGACACTTCTCTTCAGCAGTGCCCCGCTGTGATATGATGTCTCTGCGGGGAAAACAGCTCTTCAGAGGTGTTGGCTTTCCGTGCCCATCAAGAAATACCTCTTTGCTTCGTGTTTTTCCAGCCTCTCAGCTCTGCTGATTTTATCACCCTTCTGATAAGGGTGATTAGATCTGATTTGTTTGAATTACAGCTCGGCTGCTTTCAGCTCTCACAGACACAACACGGTGCTGCGCGGGGTTGGAGCAGGGAAGGGAGGAGGGAGAGCCTTTCTCCCCCTCTGATAATAGTTAGCAGATGTGATACCATTACCAGGTCAAGGATCTGAAATCAGGCAGCAGCAGGAAAAACGCTGTGCTGGGCTGGCATTTGAAAGCCTTGCAGGGAAGGATGCGGCAAAGGCTGCATCGCCCCGTGCCCAGAGGCAGCTCAGAGCACTGCTCTGCGAGGTTTCACAAACTGGGGGGTATTTAAGCACTCCTGGTTTGGCCCCGGGAGCTGCTCTTTACGTTTGGGTTACACAGTTAGTGACGTCTTGTTAAAAATCAACGCTGCCCATGGCTCACTTATTGCTTGGAAGGTGTGAGCAGTCAGTTTGTCAGCGTGTCTTGTTTTTCTGGAGGTGTGATGCCCCATTTTTTTGCCTTTTTAGAGGTTCCTGGGCTACTAGAAATACTTTTCCCCCTGAACTAGGTTTTGTGCAAGGTTGGTGCCCTGCTGTGAGCCACATCATGATGCATACAACATTAAAACCTGGCTTTCTGTGTTATCAGGAGCATTTTTTTCTTTCTTAAGGCTCTTGCAGTAGCTTTCCAGGGTAGTTCAAAAAATCTGGGACAGGTCAGACAGATGACTGTGCCCTTGTGGCTTTGTCCTTTGATCTAGGGGTTGAAAATCTGAAAGAAGACACGATTCAGCTGTGGGTTTGGTGCCGGTTTGGGCTCTGGGAGGAGCCTGACTTCTGCCTGCAGGTGCATCTTTTCTGCAGAGTTTGGCCAGGAGCATCCTTGCCTCTTGCCCTCCTCACCCCCCAGCCTTACAATCTCCTCTCTCCAGTGACTGAAATCATAGTGGCAGAGCCTTGTGGCATTGCTCTTTAGAAAAAGGTTGCGCCTCAATTTAGGCTGGTTTCAGTGAGAGCAACATGCTTTAAAAGCCATTCTTAGGCTCCAAGCAGCCTTTGGAAAAAGAGCTTCCCAGGTTTCTGGCTGAAAGAGTGGTCATCAGATAGAAAGTGGTCACTCCCAGCACGAGGGCAGAGAGCTGCAGGAGTTTTAAAGAGACAAAAGGGTGTGCTTACAGCATGCCAACAAAGTACAAAATACCAGGGAATACTGGGATGAGTCTTGAGGAGTTGCTCTGGGGGAAAAGTGAGCGAGTTGCATCTTAAAAGCTTTCATGGGGAGGATGTGGCAGCTTCACCTTAATATGGAAGTGTGTATTGGGAAGGAAAAGCTCAGCCTGGGCTGTCTTTTCATTGCTGCAGTGGGTGGTGGTGATGTGATCTACTAGTGGTCTCCTGGCAAAAGTCCTTTTCTCCTTCCTCTACTTTTTTTTTTCCTTTTCCCTGCTCCCCTCACCTCCAGCAAGGCATCCTCCTAGGTCAGGTTTAGGGTGAGAGAAGGGAAGTTCATGTATTCAATTTAAATGAGTGGTTTGAGTGCGTGCAGTGTGAATGCAAAGCAGGGGGAACAGCAGTGTGCATAGGTGTGTCTGGAGAGACTATAAATAAATGCCATCTATTGCACTCTCCTTTGCTTCCCTCTTATGCCCAAGGCACATTTTCTGGCCCCACAGATGGCAAACCCTTCCAGGTGATGTTTGCCCATGTTGAGAGCCCCTGTGAACTCTCCTGCCACTGCTCTTTGCTGCCCAATGGCCCTGGGAAGGAAAGTGCAACACTCACAGTACGCCTGTTCTCTCCCACCTCCCCCCTACATCTCCTTCCCCAGCTGATTTGACCAGGTCACTCCCCAGCTTTGATTCTCTCTTTTTACTGAAAGACCTCCCGTGGCTGCATTGTCTGGAGAGCTCTGGTGGAGGCTTCAGAGCTGTACTTCCACCTCAGTAGAGAGCAGGCTCTCATTAACAGCCTCGGGGAGGGTGAACATCACTGCTGCCTTCAAAGGAGGCACAGAGGTGCCGAGCCAGCTCCTGGCCTCCAGTCTTGCTGAAGGCATCAGCAAGATCAAAACATCAGCTGGGGAGAACAGAAAGGATGCAGGTATTGCTCCATGAGGCAGGAGCTGCCTGTGAGACACCAGAGGACGCCAGGTGTGGGTGACAATGGTACTGGTACAAATGCAGCAGGCCCAGCTCTTGGGAGGGTTTCCATGCACTGACTGCTGGTTATCCTGAATTCTCCTAGGACTGCCCACAGCAGTGGCAGCTGGCAGAAGAAATGTACCCTCAGCTGCTGTCAAGCAAAACCTCAGGAGCCAAAGCCCTCGTCCCCCTGCTGACCTCCTTCTCTCTGAACACCTCTGCCAGCCCCTCTGTCTCCTTCAGAGCTGCACCTTGGTGGATGAGCTCCAGATGGTTGGGTGGAACCTTGCCAAGCATGGGGGTCTATCAGCAGTGCTGGGGATGACTGTGTGCTTCCTGCTGGGAAGTATGTGGAGATCTGCTGGCTTCTTAATTTAGGCCCCTAAAAAAGTGCTCTCCCAACTACTTTTGGCCTTCCCTTTAGCTGAATGAGTTCTTCTCCCTTTTCCAAGAAGTCTGAGGCCAGTCAGTCCTGAACATTTCTTTGTCTGATTCCCCTTGTCTGGAACTGTATCCGAGGAGTGCGGTGGGGTGGAGGTAGGCTGGACTTGGGCCATCCTTTGGCTCCTGCCATGAGTGCATAAACTTTTATCTTTTCAATGTTACCATTAAGAGGAGTTGGAAAAAAAAAAAAAGGAAAGGAAACTAAACCACAAACAACTGCATTAAAATAATAATCAGAGCCTCATGAAAGAGCACAAAACCCCAGCAAACCCTCAGTGCTTTGAAACTTGAATCTTATCTCCCCTTGTCAAGGTTAATTGTTGCTGGGTTCAAACCATGGACAAGCTTTCATTAAGGCTGGAGATGGGAGCCATGGCTGAGCTGGGTGCGTTGGAGCAGAGTTGAATTTAGTCCAATGTG
Organism: Cinclus cinclus; assembly: GCF_963662255.1. Classification (NCBI taxonomy): domain Eukaryota; kingdom Metazoa; phylum Chordata; class Aves; order Passeriformes; family Cinclidae; genus Cinclus; species Cinclus cinclus. Next base: position 8,284,493 of record NC_085066.1, on the reverse strand, counting down.
TTAAGGAGGGAGTCACATCTGTAGCTACACAATTTCATTAGAGTCGTTGGATTTCAGTCTGATCTTTAATGTTTCTAGACTGTCTTCTCCCAGGGTTATAACCCGTGGAGCTCTTTTAAGAGTGGTCACTTAATTTCTTTCCATATAACTTTATTTCTTTCCATATTACATCGAAGACTGGAGTATTGCAGTGTGATCAGATCTGGAGAGCTCAGGAAGAGCTGATAAATGTTCTGCTGTAAAAAGACCCTTTTAGTTTATGTGGTGGGGAGCAAATTGTCTGTCCTGGGAAGCAAATCCTCCTCATTTCTCACTTAATCAACCTCCCAAGATCCAGACACTGCTGGTTTTCTCTTTTTTTGGATTGCTGCAGAGTTGCTATTGCAGCCCAACCTGTGTGTTTGGGATCCTAGCTCTTCTGGTTGTGGTTGTTGCTCCTGAAGCTCGAGTTCTTCTAAAGGGATGCTTGGAGGAAAAGGGCTTCTAAGAACATTATCAATGAGAAAAACACAACACAGCACTAAAAATGCACTAATGAAAAAGGCATAATGAATGTTGGAAATAGTTTTATACCTCCTTGAACTAGAAAATATAAAGATACATCAATAAAATGGCAGTCTCCCCTACCCCCCAGAATTATGGCTAGATTAATTTGGGAGACAGTTTTTCACATGCAAATATGTTGGGATTATGGTTCTGCTTGGGTAAATAAGAGAAACTGTTCAATGCCTCAATTTGATCAACCATGAAAGGGATGTCTTCACCTCTGCTCTTGTTTCCTGGGATGCTCAAACAAAAATGACACTGAGGAGATATTGGATGAAATGAAAATGAATTAATTTTCTCACTCTCAGCTATTTTTTGAGGTAGGTGATAGAGTTGCTTGTGCCAGTGCTGGAATCTTTCTTGGTGTTTGTATTAGAACAAGCAATAAGGAAAACAAGCTCGTTTTGGAAATAACAGTGGTGGTTTTTTGTTGTTGGGTTTTTTTTCAATTTTTCATGTCATTTATCAGAACTTTGCAAATTTCTAATACCAAGTAAAATTCATTAATTCCTCTCCAAACTCCTTTCTCTCAGCAACTTTGCAAAGCATCTCGTAAAGTGGTGATTTTGTAGGGTTGAGCCTTGGGTGGTTTCTGGGTTCTCCTGGTGTAAAGAAGGGAAGCTGTGAAATGCTGGGATGTGCATCCACTGGGTGTTAATGCCTTGAAGGAGCATTGTCCCAAAAAAAGTCTGGAGTGCTGCAGGATTGGCTGTGCAGGATTCCTCCTTGGCTGTTTTGACACAAGGATCCCTCAGACGTGGCTAACGGGATGTGGCCAGCCGTGACTTGACATGATTGCTTAGCATTCCATCCCCACCTTTCCCCCAGCCTGCTCCTTTCCTGTGGCTTGTTTTCATTTCCTTGCTAATTCAAGCATGTCTGATGTTAGCAGGAGGAATTTTTGTGTGGTGCATAGGTCGGGGAGAGCTGACTGGGACTGGATTTTGCAGGTGACGTTCATGTGTCGAGAGGTGGGGGAGCAGGACAACAGAAAGGTCACTGAGATGGGAGCTGGGAGAGTTGCTGTTGTGCTGGGTGGGGAAGCCTGGGAAGGGAAATGCAGTGGTGGAAATGAGGTTAAAACACTTGTAAATGGGTTCAGTCCATGGGGATTTGTGTTACTTTCTGCTGTTGGAGACACAGGAGCGCCTGCTCCCTCTCTGTGGTCACCAGCCCCTGGCACTGTGTGCCCTCGCATGCCATCCCTGGTCACCACACGAGTGCTGGTGATAAGCAGGTGTCCCTTGCTGGCATGTGGGAAGAAGAGTCTGCTTTCCTTGGGAATGCTTTCCCCAAAAACTGCTGCAGCCCTTTTGTGGGGCTCAACCCGTTCCCTGTTGCTGTGGCTGACAGAAACCAGACCTCTCACTTTTGTGTGGATTCTATCCACCAGCAACCAGCTGGTGCTGGTATTTGATATCAGCTGGGAAAGCCATCAGGAAACTTTGGTTGTTCTTTTTCCTCTTCCTTTCTTAAAAATTTCCATCACCTTCTCAGCCTTGCTCCCCACTCTCTGCTTGGTCTGTGTGGTTCTTTGTGCCCCCAGCAGGGACCCACACGTTGCAAAGCTGTAGGAACATCCTTGATGTGTCTCACCTTGGGCAGTCTGAACTTGGAAGCATTTCTATCAAACTGGAGATAAAAAGCTCTGGAACAGGCATTTTTTTTCCCCAGTCAAATGCATTTCCGTGCCTGGAAGTGGGTACAAGTTCAATTTATTAAAAGCAATCCTTAGAAAGCTTTTAAATTTCTTGTGTGTTTGTTTTCATTAAAATAAAAAAAACCTCCCACGTTTTCTTCATTAATGGATGGTATTTACTTTAAGTACAGCAGAAATCTGATGTAGAGCTTCAAACTAAGTAAATCTCCATTTATTAAACCCCTAAGTGCCTCCATTTCCAGATTTTTTCACGGTACATTTAGGCTCCGTGTTGGAGACTCAAGGCTGAGCAGCCTGAGCTCTGATCCAGCAGGAAGGGATCTAACAGTGGGGCTGACTTTTGGGCTGCATTAAAGGCTGGTGCCATGCAGGGGTGTCAAAAGCCTTTCATGTGGCCACAGGAGGACTCTTCAGAGGCCAGCCTGGGTGGAGAAATATCTGGGAGCAAGGCAAAGACAGGGATCCAGCCTGTTAGAGGCACCAGATAAGGTTTCATTGCTGGGGGTTGGTTCCTGTGCTCTAAAGCAAACAAAGCCTTGGGTTTGACTAGTGCTGGTATTATATTAATTAGAGCTGGAAATAAGGAAGCCAAAAGTTAGTCCAGCAAGGGATGAAACCATCCCAACCAAAAGCTCCAGAAGGCATTGACATCTCCCTGCCCCTCCCAGTGATCAAAATTTCCACAAGACATCTGTGTGCTATGGGAAAAATATGTTAGGAAATGAGCAGATGCCACAGGTGATGGTCCTGTGGGCTCTGCCCTCACCTTTCCTTCCTGCAGCCATCTTCCCCTCCTGGAATAATGCTCCTAAATAAATCACATTAAATTCCACACCTTCTTCCCAGGCGAAACCACCCTGGAGTGATAGGCATTAGCATAAGCAAAGCTAATTCCCTAACTTATCTCCAGCGTGCCGTATAATTGATTTCATCAAATAAAATCTGCCTAATAAAGCTCTGGAAGTGAAGGGAAAGTTACAACTTAATTGTAGTTCAGCCAAGAATCAATTCCTTATCTTCTGTCTTGTCTTCTGACAATTCCTGTGTGTTGATGAAGGCCAGAAAAAAATGGACATTTTACAAATATTTCTATCCTCTGGATCACTGACATTTTATATCCAGACTGAAAATGAAAGGAAGTTTTGCAGATTGGATCAGCCACAGTAAGGAAATGTCAGGGTCAAAATGTCCAGCAATGAAGATCTTTGCTCCTCCATTAAGCTAGATATGAATTTTATCTGTCAATTTGTATTTTAGTTCATCCTGTTGCTTCCTCTGAACACAGTGTTAGGGAAAAAAACAGGACCAAGACTAACTTATTTTATGATGTCTTCATTTCACAGACACAATAAGAAGTTACAAGCTCAGTCCTCATTTGCTGAGTGAAGACATTTAGGAAACATTTTGGATAAGATATCTGCAGTGAAATCCCGCAGTCATTCACACTGAAAGATATTCAGCTTTTCTTTGTTTTCAGTTTGGAATTAAGTGTCATATCCAGGAGGAAAAAAAGGAAGGATTGGACCACATTTATCCCACATTTTCTGGGATGCCTGGGTAGCTGGAGAGTGGTAGATGGTCTGGGTGAGCAGATGCTGCATAGGCATAAATTACCTGCGAAAAGAAATGTTGTAGGAGTCCAGCCCAGCCAAAATTCAAGATGTAGGGTTTTTTTCCCTCAAGATGGAACTGGTTCCCTTTTGAGTGCTTATTTTAGGAACGGCTTAGATCTCTCCAATGGGAATGTCAGCTGCAACTTTTGAAAGCTTTAGTTCTTCACCTTGTCTCAATTTGTTGCTGCTTTTCATGACCAGAGAGAATGCAGGAGATGTTCTGGCCATGTAAGAAGCCTTAAGCTCTTCAGAGGAAGATGCTAAGGGAAATGGTGAAGTGACAACTCCTGTCTCTTCTGCTTAATCCTGTCAGCCTTGGGATTTCAACATGGGCTGCTGAGATGGGAGCATCATCTTGATTTGGAGCACCAGTCCAGGTGGGTTGAACATGCCAGATGTAGCAGCCTGGGTTCAGCAGGGATTATTTAAAGCAGTCATAACATGGCAGGCTTTTAATTCTGGGGATGCCCCACATTTGTCTTCAAGCTGAGAGGCTGCAGAGATCAGGGAGTGTTGAGAATGGGTGGAGGATGAAAAAGGTGTGTTCTATGTAGAGCCTTGAATTTCCCTCATTCACCATCCACGCAGAGCTGGGCTTCACCAGAGATACCTCTCCTTACTTTCTCTGTTTGCACAGCTGGGTTTGAAGCACACTCTTGTAGCACATACATTCAGAACAAATATTATCCCCATCTATCCTCCCCCTGGTGTTCCTTGTGTGCAGGATCAGCAGCTTGCCCCATGCCTCAAATCCTGCGAGACGCTGAAACCAGCCTGAGAAACATGGTCTTGAAACACCACCCTGCCCCAGGCCAGCCACCAGGACACTGGGAATGGCAGCTGGAAGGTACCTTTAGCCAGGCCTGGATCCTGAGAGAGGTTTCAGTCTGCAGGGAGGAACAGTGAGGTGTGACAGGACTGGCTTTGTGCAGCTCATTACGCTCCCCTCACCGATTTCTAAACGGAGTCCTGGCGCTGAGACAGACCAGGTTTGCTTTTACTAAAAACAGAGAGGTGGGGTTTTTATTTTTCTTGTGCCAAAGTAGGTAACTTTAGATGGCTATCTCTGTGCCTGGTCACCTCTGAGATTTTTATATTTTTTTCCACTGACATTCACCTTGATAAGCTACAAAGAGGTAAAAACTACAGTGGCTTGCTGTGTCTTGACGAGTGTCTTGCTTTGATAGAAATCCTCAGGGTAAAAAAAAACACCTTGTGCAGCAAAAGCAAAGGCTGAAGTGGCTTTCATGAAGCAGGCTTAGTTCCCCTGGAGGACTAACATCCCCATTTTTGAGGCCTAATTGCGTGAAGTCTCCTGTGATAATTTCTTAGACAGCGATGAAAAGCAGCTGGAGGCAGCCTCTGGCAGTGAGGGGTATGAGCCCAGCAGGTCAGAGCAGTGTCTTGATAGGGCAACAAAGAGATCCAAAGCCTTGGACAGCAGTGATCCTGTCGGATGTGCTTAAAGCCTTTCTTCATCCATTGCTAACACAGGTCCCTGGGGGCGATCAATATTAAAATGCTTCCCTGGAAGGTGTGTTTCCTGTGCAATTCGGGACAATATTGTGATGATAAAGGAGTGCTTTTGTATGAAGTGGTTTGGAGCAGAGGCAGCGTTTGTAAGAGCCCTCAGTCTGACATGAGGCTGATGACATCAGCCTGGCCACACAGGGTGATGGCAAGGACCCATCAGCAGCACCTGCCTTTGTGTGCAGGGACCACAAACCAGGCTCCCTGCAGCAGGAACCTGTAGGTTTTGTGTTCCTGGCTCCCCTTTTCCACTCCATATTTCAGGATCAGGCGAGGCTGTGCTTGCTCCCTGTGTGTTACCTGCTTCCAGCTTTCCCTTCCTTGCTTTCGCAGTGATCCCAAGGTCCCAGCCCCCGGGCTCAGCTCCTAGCGGTGTGTGGGGTATTGATTTCTGTTCCACAGAACGATAGCCTTCAAAGGATGGCTGGGCATAATGAGCTGGGCAGCTGCCAATAGCTCTGTGCCACCAGCAGCCTGTGACTCTCCGTGTGTCAAAGCTTTGCTGCCCCTCAGTACTTCAGATGGCTTTGTGTCTGTAAGAGCAGGCACAATGTCTCAGCTTCTTGGGGTGCGCCTACATCTTCTGAACCCTTTTTGAAGCTATTTCTGCATTTGATTTGGCAGCCTAAAGCCCACAGAAGGGAAGAACACAGGCTTGGAGGCATGCAACCCCTACGTTTAACTTGGACATCATAGCCCCCTCATAAACCCTGAGGAACAAGCAGTTTTGAAAGCCCTCTGCAGTATTGATTTCTCATTTTCTGCAGCATCAGCATCACTTTGAAGAACAAGGGGCTTTGTAATGTAGTTGTACATTATTCCTATAAGCATCTAAGTGCCTCATGGGAGTGCATTTTCACTCAAGATGCTTCGTAATTTATTCCTTCTCACATTTTTCAGCTGTGCAATAAAACATTTGGTGAATATCCAGGAATGAAGGTCCTTACAGATGGCATTGACATGCACCAGGCTCACATGGAAACCGTCATATCACCTGTAGGAAGGAGAAAAAGAAGGTAGGAATGAGTCTCAGAATTTCCTGAACCTCTGTGGAGGGTTTGAAACTCCTGAAAAGTTTTAAAAAAATTTTAAACATGGCAATTTTGCTTCTTGAATCCTCTTAGCTCTCAGTAGTATTGTTTCTGTGTAAGAATTTGATAGGCTGGTTGATGTTGAGATGGTAGCATCAGGTCCCACAGAATTCCAGAAGCAGCTGTCCCAAAGTGTGAAGTTCCACTTGTAACTTGGAGAAGACGTCAGTGACCAAATGTATGCAAGGGATTACAAGCCCCACTTGCCTCTTGCTGGTGAGAGCAAGCTTATGTCATCCCAGATACTTTTTGAGAGTAAATAAGTGGCTTTGTTTTACATTATTTCAGAGAAGCCCAACAGGAAATTTGCTCTGTTGACTTCAATGACCTCGATAACACCCATAGTCATTTAATCTGGCTCATACAAGTTCTGTGTGAATTTGTTATGGGGGTGCAAATGCTGGTTGAAATCTCACAAAGGTAAGTCTTTCTTGAGTGGGAAGGCCAAGAGACTGCAGTTCAGTGAGTAAACAGAGAGGAATCTTTATTTCTCGCTCCACATTGGGATTTCTAGCTCACTGCTCCTCCAGGCTGAATGCCAGCAAATCCTTGAAGGTAAGGCAGGGCGTGTCTTGAGGGGTTGAGATACCATCAGCATACCCCTGTCTGCTTCAATTAGCTGATGCAGAATTAACAGTGGTTGTATGTCTCAGGGTATGAAGTAAATAGCAGTCACTGCTGAATGTTGATCTTTGGAGCACAGGAATTGTTCATGGCTTGTTGACCTGCCCTGAAGTCCTCGGCAATCCCAGGGGTTACTGAGTTGGGCTGATAGTTGCAGCCCAAACACAGTGAGCAGCACCTTTTGCTCTGTGCAAACACATTATGAGACCAATGCTGAGCCCCAGGGACTGCCCTAAATCCACCTTTGGTTTGCTCTGACTTCCCAACATGTCCAAGGCACAAGGAGCTGTTCTGGAGCTCCTTATGGTCATGGGCACCAGACGTTGCCCTACCACAGCTGGCCATCCTTGCTACCCAAACACCTGTCTGTGCTCATAAGTACTTCATGCCAAATCCTGAAGGATGAGCCAAAATGTCTTGATAGCCTGGGAAAGCCCCAAAAGTGTGTGTAATGTCTGTTTTGCAAGACCAATCACCGTGTGTGGGCCTGTTGCTCAACAATGGACTGCTCCATACAGGTCTTGCAGGGTGGTTGGAATTGCCTTTTTCCCTCTCCTTCATCCACCTGGCCACTCATAGCTTGTTGGGGGATCCAGAGGATTTAGAGGGACTGGCAGAAGTGGCAGCTGGCCTGGTGGCCATCCTGCTGTCTCCTGGTTCCCTGTAGCAACCCATAAATTACCCTCCCTTGCTTCTGGAGCCAGTGGTGGGTGTGTGCTGATTACAGAGCTGGGCTTGACTCATCATTGCAGTTTGGCTTCCAAACCAAATGTATCCTTTTCTATTTCGTGTCAAGAGCGTGATTAAGTCCTCCTGTTTCTGTGCAAGTGCCTGGAGCAGCTGCCTCTGTTCTCCTCTGGCTGGACTGTGTTTCTCAGGATACAGGAGGGATGCCAAGGAAGCAATGTCTCTCCTGGGAGAGGGTTGGATGAATCATGTTAAGGGAGCTCCAGCAGAAAGTTTCACCCACAAAGGGTGGGGAACAGCAGCTGATCTACACCAAATGATGACTTAACCTTGAAAATTAAGACGTTCCTTCCATTTTTGTCCTGCTGGAAAATTAACAATATTTCCATGATGATATTTCCATGAAACCCAACTTTGTTTTCGGCAGAAAACCTTCCTTCTGCTCAAAGTCTGCCTGTTGGAATGCTCCCCATCAGCTCTATTGGTGGGCTGGGAATTTTCCAGGACTAGCCTGAAGTTTCAATCAAGGAGTTGTTTGGGGTTTTTTGGCTTGTTTATTTGTTTGCTTTTAAGGCAGCCAAGCAGAACAACTGCTGGCAAGAACTTTAGTACCTGAATCATCCCTATAAAATTCTCTGCAAAGTGAGAAGGCATTTGCTTTTAAAACTGAATTTCCTCTGCTACTCCAAGTAAGAGTTAATGAAGGACTTAGAGGTGTTTGTTTCATTTTGGGTGCCAAATCGGTTCTCAATTTGTTTCAGATGAGCCATGTTAAACTTATCCTATGACCCTGTAATTACAATCTGTCTTTCCATCCCTTAAATAGCCACTCTGTCTTCTCAAGCATTATTTTGGTTCACCTTCCTGGCATCCAGTTTTAAGTAAATATTTTAAGCTCTGAAGAGCGTGGTTCGCTGCTTTCCGCTCTCCTGGCTTCCTTGACAACAGCAAGGGCTTCACCGATTTTCACTGATGGACTTCAGAGCAGCTCCAGATTTCTTTCTGGCCTTTCATTGTGGTGGGGATCAAATTTTTGGCTGCTTAGAGAGTGGAAAGGAGCCTCAGGGAATCTCCTTTTTCTCTCTGACAGTGGAAAATGGGCACTTTATCTTTTGAGCCTTGGTGCAGCTGACAGGTGCTGGAGCAGACCCTGGAAAGGGAAGGTCCTGCAGAAGGAGGAGAGGATGGGTCCATTCTTCCTGGAAAGGGTAGAGAAGCATAGCCTCTGGCTCTTCAGGATGTCATGGAACACCACCCATCAGATCCTGGGGATGACTTCAGGCTGGCTTGAGGATGGAACACCACCAAGGAATGACATTTCACTTGGATTTTTAAAGTTATGGGCAGAATTTCTGCTCCAGGTCTGGTTGGTAACTGAGTTCATAATTTTGGCTTTCACTGCTTGGCCACGAGCAGTGTGCTTTGAAATGGGACTATCCATGAGGCAATACTGGAGTTGTTCCCACCTCCTTCTCCTTAATGCCTTCCCTTTTCTGCACTTCTTGTGCTCCTCCAGGCTTTATTGCAGTGGTCAGGAAAGAGGGAGTTGAAATAGCCACAGCTTTACTTTTAAGACTGCTGCATTAAAAAGAGCTGCTTAACTCCCTTTCTGTCAAGCTTATGATATTAAAATCAGTAACTCTCCCACTTTTCCAACTGGTTTTAGTGGTGTGAGCTGTGCAGAAAGGACTCACATACTGTGAGTGCACTGCACTTGGCACCTGAGCAGAGAAGGGGCAGGTCATGGATAAAGACTAGGCAGGTCTTCTCATTGTTGGGACCTCTCCTGATGGCTGGAACATCTCCAGGGCTGGTTTTGCTCGTGTTGTTGCTGTTCTAAGTGGAACTGAGTGGTTGAGAAGTTCAGCTACTGTGATGATGGGTATATTTTGGGAAGGAAAGATGTGTCCATTAAAAAAATACTTGAGTTTCCACGTGCATAATGCCTAGACCTGCCTCAGCAGAGCAAATTCTCACTGGCTAGGTGAGAAGTGATTTTACAAGGACATGTAGGACAGGACACAGGGAGTGGCATCCCACTGCCAGAGGGCAGGGTTAGATGGGATATTGGGAAGGAATTGTTCCGTGTGAGGGTGGGCAGGCCCTGGCAGAGGGTGCCCAGAGAAGCTGTGGCTGCCCCTGGATCCCTGGGAGTGCCCAAGGCCAGGTTGGACACTGGAGTAGCCTGGGACAGTGGAAAGTGTCCCTGCCCATTGCAAGGGGTGGAACTGGATAGGCTTTAAGGTCCCTTCCAACCATTCCATGATTGTCCCAGAGCTCTCCAAGATGAGCAGTGGCAAAGCCCCTGTGGAGTGACTGATCTGTGTTTTTCTTCTGTCTGCAGGAGAGACAACTAAAGCCCTTCCCAGCACTGACTTCTTCGAGATGGCATTGCCTGCCTGTGAATATTCATGTGCAGCTTGTTTCTGCAGCAAAAGTGTGAGCAGGGCTGTGATGCTGCTAATTGCAAGTGAAAGTGTTAATTTTCACACAGTTGTAAAAGAAATCCCAATTCGTGAAGATTTCGCTTGAGTCAGGGGTGAAGTTCCTGTCACTTTTAAAAGGCGTAGATGGGAAATGCTGAATTGGAATATTCAGCCCCTCTAAAAATACTTTATTCCATCAGAAAGATTCCCAGGCTCTATCAGCATGTTACTTTGTCAAACTCACCTTTTTTTTCCCTGAGAGAGGTTGGAGTCTTGACTTATTATTCAACTTTCTATTGTAGCTTTGTTTAGTGGAGTTTATACATTCTTAGATCAAACATTATACAGTCTGACCAGGAATCATGCAATCACAGTGGGAGATGGGAAGAAACAGCATAATTTATTTTATAAACAAAGGCATCATCCACATTAAAGTACCAGTTGGTTAATAAAATGGGTTTTAATGCAATAAAAAAAAATAAATATGTAGCTTTCCCCGAGTGTGTTTAGAAATAGTTGCACTCAAATGAGGAATGTGGCGCTCATGTCTTCCCACAGAGGCTGCCTTCATCTCCTGAAAGCAGCTACCCTGGCTGCTTTTGTCTGGGAAGGCTGGAGGGATTTGACCAACTCCTTATTGTAAAATGGAGTGGATAATGAATGCCAGCAGAAGGGCTAAACTCCATTTAATATTTATCTAGAGATGAACCAGCTGCTCTGGGTTGGGAACGCACAAGCTTGTGCTGAGGAGAGCTCTGAGGAGCCTTAGCAGGGACAGAAAAAGGTGATATCAAAGCATCACAAGATGTCATTACCCACAGCATGTTCTGGAGGATGCATTCATTGGATCCCTATGGGACAGCTTTGCTGGTAAAGTTAGAACTTTGAGAAAATGGCCAAATTGCTGCACTTGGGCTGCTGCTTGGGCAGAGACTCTTTCTGAGTGCTGGACAAACGGCCTCGTTGAGGAGATGGAAAATCTGCTGAGTGGGGTTTGTGTTGAGGGCAAAGAAATGGTGAATCAAGCTGCTGCTTCTGGACCTGAGCCTTGGGAAGGAGGAGAGTTGGGGGGATGTCCACTTGTTCCTGAGGATGTATTTCAGTGTGGGTAGGAATCTGGGGATTATCAGCTGCATCAAAATTTGCTTTATCCAACAAACATTTTGACAGCTCCTGGAAGAGGAGAAAGGCTAACTTCAGTGAAGGTAGTGGTACAGTGAGCCAGGAGAAGATTTCATCCTGGAGCTGCAGTGAGTACAACCTGGACTGTAAACCAAAAGCTGCAGAGAGTTATTACACACACGTGCACACAATAGAGCTCAGAGCCTGGCCACTGAGACCCTTCCTTGGGGATCCATATAAAATACCTCTCACAAAAGCTGCCCTGTGTGCAAGCAGAGGAACTCCTGCTAGTGACGTTAGAAATGGTAAAAAAAAAAAAACAACCAAAAACAAAAAACCAACTCCACAACCCCTTTTTCACACACATCCAAGTGGTGTAACTCTTATCTTGCTGCCAGTCTGTTGGAGATACCAGCACAGCTAAACACCACACACCATATGGGACACTAAAAATGCTGCCTGGGAAGCGCTTTTCAGTGGCTGCTCTGAACTGTGCCAATGGAAAAAAATGTCCCCTTTGTCGTGGTGGTGAATGAATCTTCTTGTTCCCCTTTTTCCCTGGATTTATGTTAACCCTGGCTTTCAGCCAAGTTTGATCTGCTCACTTTATTGTATTGCAAACAGTAGTCAATGGCTCTTCAGGTCGAGATCGCCTGGATTTATTTTCAGGTCAAGTCAACTCTCCTTGACCCAAGTCTGAACCAAAATACATTCCCAGAAGATTCCCCCACAGGATATGGGATCCAAAGACAGTGTGACATTGTAATGAGTTCAAGGTTTTGGCTCAGTACAACAGAGCCCCTCTTGGTACAGGGAAGGCACTGAGCAATCCTTATTTCAGCAGATTTTGTCACCCATCAGTCACTTCCCTTCACTGAGCAGTGTCACACCACAGAACCCCAGGGTGGTTTGGATTGGAAGGGACCTTAAAGCTCATCTTGTTCCACCCCCCTGCCATAAGCAGGGACATCTTCTACTAGAGGAGGTCACTTCAAGGCCCAGCACACTGCTGGTGTTTGTGGTCTGCAGGGAAGCCTGTCCTTATAGATGTGTTTTGATGGCTCTGACACGTCTGCGTGGAATTTGCTTTGCAGGCTTTAAGCAACTGATGAGATGGTCTGCATTCTTTCATTATTTTTTATAAAGGAAAAGTGGGACGTCTTTTGGGACTGCCTGGCACAGAGGCAGAACCAGCTGATACTGTGTCATGAAGTGTAAAACACTGCTTTGAAGATTTAGGACAAAACCAGAATAAACTCATGGATTTAGCCTGGGTGATAAATCTTCCTTCAAAATAAGGCAGCCTTATGTTTGGTACAAAAGACTGTTTATTTTTTCTATGAAAAAAAGAAAAGAGAAAAGAAATGGTGTAATCAGCTAGGATTAACTTTCCAGGGGCCCTGGACAGAAGCTAAAGCCCACATTGCCTCCTTCTCGTGCTTACATTGGATAATTTGGGTAGTTTAAAACCTCTCTGGCTTCCTATGGTTTTGGGCTATGAACTGCTGCCAGCGTGCCTTGAACCTAAAGCCATTGCTAAGGACCTCAGCAACAGAAATTAAATGTCCAAGTGTTTGGCTGGTATGAGCTGCCTGTTTCAACTAGAAGCCTGGCCCAGGTGTGGAAAAAAACAGGGTCTTATTCCTGTTTTCCATCTCAAGGAGGTACTGAATCCACATGGCAAATACACAGCTAAGGTGCAACTGACTTAATGCTGCATTAAGAGTCTTTGTGGTTCTGCTGCCTTTGTTGTTCTGCCTGCTCGTGGTTAATGTTTCATCAGCCCTTTTTTTTATTTTATCTGCTCATGTAATGACTTAGGAACAGCCCCGTGTGCAGTTTGGTGATGCTTCAAATTTCACACCTCGTTGGGATGGATGCTGGGAAAGCTGTCAGTGAGATAGCGGGGCAAAGGGAAGGAGGAAAGCAGGGAGTCCTGCAGGAGCTTGTGTGTGTGAGCTCTCTTGGGCAGAGTGGTCCATGCAGTCTGAGTGATAAGCAAATCCCATCTTTTCTGATGGGTCAGGTTGGGTTATCTGTGCCTGAGCTGGCCGAGAGTGTGACGGGGTCAAACAGGCATCGATTGTTTCATGGTGCAAGAGCTGCTCAGCGGTCCCTGTTATCTTGTGTGGGGAGCTTCAGCTGTCCTCTCCCCTTGTTCCTCTGGAATAAACTCCTGTGGATGGTGAGTTAGCACAGGGGAAGGCCATGGGCATGAGCAGTTACTGTACACTGAGTTGTGTGTCTGCTGAAAACCTTCCTGCGGCTATTCCGTGAGGTGTTTTTCTACAGTCCACAGGTTTCTCTTGAGGAAAGAGATGCTCCAGGAGACAGGTGGGGAGGAAAACAGGGAGAAAGGGATGTTCGTCTTTCAAAGGAGCACAAGATTTGTGTGGTCAGAAGACAGGTGGGAAGCCAAAGGTAGAGTGTGACCACACCTGTGGAAGGGGGCCTGCGGGCTGTCCCACCCCACACTGTGGAAGCTGCCTCCATGGGGAGACCTTGCTGTATGCAAGGTGTTTGCCAGGAAAGGTCCCTCGAGGGAGGCAGGGCTTTATTTGCCTCCATATTATGCAATTTAGGCAGGAGATGGGGCTGGATCTGCAGCAGGAACACCTGGCACGTGCCTCCTGGAGAATGGAGACCAGGCATGTAGGGAGCCTAGGCTGGGAAGCAGCTGGAGCAGGGCTTTGGAGAGCCCATGTTTTGCAGTTGGCCACTGAGTTCTCCCCAGATCCTGAGTGTCTGACTGGACTGAGATCCAGGAGAACTCAACAATTTCCCCTGCTGAGCCAGAAGAAAACCAGAAGGAGACGACCAGACAGTTCCCAACCACCAAACATCAGATGAAAGCAGCTGTAATATCTTTGTCTTCTCACCTGTTTGCTGGTGGGCAAACAGTGACTGTTCACAGTAAAAAATTACCCTTTGTGTTCACTTAACATTTTCAAGGAGTTGTGGCTAAATGGAGGTGACCTTCACTCTCAGCTCCCATGCATGGGCTTGGCTCCAAGAACTGCAGTCAAACTACACTGGCTTTCAGCAGCTGGGACTTGGGCCCTGCGTTTAATGTCCCTTCCTTGAGCTCATGCACTCAGTTTTCCTTGCCAAGATTATATTTGCTTTCCTTCCTCAAGGACTGCTCTAAATATCAGACTTTAAAACAATATGTCTTTTTTCCCCTGCAGAGAACAATATGATATGCCACCGTTGAATTAATACGTCCATGAGAAGTTAATATAATCTCCCCAGTAGATCCCCTTTCCAAAAGATTTATGATTTAATGAATTTTTTTATTTCTTACCGGCCTGTAACATTTAGTTGTTTTACACCTAGCAGGACTCTTTCCCATGGAAGTAAGTGAAGGTGGGGGGGATCCCATCTTCCTAATTCCAGCTCCTTGCTTTCCTCTCTCTGTCCCCAGCCTTCCACTTGCTGCTGATGCAGATTTCCATAGCCATGGCTCCTGTCAAAACCCACCCTTGCCATTTTCACATCTCACTGCTAATCTGGGAGTGTGCGGTGAGGACAGGAGAAGTTTCTGAATAATGTTTATGTAAAAAATCAATATCTCTGAAAAAAATCTTCTCTGCTGCCTGCTTAGCTGTTCCAGGCAGGATTTCTGGCTCAGGGTTTGATGTTATCCTCCTCGTGGTTGCATTCTGGCACACTGGCAAATAAATAGCAGTAATGCCTCTGACAGCAGACTGTGAACAAATAACATCCATTGGTAACACCTTTATTTAGTAGAAAGGGCAAGATGGAAATGAACTATGAAGGGGAGACCCATCTTCTATAATTATTGGCTACACAGGTCATATTCCTAATTCCATCACCAATTGATTTCTGAAAGCTCTCATTGCATTGAAAATAGCAAATTGATTGCTCTGCCAGCCCTTTCCTCAGTGGATCCTGCTGGAATTGTTGCTGCTTTATTGCTTGGCTTTGTGAAAGCTCACTGGCATTGACAGAAAATGTCCTGCCATGCAGGTGGACAGGACTTATACCTTTCTCCTACTGCATTTCTCCTTTATCCCTGGCGCTGTCCAAGGAATGCTTGTATGTGGCACTCAGTGCTCTGGGCTGGGTGACAAGGTAGGGATTGGTCACAGGTTGGACTCGATGATCTTGGAAGCATTTTCCAACCTAAACAATTTTGTCTTTGGGTGGACAAAGGCAGAGAATGGTTAAAAGCCTGGGTGGCCCAGCTGAAGAAGGCCACGTGAAGCACTGTGTACTTTGAGTTGTCTCTCTGAATCAGAGCTGCTCACCCTCACTTGTCAGGAGGCGAGAGCTGATGGCAGCGTCCCCGATCCGGACAGGGCCTGGAAAACACAGATCTCTCCCAGCAGCTTTTCACAAAGCTTTCAGCATGCACTGCCTCAAACCACTGATGCTGGAGGCCCATGACAGCCCAAGAAGCTCAGCTTTACGCTGGAAAATCTTCCTCTTCAATTTGGTCCTTATTGCTGTGGTTCTGAAGCTGAAAATGCAGCCTTGGAGCTGCAGCAGAGATGGAAACCAGCCCCTGAGCGTCTTTTTGCAATAAAATAAAGAACATCTCGTGAACCTTTGAACTAACAGGTGGGTGGTGTGGAGGAGGAAGGGAAGTCCTGAACTGTGATTTCTCTTTTATTACTTGGTTTAGTGGTTTGGGCCAGGCTAGGGGAAGCAGGAACCTTGCCCTAGGATGGATTGTGGTTGCCCTGGCAGCCTCTCCGTGCAGTTCTCTTCCTTTTTTCTCCACTTTTCAGAGGTCAGCTTCTTTCTGCCACAGTTTCTCTAGTGCTGTCTTTACCACCCCCTGAGCAGCTTCCTCATCTTGGGGCACCTCTGGCTGGCTCCATCCTTGTGCAGAGGATGATTCTGGTTTCCTGGAGCTGTCTATAAGCACAGGGGCAGTGGGAGGCTGTTTCTCCCTGCTCTCCTCCCCTTGCTTTCCTCATCTTGCATTTGTTCCAGACCAGACAGGATGGAGTTGAACAGGAGAGCAGCCCCGAGGCTTCCCTGAGGCTGCTGGAGGCAGGGTCTGGCATTAAATGACCCAATTGTTTCCTGCTGCTGGGGGAAGTGAAGCCTCTTTTCCCATTTTTCTCTTTTTCTTTCCTCTTGTTCTCATTTTTCCTCTCTTTTTCTATTTTTCTCTTTCCAACACCAAGCCTGCTGCCTGCTGGAATTGCACTACTACTTTCCTTTCTGCTGCCGTCTCAGAGGTGACTCCTGATGCAGTGATCTATTTATTCCTTTTGTTTGCCGTCTGTCCATCCATCCATCCATCCATCCATCATCCATCCATCCATCCATCCATCCATCCATCCATCCATCCATCCATCATCCCGGCGATGCAGCAAGGAACGTGACCGGGAGAGGACAGAGGTCTGGCTGTCTTGGCAGAGGGAGGAAGCGGGTGCTGTGTGTTCATCCTGCAGAAAGGTCGGCTTCACCTTTGGACAGTTCATGGATCACAGCCTGGCTTCCTCCAGGGCTGTCCCAGGCTCTGTCGTGGCCGGGTTTGTGCTCCTGGCACGGTTCTCTGTCTGTGTGTGAGGCTGCTCCCACCTCGCTCCTGCCGCACGCAAACCCTGTCTTGTGCAATTGGGGAAGTGTTTCCCTTTGTCCCATTCCGATGCTTGCTGTGCAATCAAAATGCTCCCCCACCCAGTACAATCTACACTTTGCCTTCTTGGCCTTCTCTCTCACTCCCAAATCCGTGTCTTCCCAGCACTCGAAGCTGCCAACTTGACTTTTTTACTTTTTAGTTTTGATTTGTCTGTTGATTTGAGTAGGCAGGGCTGGGTGTCAGCTTCCATCTGCCTCCCAGCTGGAAAGGGAAGACTTAAGAGAAAGGGAGGGTGCTTTCAACCTGTTCCCTGATTTCTCCCAAAATCAATAGGGAAAGGCTCTGAGCACTGGGAGAAATTCAGGATTTTTTCTCTCCCCTGCCCCCATCAGTATAAACCTGTGCTTTTGGAGAAAAAAAAAGAACATATTGCTGTAGTTCAGCCAGTTAAACAAAATACAAATGCAAACCAAAGCAGTTAAATAATGATCTGGCTTTCAGTGCTGTGTTTTGCCCAACACTGACACGTTGCTACATACTCCTCATAACGGGGTGAAAACTGCAGAGCTTTGCTTTCCTAAATCATAAAATGGTTTGGGTTGGAAGGGACCTTAAAGATCATCCCATTCCAGCCATGCCATGGACAGGGACACCTTCCACTCTCCCAGGTTGCTCCAACCTGGCCTGGGACATTTCCAGGGATGGAACATCATGGCTTCTCTGGGTAACCTGTGCCAGGGCCTCCCCACCCTCACAGGGAAGGATTTCTTCCCAATATCCCATCTAACCCCATCCTCTGGCAGTGGGAAGCCATTCCCCTTACCCAAAGTCCCTCTTCAGCTCTCTTGGAGCCCCTTCAGGCACTGGAAAGTGCTTTAAGGTCTCCCCAGAACATTCTGTTTTCCAGGCTGAACAATTCCAGTTCTCCCAGCCTGACTTGTTTCAGGGAGTGATGGATCACCTGGACAGCTGCATCTACAAGGAGTTTCTGGCCACAGCAACTGCAATCTGCAATCACATCTCTTGGATCACCTGCTTGGATCGGTGGCAGATACCAATTAATCATGGCAAGCAGGCAGCACCTCGACCTTCTGATGATTTGATCTGAGGTTCCCAGCTCTGCCTGCTCTGTTCTAGAGAGGTGGTTTTGTATCGTGCAGGTTTTTAATGCCTAAACACCAAGCAAAATCTAGCTTTTGTAAGGAAAAGGGAATTGGCCCTGGCTCTCCTGGGAGGAATGTGCTCCCTATGAAATGATACCTGAAAGGAGGAACCTGGAGAGGGCAGCGAGGGCTCTGCCCTTGGCAAAAGGCAGGAGAGGGAAGGTTGCCTGTGACTCCTGGACACCCAGCAGTTTTGTGGTTCCAGGTGCTGGCTGGTATTTTTGGAGAGCTGTGGAAGACTTTGCACTTTTTGATGTTGTTTTCTGGCACACCAAGTAAGGAAAAACTACTCCACTTGCTTTTTTGGCTAAGTGACCAGAGTGCTGCTAGAGTGCCTTTAGTTTTGATGTTCTTTTTTTTTTTTCCTGGGATTTTCAGAGCCTGATTTAGCCAAGTTCTTCAGTCCATGCTTATTTTTAAACCTAATCCTGTTGTTCTATGACATCACCATTCTTCAGTCCCACCAACATACATGGACTTGGGCAAGCACTTAGAATTCAAGCAGATGCTGAAACGCTCTGCTCACTGACAGCTGTGAAGTTGAGAGGACCTCATCCAGGGAAAGTGGTGTCAGGAAGGGAGATGAGGCACCTTACATCCCACCCTTCCCATCCATGGGATGGTGTTAGACTCATCCCTTTGTTCTTGTTCCCTGGCACCCAAACCAGAAAGGACCCCAAAGCCTATCCACGGTGTCCCATGAGCCGGGACACCTTCCAATATCCCAGGTTGCTCCAAGCCTGGTCTGGAACACTTCCAGGGATGGAGCAGCCACAGCTTCTCCGTGCCAGGGCCTCACCACCCTCCCAGGGATTTTTTTTTCCCCAATATCCCATCTAAACCTACTGTCTTTCAGTTTGAAGCCATCCCCCCCTTGTCCTGTTAATTGCCTGTGGATATAGGATTATGTGTTATTTGGAAAACAAAATACATGTTTTCTGGGGGCAGGTTCAAGGGCTAAACTTTAACCCTGTATCTTCCAAAAAGTCGTGGTCCAGAGGTGTCAGCTAAGCTGTGTGTCCTGGCTGGGCAGTGGCTCAGCCATGCTGAGGTGATTTAGGAGCTGATTTAGGGCTCAGGGGGAAGGTTTGGGGGCCCAGCCCTGCTCTGGCTCACCTGGTGGAGATCCCAGGGAGCTGTCAGTGCTGCTGACAAGTGGATGGACATTTAATCCCAGCATGTTCCCTGGGACAGACCCTGACTGACCCCCCCTTTCCCTCACCTTCCTCATGCTCAGGAGCGGTGCAAGGAAGGGGATTTTCACTTTGAGTCAGTGACTCCCTGGCTTCTTCTTGCTTTTCTTTGACATTAGTTTTTCTGGGCCTTGGGCAGGGAACAGAGGTAAGGATCTGCTGCCTCCCCTTGCCTTGTCTACCTCAATACTTTATTGTGGCAGGGAAAAAACAAATCAAAACAGAAAACTACTTGAGACATGCTGTTTATTTTTTCCCCCTCTTACATCTGTTTTGTGTGTTTTCAGCTTATAAAAACTTCTCTCCCTGTTTCGTCTATTTTCTCTTCCCTTTTTTTCTGCCCTTCTCTTTCATCATCTTTTTCTCCTCCTCTGTCATCTTCTGTATTTTTCTCTCCTTCTCTTTTGTCACTTTTTCCCTTTCCCTCTTTTTCTACTTTTTCTCTTTTCACCTTTTTCCCCCACTTTTTTTCTCTTTGCCCCTTTTTCTGCTCTCTTTTCTCTAATTTTCTTTTTCCTTCTCTTCTTTTTGTCTCTTTTTTCCATTTTTCTTTTTCTTTCCTCTCATTTTCTCATTTTTCCTCTTTTTCTTTTTTCTCTTTTCTCCTCCCTTTCTCTTTTCCTTTTTCCTCTTCTGATTTTTCACTCCTTTCCCCTTTTTTCTCTCATTTTTCCTTTTTATCTCCTTTTCCCTCAATTTCTCAATTTCTCTTTCCTTTCTCTATTTCTCTCTTCTCACTCTTTTTCTCTTTCTCTTGCTTCCATCTCTGTGTTTCCTCCATTCTTCCCTCTCTTTCTCCTGCCTTTCCCCTCTTCCCTTTCTCCTTTTTCCTTCTTTTCTCTCATTTTTTCATCCCTCTACTTTTCTCTTTTCCTTCTTTATCCTCTTTTCTTCTGCCTTTTCTCTCATTTCCCCTAATTTTCTCTCATTTTTCCTTTTTCTCTCCTTTTCCGTCCATTTCTCCTTTTCTCTCATTCTCTCCTTATTCATCTCTTTCTCTATTTCTCTTTTTCACTTCTCTTTTTCTCGTTTTCTCTTTCCCTGGCTCCCATCTCTCTCCTTCCCTCACTTTCCCCTCTCTCTCCTCCCTTTTCCCACTTCCCTTTTCTCCTTTTCCCTCCTTTTTGCCTCCCTCTATTTCCCTTTTCCTCCTATTTCTTTTTCCTTTCTCTGCTTTTTCTCTCCTTTTCTCTCCCTTTTCCTCCCTGTATTTCTCCCTTTTGTTCTCCTCATTTTCTCTCCCTGGTTTCCATCTCTCTCCTTCCCCCACTTTTCCCTCTTTCTCCTCCCTTTCCCCCTTCCCTCTGTTTTTTCTCCTTTTCTCTCATATTTTTCCTCCCTCTCTTTCTCATTCCCTCCTTTTTCTTTTTCTGCTCTTCTCCGCCTTTTCTCTTCTTTTCCTCTCCTTTTCCCTACCTCTATTTATCTTTTTCTGTTCTTGTTTTCTCTTTCCCTGGCTTCCATCTCTCTCCTTCCCCCATTTTCCCCTCTTTCTCCTGCCTCCTGTTCTCTTTTCCTCTTTTCTCTGCTTTCTCCCTCCTTTCCCCTCTTTTTTTTCTCCTTTCCCTCCATTTCTCCCTTTTGCTCTCGTCGTTTTCTCTCCTTCCCTGGATTCCATCTCTCTCCTTCCCCCACTTTTCCCTCTTTCTCCTCCCTTTTCCTCCTTCCCTCTGTTTTTTCTCCTTTTCTCTCACTTTCTCCTATCTTTCTCTTTCCCTCCTTGTTCTTTTTCCGGTTTTGTCTGCTTTTTCTCTCATTTCCCCTCATTTTTATCTCCTTTTCCCCCTCCTTTTCCTTCCATTTCTCTTTTTTCTCGTTTTCTCTCTTTCCCTCGCGTCCACTTCTTTCTTTTACCCCGCGCTTTTTTTTCTCTCTTTCTCCTCCCTTTCTCCTCTCCTTTTTATCTCCTTTTTCTCTCCTTTTCCCTCTCTCTATTTCTCTCCTCGTTTTCTCTCTTTCCCTCGCTTCCACCTCTCTCTTTTCCCTCTCTCTTTCTCCTCCCTTTCCCCCTTTTCTCCCCTCCTTATCTCTCCCCCCTGTCCCGGTACCATCCCCTCTCCTACCCCGGGTGCCCGCACCCCTCGCTCCCGTCCCCGGGGCTGGGTTGAGCCGATCCCGGGCGGTCCCGGGGCTGGGTTGAGCCGATCCCGGGCGGTCCCGGGGCTGGGCCGAGCCCATCCCGGGCGGTCCCGGGGCTGGGTTGAGCCGATCCCGGGCGGTGCCGGGGCTGGGTTGAACCGATCCCGGGCGGTCCCGGGGCTGGGCCGAGCCCATCCCGGGCGGTGCCGGGGCTGGGTTGAACCGATCCCGGGCGGTCCCGGGGCTGGGCCGAGCCCATCCCGGGCGGTCCCGGGGCTGGGTTGAGCTGATCCTCAGCTGTCCCGGGGCTGGGCTGGCCGGGTTCGGGGCTGGAGCCGCCCCCGGGAGGCGGGCTCCCCTCACGGCCGATAAAAGGCGGCGGCGGTGCTGGGGCCGCGCTCTCTCGCCCGGGCAGCGCCGCCGCAGGCCCCGAGGTAAGGGCGGCCCCGGGGGGAGCCCGGCCGGGGTCGCACCGCGGCCAGCCCGCTCCCCTGAGCCTGCCCCGGCTCCGTCGCGTCCCTCCGGGCTCGCACTGGGTGGGGGGAGCCTCCTCTCCACGTCCCCAGCCGGGTTTGCCGTGGCGGGAGGGTCTGGGGGAGCTTGGAGTGGGCACCGCTCCCCTGTGGGTGTCCCTGTGTGCGATCCTCGGCTCCGTTCCTTCCTTCCCCCCCGCGGCTGTTGTTCGTTTTCTTCAGATCGGAGCTGCGGGAGAGTTTGAATGTGCCGGGCTCGGTCTCGCAAAGCCCCTTTCGGGCATGGGTGTCCTCTTGTGGTGGTGGCCACCTCCTCACGCTGGAGAGCCAGGGCACGGCAAGGGTGAAGATGTGCGAGTGACAGCCCGCTCGGATTGCCAGGCAGCAGTCCTGACTTTTCCTGGCATGGCTCCTTTCCTTCATCATTTGGGAAGGGCAAAGCCCAGCTTGCCCAGACGCCCTGAGCAGTCGGGAGTGCAGGAGCGGGCTGTGGGGTGCCCTGGGAAGCTCCCTGAATTGTTACGGATTTGGACACTGCCATGCCGTGCTGGGCTGCCCTCCTAGGCAGGGATGGTGCTGCCTGTTTACTTTGTTACAAGGGTCCTGGGCAGGAGGTGGGAAGGATGGGGGAGTGCGCAATCCTGCGGGCTGCATCAGCTCCAGCTCTCAGTGTCTGCAGCAGAATTTTGGGTGCGTCTCCTTCATGTCCTAACTCGTGTAAACCAGCGGTGGCTGGACTCAGCACATGTGCCTGCCAGGTGAAGGGGTGATGGCCTGCAGGAGTTCTGCGGTGTCGTGGACACAAATTACAGTCTCAGCTTCCTTGACGAGCTTTTCGGATGCTGTGCTGTCTGCAGAGAGCGCTGGAGGTGTTTTCTTTAGGAGCACGGAGCGGCTTTATTGAGTTTGTCTGGTGGGTTCCCCCCGTACCTCCCAGCTAATCTGGGTGGGAGTTGGAGCTCAGGTTACAGAAGCTAATCCCAGACTACAGCCCGGGCTGCGGGGCTGTAATCTGTGAGCGCAGCCCTCCTCCCTGACGGGACCTGGAGCCTGGGAGGCCGGCTCGGTGTCGGGTTTTTATTGCCGCGCTGGGGATGCGAAAGGCTCAAGCAGATGGATGCACGTGTGTGCAGCAGCCGTGCTCTTGGAGTGCAGGATCGGGCTGAGCATCCTTCGTGCTGCCTAACATCCCCAGGGTGGATCTGAGCCAGCAGCTGCGATTGTGGTGACAGTGGTGTCCCCAGCATTGGTGTGAGCCCCAGCTTCAAGGGCTCTCTGCTGCCCTGTTGCTGCCTCTCTGTCGGAATCTGACACCCCTCAGCCAGGTTTGAGTTTCTTCTCCATGAGGTATGTGCCGGAGGCTTGCTGGTGCTGGGCGGTTACAGCCCTGTCCTGAACTGGGGTCTTGGGATGTGGAGTGAGCTTATTCCTCTTGTTTTAAACCACGTGCCTTTCCAGAGAAGCCCAGGCTCACCCATGATACTTCTGTGAGGTGTCGGGGGGTGGGTAGCTGGTTGTTCTTCCTGCTCTGCTCCCCTTGCTTCCCCCAAATACCAGCAGGAGCTGGTGGTCTTTGCCATGGGGCTGGAAGTTTTGTGGCTTTTAAGGGAGTGTGCTTTAATTGCTGCAGGGTTTTGATGTACAGGGACTTGGGAATGGTGCTGCTTTTCCCTGTGCGTGAGAGGCTTGGAAAGTGTTTGTGCTGGGGATGCAGTGGGTGAAGTCTGGCAGAAGCATCATCCCTCTGTCCCACTTGCAGTCCTGGGATGAAGTGAACATCCAGGGGATGCATCCAGCCCTGCTGCCTGCAGCACCAGGGTGGTACTGGCAGCTCTAGGGGGACCTCTGTCTCAAGGGGAGAGGATCAGCCCTTCTGCTGCATAGTGTGGGTTAAATCACTGTCTGCTTTCCTGAGATGAGCAAAGGATCGGCTGTCCCAGGATGGAGAGCTGCCACTGTCTCAGCTCCCTCTTTAGCATTTTAGCAAAATCCATGCTTAATTTGGTTTGCATCTCGGCTCTGTCTTTCATCAGGCCAGCAGGATGAAAGCCACAGGCCAGATCTCCTCACGGGGCCAATTTGGGCCTGTTTGTGGAGAGATTTGATCTCCCCTGAATGTGTGCAAGGCCCCCCTCATTGTTAGTGCTACCAGCTTCCCCTCTGCTGGGACAATAGTGCCTTGAGTCCTCCCAGGTAATCTCCCCCCTTATCTCCCTTCTCTTCCGTAGCCTCTGTCCCTGACAGACAGGAGGGTGGGAGCTTTGAGAAGAGCCAATTATGCAGAAGGAGAAGGAGAGGTGCTGTGTCAACCATGGTCCCTTTTGGGGAGAGGGGGTGAGAAGAGGAAATTCAATGTGTCCAAGCTCTTCCCTGCTCTATGCTCCTGGAAACCCTACTAAGAGATCCTGTGCTGGAGTCAGGGATATTTGGAGATCCCCTGTTGCTCTCTGGTCGCTTGGCCACACTGGCTTTGCTCCAGGCTGGTCCCTCTCCTTCTGGGGCTGTGGTAGTGGGGAAAAGCAAAGTGACCATTGTTGGGGATGCTTGGTGTGTCCATGGATGGGATGGTTTACCTGATGGTCCAGCTCAGGTGAAGCCATGAGGGAACAAGGATCCATCCCTTGAAAACTCACTTCTGCAGCTTTGTTTTGGCATGATCTATCCAGGCTGGATCCTGCGCTCTGAAACTGGCCTGGCTGAAGCATGGTGGGCACAGACCTGTGGCTGTGGGTGGTACTGAGGGTCCCAGGTAGGGGGACAGCATTTTTATGCCTCCTCAAAAGCAGAGGGGATTTTGTGTGAGCCATTAAGATCTGATGGGCTTCTTTCTGCTGGTGAGGAAGTTAACAAGTTGTTTTGTCCACTGCCAGCAGGTAGAAGGAAGCACTGAAGAGGCAGCAAAAGTAGATATAGAAAAGCAAAAGGGTGGAAAGGAGGCAGTTGGGGAGCCAACCATGATGGGGGAGTGTTTTGAAATCAAAGCACTCTTCTAAAAAGAAAACGTAAGCCCAGCATATCTACTCAGCACCAGGTTTTTTTTTCTTTCCTCAGTGCTGTGTAATGATTGTTAAATGCAGGGGTTACTTTGTAAAATGGAATTCGAGGGAAAGGGTGATGGGGCAGAATTTAAGTTTGGATAGGGGTACAAAGGCTCTTAGTTCCTCATTTCTGCTTAATGCAGCTGTAGCTGGGCTTGACAAGATGCTGACCAGAGCCTGTGGTAAATGTTTTACGGTACAATGTATCAGCCAGATCAATTCTACTGTGCTTGAGGGAGTGCAGACAAAATGGCTTAAAGATTCCCCTCCTGAAAGCGATAGGACCATCACTTATGCTGGAGGAGACAGGTTTAGTCGCCTGACATGTATTTGGCCACGGTGTACTTTGCAGATTTCGCACCCGGGGACGATAGCCAACCTGATGATGTCAGATGTGAGCTGGAAGAGAAGGAAAAATCACAAAAAAATCTGCTCCTCTTTAGTCAAGCAGATGAGTTTTGCTAAGTGTCTTGGTTGTTTTACTTGATGGAGCTCTTTAATGGAAGGTGCCTGTCAAGCGCAGGATGTTACTAAAGCGATGCGTCCCAGTATGACACAGCAGCAGAAATAGCTCTGTAATTTACGTCATTTCTTTCAATCCTGTTTTGCCTTTAGGTCATTTGAAGTCCAATCTGAGCGACCATGAGCGCGCTTGACTTGACTTCCATCCTGGATTTCCTGGAGACGGCCAACTTGACGGAGATCAACTGGACGTGCAACAATGGCGAGTGCATAACGGTGGATGCGACAACATGCCTTGGCACGCTCAACAAGAGCGCCCTGCTCTACACCCTGTCCTTCTTCTACATCTTCATCTTCGTCATAGGCCTGGTGGCCAACTCAGTGGTAGTATGGGTCAACCTCCAGGCCAAAATGACCGGCTATGAAACCCACCTGTACATCTTCAACCTGGCCATTGCCGACCTGTGCGTTGTGATCACCCTTCCTGTGTGGGTTGTCTCGCTTGTCCAGCACAACCAGTGGCACATGGGGGAAATCACATGCAAGATAACTCACCTGATATTTTCCATCAACTTGTACAGCAGCATCTTCTTCCTGGCATGCATGAGCGTGGACCGCTACCTGTCGGTCGCCTACTTCACCAACTCCAGCAGCTGCAAGAAAAAGATCATCCGCCGCTGCATCTGCATCCTGGTGTGGCTCCTGGCCTTCTCCGCCTCCCTCCCAGACACCTATTACCTCAAGACAGTCTCTTCCAACAATGAGACCTACTGCAGGCCTGTTTACCCCGAAGAGAGCTTCAAGGAGTGGTTGATTGGCATGGAGCTCATCTCTGTGGTGCTGGGCTTCCTCATCCCCTTTCCCGTCATCGCCGTGTTTTATTTCCTCCTGGCCAAGAGCATCTCTGCCTCCAGTGACCAGGAGCGCAAGAGCAATGGGAAGATCATCTTCTCCTACGTTGTAGTGTTCCTGGTGTGCTGGCTGCCCTACCATGTGGCCGTCCTGCTGGACATCTTCTACAGCCTTCATTTCATCCCCTTCAGCTGCCAGATGGAGAACTTCCTCTATGCCACCCTCCACATCACTCAGTGTTTCTCCCTTGTCCACTGCTGTGTCAACCCCATCCTGTACAGTTTCATCAACCGCAACTACAGATACGAGCTCATGAAAGCCTTTATTTTCAAGTACTCTGCCAAAACTGGCCTCACTAAACTCATTGATGCCTCCAGAGTGTCAGAAGCAGAATACTCAGCTCTGGAGCAAAATGCCAAATGACTGCAACCCCAGAAAAAAACTTCCTTGACTCTCTAACCTGATGTTGGGTTTTTTGTGTGTTATAGTTTTTTTTTTTTTTTTTTTTTTTTTTTTTTTTTTTTTTTACCCCTTGCTTTCAATGCGCTTGTGATGAACGGGGCATGAATTCCAGCCTACAAAAGAGAGAGGACAAAGTGTAATTTAAGAGTAGGATCAGTTGCAAAGTGGAAGTGGTACCAAAATGAAAACCTTTTTTCCTCCTAGCCCGGTGTGGACTCCTCCACAATGCTATGCAAATGGAAATTACTTCCTAGCAGACAAAGCCATTCTATACCATAGATAACATGGATAAGCTTCTCCTTCCACGTCTTGATTCCCTCTTGTCTCCTTGTATATGTTTATATATATAGTGTGTTGTATTTAAAAGCTCAAGACTTTATTTTCTGCCTCTTGGTGTACCTTATACAAGTGTATTTGAAAGTTAAATATATTTTTATCATGTATTTGAAGTATACTGCTGATGAGTGTATCCAGAGTGCTGTAGTCTGAGTGTTTGGCTCCAGGAGGATGCTGATAAATAGGATGGAAATGATCTTCTGGGAGCATCCTCCCTGGCTGGCACACTTTATGGACCATGGCTTTATGTGGTGTTACACCCACATGCTGGAGCATGAAATATATGTAGTGTAATATAGCTGCCATCATGTTAAAATTAACAGTATTGTCAGAGTCTTTAACTCCTACACCCTTCCTTCACCGGGCTGTATCCTCCTGCACAGAGTGAGTGATCTTACTGCTGAGAGTTGTCTCTATTTGTAAGTTATTTTTGTAAAATAAAGTTCTGAGGAAAAAACCAAAACACCTGTGCCTAGCAGTGGTTTGACTTGCCAGCCTTCTCCTCAGGAAAAAAAAGCCAAAAATGAGGAATCTCAAGGCCACCCTCTGTCCTTTGGTGCAGGAGCAGACAGGTCAGAGTTTTTCTGGTGTTTGGTGGCCAGAAAGAACTAATGGAGGAATGGGAGATGGCACTGGAGCATGGTGAGAAGGGATGGAGTGGGAGGAATGGGTCTGTGCTGGTGGGGAAGGTAAAACTGGATGGATTTATAAGGTAAAAGCTGCTAGGAATGGTGAAAAGCTGTGTTTGTAGCTTAGAAATAAACACAGGGAAGGAAAATACGGAAATGTGCAGATGGAGTGGATATTTGGACTAATCCAGGTTCAGCCCTCTGTGGTTTTTGCTGGCAATGGAGTTGGGGGTTAGCAGTCCTGACAGCACTAAATCCCTTTTTATCTTTTCTTCCCTTTGTTGTGGATTTGCAGTGCCATAGTGTCCGAGTGTGGGGCAGGATCCAGGTGCTGTGGGCTGCCTGAAGTGGAGCTTTAAGCCAGCAAAGGACTTGAACCCTGGTCGTGTTCACCTCAGGACAAGGTATTTAATGTCAAATCAGTGATGTCTCCCAGCTGTGTTTGCTGCTCCAGGGCAGTGCTACACTTAAATTCCTCTTCAATCCGAGCATGCCCTCATCCCTCTGCGATCCCAGCAGCCAAACAATTTGGGAATGGCTCTATTTTGTTTCTTTCTGTTCTATTTTTGTTTCAGAACATGTTTCATTACTGTCTCCTCAAAGGTCATCCTGTAAAAATAGATGTTGTCTGCCATCTCTTCCTTGTACTGGTGCTGCAAGAAAAACACCAGTTTGTTCCCAAATGGGGAGAAATCCCAAAAGAAAAAGGAATTCTGGTTTTAGAGAAGCTGTCAGGATGGATGTAGGCGTAGCTTTTTGTGCTAGTGCTTCTTGTACTCTGTGGGCATTTTGAGCTTCCTGTAAACCTTAAGATGCTACTGAACTGCAAGGAAAGTTCTCCCTTGTGCTGACGCTTGAAATTGGTTAGTGCTGAGAAATGAATGCCCTGCTTTAGCTGGGCATTGCTTCCCTTCCCTCAGCATCCCAGTGTGCAGCTGTGTGTCCACCCCGAAGGTGCTGGACACAGCTCTGGCATCCTGCTCCTGTCCCCTTGTGGAGTGCTGCTCACTGTAGAGCAGCAGAACTGTTTCAGTTTGGTTTCCCTCTCAGGCAGTGGGCTGTTCTCACGTGGTGCTGTAGCTTTACACTGGTAGGAACCCACAGAATTTTTTTCTTTCCCTCTGCAGTTTGGTATTCACAGAGTGGCGTCAGCCCTGCACGTAGCCCGGGTGGTGGTGAGTGCTGGGGAGATCCTGCAGACCTGCTGCTTAAACCACACTGATAAAAGTCTCCAGGCCTCTTCCTTGGGGAGGTGAATTGTGGTGTGATGGTGCCTTTTCCAAAAGCAGGGTCAGACAAGGAGCAGGGAAAGGTCAGGACCATGACCCTTGCTGTCAATACTGTGCACGCATGGATCCTTTCTAGCTCCTTGATGGGAAAACCTGGAGCTGAGGACTTGCCTTGTCCCTTGGAAGGACAAGTGGAGCTTGGAGGCAGCACCCCCCACACCAGCAGTTTGGGAAGTGGGAACACTGTCCTCTCCAGGGGTTGGCACTGCTGAGTGGCTCTGAGGTGGCCATGACTGTGGGAAGAGGGGGGAGTGGGCAGAGGATGGGAAATGGGTGGAGGGCAGAGCAATGCAGGGGGACAGGAGGGATGGAGTTTGTAATTGTTGTGTATTTCTCATTAGGACTTTGTTTTCATGCTAAAAAAAAAAATCTCAAAAATCAAACTGACAGAGATACTAATGGCTAAAAACTTGTCTGTGTTCTAGGAAGCTTTTCTCATGTGTGACACAATACCCCAGCTGGTGCTTGCACTGAGACCAAAGTGTGGATCTGGACTTCTCGGAGACTGAAATGAAGGAATTTATCAGGAGATGGCAGGTGAGTGAAAATAGGTGGCTTCTGTGATGTGGTTGTGACTTACAGTGATTGATGCTGCTTGTCACTTCTTGTCATGAATGTTGTGGGCCTGGAACTTGGGGTGTTCAGGAAGAATTTCTTCATGGAAAAGGTTGTTAAGCCTTGGAAGGGGCTGCCCAGGGGAGTGATGGAGCCCCCATCACTGGAGGTGTTAAGGAGACACTGGACATGGTACTCTGTGCTCTTGGCTGGGTGACAAAGTGGGGATTATTCACAGCTTGGTCTTGGTTGGAAAAGACTTCCCAGACCATCAACATGATTCTGGGATTCTGTTTTGTGAAGGGTCCCTGCTTCTTCCTGCTGTGGCTTTGTGGCCTGCTGTGCCTGGGATCTCCCCTGTTCCTCTGACAGCTGCAGGTGTCCATGGGGATTCAGCTTTTGCCTTTTCCAGGAGATCAAATTCACTGTGTTCAGGCTTGGCTGGAAAAATGAGTACAAATCAAACATAATCCATAATCTGGAGTGAGTCCTCCTGCTTAACTCTTGGGCTTTGTGGTGAAAGCATCTCCACGTGCCTCAGGGGCAGGCACTGAGCAAATAAAAATACATCTGCTCTGTGAGAAAGGCTTTATTTCTCTTCCATAGAGAGTGCAGTGCTGCTTTATTGTTCCTTAAACACAGCTTTGCTTTTATGAGCCATAAATGACATTCAGGTGTAGCACAGTGACTTTAAATCAGCTCCTCTGGCATTATGCAGATAATGTACTGTAAGAAACACCCAACTGGCCCCTTTCTCCTTGTGCTAATTCATGGTTTCAGTGCTGCTGACTTTAGGTACTCTCCTTTCACGAGTTCACTGAGCATAAAAGCCAGTTGAAATTCCTAAGAAGCAAGAAATAACTCAGCTGTGAGCAATATTGAAGCACGTGGGGGTGGGGGCAACGCTGCCAAAGCCCAGCTCTTAATTCTGTTTCTGAGAGTTTCTCCAAGACCAAGTGAAGCTGGTACTTTAAAAAGTGAAGGGGTGTGGGGCTGAGCAGGGCATGATGTGATGGGGACATGTTTTGGAGGCAATTGGTGTGTGCAGAGCCCACGGTTTGCTTTTAGGCTCCCTGCTACATTAGAATGTGTGGCTGAAGAGCATCTGAGCCAGAGTCTGCTCTGATTTACACCCTGGATTTACAGTAGGATAATGCTGCTGATTTAAAAGGAGCTCTCAGGGATTTATAGGGCTTTTTATAAGCAGGATCAGGAATTTTAGCCATAATTCTGTGCAAATGTATGGGTGTGATTGGTGATGTGTGCATCTGCATGGCTAATGCAGAGTAATACCAGAACTCAGAGATGAAATCGCAGCAGCACACCAGAGGATAATCATGAGAGTTTGCTCACACAAAGGTACTTGCATTACAGGGTTATAATGGGATTCAAACCAGGCTCCCAAATATCCTGGCACGGATAAGCCAGCTGTAACTCTGAAACGTGTGGCTGACTCTCCAGCACCCACTGTCATGAGAAAAATCAGCCTCCTTTCGTCTTGGTAGTTGCTGTTTGGAAACAGTTTGGTGGGGGTTTTTTTGTGTGTTTTTTTTTTTTTTTAATTCAAGTCTTTGTCTCTTTTTGTTTTTACTGTATGAAATACATGCAAGGCTTTAGCTAAAGGAAATGCTGTA
Organism: Cinclus cinclus; assembly: GCF_963662255.1. NCBI lineage: Eukaryota > Metazoa > Chordata > Aves > Passeriformes > Cinclidae > Cinclus > Cinclus cinclus. The sequence continues at coordinate 8,253,469 of NC_085066.1, read as the reverse complement.
ACTTCATAGTGCCAAGGAGATAGCAACATCCCAGTAATGTGAATCTAGGGAGACCCCTCAATCCTAAAATACTGAGCAGGATGGCACTGGAGTGAGCATCAGAGTAAGGCTTTTGGGAGATTCTACCTTACTAAACAGGTACAAGAAGACACTGGGAAACCAATCGGACCCTCTGCAGATGATGCTTCTTGTCATCCTCTGGTTTGAAGCCAACTCTGATGATGGATGGTGCCTCTTGCCTTTAGGTTAAGGAGGGAAAAAAAGCCCCAAGCCCCTCTCGTGTTTGCTGTCTGTACAGTGCTATTTCCAGACTAAAGAAAAAGAGTTAAATTACATTTTAACAGAACAATACTGACTACAGCAAAGGTCAGGAAACTTTTACGTAAGGTCACCCTATCGATTGCAGCAGTGAAAGGAGAGACATCAAATACTTGGCCATGAAAGGCTGAAAAGAAGTAAATTCAGCATGAGATACTGAAACTCAAGCCTCTTTCATATGTGGCAGAGCCTCTGACATAGCAGGTTTACTGTTCAAGCTGAGATATGTTGCCTTGCCAACATACATTCTGAGTTACCCAAGCAGATTTAATGTTTTTGCAGTGGTGGCTTCTTTATTTATTTATTTATTTATTTTTGGAGTGGGGGTGGATGCTTTTCTTTTCAAGAAAAAAAAATTGTTGCAGAAGATCTCAAACCTACCTAGGAAATGACCTTAATCAATTTAGTTCCACCGATGAGTATGAAAACTCAGATCTTTTTTTGCTTTCTCTGAATATTGTCTTCTCTGCATTAAGCAGGGTGACAGAATCACAGCTTGAGGGAAAAGTGTGTTTTGTTTGTTGTTTTGTTGTGTTTTTTTTTTTATCCATCCAAGTGGCAGCTCTGTTTTGTCCAAAAGGATTGACGTGACTGACAAGTGTTTTGAATTTCTAAGCTCTGAGGTCTCCAAATGCATGAAAAGCGAATGACACACACATAAAAATGTAAATCTTTGCAAAACAAGCACCCAACTACACACAAAAAAAACATAACAATTCTGTAAAAGGGTGACAGACGCTGCATTCATTCTGGGCTTTTTTTTTTTTCCCCTCCCTTTTTCTTTTTAATAAGCCAGTGTTTCTGGGCCACCTACAGGCACATTTGTGTCTCCTGCAGTGGGGAATCAGGATGCACAATAAGGCAAAGTCATGGTTGTGCATCAGGGTGGGTCTTTCTGCAGCTCCTATCATCACTAGCGTGCCAGGATCTGTTCCCATCAGCTCCCTGTCCATCGAGGTCACTCCCTGATCTTGATCCAACAGACACGCAAGACTCCACTGTCCTCGTTACTTGGGGCTGTGGGAGTCCCAGGAGAGTGAAGCCGCCAGGCAGGAGTGTGGCTCCCACCCTGTGAATCCCTGAAAGCAGCACCCAAACCCTACTGGAGCTGCTCCCACAGCTTTGGGGCTGTGCCCATTCCCTGGGGAACCTGGGAAGTGCCCAGCACCCTCTGGGGGGAGAACCTGTTCCTGATACCCAGTCTGATCCAGCTCCATGGCTTTCCCTCCTGTCCCTGGTCACCACAGTGTGCCCAGAAGGTGTGAGAGGGAAGGAAAGGCACATTTGTGGTATCCCAAGCAGCAAGCTGGCTCTTCTTCTGAGCATCCCATCACAAGCTTGTTGTCACTCACTGTCCTGGGCGAAGACTGGCTCAGGATTATCCATGACAACCACATGGAGTTACTCTAGAGAGTATTTTAATCATTTCTGCCTCCTGGTAACATATCTGAGATTGGACCACCTGAATGTAGGATGTGATTCCGCAGAGCAGCCCAGGAGCCCTTTGTGGCATGGCCCTACTCCCTCCTGGCTCCCTTGTGGCAGGATCAAAGATGTGGGAATGCTGTACTCTGTGGAGGAGGCTGAGCCCTTGATGACACAATCTGGAGCTCTTGTCCCCAACTTAGCCACCCTGTTCCGGGGCTGGCTGGAATCTCAAGGTCATGCCTTTGGTGGGTGGCAGTTTTATAAAGAGGAGTGGTGGTGGGGAGAGAGGTTTTCTTCTTGTTTCCTATCCTGTCTGGCCTGGTGAATGCCATGTTTTGGTTGAGGGCTTTGAGAGAGCAAGGGAAGCAGTCAGTTGGAAAGGCTGATTCCACAGCTTCCCCTCAGTTCAGCTCCAGTGCTCCCTCATGGCTGCTTTATGGGAAGTTGGCTGGCAGAGGAGAATCCATACCTTCCCTCTGCACTCCATTCATAAAACACCAAAGTGTTTTGGATTCCTGCTTCTAGGAGAGAATAGCCCTCATTGTACTCCTGGAGAATAAAATAGGAGAGGGAGATCCCCGTGCATGCTCTGGTCCCTTGGCTGAGAGGCAGCTTCGCTCACCCGCATTTGGTTTTTGGCATTATTTGAGGCTGTTCAAACCTTGCCTGAGTTGTGTCTGTCTGTGTAGCAAATGCCAGGCATTCTTTGCTCAATCTAATTATGGGATGAGGCTGATAGAGCCTAGAAGATCCCTGGGAAAGGATGGAAAGTGGATTTTTCCATCAGCAGCCTTAGTAACTTGCTGTCTTCCCTGGGTACCATCTCAGCTCCTTTGTACCTGGTGATCTTTTGGCCCTGCTTCTGCCAAAGATACTTCAGGATGAAAGCCTGGATTTCAGGTTGGAAACTCCCAGTCAGGTGAACACCCTGTGTGTCTGAGAGGGGTGACTACTTGGCTCAGCCCTTGGAAATCTTAATGGAAACCTGAAGTGCATTAAACCTTCTCCAAGAGCAGGCAGTGGGGGAAGTTCACACTTTGAAAAGCTTTCTGAGCTTTCCAGTGTCTGCTGCTTCCAGTCAGGCTGGAATCCAAAAGTACAAGGGCCCGTGAAAGTGATTAATAATGAACAAAAACCAGACCCTGAGACAGGTTCAGCTCCACAACAGCTCTGAAATCGTGGGCTTGCAGCAGTCTCATGCTTTCCTTAGGTAGGTTTGCTCTCGGAGAGCTGGAAATTAATTTTTCACACTGCATTCGCTTCCAGGTGCTGTTTGTATCAGAGTTAAGAATGTCTCCAGGTGTAAAATTTCCAGTGTCTGCTGGCATGTGTGTCTTATACTCCTTTATGTGTCTGGAAAATCTGGTCCAGGCAGTCTGGGGAGGTGAAGGGGATTTACTCGCAGGGTGGGTGAGTGCTGCTGTACATGTGGCCTTCTCCCTGAGCTTCCCATAGATCTGGAGACAACCTCTTTCTCCTGAAGTCAGTGAGAAATTCCCAGACATCCCTCAGCCTGGATGTCTTCCTAGGAAGTTTCTTGCGAGACCACACCTTGGTTCCTGTTGGGAAGGAGAGCCTGTTTCTCATTTGTGCCAAGGAATATCTGCACAGGAAAAGACGCCTTTGGAGGTGGTACAGCCCTAAAGATGAATTGTTGTCACAGGCTGTGAAAGGAAGCAATGTACAACACCAGAAACGTGACTTAGGATCTCAAAAATCCCTTCTCCTTTCCTTTGGTAAGTGACCAACCCTTTCCACTTTCCAAGCAGTTGGGATCTGTCCACATTTCTGGGGAGCTAAAGCTGTCTCAGCTTGCAGGGTGATGGAAAATGGAACTTTAAATGAACTGCAGGTTTGTGTTACACGTGTTGCACATGCTGTACCTTCCTGCAGGGAATCATCCTGAGCTGATTTAATCACCTTTCCCCTTCCACTGACAGCTGGAGCTGTGCATTAGAAGAAGATTATAAAGGAGAACAGTTCAAAACAAGGCTCTGAGGTAACCCATCAACCCCTTCCTTGTAGGAGAAGGATGGAGACAACTGCTGGGGGAAGAGCAAAACTGTTGACTGTTTCCAGGACAGCTATGGAAGATTTTTCCCCTTTCCTGCTCTAAGATATACATTAAGCTTCCCTCTTAACCAGAAACACATTCAGTCCTGATTTTGAGTCAGCTGAGGTGTTGTTTGAGCTTTATCATAGTGTGCAGCCTCTCCGGGTGCTCCTGTTGTTCATTTGCAAGGAATGAAGGTGAGAGCTTGGATTTGGGAGAGCCGAGAAGCCCACATTGAAGTGGAAAGCTGTTTTTAGCAGCAGCATCTGCTTGAGAGCCAGCACTGCTTTCATCGGGATGGATAACAGTGATGAAAAGGTGTTTTCAGAATTGACTTCACTGTCCTCTGCCTCCAGTGGTCTGCCTGCCGTCCTCCTGAAAACCTGAGGCTGGGAAAGCTCTTTTCCCTGCTATTCCAGGAGCCTTACAGCCAGGAGCAGGGCCCTGTCCTATCTGGTGCTGCAGGCTCCTGAAATCCAGCAGGGTTGGAACGAGCACCAAGCTCTCTGCTCATCTTTTCTAGGTCCTTTCCTGCTGAGGGATGTTGCTCTGGGCCCCTTGATGCACATAACAAGGGATGATGCTTTGTAAAAGCCATTTTGTGGCTGATAAATGCCTCAGGCCCTTACGGTGCACTGGTGGTCCTGCTGCCAGCAGCATGGGTTTGTAGGAAGCAGTATCTCCTGTTAGATTATCTGACAGATTTGGGAAAAAAAACAGCCAAGCCAGTCTTCAGGCTAAAAGCAGGTCTGTTTTCCCCCAGTTGTGTCCGTGCTGGTTTTTCCAGTGGTGTCTGTGCCTCAGGTACTGATAAAAGCCATGTGCTCCCCAGCGTTCCGGGAGGGATGTGCCTGCTTTGGCAGCAAGCCTTGAGCTCCTGGACTCCAGTTCCTACTCCCTCTGTCTGGAAGCCCCTTGGTAGGTGATCCCAGCCCAGGTGGGGGCTTCTCATCCATTCCCAGCTGTTCACAAAGGTGGGGAGGTTTCTTCTCTTGGCTGTCACCCCTGGAAGTGCCTTTTCCTTGTGGCTCCTGTGGGAAAGGTTGCCCACAGCCCCTTCTAATCTATGTTTGACAGACTGAACCAGCTTCTAGTGAAACCCCTCCAAGATAATCAAAGTCTCTTTTGGTTTGCAGTGCAATCCACTGACTTTTTATTCCTCCACCACCAGCAGCCAGTTGTTTCTGTACAAATCTAATACAGGTTAGTAATACATCATGGAATAAAGTTACAGGTTTTTCTCCAGTGCCAGACACTTGGAAGCATCTGGTGAGATAGAGAAGTACCTAGTATGGATAAATAATGTTTGGAAAGCTTTCAAATTTTAACTAGCTGTTAAACTACCTTTTTTTTTTTTTCTTGTGTGTATGCTTCTACCTTGGGAGCACCTCCCCAGCTGGCTGGCAGTGAAAGCCTAGCCCAGAGGATGCTGTGCTGGAAAGGCAAGGAAGTAGTGGGAATGTTCTGAATTCAGTTTTATACCACATTTACTATGGATTGCCTTTAAAAGCTGATTCTTCAGAAAAAAAAAATAAGGTCTCCTTTACTCGCTTGCAAAGGAAATATTTTGCATGGGGTTCTTGTCAGAGCATCTGTTCCCTTTGTTTAAAACCCAGCTTTTTAAGCTGTGCTTTGTAAATGTTTAGTGTAGCATATTACTGGTCTAGTAATTCCCTGCTCCTTCTAAAAATAGGATAGGATGTCCTCTCGGCTCCAAATGCATTTGCCTGTTGGGACTGGAGTTTTCCAGCTGACGTGTCTGCCTTGGACCAAGTTCTTCTGGAGAAATGCCAGCTCAGAGTGGAACAGCCACTCCTGAGAATAAAATTGTGGAAAACCAAATAATTTTCCATGCTGAAGCAACCCTGTCTCTTGTGGAAAAGGGAAAGGGGAAAGAAGAGAGGCTGTATTAGAGCTGCCCAGTTAATTCCCTGAATATGCCTCTACCTGTGTTTGATCTTTCTTCTGAGCTGCCCTTAGTTTGTGCAAGCCTGAGGGCTTTGGCCACAAAGAGTTGGATAGCCTGTCCTTAGGGGAACTTAATTTCCATTTGGTGGCTTCCAATATGATGAAAAGGGGCACTGAACTGACTGGAAACATGAGGAGTTTGCAGTTCATGCCTTTACCAAATTTAAGACCATTTAAAATATAACTTCTTTTTAAAGAGAGACCATATCCCAAAATGGAAGAAGTTGTATGATTTCCAGAACATATTAAAATCTGCATGAATTTATCACACTGGGATGTCCCTGGGGCATATTTAAAGTCATCATTAAGTTTTGTCTCCCCTCAAGTTGTGAGTCCCTCACGTGAAGGACCTGGAGGGGCTGGAGCATGTCTAGAGGAGGGAATGGAGCTGGTAAGGGTCTGGAGCTCCAGGAGAGGCTGAGGGAGCTGGAAAGGGGCTCAGCCTGGAGAAGAGGAGGCTCGGGGGGGCCCTTGTGGCTCTGCACAACTCCCTGACAGGAGGGGACAGCCAAGGGGGTCGGGCTCTGCTCCAGGGAGCAGGGACAGGAGGAGAGGGAACGGCCTCAGGTTGGGCCAGGGGAGGCTCAGGGTGCACACCAGCAGGAATTTCTCTATGGAAAAAGTAGTCAGGTGTTGAAGGGGCTGCCCACGGGGTGGTGGAGTCCCCATCCCTGGAGGTGTTCAAGGAACACCTGGACGTGGCACTCTGGATGTGACACTCAAACCAGTGCTCTGGGCTGGATGACAGCCAAAGGCTGGATTTGATGAACTTGGAGGTCTTTTCCAACCTAAATAATCCTGTGATCACAAAACCACCAGGACATGGAGTTGCCCACTAGAAGGACAGAGATGACTTCATTCAGGGCTCCCAGTGGTGGTAGCCTGGCAAGGAGCAGCAGCAGTGGGCAACTGCTGGGAAAGGAGCATCCCAGTTCTGGACGTGATGGGCAGCTTGGACTTTTGGGCCACCTCCAGCCCCGGGGCCTGCAGAACATGCCAAAGGGGCAGTGGCTGTGGGAATATTCTGCTGAGGAGCCTGTCACCCTGGCACATTGCAAATGGGTGCCAGCAGGAATTGTGTGTTGTTCCCCAGCCTCTGGTAGCAATGACAAGGGGCACAAACAGCCTGGGGTTCAGGGACCTGCCTGGCTGCTCTCCCAGAAAGGAATCTGTTGTTTTCCTCTTTGAAAGTGAAGATATTCAAAGCTAAACAGAAAAAAATTATCATGTTTACATGAGCTAAATCCTCAGCCTGTTGTTTTTCAGCTGAAATCTCCCACCAGGTTTTCTGCTCCAGACCTGATAAGACAGGAGGGTGTGAGTGGGGTATTATGGATAATTTCTGGATGCATCATATCCCAGGGATTTACTCGGGGGAGTGATGCAGGGGAACATCTCCCCTGGAACACCCTTTATGTCCAATTCACGAGCGATTTGCTGCGAACAAATGAGGACGGGTGTGATCTGCATGAGAAAAGCTGGGAGAGGGCCGGGGGGCTCCAGCTGCAGGATCCCACTCCATGCCCTGCCTGCTGCAGGGTGTCTGGGTGGGCTCGGGAAGGCCACCTTGGTGGCAGCCCAGCTTCCAAGGGAGAGCAGCAGAGGCAGCTGAGTGGCTCCCAGAGCAGCCTTGGGAGCTGAGGGTGGAAAACTCGCTGGATTAACTGGTCAGGCAAGCCCTGCTCAGCAAAATCTGAGCTGATTCTGCAGGGTTTGGCCTCAGCCTTTATGCCTGGGGGCAAAGAATGGCCAAAGCCTATGCAAGGCATTGTTATCAGTCCTCAAGCACAGCAAAAACGAGCTTCTGCAGTGCTGCTCGTCCAGCGCCAGAGGCAGGGATGGTGTTTGGGTGATGCAGGGAGTGTCAGGACCAGGACAAACTTCCCGAGGATTTAGGCAGAGGTGCAAAAGGCAAAGAAAATCCCTGCAGAGTGAGAGGTGTTTTTGGCTGCTGCCTTTCAGAGGAGATGGCCAGAGGTTGGGGACTCTGGCCAGTCTTCCCAGTTTTGCTGTTTCATCCCTTCCCATCCCAGCACTGACCAGCAGTTTGGTACCCCAGCTGCCGTTGCCTCTGGCAACCTGTTGCCCTTGGCAACTCCCCTGTCCCGATGTTTGTGCCTTTCTAACCAGTGTGAAAGGAAGGGCTCCTGCCAGGGTTACTTCTCCTGGAGATGACATTTCCCTCCTCTCTCAATTACTCCATCCCCTGCTTCTTTTCAATCCTGCTGGAAATATTTAGGTGCAAGGGCATTGCTCAGCAGAGCATTTAGCCCAAGTAGATTAGGGAAAGGCAGGAAGGGCTTCTGATTGTGCCCAATCTGCAGCATAGGTGTTAAAGATGTATTTGTGAGCCAGTCAGAGAAGAATGCTGAGGAAATCCTGTTTGGGTTAATCTTGTTTAATTTTATAATAAAAACCAGATGGCTGGCCATCTGGTGCTTCTTGCAATCAAATATCTCACAATTAACAGTAATTTACTTGCCCTGAGACTTCCATGATCTTCATGTGCTTTTTTTCCCCCTCCAACCTGAGCCTGTGTGGTCCCTTCCCAGAGGAAGGCTGAGCATGAGCCTGCCTGTGGAAAGCTGTAATGGAGGGGCTCCCAGGAGGCTTTCCTCCTGAATTCCCCCCCCACCCCAAAAGCAGAGGTTAGGCAGCACATCTTGTGCTTTTCTGACCCTGTAGGACCCATGTTCAGGATAAGCAAAGTGAAGGACTGTGTAAACCTGTGGATGGGTCACTGCAAGGTGTATAAGTCAGCACTTAAGGGGAATATACAAATGAAATCTACATTTTTCACCAGGCTCTGGGATTTCTTCAGAGCTCAAAATGGTTATGACTAAAGTGGCTTTGCTCCAGCAGTTGAAGTTGCTGGATGTAATTAAACAAGATGCAACCCATCCTCAGCACTAGAAGAGCTTTTTGAAGGAATTAGCAGCAAAATGGGATGCAGAATAAAATCCATGGAGCAAATATAGAATCAGAGAATCACAGGATGGTTTGGGTTGGAAGAGACCTTAGAGGTCATCTTGTTCCACCCCTTGCCACTGGCAAGGACACTTTCCACTAGCCCAGATTGCTCCAAGCCCCATCCAGCCTGGCCTGGAACGCTTCCAGGGATCCAGGGGAAGCCACAGCTTCTCTGGGCACCGTGTCCCAGGGCTGCCCACCCTCACAGGGAAGAATTTTCTTCCTAATGTATGCTATTTTTCTGTGCAGTCTTTCCTCCAGGAGTTTGAGAGACCCCCAGGATTCATTATTCCAAGAGCAGACGCTGTCCTCTTCAGGAACTTCAGGTCCCTTGAATATGCCCTTCCCCAACCACCTCTGTAGCTGAGCAGCATCAATAGTGAGCAGGAATAAATGAATTCCAGATGAGAGCTCTGCATGCTGGTAGGTAGGAGTTCTCCAGGCATTCCTGGGTGATTGCTGCCTGTTTACTATCCCAATATTTTTTTGCTAGCAGATTAAGGAAAAAAATTGTGCTTTCCCCTTCCTTCTTCTCCACAAAAACAGCTTGGTATGCACTCAGGGAATCAGACCATGGAGCTAAAGAATATATTCAGATACTGGGGTGCATTAGTGCTGCTATGCTCCACCTCCAGGTTGTTTATTTAAATACAGAGGAGCCTTCTGAAGGGCAAGAGCTCGTTTCACCAGGGTTCCCAAAGGGGGTGTCAGGGCAGCAGTGGGGTTGATGGAGCCAGCAGGGATAGGGTTTCACACTGCCCCAGCTGCCAAATGATCCCATCTCAGAGGTGCAGCCCGGGAGTGGATCCCACATCCAGCCTCAGCATCTCACCTTCCAGCCCAGAGAGGGGCAGCTGGGAAAACAGGGATCAGTGGAATGGCAGGAGCACACAGGCCAGTTAAATGGTTATTATTATTAATGGTGATTATCAGAGCAGTGGGAAGATGCTGCATGTGATGATCCAGGAGCTGTGTATCCAGAATAATGCATGAGCATTTCTAGGCAAGAACTGCTCAGCTCACAGTGTATTTTGGACCTGTTTCCCCCTTTTCTTCCTCCCTTTTTCCAGATGGGACCAGAGCAGATTCTTTGACCCTTTAATGCTGCTGCTTTGCCTTCACCTAATGCAGGTTTTTTGTTTTATTTTGTTTTTCAGTGTCTTTTTTCTTGAGAAGGAGGAGAATGCATGGGGCATGGAGCAACCTGGTGTAGTGGAAGATGTCCCTGCCCAGAGCAGGGGATTGGAATGAGGTTCTTCAGTTCCCTTCCAACCCAGATAATTCTGTGATTCTATGATCCAGTGGTGCCAGGTAACTCCACAGGGTTTTCTTCAGGTATGTGCTGCTTAGGATGTCATTAAGGATGTGATTACAAGCTTTGCTCCAAATCCGGTTTTCCCACCCACGCAGTGATTTATGTGGAGTAGATGGAAGATGTGGGACTCTCCAGGTGGGGTTGCTGCCACATGAACACCCCCCATCCTTGTTCCTGCATCTTACATGGCACAAGGACCTAACACAGGTGATGTTTGGTGTTTGTTCTGCCCAAGGGTGTATGGAACACAAAGCTTGCTCAGTCTTGCTCTTCTCCCTGCCACTTGGACAGTTGATGTGATCAACCCTGCAGGTTTCACCACCCCATTCCTGCCTCTCCACAGGCTGCAGAAAGCCTGGATGCCCAGCACACCTCTGGCACTGCTTTGAAGGGTCCATGGTACCCCTGCTAGGCAGGGGAAAGCCAAGAGGCACTGGGGATAAATAAATGCTGCTGAATCAGCCATGCCAGGAAATGAACCTCGTTCTTGAGAAGAGCTGGATCTTGCCAGCACAATAGCTGGATTACAAAGCCATTTCCTCCAATTACCTTCTCTGTCAAACCTCTGTGTCGTCTGGCACTGGGAGAGCTCAGATTCAAATTCATTGTGAATCGGGGCGATGACACCAGAGATTTCTAAATTAATATCCTGCCAAGAGGAATTGAGCTTGTTTTTTCCAGTCATGTCAGTTCTGATTCCTTTGCTTGTCAGGGAGAACTTGGGCCTGCCATCTGTTTTCAAGGGCACGGGGTAGGGGAGCTCTGGGTTGCTCGGCCCAGTGCGGTGAGTTTGCACTCCAGCAGCTGCAGAGAGCTTTGGGGGGAAAAAAAGGAAAAAATAAAGTAAAAGGGCTTACTGGGACATTCCTGGCACCTGGCAAAGAGCAGAGAGGGACACCAGAGGCACAGGGTGCTGGTGAGAAGGAAAAGGGGGTCATGACCTCTTCCTTGGAGCAGTGGGAATGTGCACAGCAGAGTGGACTGGGATGAATTACTGCCCTCTTCACGTCTGCCCAGTAGAGAGTCGTCAGCCATTCTGGATGCATTAACCATGGTCTGTTTGCTCTACAGGCTGGATTAAACATATTCAACTGAATGCCAAAGGACTCCTTTGCATTGCAAAACCCACAGACCTTAACATTTCCAGGAAAGGAGCAGCTCCTATGGCACTGAGCTGGGCTCTGTCTTACCCTAAATGCATGGGTTTATAAGTTGGGATGGCCTTGGGAAAGGGATCTCCACAGCTGATGATGGGAATGCTGTGGGAAGATAGGATGTGGAGGAATAGTGGGAATTGGGATGGTCTGCATACCCTTGTCCTGTTGCAGACAGACTGGGACAGTCTTCAGAAGGAGGGGGGTGCAGGGCTGTGCAGTGGCAGGGAACAGCTCAGTGCTTGGCAGGTCTCCTTCTGTAGGAGCAGATCTGGGGCGATGCTTTGTGTCCCTCGTTTTGGCTCCCAGTGGGTGGAGGAGCCTGATGGGGTGGCCCAGAGCTGAGCCCCCCCTCGGCCGGTGCCTCTGGGGCTGCACAGCTCCTTTGTCACATCAAACGCTGTCCCTGGGCACCCAGCCAGGGGTCACCGCTCTGCAAAGGCCCTGTCAGCCCTGGGTGCCAGCATTCCCACCCAGCCCTTGGGAAGGGACACCTGCTTCCCCTGGGCATCGCTGCCATCAGCTGCAGCTGCCAGCCTGGGGACTGTCCCCGTGCCTGGGGCCGTGTCCCTTCCCTCTGAGCCCCGTCCAGCTGCAGGCAGAGGGTCTGGGGGCAGGCAGTGCTGTCAGTGCCAGCTGGGAAGGGGGAGGTTGCTGCTGTGCTAGTGGCAATTTGGAGAGGATTCCAGACCTCTCCCCCCTGAGCTGTTTGTACAAACCATCTGCCTGGCCCGGGCACCGAGCTGGGATCTGTGGGGAGAGTAGTGGAGCTGGAAAGACATGGCCATGGGTGATATCCTTATTCCCCAATATTATCCCCACATCCTGCCTGTGGCTGGCTGCACTGCTGGGCTCCTCACAGAAGGCAGGAAGATCCTCATCTTGGGAAGACGGGCAGCTCTGCGGGTGCCCCAGCAGCTGGGGAGGTGTTGGCGGACACTGCGTGGCCACCCCATTTTTATCACCCCCTGCACAACCATCAGCCACTCCTTATCTTTGTTCCCAGCCCTGGACTGTTCTCTGCCAGAGGCTGGAGCTGGAGAAACCTGTCTGTGTCACCCTGGCCTGCTCTGTCCCCGCTGCAGTGCCTGCCTGGGTGCTGGGGACATTCCGGGTGCTGGGGACATTCCGGGTGCTGCGCTGGGAAATGCCGCTCACGGCTCCCGGGGGCTCCCTCAGCCAGGGCTTTATAAATCCCAGCAGATGTGGTTTAGAAAACTCCAGCTTTGAGGCACTTCAGATGGCTTCCGAGGAAATTTGCACTTCAGTGGATGTGTGGAAAAATGGTGTTTTCAAAGTGAAAATTAAATGGAAACCAGTCTTCCCCCCTCCCTCCCCCAACCAAGCAGCATTTGCAAAGTAGGGCCTCTGTTTTGAGATATTTGAAGCACACAGACGTCCTTCTTTCTGCTTCCGCTTTGCTGTTCTTTTCTTTGCTTCTATTTCCCTTATTTTCTTTATGTCTTGAGTCCATTCCCAGGCAGCTCTCTGTTCACCTTGTCACTTGTAGGGTGTAGGATGTCAGGAGAGGGCTGCTGAAGGGTTGTCTAGGGTGTTAAATCCTGTTGTTTTCCATTTTCTTGGGGATAAAATGTGCTCAGAATTTAAACTCTCTGTAGAAAATTTCTGCTTTTTTCCATAAGTCAGGCTTTATAATTTATGCCTGCTTCCCTGTGGCTGTGGCTGTGAGCCTTGGGCCCTGCCTTGCATGGGAAGGAAAAGGGATGGCTCCCCAGGAGCTGCTGGCTTACCTGTGAATAGGGACCCTGCTTGCACTGGCAGCTCCATAAAATCCTCCAAATCCTCACATCCTGCTGCATAACCTTCCCTCTCTGGCTGAGGAAATAATGGGGGGGGTGGGGGGGTAGTCCTTTTGGCAAGTGGATGTTCAGAACAAAGGACAGTGGATTCAAATTGACAGAGTGCAGTGTCAGATGGGGTGTTGGGAAAAAGGTGGGAAAATTTGGGAAAAATGAGGCACTGTTTTCCAGAGAAACTGTGGTTGCCTGGAAGTGTCCCAGGCCAGTCTGGATGGGGTTTGGACCAACCTGGGATAGTGGAAGGTGTCCCTGCCCATGGCAGGAGGTGGGATTGGATGATCTTCAAGCTCCCTTCCAACCCAAACCATTCCATGCTGCTGCGTGCAGCATTCCTGTGCCCACACAGCAAATTTAAGGAAAAGAGGTGGTGCTGTGTGGGCTTGGACACGGTGTCCTGAGCATGGAGACCTCCATGGGGAGGGAGATGCAGAGGGACACCCAAGTGTTGGAATAGACAGAGAGCAGCAGAGGCCGTGCCGGATGCTGGCTGTGCATCCCAGATCCTAAATCCTGGGGTTGGGCTCACAGGGATGGTGTGAGGGAGGCCGGCCCCGGCTCTGCGGGTCGGTGGCCACCAGACCCCCGTGTCCATGCTTTGTGCGAGGAGCCGCTCGCGGGGCCTCGGCCGAGCCAAAATCTCCTTTCAGGGCAGGGAGAAGGGAGCAGATGTCTCATTCTCCGCTCACAATGCGGCCCTCCCGGCACAGCGATCCATCAGGGGGCTCGGCACGACCCCACAGAAAAGTGCCTGACACGTTTTTACAGCAGGGCCAGGTTCTCACCACTTGTGTGCATTGGTGCCCCTTGACAAATAGCTCTTGGCTCTGGTTTTGTTCAGAGTCACGCTGGTGTCAAGCACGGGGCTCCCATTCAAGTGCCCACCAACAGCGGCCCACAGCTCACCATTTCCTCCCCTTTTCTTGCTTTGTTTCCCTTCGACGGTCACTCAGAAATTTATTTTTTTTTACCCCATTGGGTATTTTTAAAAACAATTTTCCCTCTGTAATACGGGCTATAAGATGCCCTAGGAGTACATGAGGTGAGGAATTCCTGTTTGCATGGTTGTGCTGCTGACATGACATTTAACTTTTTTTTTTCCCTTCCTTTTTAAGGCAATTTTTCCAATGAGTTGATTTATGGAGTTGGCTGGCAAAGCCTTGAATGCATTGAGAAATACAACTCCTACAATGGACCAGTGCATCATGAATGAATGGCTCCTCTTTAAACTGGGAGCTGTGCTGGTAAAACCCATGGAATTCAGTCATGCATGCCCAGGTGCACAGTGCCACTGGGATGTTCTGTGAAGAGCTTCTGGTTATTAAAATTTGGGTTTGTAACTGAGCAGTCCTTTGTATCCCCTAGGCTGTGGCTTTGTGCTGTACCTCTCCATCTGCAGTCCCTCTCTGACTTCAGCGAGCTTGTTGTCTGCTCAGAGAGCGTTTTCCATCACTTGAGCCTGGAAGGGAAGAGGATTTATGGGATGGGGAGCGTGAGGCACCAGCTCAGCACATACCAGAGTGAGTGTGTAAGCGCTCGCAGGTCAGAGATGGAAGTGCACAAGTGGTCTTGATCATCTTAAGCCACTCTGTGTTCCCAGGTCCAAGGGCCGAGCTGAGAACGTGCAGCAGGGTTTGCACAGGAACATTTCCAGCTCATCTGAGGAGTTTTCCTTCTGCTCTGATCTTGCATCTCCTTCTAATTAGTCTCAGCCTGTTAATGGACTTAGAGCTGCCTGGCTGAACTTGTGTTGACAACGCTGCAGGTTCATAATCCCCTCATGGTCTTAGCCTCCCTTCCCTTCAATTCTGGCATTATGATGTCTGTGACCTATAAGGGTTTCTCTCTCCTTCTGACCTGGTGATGTCCCCCCTGCTGACATCATTAGGGAGGTTTTTCGTGGCCCTTCCTATGTCTTACACTTTGTCTAGAGATCAGCTTCCACTCCAGCCTTTAAAGTCATCTCCTGCTTCTTTCCAGCCAGGTAAAGCCTGCAGGGATCCTGTGGCAGATAATGTGAGAGTCTCGCCTGGTAATTAGAAAATCAGGATCTGTAATTACATTTTCTATAAAGCTCTCAACCCCAAGGTGTGTCTTTATCCCTCTATTAATTAGCACAGGGAAGGGATGCTCCTGTCTAGAGGCAGAGGACAAAAATAGGAGCAGGGACGAAACAGAATTGGCTCCTTTGAATGATAAATATTGTTCCCTTCATGCCTTAAATAAAATGAGAGCTTGTCTAAAACCAGTGGGGTTTTAACTCTTGGAACAACTGACTCAAAAAAGAATTGGAGGAAATAGTCGTGGAATAGGCACCAGAGACCTCTTCCAGTGGATTCCTGTAATTCCAGGGCGAGCTCAGCGGTACCTGCGTGATTCTTGGGAAATGTTTGTTTGACCTGTTTCTGGGACTGCTGAAATATTCTTTTTTTTTGCAAACAGGAGGCTCAGGAGCTCCCATAGTTCCTTGGGTTCGCGTGTTAACCCTCATGAGCTGTGGCTTTGGGAAGACACCAAGTATTGGAAGCGCTGTTAGCACATCATTATTTGCTTCTTAAAAAAATTTCTTTTTGATTAGCAACTTGGAAGCAGTTTAAAAACTCTTCCCTGAGAGGGACTGTCTGAGAACGTTTTTTTTTTCCCAAACCTTCATTCGGAATTGATTATCCAGTCCTATTTACTGGAAGGAGAACTTGATGTACCTCCATATAAATCTACAGGCAGCAGGATTTGTGCTGCCAGATTCAAAGGGAAGAGGAGAGTGCCCTTGGGCTAAGGGCAATATCAAACAGAAGCAGATAATGTGTGACAAATCTTGTAAATATTGAGGATTCAAAGGTGGCTGGGCTGTAGAGCACAGCAACTGGATATCTGGAGGATACCTGCTCGAGGACTATGCAGCTGTGACAAAAAAAATGGGGATTCAAGAGAGTAAAAGTAGACAGTTAAGTGTTTGTTGGTTGGCTGCAGTAATTTAGAAATAAATTTTTTTTAAAAAATTAAAAGCTATTTCAATTTATCCTTTTGAAGGATTTTGGGCAACAACTGGGAGAAACACTGTCCAAGTGATGGTAGCTGGATTTTTTCCCCCTTGATGTGGGCTGATGGCCACCTTTGGGAGGGCTGCACTGTCATTCTTTTCCCAAGCCTAAGAGACTCATATATCCCACTGGGAAGCCAGCAGGAGAGCACTGGGAGCTGCTTTGGAGGCGTGGAGGTGAAAATGTGCTGAGACGTGACTTTAATTCACCAGCGAGCCTTGGAATTTCTTCCAGGAGGTCCAAGCATGCTCGGATGTCTTGGCTCTGCAGTTGCAGGGATGCTGAGAGACAGCTGAGCTGTCGTGGGCGGCTCTGACTCGTGGGGTTCCTCGAGACCGGCAGCTCCCCTGGCGGGTGTGATTTTTTTTGGTTTAGGTTTGTTTTCCTCATTGCAAAATTCCTTGGAATAATGCCCTTCACCTTTTCCTCTGGGTCCTGCTCGGTGACTCAGGTTGAAGGCATCTGACTTCAGGGCAGTTGTTTCATGGGGTGTTTTGTGCTTTTCCAGATGTGCAGGAGCTCTGGGACCGTAACTGGGATGGAGATGAGTGTTATGAGTGGTGCTGGTGCTCGACTCTGGTTCAGAAGGGGAACGGGGACGAGGCTTTGATGTAGCACAGAGAACCCTCACATTGCATCTGGGTACAGCTGATGACTCCCCTTTGGAGCTGGGGCAGCTGACATGTAACCACTGAGCTGTGCTTCAGGTGAAACCACCACCAAAGTGATGTTCCCAGGTGGCCAAGAAGGCCAATGGCCCCCGGGCTGGTTCTGCTGAGCCCCTCCAGGGCTGTGTCCAGTTCTGAGCCCTCCGGCCAGAGGGGCACTGAGGGGCTGGAGCATGTCCGGGGCAGGGAACAGAGCTGGGAAGGGGCTGGGGCACCAGGAGGGGCTGAGGGAGCTGGGAAGGGGGCTCAGCCTGGAGAAAAGGATATTGGGGAAAATTTAATCTCTGAAAGGGTTGACCAGCCTTGGCACAGGCTGCTCAGAAAAGTTGGGGTGTCCCCATCCCTGGAGGGATTTAAAATCCACATGGATGTGGCACTTGGGGACATGGGTTGGTGGTGGCCTTGGCAGTGCTGGGTTAAGGGTTGGACTCCATGATCTCAGAGGGCTTTTCCAACCTCAACAATTCTGTGATTCCATGAAAGTAGAGGCTCCAATGAACTCCCTGCAATGTGCAGTGGTTCAGCACAGATCCTCCCTGCAGACCACTAAATGAGGATCCAAAATCCCAAACTGGAAACTGTCCAGGCCTCCCTGCTTACCTCCCACATCCACTCAACCTGCTTGATCTTGGAGTCATTAAAGTTGCCTCAAGTTCTGCCTCTTCATCACCCAGCACCATCCCTGTCTCCCTACAAGGAGTGTCCGGGATCAAGCCACACAGATTTCCAGCTTGGACTCTCCAGAGCCAAAGCAAACCAAACTCTTAAATACTTCTGAACTCTTGAGAGGCTCTCAGATACTGCGATATTGAGCCTAGAAATGCTGGGGTTATTAACTGCTAATGGCCCTGGAGGGCTGCCAGTGCTGTCATCACAGAGTGGGGAAAGCTGGCGGAGCACCCCAGGGCTCTCAGGTGTTTCTG
This sequence comes from Cinclus cinclus, assembly GCF_963662255.1. Lineage (NCBI taxonomy): Eukaryota > Metazoa > Chordata > Aves > Passeriformes > Cinclidae > Cinclus > Cinclus cinclus. The sequence goes on along the minus strand of NC_085066.1, from coordinate 8,235,814 downwards.
AGCAGCCTGGGCTCAAACTGGGGGGTTGAGCATTGAGAGGGACCTTAAAGCCCATCCAGCCCCACCCCTGCCATGGGCAGGGACACCTTGCAATATCCCAGCTTGCTCCATGCCCCATCCGACCTTGGACACTTCCAGGGATCCAGGGGAGCCACAGCTTCTCTGGGCACCCTGTGCCAGAGCCTGCCCACCCTCACAGGATTTCTTGCTTCCTGGGATATGGGTTTCACTTTGCAGTGAAATAAACACCATGGCAACTTGAACATTTGTGTTTTCCACCCTGCAGCAAGCCATGTGCTTTATCCCTTTCTCCTTTTTTCAGTTTTTCTCCCCAGTGAAAAGTTTTTTCACTGAATTCCTACTGGTAGAGCTTCCTTTTCTTGCTGTGCAAAGATCTGGCAGTGGGGTAAGGGCTTGTAATCCACAGCTGGCCTTAAGTCTCATGATCCAAACTATCATGGAAGATGCTGGAAAAGGGCAGAGGGAATTTCTGAGTGTCTCAGAGGGAGTAGTGTCTGATGTGAAAGCACATGGGCTGAGGTCCATGGAGCCAAGCCCTTTTGTCTTGGAATTATACCGTTAATTAGACCTGAGCAGGCATTTCCCAGTGTTGATGTGCAATGATTTTTGCAGGTTGGATTTTCCAGAATTAAGTGTGTTGAAAGAATGTTAATTTTTGCTGAAAAAAAAGTGTCCTTAAAAGAAACAAAACACCACAACCAAAAACCCCAAATTACCTTCTCAAGCCCCTTTTGGCACACATCTAACCTGCCTTTGCCACATTCCCCCCTGAGTGACGTTCCCAAGGTCCCACTATGCATTTTGGAAGGGTGAGGATCAGGAGTGCTGCTTTTCTTTTCCTTGGACACACATCTCGTGTTATGGGATTGCTTGTTCCAGCTGGGATTGACCTCAACCAGAGTTTGGCTTCATGGAAGCAGGATCAGTGTTTTTTGTGCCCTCACCAGCACAAATGGAACTGGGGGGAAATGGAGCTGGGACCATGCAAAGTGGTCATTGCAGGGAAATGAAACTGGAACCACGTCCATTCCTGCCTCCTGTCTGTGATTTTTTCGGCTGGATGGCTGATGGGAATAGTAGGAACCCAACTGTCCTCCTCTCTGCTGCTCTGTGTCATGACCAGAGAGCTCTGAAGGAAATTAGAAATGCCTTTTTACATCTTGTGGTCCTAAAAGCTTCTCTCAGTTCCTCCTCTGCAGTGACTCCTGGCTGTCAGTGAGGTGGTTGCTCTCTTGCTGGAATTTCATGGAATCAGAGAATCATCAAGGTTGGAAAATCCCTCTGAGGTCCAACCATTCCCCCAGCACAGCCAAGGCCATCATCAACCCATGTCCTCATGTGCCACATCCATGTGGATTTTAAATCCCTCCAGGGATTGCAGCTCCAGTACTGTCCTGGGCAGCCCGTGCCAGGGCTGGACAACCCTTCCAGTGAAGAAATTTTTTCTAATCTCCAGTTTAAACTGCCCAGTTAATCTCCAATCTAAACTGCCATCTTGGCAGGACCTTGCTTTTCTTGGCACTTTGGATGCCATCAAGTTACAGAGCATCCCAGGAAAATGTGTGTCTTAATTTGTTCCAGCTTTGAGAATATCCTAAAGCTCTTCTTATAATCACCCCCCTTCAAAAGATGTGCATGAACCCTCTCCCTGCTCCCACTGCCTCTAAACGTTGGCTTGGTGAAGGATGCCTGTCCAATTCTCCACTTTCCTGAGCCTTAAGCTGAATCAATGTTCCTTATGTTCCTGTGGATGATGATAATGACTTGCAGCCCATGCATTCCTAATGTTTCTCACATGAAAAAAAAAAAAAAGTCACTGGAGTCTGGAGAGAGACCCCTTAATGTTTCTGTTTATAGGCCCTGGGGAGATCATTGCTTCCTGAGATGATCCCAGCTCCAGCCTGTGTGTACCTTGTCCATCTTGGGTTGGCAGAAACCTTAAACCCCATCCAGTCTCACCTCCTGCTGTGGCAGGGACTCCTTCCACTGTCCCAGGTTGCTCCAAGCCCTGTCCAACCTGGCCTTGGACACTTCCACAGCTTCTCTGGGAAACTTGCTCCAACTTGAGTTAGGACAGGATCTTAGGTTTAAAGGAAGCCTAAATTTGAACGTGTTCCAAATCCAGGTTAGAGGGTTTCCTGTGTGGCAGAGAATCTAGGGGAGATAAAGGCAAGATCATGATTGTTTAATGCAAAACCTATAAATTTATTCTGGATAAAAGTCGCGCTTGAAATCGTCTGACAAGGTTATCAGGGCAGGTCACCAACCAAAGAGTGATTCAGACTCTCTTTGGTCTCAGCCCACAGTCTCCAAGGCTTAGGCAAAGCCTTTCAGACAAGGCCAAGGACAGTGATGTGAGGACTTTTTCTGTGGAGGGTCACACTTTGGTTGCTATCTTGATTAAATTAAGCCTTGTACATGATGAACTCACATAAAATTCCTGCCCTCCACTTCCCTCCATGCTTTATTAGGTGCTTTAATTGTTTTACACCCTTTTCTACACTTTGCCTTAGACGTGCTGAACATCAGGAAATTTGTTTTCCTTTCTACAATGGCTGGTGATAGATTTTGACTGGAGTTATCTTGGCACCAGTCTTCTCCTTTGGGAAATGCCCCTGTGAATGGGCCAGAAGGAGTTGATGACATTGCTCTGCCCAGAGGCTGCTGCAGCAGGGGAAGTCTGTGATTAGACTTCAGCAGGCTTTGGATCAAGTCTGTTCTAAGGGTGTCAGTGTGCTGCTATTTCCTGGAAATCAGCCTGGCCTGGAGCAGGGATCACATCCAGAAGGCTCTAATCAGTCCTTCTGGCCTGTTAGTGGGACCCAACCCACGAGCTCTGTGATTACAGGGGATACCAAAGGTCCACAAAGGGCCTGGACAATACTTTTTATTTATTTTAAGCATTGCTTTGGGTATGAGCCTGGTCAAAGCAGCGCCAGTGGTGGAAGAGTGAAGAACCTGAGCCTCTCCACGTGGAATGTTACTTCATTTTCCAGCTACTTCCTACTCAAGGAAATATTGTTTGCAGATGGTGCAGTCACAAAACCATCATGTACCACTCCGTTATTATCCAGATGGATTTATTGCTGCTGGGAAACCTTTCTGTCTCATTTTGGGAACAAGGTTCATGCATGGAATGGCTCTGCTCAAGATCCATCCAGTGCCAAGATGTAAAAACTCCACATCCATAATGCTGACAGACTGGTTTGCTGTTGTTTCCTTTAAATCCCAGCCTGGGCTTGGCAGGATGGACAGAAAGAGATCTCGAGTCCTTTTGGCATCAGATAAGGAGAGACTCTGTTCCTTACAGGAATAGCAGATGCCATGGTGGATAATTGCCTTGGGGTGAGTTCGGATCATCTGTCCCATCTCACCTCTCAGAGGAGATGGAAAAGTGCTCAGCACTCCAGCAGGTGACTTACTGCAGGTGCCTCTGGCTTCTTTGCTCACCCTCTGGCATGAGTTGTTTCATCCACTTGCCAAAACACTTGGAAGAAAGGATAAAGGAGGTAATGCCAGGAGGGAGACCAGAGCTACCTGGAAATCCTGGGAAAGGGGCTCTCCATCCCATAGTGTGAATGATGCCAACATGTGGCTGTGATTTCCCTTGAAGACACCCATTTTCAAGCTCCCATCAGCCTGCCCTGAAAGCTGGGCAGGTACAAAACACCACTCCACACTGTAACCAGCAGGGAAAAGTCTCCCAGGTGAGAGGAATTTCTTCCTGACTACCACAGAGGAGAACCCCAAATTATCCCAGAGAACCGTGTCTCCAAGTGAGGAATCCTCTCATTTCCCACTCAAATCAGAGATGGTTGGAGCTCCAGGCTGGGTCCTGGATCTCCAGCAGGTTATTCTCCCTGCCTTGGTCACGGTCTCTTAAATTTCCCAACTTTTTTGGCTGGCAGCAGTGTTTTTGAAACAGCATCCACGGAAATTATGGTCTTGCTTCACTGCCCACACTTGGATGACAGCTGGCTCTGGCTGGAGCTCTTTAAATCTAGTGGCTTGCATTTAAATAAGTTTCATTTATTAAAATTAGGTGAAACATAACTCTTCCCATAAACAATATTTGTTTCTTTTTTTTTCAAGACCTGCTCAGCGATTTCATCTTTTCCTTTTATTCAGCCTTTTGATGGATTTTGTATTTTTTTTCTTGCTGGTTATTTATGTGTGTACAGTCCATATTTGTGTGGGTTTGGTGCTGATCAGCTGCGTGTGTGTTTACAATAGCCCTTGTGTTATCCCAGCCGGCAGCCTAAAAACACTTCCAAATTATTCCACATCAGAAGCAATGAGGGTTTGGATAGACTCCTAGGGGAAAGTCTTGAAATGGTGCCCAAACCTCAGTCCCAGTGCTGTAAGTCAGGCACGTGGCTGATATTTTATCCACCCCAGCTTGGACTTTCACAGGCTGTTTTGTTTGTGGAGGAAACGGGAACTTGGGAGCAATTTTAATCAGCGATTTCTTGGAGATGGGCTTCCTCCATTCCTTCATCCTGTTTTCCTCTCCTGACACACGTGCCTGCAGTCTGCCCATGTTTCTTCTGTTTTCCAAGAAATCATGGAAAATAAGTGCACAGAAGCACAATGGGCAGGCTGGACTGGAACAAGTCCCTCGGTGGAGAGGGGCTGACCTGGCTCGTGCCTTTGGAGCAATGCTGATTTATTGTATAAAATATACCAAACAAACCAAAATTGATGTATAAAACTTGGATGGTTGTAGGTGGGTGAGCACCAGGGATTTCCAGTCCAGCTCTGTTTGGTGTTCAGCTCTAAGTAGTGCTGTAAAAAAACCTGGAAATGCTCCAGTAAATCCCAGAGTGGCTTGGGTTGGAAGGCACCATAAAAACCATCTCATTCCATGCCCTGCCAAGGGCAGGGACACCTTCCATTACAGCAGGTTGCTCAATGTGGAAAAAATCAGTATTGTCTCAAACACAGATTCCTACATGTGAGTTGAGTTCTGGAATTCTTTGCTTTTTAGCTGGACTAAATATGACATTGTTTTCCAAAAATATTGCCATTACTGTGGCTTGAAGACTCAACGCCTGGGTCAGCTCTGGTCTTGGACCCTCAGTTACTCATAAATAATCCACTATACTTTTGGGGTAAAGATCACTTTTTAAAAAATGTAATTTGAAACCTGCACCACGCATTGATTTAGGAATGCAAAATTATTTTGTTACTATCTCATCTCAAAACCTTTTCCTTGGCTGTCTGCAATTCCGAATCACAAAATGTATTCCAGAAACACCCTTGTCACGTCCTATAATGTGAGGTAAGACATTCCACGGGGGTTGTTTTTCCCAAAAACATTAAAACATCACAAGAAGTGTGGGTTCCCCATCCCTGGCAGTGTCCAAGGCCAGGTTGGACGGGTCTTGGAGCAACTTGGGACAGTGGGAGGTGTCCCTGCCATGGCAGGGGTGGGATAAGATGGACTCTAAGGTCTCTCCCAAGCCAAATCAGTCTGGAATTCTCTGTCTCTCTCCCTATCTCAAAATTTGGTAACGCCTTTAGCTGAACACCTCACAGAGGTTGTGCACTGAGAGAAGGACATTAATTCCTTCTCCTTAAGGCAATGCAGAAGTTCAGAAAACAGAGCCAGGTCCTCTTGGATCACTTTGTCCTTCCCTCTGCAACTTTCTGAAAGAAACCCAGGGATCTGGTGACACTGAGTGACCTTTCAGCGAAGGGCAGTAATCCCTCTGGAACCCCATTCCCTCATTAGGGCAATGAAGCTTTTCCCTCTCCTGCAGCAGTGACACATTTTTAAAGCATTTCACACCTACTTTAAATCTTGGTGAAGGCCATGAAACTCCTTTGGCCATGGCCACATGGTGTCTATTGTTAAGCAGACTGTTAAAATTAATCAACCCAGATTAGGCAGCCAAAATTATCACTCTGATGAATCTGCTTCCTCAGAGACAGCCCCTTAAAGAGGCAGAGCACTGATTAAACCTCCGAAAAATCCTGGCAGGAACTGCCTGTAGAAAGCACAAAAAAAAAAAGAAAAAAAAATGTATGGGATGTGAAAGGCTCGGAGTTTGATCTGCCTAAATCCAAACTGTCCCTTGCTGCAAACCCCTTCATCAGCAAACCTCCCCTCTGCCTGAGGAGAGCTTCTGTATCCCAAATTCCCATGCTCTCTCCCCAGGGTGTTATCCTGAGAACTCATCATTGCAGCTGGCTCCAAGTCACACCCCAATACACAGAGCTATCAGCAGAAGAGGTTAAAGAACAAAATAAACTGGTAAATAGCCACGATTTGCCTCAGAGCTTAGGCTGGAGGCTTGAACTCATCCTTGGACAAAGTCCTGCTGCATCCAGAGCAGGAGAATGGGAAGGAAGCTCAAGCTCGTGTGCCTTCACAGGCACTTGTTGGAAGTAGAGGGAAGGAGGATGAGGAACAATTTACTTGTGAGTTTTCCCACTGGGCTGCTGAAGCAGAAGCATCTGGACCACTTCTGAAGATCTGTTGGACCCCTGGGCAGGCTGGATCCCAGAGGAAAAGGGTGCTGCCTTGTGCTAGCTGAGCATTGAGGAGGGGGATGTTAGAGAAAATTCCTCATGGAAAGGGAGGTCAGGCATTGAAACATTGTCCAGGGAAATGGTGGAGTCACCACCTCTGAAAGTGTTCAGAAAACTTGTGGATGTGGCACTTGAGAGCACAGTGGCAATGCTGGGTTGATGGTTGGACTTGATGATCTTAAAGGTCTTTCCCAACCTAAATAATTCCATGATTCTGTGTCTGCAGAATCTCCTTCCTCCTCTCCTTTCCCTGGTCTTCCCTTTCCCCCTCTCTGAGAGCACCTCAGCAAGTCTGAGGGCAGCAATCACACCCATCCCCAGCAGAATTTAATCTCCTGGTAATTAGAGATGGAAAATCACAACATTAGGAATGTTTCCACTTAAACAGAGGGGCATTCCTGCCAGGATTTGGATTGCCTTGGAGTAAGCGGAGTGCTGTCAGGATCACAGGATGCTGAGCTGGAAATTTGGAGGGGGCAGATCCCGTGGTTGAAGAGAGTGGTTGCAATGCCACTGACCTGAGCAGAGCGCTGGTTTGTGTCAGCTGGGGATGCAGTGCCTCTGGAATTGTGCTGGGATCCTGGGTGGAGAATTGACTTTCCAAACCCAGCAGATGATGCCTGAAACCCAGGAATCTGTTTAATATCATGTACAGTTCCCTCCCCCACCACCCTGGGTAGTCTGGCCCCTCCAGCCCAAAGGACATCTGGTGCCAATAGTTGCTTTGGACTATTTTGTGGTTTTCTGAAAGGCAAACAACTTCCATGCAGGGCTAATGGAGGAGCTCCCATCCCTGCTGCTGGGTGTGTCACACAGCCCAAAGCTGAAGAATTAGAGTGAAACACAAAAGTGGCCACAGATCTGTACTTCTTACAAGACCTGGAATGTTGCACCTGTAGTAATTTTAGTAATCTTTTTTCCCCCATGGTAAAAACTTGTCCAGAAGCTGATCAGCAAATTTGACAAAATCCTGGAGTGTCAGGACAAGGAGGAATGGCTTCCCACTGCCAGAGGGAAGGGTTAGATGGCATATTGGGAAGGAATTGCTCTCTTTGAGGGTTGGCAGGCCCTGGCACAGGGAGCCCAGAGAAGCTGTGGATGTTCCATTCCTGCAAGTGTCCAAGGCCAGGCTGGACACTGGGGCTGGGAGCAACCTGGGATAGTGGAAGGTGTCCCTTGGAACCCCACGGTAGGGGGTGGCACTGGATCAGCTTCAAGATCCCTTCCAAACCCAACCCTCTGAGTGATTCTAAATTCCCTGAGAGCCTGTCTGAGCTTTTGGTCTGATCTGTTTGATCTGAGGACATCTGAAGGCTCCCTTCTTCCCTGCCATCATCTCTTGGCAGGAGAAAGCAGGGATGGAGCCGCAGGGAATCAGCTCCATGGTGGGGCCAGCAGCAGGTCCTGCAGCTGGAAGCCAGGGCAGCCCTTGGGTCCCTGCCCACTTGGCCACCCCCTCCCTGAACCCAGGGCTCATTGTTGGCTGGGCAGGGGCTGGGGGCTCCCAGAGACAGCCCAGAGGGCCTGGCCAGCAATTCCTGGCACTTTCTAGGGTTGATTTGCATCTCCTTTGGTCCCACCAGCCCACCTTAATGAACAGCTCTGCCTTGCCTTTGACTCCTTTCCAGCATGCCAAATTTTGGAGGCTGCAAAGAGACAGAAAGTCTGCACAGTTTGCTGAGGAGGAAAACATTGAATAAATCCCTAAAGCAGAACATTTTCAGTGCTTCTCTGGGAATGCTCCTGGCATTTCTTGGTGTGAACAAGTGAGGATGGGATGGGATGGCAAACCCATGCTGGATTCCCTTCCCACTCCTCATTTTACTCAAACAACTTCACTCCAGGCTGAATATTCCAGCAGAACTTGTCAAGAGAGAGGGAATTCATATGTTCCTGCTCTGTGCAGCTGAGCTGAGGGAATTCTTCTGTGGTGACTCTGCCCTGCACTCCCACGGCACAGCAGTGACCTGAACTTGGGTAACTCTCCGGAGTTACAGACACCAAACAGGTGCTTGGGACCAGGTATCCTGATTTTACAAACAGATGCCAGTTCTCTTTTTATGTCTTCTGATCTCTGTCTCACTATTTTATATCCTTCAGAACTCACTTTGCTGGTTACATGTTGTGACACCTATTTTATGGTGTTGTTTTTATCTGTTAAAAATAGGCTTTTCTGAAAGCTAATTTTTCTTTGTCTGCACTCCACCTTATAAAAGACTTGTCTGAAACTCTGGTTTCAATCATTCTGATGTCAATCACCATTATTTTCTATAAATGAAAAGGAGAATAATTTGAATTCAAACATGGCTTCAAAATGTAGTTTAGGGTTTTTCCCTAAGGCAAAATAGTTGTAATTTCAAAGTGTTTTTTGTCTGTGTTAATGTCAAAGGAAATTTTAACTGCCTTTATTTTTTTTTAAACAGAAACTTGAAGTTATTGATAATGAGACTTTTGGACAATTTGGCTTGAAAATTTGATGCTTTGAAAGCTGTGAAATATCTGAGAAAGGCTGTCAACTTTTTTTTTTTAATGCTTAATTAAAAATAATCCTGGCTTTGGGAAGGGGATTATTTATCCCAACTTCTTGTTGGTTCTCTCCAACCTGTCTTGTCACTGGGGATGGAAGCCTGTCACTGGTGATGGAAACTCATCCCAGAACTCTTCTCCTAGACCTGAAGAAGAAGTCCAGGAGAAGACTGGAAGTGCTTCTGGAAGTGCTGCCACACGTAACCAAAGCCTGTGGCTCTTACAACTCACTTGGCATGAACCAGCCTGGCATTTTCCTCAGCAGGGTTTATCCCAGCCTGGTTTAAAAGCTGAAGGGCAAACAAAAAGGAGGATTAGACCAAACCAGTTCCAGAGCACACGTTGTACATACTGACGTCTTGTTGAAACAGGGGAAGGCTGGAAAAGCACTGCCCATGTTTAATGAAGATCCAGTCTTGCTTCTTGAGTCCCTTTGCCAATCAGATATTCTGCATCACTGAAGGAGCCAAGCTAATGAGATTAGGGGTTATCACCTCAAGAAATAAAACCCTACCATTGGAAGAACAAGATTTCCATGGGAATTGTGCTAAAGCCTTGGTTTGTTCACTGGGCTCTCCTCCTGGGAAAGCACTGAGCCTTGCAAGTGTTTCCATATGGATGACACCACATCTCCAAGCAAAAAGCCAATCTGGAGTCACTTTATGTCCTGCGTTTTACCTCAGGTAAGCCAAGGGCTAAGCAAAGCCAGGCAAGCTTTAAATGTGACACATCACAGATCTGGTTTTGCCCCAGCTGCCTACGCTGTGCCTGCTGCACCACGGAAAACAATCCTTGGGATTTTCCACAAATGCTGCTACCTAAGTGCACAGCCAGATGTGGGGCAGCCAGAACAGACTGCAGGCAGAGGAGGAAAACCTCCACAGAAGTGATCTTCAGGAAGGAAACCCCTCCAGGTTTCCCATCCTGACTGAGGCTGTGCACATCTGTAGGAACAGCTGCACCATCCACTCCTGTTTCCCCACCTCTGGACCTCTGGCATCTCCCACCCTCTGGGCACTGGGATCCCAAGGAGGGTTTAGGGACAGGAAGTGCTTTTACAGCTCTGTAAAAGCCTGTTTCTGGTGGGTTTTAAGAGTAGTTTTGCCGTTGGATTTCTTTACCTAGAAAATCCCCTCCTGGCAGAGCAAACAGTGATGCTGTGAGAGATATCGTAGATCATGGACTACCCTGAGCTGGAAGGGACTCACAAAGATCATGGAGCCCAACACCTGGCCCTGCACAGACACCCCAAATCCCACCCTGTGCACCCCTGGGAGCAGTGTCCAAACCCTCCTGGAGCTCTGGCAGCCCTGGGGCTGTGCCCATTCCCTGGGGAGCCTGGGCAGTGCCAGCACCCTCTGGGAGAGGGAAGAACCTTTCCTGATATCCAGCCTGAGCCTGCCCTGACACAGCTCCAGCCATTCCTGGGTTCTGTCCCTGTCACAGAGAGCAGAGATCAGAGCTGTCCCTCCAGTTCCCCTTGTGAGGTAGCACAGAAACCTAAAACTGCTCTCAGTGAGGAATGGCACTTGTCATCACAAGGAGCCTCCATGGGGGATTTGATGGGTGAGGATTTATCCCCCTCCACCTGTTTTCCCTGTTGGCATGCTCAAGGCCTGGCTTACAGGGTCAGGGGATGCACCAGCAAGCTGAACTTAACCTTTGGTGCCTTTCAACTCTTGTCTCTCCCTTGGTTTGGTCTTCACCAGCAGGAAAAATATTTGCAGAAGGGCAGTGGGTAAAGGATGGATTGCTTGGGCTGTGACACAGGTCATGCTCCTTGGAGCTGGCTCCCAGGGCCACCAGGGTCAGGGACAGCAGTGCCACCATCTCTCCAGGCTCTGCCGTGCTGGCTCCTTGCTGGTTGTTGGAGGACATGAAGGGAAATTCTTGATATTTTAGGGACTTTTGACTGATGTTTTTTTTTGAAACGTAGCTATGGATTGGCACCCTGCCTAATCACCGCTCCTGGAGCATCACTGCTTTGATCCGTTTGGGGAATTTGAGATTTTACCTCTCCTGTGTCCAATTTTTCCTTACAGAACCCTGTACCAATCTTGGTGGCAGCTTTCCATCAGGAAGCTCATGAGAATCACTCCCTTCTTGCTTTATCCAAACAAACCTGGTGTGCCACATTCCTCCTGTCTGCTGCTCCAGTGGAGAAGCAGCCCCAGGAAAGCCAAAGTGTGAGGTGAGAAGCAAGGTAGGAGAGAGGGGAAAAGCTGGAGGATCTTCTTGGAGAAGAACTGGTGTTGAGTGGCAAATTCTGGGAATATCAGTCCTGCCACTCCCTTGGTGGCACTTGGAGGGCAAATGCTCCAGTGAGCTCTTGGAAATTCCCTGTGGGGTTCAGCATTATTAAATATTATTTTATTTTATTGATTTCAATTTGCAGAGCCAGGAAGCCCCAGGAATCAGCTTTCCCTTGGGGCACTATCCTGGCCTCCCTTAGCACAGGAACAGTGTTTAAAATCCCAGGATTTTAAATATAAATGTGTTCAGGCTGTTGCTTTTCAGTTCCCCAGCTTTTAAAGAGGCCGTTTAGAAAGTTTGTTTCCCCCTCCTTTAACAGAGCTTGTCACCCACAACACAAGAACAGAAGATTTTATGACACAGGTACCAAAGCAGAGTTTTGAATTAAAGGCCTCAGTGCTCTGCTCTCAGCTCTTCTCCCCCTCTCCCTCATCCCATAGGATGCTCTGATATGGCATTTGGGACTCCACATCCTGCTGGAGCTCTGCTGGCTTTTAAATCCCTGGGATGTAGGGGAAGGGAACGGGATTTGAGGTGATTAAATAGCAGGGAGCTGCTAAGCCCAAATGTCAGAGCGGATCAGGCTGGGCCATCCCCCTGTCTGATCCTCAGGGATCATTGGAGCATTCCCGAATCCCACATCCCGAGGTCCACAGCCCTTCCGTGCCCCCCTCCGGAGGAAGGGGAGGTCTCAGGGTGCCTGTCAGGGCAGGGTTTGCCCTTCAGCCTCCATGAACCCTCCAAGAGGGTGCAAACCCTATTTGCACTTCTCCCTTCCGGCTGCTCCTGCTGATTTATGGGATGGAGGAGATGAGAACCAGGAACCCCGCAGGCTTCCTCGGAGAACTCTTCTCCAGTAATAAACCCGGGATGGAGGAAAACCTGCCCCGATCCCGGCAAACACCCGTGTGATGCTCTCCAAAAGGAGATGCTGCCTCTTCGTTGCTTTTCCCCGCCTGGTTATTTATTTTTTTTTAAATTACTATTTTTTTTGGGGGGGTGGGGGGGAGATGCTGGCGTTTTTGGGGATGCTGGCTGGAGGGTGCCGCTGACTCGGAGGTCTCAGCACATTCAGCGGCTCTCCCCAGCCCCCACTGTCGCTGGTGGAGCTCGGCAGGCTCGGGCTGGGATGAAGAAAGGAGCGGGGATTCCCGGGAAAGGCGGGGGCCGCACACATCGCTCCCGATGGAGATGTTCCCTGCTCTGGGAATGCCGTGGTTAACCTCGCCCTGGGGGCTGTCCCTGGCTCCGCTGCTGGGAATGGGGGCAGGAGGAGTCCCGGGTGGATGCCGGCAGAGGTGTGCTGCTGTCAGCGGGATGGAGATGGAGATCACCTCTCCCTCTTTCTGCAGAGTGAAAAGGGGGTGAGGTGTCTCTCGCGGGGCCCTGAACTCAGCTATGTTTTCATTATGCAAATGAGGCGGGAGGAATAATGGCAATAATGGCTTTTAATGGAGACCCACAAACGACGCCTTAAGTTTTAGCTTTCAGGTTTCCCGGACTCTGCACTGCATTGGTGTGTAACTCTGAACTTCATATCAAGTGTTCCAAGCTCTCCTCACAGCTCAGTCACACAAAACAATCCTTTTACAGCCCCAGAACCAAGGACACCACTGCAGCTTCAGCCCCAAAAAGTGCAAACAGCAGAGAATTGAGGAGAGAATCTGGGAGGATGGGACTGCAGAACCTGGAGCTGGAACTGGACACTGAACCCCAATATGGAAATGGAGCAAAACTTATAAAAGTCTGAGAACTCGTGACTCAGGGTCCATCTTGGGTGATCCACCGCGGCTGGGCTCTTGCACTGCCCAAGGTGAATCCTTGTGACGGCTTTTAATAAATCCTTGTTTTATTCCTTTAACTCTGCCCCAGCCTCTGTTCCAGGTCAGCCTCTTCAGGCATCACACAGAGCGTGGCAAAACAAATCCCAAACAACCCAAATGTCCCTGGGACTGTCCCTGTTCTGTTTTATCAGAAATACCCATCGAGCACCCCCTAAATTTTCCTGCATGCTGAAAAAGCCAAGTACTGAACCTTGTTTGGAAGGAAGTGTTTTTGGTTTTCCTCTAATTTGGAAAGCCTTGTCCTGTTTGTGGCTTTCTCCATCAGATTACTGATTTGCTTTCCCAAAGGAATTGCAAACTGTGTAGCAAAATCTCTACTTAGGGCAGTAGATAAATTAAATATGTAAGTTATTTCAATGTTCAATGGGTTATGCTGAAGTAAAAAATCTATAATTTTTTTAAAGGGTTTATTTAGTTTTGGGTTTTTTGTTTGTTTGTGGCTTGGGGTTTTTTGGGGGAGGGTTTAAACTTTTACTGAGGGTGCAATCTGTTTTCTGGCATCTGAACTGTAATGTAAAAGACGTGTTTGCCCTCATTTCCAGTGCTGAAGGTCTTTATTAATCCAGAGTGAGAGACTCAGCTCCTCACCCTATTTCCTGACACTTTCTCATGCTCTTCTCCAGTTATTTTGTAGAAGAATTGAGATTGATTTTTTTATTATTATTATTAATTGGAAAAGCACTTTAGCCCAAATGTCAGGTGGATGTTTCAAGCAGGACTCCTCCGCTGATGTTCGTGGGGATGGTTCATCTCCTCCAGTAGGGAATTCTGATTTCAGGTGAAACCAAACCCCTTCTTACCAACACCATCAGAATAGGTGATCAGCATGAGTTTCCAATTGATAACGGCTTGAACCAGGCAGGGCAGATGTATGGGTGATTCCCTGTTCCTGAATGCCTGCAGCCCAATAATTTCTGGGGAAGAAGAAAAGAGAGGAGCACTGGAATGAAGCAAACTGGAGCTACCCTGAGCCTGGGGAGCTGTGTCCTGTCTCTCTGTGTGGTGCCACGAGGCAGCCACGGCTCATCCATCACTCTGAGAGATGTGTCCAAGCCTTCTAATTAAGGAATATAACCTGGGGTTGGCAGCTTAAACTGGTTCTGGCCTGTATTTTTTAATTAAGGCATATTTTAATGCAGCCCTTGCTTTGGGTCATCTGATAATACTCATCTGGACATCATACCCAGCCCTGTTAACCCTTGATTGCTCCTGCTGCGCTTCAAAGCCAGTCTTAAGGAAAATCATCCCAAAAATTGAACACCAGGCAGTCACAGAATCTAGAGAGGTTTGGGATGGAAGGGACCTAAAGATTGTCTCATTCCAGCCCCTGCCATGGACCGGGACACCTTCCCTGGACCAGGTTGTTCCAAGCCCTGTCCAAACTGGCCTTGAAGAATCTCCAGACACTCTTTGGGATCATTGTTTTCAGCTGGCCAATGGTCCCCTGATTCCAGCTGGATCTTGCAGAGCAGAGGTTTCTGACAAAGGGCTCTATGGAGGAGAACCTTGTTCCTATCAGCAGATGGAACAACTGATGAACTCTGGGGATTAAGGAAAGAAAACCAAGCACTGGGCTTGGCTTATAGGAACATTTTGTACATTTGGGTTTTTGCTTAGCCTGTAGTGTCCTGCACGTAGCAATACTGCACAGGGAGAACTGCTAATTCAGTGTTTTTATACAGGGGAAACAGCATTCTAAGTGCATTCCTTCACTCAGCCCAGAAACCAAATTTGTGAAAAGTCATGCAATGTGCCCTGTCAGGCTTGGCTCTTTTATCTGGGATCGTTAAAATGTTTTCACTAAGGGGAAGAAAAATCGATGTGTGCTTTTGTTTGCTTTTTTGTTTCTGGATAAAGACCTTCCCAAGGTGGGAAAGGTGCTCTGTAGAGTGGCCCTTGGGAATGGTTTGGGCTGGGTTTCCCTGGAGCAGAGCTATCCTGGAACCAGTGACAATAAATACACAACCACAGGTTTTTCCTTGCTTACCCATTCTGGGGTGCAGCAGGAGAGGCAGGCAGAGAAAAAACTTCCTGGTCATCTCAAACACAATAAAAAGAAATTGAGGAATGGGAAGAACAAAAATTTAAGGAACTCAATTTCTCCCGCCCCCCGCCCCGACCCCCGCTCCCCCAGTAATTCCCACAAGTTCTCCCAAGTCTTGTTTCAAACACTCAGGGCTCAATTTACCACCTCCTTGCTGGGGGGGGGGGGGGGAGTATTTACAACACATTCCCTGCATTCCTTTTCCAGAAATGCTGTAAAATTTGGCTATTTTTTTTTCTTTCCCTTGTATGTGATGCAGAAAGTGACTCACATCTGGAAAATTCACCTTACACTGAACTCTTCTCAGAGCAACTTACCTAAAGGGGACATCAAATATGACCCTGAGTGTGCTTCCCCACAAGAGGGGGTATGTGCAAATATGCTTTTGTGTATTTGGGATCAGTTTGAGTCGTGGTAACAACAGAAATGGAGAGAGATGGGCTGAGAGGGAGGATTTACATGTTCTAGTGGAGGAGAATGGAGGAAATCAACATCAGGTTGTGCCCAAGGGTGTCTTCTCCATGGCCGTGGTCATCTGAGCTCAATGTGGCAGGAGTGGGAGGGAAAAATGGGAAAAACTCCATGCAGAGGTGTCCTCAACACCCATGGCCATCCCTGGAAGGGCTTCAGGCCAGGTTGGATGGGGCTTGGAGCCACCTGGTTGAGTGGAAGATGGCAGGGGAAGGAATGAGCTTCAAGCTTCAAGGATTCCTCCAACCCAAACCTTTCTGGGATTCTGGGATTCTATGACCCCAGCCAGGCACTGCAGTCAGGAAATGGGCATCAAATTACTGCTTTCCAAAGATAAGAAGGGTTTAACCATTGGGAGAGGCGTCTCCAAAGGACCCTGTGCATTTGTCTCAGCTCTCTCTAGAATTTATATCCATCCTGCAGTGGCAGATTCCTCCTCAGCCCTGCTTGTGGGGCTTGGTGGAGGAATTTCCACCCTAACACAGGAGGCCAGGCTGGGTGTTTGGAATGATTTCTTCCTGCTTGCAAACCTTCTGCTTCAAGCTGTGTCTCTTCCCACAAGTTGGGAGCCAAGCCCAGAGGGTGAAATTCCATATGATTCACCCATTAATTCCCCCTTCATTCCTGTAATCTGCCTGATTACAAAATCTTCATTGGCTCAGGAAGGGGAATCTCTCCCTTCCCAAATTTAAGACAGTAGCCCCAGCTTCCCATCTGTAAAGGGTGGTATTTGCACCACTTCATTAGTGGCTTGTTTGAAGTTTTCTTCTGTCTTCACTCTGAGTCAGGATTAAAAACATGAAGGAGATGAATTTTCTCACGTTCGGGCTTGGTTGTTTATTAAATCTTATCTGAAGTACAGAGAGTTCTGCAACACTTCCAGCTACCAGCTAAAAGTGAGCAAAATGGAGGAGATCCCAGCTATAGCTACAAGGTCTCTTACAGCTAAACAGTCCAACAGAGAATTAACACCTATATCATTTATACTTTTGACCCAATAACCAAACTCCTGTGACCCACAGTGCAGCACTGACTGTCCAACCAGAAACTACAACCTGAAACCATGGAGAACAAGGAAGAAGAACACAGAAAGGAAACAACACCCAAACCCCTCCATCTTGTCCCATACCACCTATTAGTGTATTATAAAAACCTCAAATTTAAAACCCTTCACCATGTGAAATCACACACTTCTATTTAACTACACACCCGTGACTTGAACTCCATCACTCAAATTTGGAAGCCTTCTCCAAGGCCTCAGGTCAAAAGCAGTGTTCTCCAGTGTCAGAAAGCACAGAAAGCTCAAAAAATCCCAGATTTCTGGGATCCAACACCCATCAAACCTGCAGCACAACTCCTGCTCTTCCCAACTCGTGTGGAGTTGCTGCCATCTGTCCTGATGATATATGAGGGTGTCAGGACTCGTTATGTCATGTCAGGGGATGCAGTGGGATAAGAAGAGCTAATGGGATGAGGCAGGAGTCGTTTGGAAATGGAAGAGGGAAAAAAGGTTCTCCGTGCACCAGAGCACACATCTGTTTTGTGGCATAATTCTAATTAACTCAGGGGAATTCACTGCATCTCGTGTGTCTTATGTGGTGACACACAGCACAGAAATGAAGGCTTGGAAAGCTTTTATGAAAGCTCAGCAGCCACAGTGTGTTTAAATTGCCTCTTTTTTATTAAAAAAAAAAAAAATTCTGATGGCAATTTCCTTCTCTTGGCTGATTATACATAATTTGTGCTTGCACTGATTGCAGTTCTATAAACAGGAATTCCAGGGCTCTGTTTCTCTCTACCAAGGCAGGAGATGTTAAGCTCTTCACTTTTCTCCTGGATGAGATGTGAATTTCTGGTGATTCATGCCTAGGGATGCAATAGGGAGATGATTCCCAGGGTGAGGAAGCAGGATCTGGCTGCTGTAGGTGCTGGTCTGGATGACAGCCCACACTGGCAGCACCTTCCTCTCCAGGACAAAGGGAATAACTATCTGGGGAATCTGTGCAAGCAATTCAGCATCTTCTAGGGATAGGAAGAACCTGTACAGTCCTAAAACCCCCAAGAAAAGATCCCTCTGGGCACTGGGTGCTGATAGTGTCCATGGTTCTACCTCAGGTGGGGCTGGTCCAAGAGATGCTCAGTAATAGCACAAGAAGTGGGACCTCAGGTGTGGGGACCAGCTGTGATGAGAAGCTGTGGTGAGGGTTCCTTCTCACCTTTTATTTATCAAATAAATAAAATTTTGGTGCTCCTGATAACTCCAGCACTGCTTCTGATGAGGAGTCTGGTGGCAGTAGGTACAGGTGGAAGGGTCAAAGGCACACGGTTTCAGACTGGGAATGCTGGATTTGCTTGGTCTGGGGAAGGGAAAAGGGATTTTGTAAAGGCAGCTGTGGGCCTGTTCTTCCCCACAAAGTGATAAGTGGGTGCAGCCAGTGAAGCTGGAAGGAGTCAGGGAGGAGACACAACCTCCTCCATCGGCTCCCAGAATTATTTTCTTCTGCTTTATTTTTGAAGGTATTTCACCATTTCTCCATCACTTTTATCTTGCCTCTCTCCTGTTTCCCACCACACCAAATGTCACTGCTGCTGTTTTGAGTCCAGCTGAACAATTCTGTCTGTGGGAAGAAGCACTCCAGGAGAGCCTCTTGTGTCCAACCCCCTGGAGAAGACTTATTTTACTCTTACCTGTCACACATGTGGATGGCAGAACTTAGAAGAGGGATAACTGTTGGATTCTGTGTTCCCTTTTTAGTCCAGGAGCCTGTGCAAGGCCATCTCCATCACCACTGGGTATCAGCTCCCTGTCATCTCAGGAGGTGTCTGGAGATGTATCAAGAGGGGAATTTTTGGGTTTCCCAGGTTGTGTTTCTGAGGGTCAACCTGAAAAATGTGAAGAGCCTTCCACTCTCTGCTTTTGGCCAGCTGCTTTCTTCCTCCCACAGAGGAGAGTCTGGGGCTGGAATTTGGATTTTTGAGGCCAAACACAGTGGTTCCAGACAGCTCCTTTTGGCTTTGTGAACGGGTTATCTCTTCTGGCTGGTTTTATCAAGCTCTTAGGCTGCCCAGCCCAGAGCTTGATCCTTGGGCAGGTTGTGTTTGGCTCTGATTCTTTTCCTTCTTAATTTCTGCGTTTCCTGCCTGGTGGCTTTGGTAGCTGTTTCTTGCCATCCTGGCTCCCAGAGTTTGGGTTGGGGAAGGCAGCTGGAAGCAATCTAACAATGCAATGTCTTTAAAAAAAAAAAAAAAAGGTGGAGATTTCCCTTTTTTATCATCCTTGCACTAATCCTTCTCTCCCTGTTTATCTAGTGCTGGCTTCAGTACTTGTCAGCCCCTGATTTAACTCACTAACCTGGCAAAAAAGGGAGCCAACAAAAACACCAAATGATTTAATTTCTTTTATTCCTTTTTCCTGCTGTGTCTGAGTTAAAACAGCTCCAGTGTGGCTGGATGAGGAGCCCAGCTCTGGAGTCTGCTGTTGGTATTGGTAAAAGCCCTGCTGGCTTCCCAAGGGAGTGGACCCAGGGTGTGAGTCCTTTGGCTGTCCCAAATTTACAAATTTTGTCCAGGTTGTGTCCTGGCCCATTTGCCCAGTAGCAGCTTTGGTGGAGAAAATAAATCTGTGTTCATGGTGGTCCCTGCTTCTGTCCCTTGCTCTGCTCCCTCTTTTTCCATGGCACCCACTCCTGTATTCCTGGGTTTTGGGGATGAAGGAGCAAGGACCCCACCTGCCCTGGAAGCAGCTCTAGCCTTGGGTTGTGTTTGTGATGTGCAGGTGAGGGATTTGTGTGGTGCTCAGCTCCACAAAAATGCAGGTTCTTCCCCAGCATCCTCTGCTCTCACTGGGAGAGGAACATCTCTAGCTTGACCTCGAGCTGGTCTGAAAAGAGATTCTATTTATTTATTAATTTACTTACAGCTAACATTTCTGGGTGGTGCAGCTCATTTTACCCCATGGAAAAATACCTCTAAGCCTTGCTTCCAGTTCTCAGAATGTAGGCAGGTCTCCAGCAGCTGGGTGCTGGGCTTTCCTTTGGGATGAGGGAGCTCATCACATTCTTCTGGCTCTTCTCCCCTTTCTCCTGTGTGCTCAGAGGGTTTGAATGAGGAGGGTTGTGTTCATTAAACTGGGAAAGGTTGATTTGCTGTGCTTGTGGTCTCTGTTGGGTGGTTTTTCCAGGGAAAAGGTGTCTGGGACACAAACTGGAGCTGGGTGGTGCAGCTCCCAAGTTGGCAGGGAAAGGGTGGCTGAACTGGAGGCAGGTGGAGCCCAGTAGGAAAAGGCCCTGCTCTCCACGTGGATAACTGCAGCAGGAGGGTCCTCTCCTCCTGAGGGGAAAAAAAAAATAGCAGGAAAATCAGCAGGGAACAAATAGGTTTTGTTTTCCTTTCCTGGATGGAGTATTTCAGCTTCACCTTCCTCCTGATGGCTGTGGAAAGTGAGTTCAGCAGGCTCCCAGGGCTTTGGCTATTCAAGTTTTCCAACAGAAAACTTTGCTTTTTCAGGACTACTTTCCTCTTTAAACAAAAGGGATATTGTCCAGGGAAGGATTTTGATTTTATGCTTCTTAAGTTGGGAAACTTCTTCCTGCAGAAGCTTTCCAGTGGCTTTCAGAGCACGTTTGCTCCTGCCACCTCTCTGGGGGTGCTTGGCACTGAGCTCAGATCACTGCAGGGAGCTGCACCCCTGGTCCCTCACGTTAGCCTGGCTCTCTCAGGAAAGAAAAAGAACTGTGGAATAACCCTCAGACAGCACATCCACCCTGTCCCTGGGGCATAGATTGGATGCCAGGGACTCACGGCGCATCCTGGAATCCTGTGGGATAATTTATTCCTCGTGAGGATCTATCCAAGGGTGCTGGGTAGGAACCAGCCCTGCAGACAGAACAGTTGTGACAGCAACTGCTATGATTGTCCAGCTCACCTTCTGTCTGTGGTGTCACTGAACATCCAATGGGAATTCCTTGTTCTCTGGAGCCAAGTGGAAAAAATGGACTTGGGCTGGGATCAAGAGCCAGCTGCAAAAAAGGAATATCATAAATAGATATACTTCTGTGGTTTGTGGTTTTTTATCCTCACATCTTTGTCCCATCTTTGCATCCAGCCAGTCTGGAACAGCGAGAGAAACCCCAGCTCCTCTCAAAGGGAGAAGGAAGGAAGGAAGGACAACCCTTGTGCTTTATTCCTAGGAAAATGGCAGGCATTTGTCCTTGGCTGTAAGTCAGGCTGCCAGACATTTATGACAGGAATTTGTGTGATTCATGGCTGAGATTGCTGCTCAGACCCAGCAGGGATTTGGGAGCAGCCGTGCTGGAGGCTGGCCTGAAGGAAGGCTTGGCTTGGCATGCAGGAAAGTTGTGCTTCCATGTGGCTTGGCACTACCTCCCCAAAGAAATATTCCAGAGCAAGAGAAGATGGTTGATATCAATCTTTTCCTGCCTCTGGCAGATCCTAATCTCCCAAAGGGGTGCTTGGGCTCGAAGTGGAGCTGTCACAGCTTTCCCTGGGGCACCTTTCCTGATCTCTGCTTGTCCTGAAGGCACCAGCTGTTGAGATGCTCTGAGCTGTTGGTGCCCCAGGATGAATGACCCACATGGATGCAGGTGAGGGATGTGGGAACAGTGCTGTTTGCAGGGAAAAGGCTTAGCCTGGGCCATGGAGTCCCCCTCCATGTCCTCCATTGAGATCCATTTCAGTTTGGTTCTGCTATTAAAACATTTGGGTTTTTCCTGCCTGCTCCTGGAGGGATGCTCTCCTGGCACTCAGTTGCTTGGGATTGCCATGTTTTGGTCTCTTGCTCCCAGCAGTGTCTGTTTTGTGCTTCCTCCTCCTTCTGGGACTTCATTGTGTTGTGTATTTATCCCTATTCTTCCCTCCTCTGCTTTTCTAAACATGCTGAGCTTCATTAAGCTCGATGATCCCAGATCCCCCCCATAAGAGCATTAAAAAATGGGTTAAAGGAGTGATGCATTTCCACCCATGTCCAGATACAGCTGGGAAATGGTGAGGAAGGAGGGAGGGAGATGCAGCACCACTGATGAACCTTATCTCTGGCCAGCTGCTATCCCCAACCCTTTAAATCAAGGTGGCAAAGGAGGAGCACCCTTTACAGCCCCATCAGGCAGGGGATGAGCTCAGTTGGACCTCTCCTTCCATCCAAAATGAGGTGAATTCCCTGCCAAAAGGTGACCCCTCTGGGCAGGGTTTTGTGCTCAAAGCACCCTTTGGCTTCTCTGGAAGGCATCAGGGGACAGATGTTGGAGATCTCATCCTGGAGGGACAAAGGGGGAAATCCTACTCTAAACAAAATCCTCCCTCATATCCTAAAGCTTCCTAAAACTGCTCACTTGTGACCTGCTGATATTTATCTCTCCCCTCCTCTCTGTGTTTGTACATTTATAAATGTATACATATAAATGTGCATGAAGAGCGTTTTAATCTGTTACCAGCAAACTTGTGGGTTTTTTTCAACAATAACAGCAGGACCAGGGCCAGAAAATTCATTATGTGAGGCCAGAAAATCATTATGAGAGCACAGCCCTAAAATTCATCATTATGAGAGCTCAGCCCTACAAATACCATAATTTTCCGGATGTCAAAACATTGGTGGCTTCTCTAATGTCTTGTAAGGATGCTTGATGCAAACCATCCTTATTACCTCATCAATATGAGGGCCAGTTATCAAATTAATGTACTTTGGTTTTAAGCCCACGACCAGAAGCCCCGTGCCTGATTCTGTTGGAATCACAGGGAGATTTTGGCAGGTGACAGAAGCTTGGACAGCAGCTGGGTGGGAGAAGGTTGGCACAAGGTAGCAAATCTGCCTTTGGTGACTCTTGGGACCGGCCCCGTGGGGAAGAACAAGACCCAGGAGTGAGGCAGGAGAAGCAGCAAGGAAAGGGAACTTGGAATTACAGATCCCAGAACAGTTTGGGTTGGAAGGGACCTTCAAGACCATTTCATTCCAACCCCATGCCATGGGCAGGGACACCTTCTATGAGACCAGGTTACTCCATGAGAAAATTTGAGGGCTGGCTCAGGGGTGTCAGAGCAGCTGCCAAAGGAAGGTGTTGCCAAGGGAATTTTTCAGGTCTGAGCAGCCTCGCTTCCCTCTGGGGAACACAAAGGTATTTTTCCCTGACTTCCCCTTTCAGATTTCAGATTTGCTCTTGGGGATGTTGAGGCGAGTTTGTTTATTGCAAAGAATCTAAATGTTGTGGTGTGTGTGTGTGTATTCAAATCCATATGCAAATGGAAATTGCCTAATTTAATTATTGTTTTCTCCTGCAGACAATTTCCCCTCTTCCTCCCTTGTAAATCAGGAGTGTGTTCTTCAACATTGATAAATTCTGAGCTCATCTAACCCTGGTGGAGGAAGAACTGAACTCTCTGTGTTTATAAACAGAGAAAGAAAATATATATCTCTTCACACAGAGTTTACATTCCCCATGGGTTCTCTGGCCAGGGTGTCCAATAAAAAAAAAAGTATTTCTTGTCAAAAAGGTGCTGGAAACATCTGGCTGGGTGGCACCATCTCCAAATCCCATGAGAGGGATCCAAAGGAGGCCAAGCACAATGCAATTTAGGGACAAATAAATTTTGTGATTAAAATTGATCAAGAGTAGGAAAACTGGGCCCTGGGCTCTTAGGAGAAGGCTTGGTGGCGGCTGAACATATTAATTTCAAAAGTGTTCTGTTGCCTTTTTTGTTGTGGTTATCCATACACAGTTGTCATCCCATGCTGTTTTAAACTCATTTGGAAGAATTTTTGGGAGGTTCCTAAGAGTCTGAGGTGCAGAGAAATTATTTTAATCATTAATTGTTGCTGCTGTCTGCTCTCCTGTCCCACCACTTTGCTGCTCTTTTACCAGGTGTCAAGGCATCTTAGCAGGGACTAGAAACTGGCTGGAGATGAGGAAAGGGAACTTTAATATCTATGAATAGGAGAAAACACAAAAAAAATTTAGTAGTTGGTGCATCAATCAGCTTCTGCATCTTGGGCCAGGGGCTGTGCAAGCTCTTACTGTGATTCTGATGTGACAAATCTTTTCTTATGTAACATTAATGTTCTGTTCTCCCTGTAAAATTATCTGAGTAACCTCTGATTAGACTCCAAGGGTGAGATATAGCCAGAACAATCCACTTCTGTGCATAAAGCACAAAGTTCTCCCTCAACTCAGCATTGAAGTTCTCTTTTCAGCAAAACCAGGTATGAAACCGCAGACATTCCTGAATTACTTTGAGGGCAAATTTTGGGAAGGTTTGGAAGATGGACACAGCATTTAAACCCCACAGGCTATTTTGAACACTTGGCAGTTGTGTAGGGGCAAGCCTCAAGCTTCTTTTTTCCTTTCTTTGCCTTTCAGCAGAGTAAAAAATACTTGAAGTGTTCATCTTTCACCTCTGTGGAATATTTTCCTCTGTGATCCATAATTTGGCTCATGGCTCTTCATTTTCCACCACACTCTTCACTTGGCACCTGTGACCCCATCCTTGGGGATCCTTGGTGGAAATCTGTTGGACAAACAAATGAGGTGATTCTTCCTCTTCCTCTTCCAATCCCCTCAGGCTGGTTTGTTTTTAAGAATGAGTGGACTGGAGAGAAGGTGTTCCAGTTGGTACATCCTTGATAAATGATCCTGTGGGTGCTGGCCATTCTGCTGGGATCACTGTGTGGATCGCTCTCCCTTTGAGGAATGAGGACAAAAGCAGGATTTAAGGGAAGTCCCCAGCCTCATCATCCTTCCCACGTTTCCCCTATAGTTGTTGAGTGTGCGTGGGGCATCCTGTCGGTCACGAACCCTGAGGGCCAATCCTTGGCTGCAGAACTCCTTACAGGAGGAATTTTCCCACTGCTAATCTCCCTGGCAAGCAGCACGGGCTCACTTAATGCAATTGTTGTTTTTTATCAGTCGCTGAATGCTCTGCAGCTGCAGCTGGGTGGTCTCTGAGACATCCCACACGACTCACATGGGCTGGGCTGGGGAGAGGAGAGGTTTTTATGGTCGGGGAGGAACGTGCAGCCAAATTCCTCGTGGAATCTGGTGAAACCCCTCCTCACGTGGTTCAGCAGAGGTGAACTGGAAGGGGCTGCCTTGCTCAGAGTTCTGCTGTCCATCTCTTTGAGGAGTAGCCACGGAGAGCCGCCATTCCTGGCAGGATTGCATCAGGTCAGAAAATCTCACTGGAATGGTCTCACCAGGAATGGGGCTGCTGAACTCTAAAAAAAGCCACCTGAGGAGCATTGACTACATCATTTATCATGGGCAGAGCTGACCTGAGAGGACTTCTAGACCTGGAGCCAAGGGAGGCCTGAGGGGGGGTCATCTTCAGGTCTCTGATTCAAATCACCACATCTTATTGAGATCCCACCACAGAGAGATCTCCTGGTCCCTAAGGGTGGCTCTTTCTCCCTGCAGCTGGGTTGTGCGTGGTCAGCAAAGTGACCCTGTTGTCCAATGGCCAGCGGGAATGACCAGCAGCACTGGAACGAGTTTGGGAGCCAACTCCAGCAGAGAGCTTAGAGCTGGACACACTTTGAAGGATTCCACTTCCCCACGCATTTATTTAAAAGCAAATCAAGAGGTTGATGGTGTAGAAATTATCCTCAGCAAGGGATTGCTATTTTCCCAGTCTTTTTTTCCCTGCTAGTGAAAGCATTTCACAAATAACTGATGAAGTTTTGTATTGTCCCATGGCAGCTGGAAGCAGCAATAGATCATTATTTCCCTCTTCAATTGGGAAATCTCAGCCAGTCTTCAGCAAATCAGGAGGTGCAAGTGGTTAATGGGACATGTAATTTAAAAAGAAGGGAAAAATAAAATCTCTGTGTGCATGGAGAGTTATGGAAAACCCCGAGAAAGGGATTTGGAACAGGTAGGAGTACCCCTCTGTTTTTTCAGCTATCACTGGCTTGCCCCCAAAGCCTTGGGCAGCAGAATTCTATCTGCTGGTGGTGTCACCTTGGGGGTGTCACCTTGTCAGAGGAGGGACAGCCCACCCTACCCCACCCCATAGATGTCCTGGAGTTTGACAGGATTTAGTTGCACATCCCATCTCAGGATGAAGGCCAGTTGGATGCTGCATTAGAATTTAAATTGGAATTGTTAGATCCTGCTTGAGCTTGGACTCCATCCTTACTTTCATTTGTGTGGTCTTCTCTTGGGAAGCTTTAGAGAAAACTGAAAAAGCCCTAAAGCAGTTCATTACAGGAACATCTGGATCTCATCCAGGGATCATCTTCATCGTGCTGTGGGCTACTGTGCAGCACCAAAACAGCCCTGGCCACCTCTTGCCCTTCCCCAGGGACGTGGTTGGGTTCCATCTCTGGGTGATTCATCCCTGGGTGTTCTCCCTTCCCAGAGCTGCCGCCGTTCAGGAATGGAGGGTCTCCAAGTTGGATGTTCGCCCGCCCTTGGATGGAGACCACCAGAGCTCTGCTGTGCAGCAGTGAGCTGCGAGAGGCTCTCACACATCCCAGGAGTTCTCTTTGGATGGATCCAATTCCCTCTTCCCTACCTTCCCTTCATGCCTCCGTCTGCAGCCTCTGCCTTTGGGGTTTAAATCATGGAACTGCAGGAAAGCCCAAATATCCAGATCACTGCAGGGCAGGAGGCTTGGAGGATGTGGTGACCCCAGGAGAGGCGTGGAAATTCAGCTCTTTTGGATTAAGTTGTGCTATTTTTTTTCCAGTTTTTCATGAGGAATAATTATTATCCTAAATAACACTTTTTCCTCCCAACTCTCATATAATTTTCCATCTCCCCACCAGGGAAGGGGGAAAGAGGATTTGTGAGGAGAGGAAAATGGTTTTGCTTTTGGTTTCATTTCATTCCTTAAGAAATGGTTTGTTTTGTATGTGGAAAACCTGATAAAATTAGTGCAGAAGTGGAAAATATTCTCCCTAGCTGTAGGGATGCTGCATAGCAAAATACTTTTGATTGAGACAAATCAAATTACTCTTGATTTGGCAATCCTGAAGGGTTGCCAAGCCCATCCTTTTCCTGAAACTGAAGTCCCTGAATGTCTCCATGTACCAGGAATGCCAGGACCTCATGGAGGCTACCAAGTGCATTGGTGCTTTGTTGTTGCCCTTCCAGAGGTATTTTCCACTTCAGCTGTAAGGCTTCAATAAACACCATCCTAAAGAAACCCAAAATAGGAGAAACTGGGGTATTTGCTATCTCTGACAGAGGATGCAGGGGACATGGTCATTCCCCCATCACCCTTTAACCCTAAATCCCAAAAGGACCATCCCACAGGCAGGTTGGACTCTTTCACCTCTTCCTCCCATGGCAGGCATTTCCAGCTTTTCACTTCCCTGAAATTATTTCTGCCTTCAGCCCTGGCAGTGGTTATTCCCAGATGCTCCATCTCCCATCCCAGGAGGTGTCTGACTGCTTTAAGGACTGGAGAGCAACCCTGAGGGCATCTGAGTGACATCTTACATCTTGACAGGAGCGCTGTCACCTTGGGGAGTGTTCTTGTGCCCAAGCCAGGTGGAAACGTGACTGGAGCAGAGCCAGCAAAGAGAGGCAGGGAGGATGAGGATCTTGGAAAGTCTTCCACAGGGGGTTAAATTAGGGATTAGATTAGATTAAATTAGATTGGGGATGTTTAATTTACTGAGGAGAAGAGTAAGGGATGCCACGGTGGGTTTTTTGGAACAGTGATTGATGTGGAGAAGGTCAGGAAATCACTGCTGTCTGCCAGCTCCTTTATTTTATAGGATACCTGAAAGGAGGGGTGGAATATTAAATAATACTTATACCAATACATGGTATTAAATCAAATGTTTAAAATAGGGGGGGGGGGGAAAGAGGGTTTTCAAATATGTCAGTGCTCCAGCTGTCCTTGATTGATTATGTTAGGACAGATGGTGTCCAGGTTTCGGGAGCAACGTTTCTCCACGGTCCACGAGGGATTGCAGAACAATCTTCTGCCTGCCCCAAGAGGCAGCTGAAATAATTCTCAATGGATATGGAAATTCAGCTGATGCTTTTAGGATTTAAGGCTGAACCTTTAAAAGATGGTTTAGGAGTTTTGCCTGCTTGGCAGTTTCAGGATGTGGTTTGAATCATCCATTGGAAAAAGGACATGGATGAGGAGCCATGGTTTACTCTCTAGGAGATGCAGCATGATTTGCTGTGTGAGGCTGGTGTTCCAAAGAGACAAATGAGGTGGGGAGAAGCTGTGTCAGCAGTTCAGTGTAACCCTGTGATTCCGCTGTCACTTAAAGTCGCACTGATTTACCCGGGCAAAAATATTTGGTATCCTGATGAAAAGGACTTGCTTTGCTGGGATGTTGCAGCAGAGTGGAGATGTGATTGTGCTGGATGCTGGTCTGGCAAGGGTCCTGCAGCTCTGGGATGGAGCTGAAGCTCCTGCAGGCTCCTCTTGGAGGTGATGGAGGGGGTGGGAGAGGCTTTCCAGGCTGGGTCACCAGCTTTGGATGGAGGAGCTGGCGTGGGGTACCTTGCTCTGCTAATGATGTACTTCAACCCTTTCCCATTTCCCTGCTGCCACTGGGGACTCCCTGCCATGGTCCTGGCTTTGTTTTAATCTTCATTAATAGCAAAGAAAACAGCTGGTGCTTTCCTTCCACCTCAGTCCAAGGATGCTCCTTAGATCAGGGATAAAGGATGGATTTTGTCCAGCCCACGGGCCAGAGGTCACAGAGGCTTTGGTGGGTGTTGCTCTAAGATTCCTCCCTAAGGAGCACTCCCAGGGGAAGGATGTGTAAAATGAGTAACCAGGAGCTTGTCTGGGCTGGGAGAGGAGCACGGAAGGCTGGGAACAGTTTGGGGACAGCAGAGGCTGCTGTGCCGTGCCCTTGCTGTCTGTCACAGCACCAAAGTGCAAAAGTTTAAAAAGTGCTTGTGAAAATCCTCTCTCCAGCTCTCTTGGGTCCCCTTCAAGCACTGGAAGGGGATCTGAGGTCTCTGGAGCTTCCTCTTCTCCAGGTGAGCATGTCCAGATCTCCCAGCCTGTCTCACCCCAGGTCACCCAGCCAAGCCCAGCCCTTAATTTGATAAATCCCAAAACTGGGAGCATTTCCTTTACAGGGAAACACTCAAGGACTATTCCCACACCACGTCCAGGGGAGATTGCCCACGGGTTTTGGAGAAGCTGTGAGAAGAGACATCCCTCTTCCACCGGGCTGGGGTGCTCAGTTCACATTCTTCTCCTTGTAAAGTGCAAGGCAGCAGCAGCATGAAAGGGTTTGTGGGACTATTTTTCAGCTGTAAAAGGTTAAGGGAAGTAGGTCAGAAAGTTGGGGGGCTGCTCCCTCCTGCTCTGTGTCAGGTCTGTCTGTGTGTGCTAAAATTCAAATGGGTGCAGCACACCCTGACTTGCCTTTTGCCACAGAAAAATCCAATTTCTGTGTAAACTCTGGGAAGTCAGCTGTGCCAAGACCATCCAGGTGGAGTTAAGCTGAGCATGGTACAGCCTGTCAGAGAATATCTCCTTACAAAAGGCAGACATGAATCATTTTGATGAACGTGTTTTAGCCACCTGCTCTTCTCATTCCATGGTGTGGTTAACCTAACACAGAGAATAAATAATTCAGCTCCATCCAGCAGAAAACTTGATTCTCTCCCCCTTCCCCACCAAGTTTTGTCAGGAGCAGAGATAAGACAACAGGATTGTCCATGCTGGCTGACCAGAAAATGACTGTAGAATCATTCTGGGAATCTGTGTTTAGGCAAATTGTGTCTCGTGGCATTTCATCTTTTTCCTCTTTATTACCTAGAAAAGGTTGCTTTGGCTCAGGGGGTGCTCAGAGTAAAGAATAGGGATTGGAACAGTCTGGGATGGTGGAAGGTGTCCCTGCCCATGGCAGGGGGTGGGACTGGATGGGCTTGAAGGTCCCTTCCAAACCCAAATTATTCCGTGATGATTTTATACACAGCCAAGTTACTCCTCTCAGCAGTGCTTGGGATTTCTCATGGGGCAGGTGTTGGCTTTTGGTTTGCCAGTGTCTATCCACCCATCTTTAATATTAAAGTACTAAACTGGATGAAAATATTCCTCCTTTTTATAGTGGCCCAAGTTTTGTTTAAAAACAAGGAGCATGAGCAAAGTGGAATTTGTCATGGTAAAGCATTAAAATAGGAAGAAAAAAGTGTAACCAAGCCTTTGAAACCTCAAAGAAGTTGTGGGATTGGTTTTGGCAGGAAATGAAAAAATTTCCTTTTCCTTGATATTCTTCTCTTTCCTTTTTAATTTTTTTAGTATTATTATTATTTTTCCTAAGACGATGTAATTTCCTGACACTCACTGATCTGAGCTATAATCAAAAGGAAGGGAAGACAAACTGGGATAGCTCTTTCCTGCAAGGAAATTATTTCCAATCTGTATTTGAATG
The DNA here is from genome assembly GCF_963662255.1 of Cinclus cinclus. Lineage (NCBI taxonomy): Eukaryota > Metazoa > Chordata > Aves > Passeriformes > Cinclidae > Cinclus > Cinclus cinclus. The sequence goes on along the minus strand of NC_085066.1, from coordinate 8,205,753 downwards.
CCCCATTTCTTTGCAGGCCTTATCCTTCAGATATGACTGGAAGTATTCTTTGGCAAAGGTCCTGCTTGCAGAGAGAGAGGCTGGGGATGGAGGGAAGAGAGGAAAGACCCGAGGTGGAGGGAAGGCTCCCAGATAATTTTCCCTGTGTTTTGCATCGTATTCAGTGCTTTAGGTTTATTTTTCTGACATCATACCCTGGCTTGTGTATTTGGGTACCTCAAGCAATTCATTTTCTCATCTGATTATTATGAATCCTGTAATGGTTTAGGTTGGAAGGGACCTCAAAGTTCAGCCCCTTCCACCCCCTGCCATGGGCAGGGACACCTTCCACTATCCCAGGTTGCTCCAAGCCCTGTCCAGCCCAGCCTGGGACAATTCCAGGGGTCCAGGGGCAGCCACAGCTTCTCTGGGCACCCCGTGCCAGGGCCTGCCCACCCTTACAGGGAGAAATTTCTACCCAATATTTTATCTAAATCTCCTCTCTTTCAATTTGGCTCTTTCCTTCCATGCCAAATGCTGGGAGTAATTAAAACTTGCTCCGTTTGCAAATGGGAACATTTTGCATCTTTCAAACCAGCCTGGGACATTAACAGAAGTTACTGGAAGGGGAGCCAAGCAAATGAAGGAAACTGCCCCAAAACCAGATTTTCCAAAAGGATGCAAAGCTCTGTGCTTCAAGCAGTCTCCAAGAAAGCCATGGAAAACTGCCATGGTGTAGTTAGGTTGGGAATGGGGTTTCAGAAAGGCTTGTGTTGAAAAATGGTCCCAGACTTGATGCTGACAGATTTTGCTAGTGGGACTCCTGTTCCTTGGCTCCAACCAGGACTTGCAGCCATTTTGGAATCAGGAAAACACTGGAAAATCTGTCACTTGCAGCAGTTTTCCAGCCACATCTGAAGCAGTGTTATGAAACAGGGCTGGTTTGGGTTCCCACATCAGAATGGTAGACACAGTTCCAGATTTGGGGTGTCTCATCCAAACTGCAGTCGAGTTTTCAAAAGGGTTGGATTTACAGCTCTATTTTTAGCCCACTTGTACTGGGAAAATGGATTTTATTTTGGGTGATCCACAAGAGTTTCTCTATCTTGCAAACTGCTGATTCCCAGATTTGCGTATAGCATAGGGCAGGGGGTTGGAAACCTGATATTTTTTTTTTAAGTCTTACGTTCTTTCTGCATAATCCCATTGCTTCTGCTTTTGGTTGGGTTAAATTTCCTGAAAAAAAAAAAAAAGAAAAAAAAAGTGGGAAAAGTTGCATGCTGAAAACACAAAGAAATGTGTATATGAACAAAGCCTTGCATCCCTGGAAGTGTCAAAGGCCAGGCTGGATGGAGCTTGGAGCAACCTGGGACACTGGAAGATGTCCCTGCCCATGATAGGGGGTGGGATAAAATGAGCTTTAGGATCCCTCCCAGCCCAAAGTATTCCATGAAAGCTCAGCATAAGGACCTTTTAGCCAAACCCTGGTCTTTATTTTCATTTTCAGCCAGAGAAATTTCCCTCTGTTTCAAGAGTTATGGCCTGATCTAAGGAAAAGAAAATGTAATTCTTATGGAACTTCTTAGCAACAAGTTGTCTTTGTCATTTACTGGGTGTTTTGTAGTATAAAACCCCGATATACTCAGGAAATGTTCCCTTTAATGCCCTTATGGAGCCATTCTCTTGCCACTGGAAAAAGCCAGCAGGAAATCATACATGGAATTGATGATCTTAGAGGTCTTTTCCAGCCTTAATGATTCTGTGTTGCTCACTATTTAAACAGCATGTTCAGTATCAGTAGATGCTGCAGAAATATGTTATTTTAGACTAAAATTATTTGACTTGTGAAACCTTAAGAGAATGTTGAAAACCATTCTGGGGCTTGCTGGAGGAAAATAGAGGATTTGAGCTTCTATTGGGACTTTTTACCACTTGTTTTTAAAACCAATGGCAGCTTCTAATGCACATATTTGAGACTCCTTGGTATTTATCACGGCCTTATTGAGGAATCATTTTCAGGGACTTTGAAAGAGCAGTGGGGGGAAAGGTTTAAATCACGAAAAACCTATTTAAATAATTTAAATCTATGCAATCCATAGAATTGTTCAGGTGGGAAAAGCCCTCTAAGACCATCAAGTCCAACCATTCCCCCAGCACTGCCAAGGCCTCTCCTGGCTTGTAAATCCAGAGTTACATCCCCCTCTGGAGATGGGGACTCCACCACTGCCTGGGCAGCCCCTTCCATGGTCTGACCATCCTTTCCATGATGAAATTTTTCCTGATTTCCCATCTAAAACTCCCCTGACCATTTCCTTTAATCCTGTCCCTGGGAGAAATCCTGACCTCCCCCCAGCTGTCCCCTCCTGTCAGGAGTTGTGCAGAGCCACGAGGTCTCCCCCGAGCCTCCTCTTCTCCAGGCTGAGCCCCTTTCCAGCTCCTTCAGCCCCTTTCCAGCTCCATTCCCTGCCCTGGACACGCTCCAGCCCCTCAGTGTCTTTATTGAAACAAGAGGCCAAGGGCTGGGCACAGGCTGTGGAAGGAACTGGGTGTTATTTTGTAATATTTTCCACTAATTCCACAATTTAATTTACACACACCCCCCCCCCCGCCCCACTATTTTCTAGCTGCCAGCCCTTCCTCTACTCTCAGTTCAGGCTCTGTCCCATGTGAATGTCTGTGGACACCATTTGATCAGGTGTAACATCCCAAAAACTTCATTTGTTCTGTCCCTGGAAAATGAGTCAGTGGGAAGTCTGGAGTAAAGGAAGGAGGTGTATAAAGCCTGATGATGAGTTTGAATTTAAGGGGAGGCAGTTCCAAGCATGTCCTTTCCATGGGAGCAGAGCAGGACAGACTTTGCTGGCCAGAGGACACAACCAGCTCTGGTTTTTGGGCATCAGAGAACGGCCTGGTGGATCTGCCTGGATGGTGAAGTGTTTGTCTTGCCCCTCACCAGGACGTGTGCTCTGTGTGAAAGGTTAGAAACTTGACATGAGGAAGAAAAATTCACATGAATGTATCTATCACTTCACATCCATAATTTTTTTCCAGCTTGGAGAAGAGAAGGTGTTGGGGTTTTCCAGTGCCTGAAGGAAAGCCACAAGAAGGATGGACAGAGACTGCAAGGAATGGAGTGACAGGAAAAGGGGCAATGGCTTCCCACTGGCACAGAGAAGGTTTAGGAGGGATACTGGGAAGAAATTCCTTCCTGTGAGGGTGGGCAGGCCCTGGCACAGGGTGCCCAGAGAAGCTGTGGCTGCCGCTGGATCCCTGGAATTGTCCAAGGCCAGGTTGGACACTGGGGCTTGGAGCAACCTGGGATAGTGGGAGGAGTCCTTGCCCATGGCAGGGAGTGGAGTGGGGATGAGTTTTGAGGTCCTTTCCAACCCAGGCCATTCTGATTGTGCTTTCAGGACCTTTCCTGACAGACTCAGGGGGTTCTGGAGTTCCTCTCCGCTCTGCAGCAGCACACAAGGAAGAGCATCCCTGCTCCACAATAAATCAGTGCTGCCCAGGGGGCTGCAAGCTTCAGGAAAGAAAACGTTGGAAGCTCTTTCTTGCCCAAGATGAATCCCTGTGTATATTTACACTCACATATATAATGGATGTGTCTATATGTCCCTAATATATCAGTGAAAGAAGCTTATCTAGAACCACAGCACGCAGCTTTTCCCTGTCAGCAGCCTTTCCCCCAGGCTGGGCTTCCACGTGGGGAACAGATGTGCCCATCCCAAAAGTTCTGCTCACTTCTGTAGACTCTCTTTTGGTTTGTTTTTTTTTCTTTTTTTCTTTTTTTTTTTTTTTTTTTCCCATCCCACTGAAGTACAGCACGAGCCATCTGGGCCAACCCTCCAGCTGAGGCTGAGCAGGAACCAGGAGTGGTTGCTCAAAATGCCATAAATAGCTAAAGAGCTGTTTCCAACAGTAAATAGGGATATGTGAATTAGGAATAAACTCTCCCAGCAGTTTGTAGACATTCCAGTTGCTTGTTTTAATATCTTCATGTGGCTTTTTCCTCCCTTCTCCTTCACTTTTCTTAGTGGGAGGTGACGCAGAGAACAATGAGCAAGGGGCCCACTCTGGTTATCTGAAGCAAAATGAAAAACAAGGGGGGGGGGGGAAAGGCTGGGATTCTTCAAAAGGAGCCTAAGGGAATTAAAGACCTCAGGCATTTTGGGAACTGCATATTCAGTTCTTTGAGGGGACCCTGAAAGATCCCATCCTCACGATGCTGGCAGAGGATGCAAGGATTTGGGGATGCACTGCCAGCTTGGAGCCTTTGGATGAACTTCCAAAGCTTTCTTGAGCTGTCTCAGCCAGCCTCCCCTTCTTCTTGACAGCAACTAAAGCTGTCCAAGAAGTGGAATTCCTGTCTCATGGAATAAAATGTCCTCATGGTTTTCTATTTGCTTTTGTTCCAGATGAGGGAGAAAAGTCCAAGTTTTTTTTGCCAAGTGGAAGTTTTTGTGAAATGGAGTCAGAAATACGGGAGTGTCCTGATTGAAGTGGAAAATTTAGTGTAAACACCAGGTAAAAGTGATAACAAACCATGAGCATGCAGAATAGAAGGAAAGAGTGGAATAACCAACAAGAAAAAGAAGAAACTAAGCTCTGGGTCTGAACTTAATGATTTTGCTGTCCAACTCCTTCAAAATCAATATTCTCCCACGAAGTCAAATAAATTTGGATGAATGGGAATTTTTGTGGTTTGCCCCAAACACAGCCACCTCTCACATCTGTGCCCATCATTATAACACAGAGCTCATAAGCACATCCAAAATTTGGGATCCAGCTCTGAGTCTGGCCCTGCTTTGGGCAGGAGGTGGGATTAGAGACCACAGTCTATGGAAAGGAGTAATTTTGCTAAGACATCAAGAGGGAGGAAAGAGGAGAGAGGAAAAAAGCAAGGGAGGAGAATTAAACAGGGGTAGAGGAACACGATTGTCAAAGCCATGCCTGGAAGCAAGAGAAAACCTTTCCAGGCTGCGAATTTAGAATTTCTTCCACCTTTTCTTCCAAAATATCCCCAGAGTAATGATTTGGGTTTGAAGGAACTTTCAAGTCTAGTCTAACCTCAAAGCAGTATCCTCCAGACACCCTATGGACCTCAGTTCAGTGGTGGAGGAAGGATTTTCCAGGTTCAGTGTCTTTGGGAAGGGGACATCTCTGACTGTGGGGTGCACACATTACTGGGGAAGGCACAGGCTCATTCAACAATAGGCTGTTAACTTTTCCCACTTTGCCTCATAGAGAGGGGAGGAAAAGGCAGCCAGAATTCCCAGATCAGATGGAGGAGCCATGGCATGGATCCAGAGGGAAGAGTAGGCTCAGCACCCCATGGCAGAGCAAGCACCCAACAGGTCGAGATGTTTGGTGAGGTGAGAAGAAGAATATGGATGATCCAGTACGGATTTTCTGTGGAAATCTTGGAGCTGCACAAAGTCACTTGGTGCTTCTTGCTGGTTGATATTCAGAGAATCAATAACAGAGAGGTTTGAGCTGGAATGGACCTGAGAAACCATCTCATTCCATGGGCCAGGACACCTCCCACTAGAACAGTTTGTTCCAAGCCTTGTCCAACCTGGGCTTGGTCTGAGAAGGAAATCAGAGCTTAAAGCCATCCAGCTTGATGGGAAAGAAGTGTGACTTTGGTGCTGATGTGGTTTTGAGGCTGAGAGAGAGCTGCCTCGCGACGTTTGGTGTCGTAATTCCAAGAGTGCTCGGCACTGGCTCAGCCCTGCTTTATTCCAAGGCAGCAGGAAGGGCTGACAGGGAGCTAGCACAGCTCTTGCAATCCCTTTTGCACCCTTAATTACTTCTGGCTGCTGTGGGAGCCCCAAGACTTCAAAGGGATGACGCTGGGTTTGTCTCTCTGGATCTCCCATCCCAGGTTCTCAGCCCGTGGTGGTCCATAAGGCTTCAGAAAGGGACCCGCTAAACCACTACAGAAAACATTAAAATTTATTACAAATGCACATTCTCACACAGACAAAGGCAAGGAAAATGGAGAGAAATCAAAGGGCTGAGTGAACAATGGAAATTCAGCTTTTTTTGCTTCTTTTTTTTTTTTTTTTGACTCTAAATAGAAAAGCATGTGTGGGAGATGGATGGCTTCTCCAAAAGGAAAAATGGCACTTCTCAGGGTAGGTTTTGATGGGATTTTGGAAGAAAATTTTCCCTGTGAGAATGAGGAGGCCCCAGCACAGGCTTTCCAAAGAAGCTGTGGCTGCCCCTGGATCCCTGGAAGTGCTCAAGGCCAGGTTGGACTCTGGGGCTTGGAGCAACCTGGGATAGTGGAAGGTGTCCCTGCCCATGGCAGGAAGTGGAATGGGCTGAACTTTCAGGTCCCTCCAACCCAAACCATTCCGGGATGAAAGAGGAGAAATTCTGGTCCAGGGTAAGCAGAAAAAAAGCACGTTTTGTTCTTGGTGGATGTTTGATGGAAGTGTTTGTGCCAGGGGGATTGATGCAAGCTCAGGTGGGATGAGGGAAGGTAGGCTGGGAATTGATGCTCTCCATATCCCATGGATGGGCAGCAAAACAGGGCTCTGAAAACAGAGCAGTGAATATTCCAGGGGCTTTTTTTCTCTTTCCCAGAACATTGCCCACCTTCCTGGATCCTTTTGGGTTGGAAAAGTGATATAATCACAGGGTTTCTCTCGTAAAGGCTGTTGGAAATGCTCCTGCATGACTCCACATCCTAAAAGACAAGGAAATACGGATTTTATCCCACTAATATAATCAATCCATGGCTCTTTCGGGCTGTAGGGAGAAAGGAGAGTGGGGGCTCTTTATCCACAGAGCCTCCATCAGCCCCACTCCCAGAGGGTCATCCCATTTGTTCATTTGGGACACAGTGGTGGCACTTTTTTCCCTGTCAAGAGGCCCTGAGACTCAGAGGATTTCCTGGGCATGAGGTTTGAAAACCACATCCCAGAGCTGGATTAACCCTGCCCAGTGTGGTGATGCTTTATAAGGATCTGTATAATTAGTCAGTGAGCTGGTGGGACAGCTCTGGATAGAACAAACAAATGGCATCATCACACAAATCTAAGTGATTTTGCCAAAACTGTTCCAGTCAAAAGGAAGCTGGCTTTGCTTGCTGCACTCCTGATTTTCTCCCATTTCAAACCTGAAGAAAATGGTGATTTCCATGCAGCCAGGCAGCTCTGCCCTTGCTCATTTGAACGGGCTTTTAGTAAGCTTCTGAGACTGGCAATTGGGGTGGTAAACCTGCTTTATGGGCTGTTATTAACTGAGCTCTGCTTAGGGCAGCAAAACTCATTATGTGCAGGAACGGCTGCCGTGTACCCACGCAGGGAACCTTTAATGCTCTCCCTTTTCCGGCTTCCCAGCGATAAAAACACATTATTGGGGGGGGGGGGTGGGGGGGTGGGAACCAAAACAAAAGCCTCAGAGCAAGCTGCTGGTTCGCTCAGCCTTCAGGCTCCTGTGCTGGAGGTTTTATTTGGCTGCTGACGTCCCATGGATGGCTGCAGAACAGGCACTTGGATTTTAGGAAGTCAGCCAGTGTGGTGCACTCTCTGTTTTTTATTTAGCTGCACATTAAATGTTCCCCTTTGCCCCAAGTTTTATTAAGGAGAAATTAAAGAGAGCCTTGTTAAGCTGGGGACATGAAAGGAGAACAGGCTGTCCTGCTGGGCCGAAGAAACCACCTTAGGATCAACACCACAATTAGCCCAGTTCTCCAGGCCTGATATAATTATGGGTATCACGGTCTGCAAAGGGCATGGGAACCACAGGAATTCCTCTTGGAGAAAACTGGGGAGAAATAAAGGCTGAGAGGGACTCCAGAGTTCATCAGAACTCACAGCTGGGTTTGTTGGGTGATGGAGATCCGCACGTGACCTCTCCCTGTTATCCCAACATTTGCCTGTAAAATAGGGCACATTTTGTGCCTCTAGCAAGCAGAAGCACCAGAGTCCACCAATGTCCCAGCCACCTCTCCTGGCTGTGAGAGACTGCTCAAGAAAAACTCCAAGAAGTGGCCCTGTGGAGGAGTCCTTCAAGACACGAAACATCAGAGGTTTTCCAAAGAGCTCGCTGGCACATGGAATGATGTCCTGAGTGCTGAGTTCATGTTCCCCACTGCCTTGGCTTCTCCCATCTCTCCCAGTGCTTTGACTGAACCCCTGGTGCCATAATTAGGACTTTATTAGGGCTTGGTGATGTTCTTCCCCACACCCAACCCTGTGCTGGAGTCACTCAGTGGGAGGAAAAGGTCCAAATTAAGTTGATATTAACTAATACAGCACCATCTAGTGGGCTGAGGGGCTGGGGAATAAGGCCACCAGAGCCAGGGATGGGCTTCTGAAAGCACCCCAGAAATGCACCTGGCTGGGGCAATCAGAAGGTTGTGGTGCTCCTGGTCTGCCTTCCCACAGCCACCTCCTGACAGGCTCAAGAAGTTGGAAACAATGGCCAAACATCCCTGGATTCTTTCTGCTTTTGGATGGGGCTCGATGTGCTCCCTGAAGTGTGGAAAAAACTCTGAGTGGGGTGACTAAGCTCCTACCATAAATATCCATCTGCTCTTTTGTTCCTTGGACTTCATCACCCTTGTGGGGTCTTCCAGCTCAGGGTATTCTGTGATTCTTTGGAAATGAATCTTAAAATCTCAAAATCAGCTTTATTGCGGCCATGGGTTCCATGGATCTGTGAGTGTATATTTAGATATATTTCTCTCATATATCCATTTTCAGCTGGCTGATATTCAATGTTCCCATCTGTAGCCTTCATCTGTGAGCAAGGGATTTTAGCAGTGCCTGTGTTCCTTGGACCATCCACCCTATTCCTGTTCCTTGTGGATTTATTCAGAGCCCTGTGAGATCCCATTAACCCTCCCACAGACTGTGCTAACAGAACCCTGGGATGGTGACCTCCAAAAAGCAGATGAATCACATGAAAATTACGCAGCATTTTTTAAACCCCCATCTTTTCCTTGACCTTTCAGCACAGCCCCAGAGTTCTGTGTGTGCTTTGGGGTGGGAATCATCCTCCCAGGATGTTACTAGGCTTTTTCCAGGCAGCTGATCCTCCTTTTATCTGCAGGAAAACAGGTCAAAGATGCTCCTTAGAACTGGAGCTCCTTCTCCTCTCCTGTTTACTGCTGGCCATGGGTCTGTCCCTCCTTTAGGCCACAATAGGGATAAACTATCCCGGGAATTTTTTAATGCTGTTATCATATAAATTTTTATCTATCAAAGCATTTTCTGTACATGACCTGTCAGAGAATGTGTTTTTCTATGTCCTTGAGCGCAAAGATTTTTGCTGTGGCCTTGTGTGCACCTGCAGGAGGTGAAGGATGTGTTGGCAGAGGTTTGGCTGGAGATAGAAGTGGGATATAAGTGATTATAACCCACAAATTTGTTATAGCTCAACTGGCTGGCATTGCTGAGTGTGTGTTGTGACTATCTGGGGCCCTGCAGAACAAGCTGGGTGATGTTCCATAAAAGGCTTATAGGGAATTTTATTGTCATTCTTTGCAGTGTTTCTACACAGCCATCAGACATTTCATAGAGTCATAATTCATGTGAATTATTTAATAACAGGGGCAGCTCATGGTATTTTATCCACAGCATCAGAGTTGGATTTTGATACAATCAACTTAGAGGGAGCATAAAGAGAAAAATTAGTGCCAAGGGAATTTGCAGCCGTGCCTCTCCGGGAGCTTTTCCCTGGGCTCTCCCCAGTTCCCAGGGATCACTGTTCCATCCTGCACTTGTGTCCTCCCTCTGTGCACTCCTCTCCAGGCTGAGGCAGTTGTGGGACCAGTTCCCACATCTCCTGAGAAGGAAGAATCCCATAAGAAAACACATGGCATTTTTCTCATAGTTCTCATAGCATGGCAGGTGGAAACGTGCAGGCAGGGTGGAAAAAAAGCCAGCAGGGTGGAAAAAAGCCAGCTGGGTGCACCCAGCTCTGCTGTCAGTGTCAAAAGCTGCTCGATAGAAGCTGCTCCTGAACAAACACTCCCCAGGGCTCTGCTGCCAGCAGCAAACAAGTCACACCCCAAGTGCACTTGGTAGCAGCAGCCTTGGGCAGGTTTCCTTGCCTGGAGGCAGACGGGGCTTTTCCCTTTGGACTCAGAGTCCTGGGAAGTGCCAGGAGAGCCTTGGGGAGGTTTCCACACCTCTTGCACAAGAGGGTCTGGTGGGGTCCAACCCCTTGCACGACTCAGTTTGCCTTTCTAACAGTACACACTGTGCCTTGGAGGGGAACCAAGGCACTCAAGGAGGCCAGGGGCAACCCTCTCTCCTTTTCCCAGTCCCGTGCCAGTGTGATTGAGCTGCCTCGTTGTCACTCTGTGCTTGATGGATGTGGGAAAGCTCCACATCCATCAGGTGCCAGCCCCACCTTTTCCCAGGCAAGGTGAACCATCCCTTTATAGGCATTCAGGTGTGTTGGGTGCTGGTTTTGGGATCAATGGGAGAACCTAGAGTTGTGCTGCACACCAGGACCTCTGCCACAAGCCCTTGCCAACAGCTTGGCTGTAACTGGGTTAACTGCATCACCTAATTAGTGGTTTGACTTCATTTTCTTCTGTCTTCACTCAGAGCCAGGATTAAAAACACAAAGGAGACGAATTTCTCATGTTTGGTCTTGGATGTTTATTAAATCTTATCTGAAGTACAGAGAGTTCAGCAACACCTCCAGCTACCAGCTGGAAGTGAGCAAAATGGAGTTGAACCTTGCTATAGCTACAAGGTCTCTTACAGTCTAATCTAAACAGTCCAACAGAGAATTAACACCTATATCATTTATACTTTAGACCCAGTAACCAAACTCCTGTGACCCACAGTGCAGCACTGACTGTCCAACCAGAAACTACAACCTGAAACCATGGAGAACAAGGAAGAAGAACACAGAAAGGAAACAACACCCAAACCCCTCCATCTTGTCCCATACCACCTATTAGTGTATTATAAAAACCTCAAATTAAAAACCCTTCACCATGTGAAATCACACACTTCTATTTAACTACACACCCGTGACTTGAACTCCATCACTCAAATTTGGAAGCCTTCTCCAAGGCCTCAGGTCAAAAGCAGTGTTCTCCAGTGTCAGAAAGCACAGAAAGCTCAAAAATCCCAGGCTTCAGGATTCTAACACTTGGCATCCTTAGGGACCACAGAAGGAGACTACATCATGGAATATTCTGGGCTGCAGGGGACCCACAAGGATCAAAGTCCAGCTCCTGGCCCTACACAGACACCCCAACAATCTCACTCTGTACATCCCAAAGAGCAGTGTCCAAAAGCACCTGGAGCTCTGGCAGCCTCGGGGCTGTGCCCATTCCCTGGGAGATGCGTGGGAATGGATGCTTTGATTAAAATTGCTGGGCATTGATGCCAACATGGTGCAGCTGAAGCAGGCTTTGATTTCTGGTGGGTGCCCATGTGATGCTTCTCCAGCAGCTTCTTCCAGCCCTCCCAGAAGAGCCAACACTGCTGTGCTGTGATTTAAGAAGCCAAAATGCTAAAAATCCCTCATGCAGATGAGTTTTCCCCTGTGATGTCTCCCTCCCCCCTTTTCCATGGGCTCTGAATCACAGCACCTGCTTGCTTCAGCTGCTCTGATTAAAAGTGGAGAAGAAAATGATCAGTGAGGCTTGCTTTCTTCTCCCCAAACAATGCCCCAAAACCTCCCCAAACTGGCATGTCCTGTACAAAAAAACCTCTGCATTAATAAGCCAGCCTTTGGACCCTCAGAAGTGTCTTTTGTGTGGGGTTCTCCCTGCATTTTAATAAGCTTGGCTTTTACAAAGACCCCCCAAAAAAGAGAGAAACAGACACATACACAAAGACAAATTTCATTAGGCTCTAATCTCCTCTCTCACAAATACACTCCTGCAGATCTCTAAGCCCTTTCATCCTAGCAAAGCTTTTTATTTTATGTATAATCATGTTGTTGTTTTGTTCCCCACCAAAATAAAACTTGTTCACGGTGCAAAATGCTGGGTCCCAGCATAGATAACATCTCTTTTTTCCCCCCCACCCTTTCTTAGAGGTGTGAAGTTGTTAATGAGGTGTCTCACGTGGTAGAAACCCCAGCAAATCCTTTGATTAAAACCAGTCCAAGTGGTAGAGGCTGGATTATTTATGTTTTGATGCCTTTGAGGGATGGTGGTGGCAGTGGCTGGGGAGAGAGGAGGGAAAGATGAGGAGTGACACACACTGGGGGCAGCAGGTTTGCTTGGTTTGGCAGAGCAGCTTAAGAGAATGTCAGGAAAAGGGAGGGGGGGGATGTTAAATGGCATCAGCACTCGACATTGTATAAACAGAGATGCTGGCAGGAGGATTTGCTGTGAAATCCAGCATTTTTGGAGGAGGGGAACTTTGAGTGGGAGATCTTAGGTCAGCATTACGGTGCTGACATACCAATGGTCACATCAAGGAGTTCAGGAGGGCTCAGCTTTTCCTTGCTCTCTGCTTTGCTTTTCCTCCCCTTCACAAACCAAGCTCCTCAGCTCTGCCTCATTCTCCCTTGGATCATTTGGAATATCCAGCCATCACATCCCTGTTGGAACTGCAAAGGCAGGGTGAGCACACTCAAAACTACGAAGATGCAGAACTGAGGCAAAGCCAGCAGGAAAAATAGAAATTGCAGCAAAAGGAGCAAAATCCCCCCGCCCCTCCACCCCCTTCTAGTTTGAATTATCTGTGATGGCATTGCTGAAGGAGTTCACATTTTTTGACTGGGAGCCCACTGGAGCATTCCTGGCATAGCTGCTTTAGATCCAGGCATTTTGGGTGGCTCCTGTGCTTGAAGGGCTCAGGGTGGGGTGAGAAGCCAGGCTGTGGGTGCCTGGGCATTTTGGCTGGATGGGAGATGCTGTGGCTTTGGGATCATGAAGGAAATGCCACCCTGGCACCCCTCAGCAGGCCACATCCCCTGTGGCATCTGCCAGCCTGAGGCCATCCACAGGGATGGAGCCAGGGGAATGCAATAAACATCTGTCCAAGAGAGGCAGCCTGGGATGAAAAGCAGCCTCGCTTTTTCTGGCTTTTGGCTGCTGAGATTCAAACTCACTTTGCAAGTTCCTGAGCCTCAGGAAGGTGCCAGCAGCTGCCTGCACTTGCCTGTTCCCCCTTTCTGCTGCACATCAGGCTGACAAAAGCTTTCCAGGGAGCAGCAGCAGGCTGGCAGGCAGCATCTCATCCGGCACTTGGATACAGCTCCGGAGTCCCTTTGGCTCCAGCCCTGGTGGCTCGGCTCCATGTGGATGTATGGCATGGAAATGCTGTCACATCAGCCCTCTATGGAGCCCAGCCATCCCAAAAAGCAGCCCCCCAGCCTGGGGAGGACAGGAAACATCTCAGCTGCAGCCCCCAAGAGGTGTCTGCAGGTTTCAGGGGTTTGGTGGAAAATTATTTTCATGCCCTGCAAAAATGTTGATGGTGAGTCTCCAGTGCCTTCACCCTGGAGGTTAAAGCACATCTGGATTCCCTTGGGCAATTTTTAGCCCCTTAAAATGGAGCCAGAGGCGGGTGCTGGTCAATCCCTGCTCTGATGGAGTTGTTCTCCTGATCAAAAAGACACCTGGCTTTTTGCAGCTCTTGGGAAAAAGACCCTCATGGATTCACTGCTGGAAAGGAACCCCCTGCAATAGGGAGCAGGGCAGCCAAGCTCCCACCACCTCAGCAGACATTTTACACTGCCTCCAGCCCAGGTGGAAAGGTGCAGCCAGGCTCTATCCCACCCTGAATTCCTTTGGCACTGCATTGTTTCCATTAAAAAGAAAAAAAAAGAAAAACCTCCAAAGCCATCCAGGACCGTGAGATTCCCCTGTCCTTGGGGGACAGGTTTGGGGCAGAAGTTTGGGGTTCTGTGCTTGTTACTGCCTCCCAAATGCTCCTGGGCATTTGGCAGAAGGGAAACACAAGTGTGGCTCTGAAAGGTCTTTCCAGAGAAAACTTTTGGGCTACTACACAGAGAAAAACTGGGGGAAAAGTCTGATAATTTCAAGTATTTTAGAGGGGGAATATTCGGAGGGAGGAGTTTCATGGGCACAGCAAATATTTGGTTGCCTCAGAGATTTCCTGCACATCATTTGTCTTCTGATTCAATCATCTGGCTTCGTTCTGGAGCCTGGTGCATGCAGCCAGTTTTCTCTTCTGGGTCAGAAAGATGTAAAACCAGTCACGTACTTCAATATTTTTATATGCCAGCTTAGAGGTGGGTGTCTCACAGCTGAAATAAATCAGGCAGTGCAATGAGTGAGATTTTAAAACTTCCCACATTCTCTGTAGCAGAGACTCCTTCAGGTGTGAGAACCACCAAAAATCCTGGTTGGAATGACTCTGTGTAAAGCTTGAAGGGGAAAAAGGGAACCCCAACCAAACAAGAAGCTTTGGGTGAGCAGTCAGACACAAAGCTTGCAGAAGCATTTTTGTGTTTGAGAGGTCCTCTGCTTATTTTACCCAGTGATCTCATTTGGGGTAAAGGGAGATGTAAATACTCAGCTATTCAGGCTGCAGAGACACTGCTTGAGCTGTGGAAGGGAGCAAAGGCTGCCGAGGAGATCACAGTGAAGGTGTCTGAGGACTCACCCACTGCTTACAAGCTCAAAACTCTCTTGAGCTATCTCTAAAAAGAGGCAGAGAGCTGTTGAATTCGTTCTTCCCCTCCTTGCATCCCAACAACTCTCCTTCCCATTGTACAGAACAACAGAAAAATGCAAATTAAACGTCAGAGACATTTTGGGAGACAAACCCCAGCCCCAAACATCTGTTCCTGGCTTTCTCCTGGCCAGAAGGGGTAGGTCAGGCTTAGCTGGAATCCAAGTGCCTTTTGCATCCTGCAGCTCTGCACAAGCTCAGCCTTGAGCCAGGCAGATCATCCGTGCTCTTGGAATTAAACACATGCAGGAGCCCTGCCAGGATCCGTGTGCATGGCTTTGAGCTTAAGGAAATGATGGGTTCTGCAGCAGACCTGGGGAAATGAATAAATAAACTCCTCCTCTGATGTTTGCTGCCTTTATATTGGAGGTGAAAAAAAAAAGTGCAAAAAATGGCACATTACATTACCACAAGGAGAAAATAACTCTCTGTCCTCCCCAGCCACCAGGCTTGATGTTAGGGAAAGGATTCCCTGTTGGAGAGATTATTGTGGGATAAATTGGAACAGCTCCAATCCAGCAGCTTTTGGTTTTATTCCATTTTTGGCTTTTTTTTTTTCCAGCAGAGATGGGGTACCAAGGGCTCCACCCTGCCTCACCTGAGTCAGAGGGTGAAGGTAGAGCACACCAAAATGTGTGTATGGAGAATTGTAGTGGGAACAGAGTTAAAAAAATTAATAAGGATTTTCATCTAGATGGAAAGGAATGATTTAGTGGAAGATGGGCCCTGGATGTAAACTTCTCTCCCACTCACGCTGTCTGTAAATTGATTTATCACATGCTCATCTTTGAGCAAGGTTTTAGGAGAGTCTGTTGCAGCTTGGGGTTTTCTCCCAAGTCTTTTATGGCAAGGAGAACCAGCATCCCTCCCTCCCTAATCAACTGGGTGGGGGGAAGAGGAACAAAAATTCCTTGGTCTGTGGACCACGCCTTGGCCCTGCTGCATCACCCCTTGGGAGCCCCTTTTTGGGGATGGCAAGGTCAGATGGGAGGATCCTGGACCAAGCACCATCCTCAAGAGGATAAATGCTTTTATCTTGGGGCGAATTATCCACTTTAAAGGGTCTTTTGATTCAGGATTTTCTTCATCTCTGCCTGACTGAGACCTGCCAATAAAATTTCTGTGAGGATGCACTTTGCTTTAAGCAGGGCTGAGGTGATTTGGGAGCCACAAAACCAGTGGCCACTACCAAGAGGTGCTGGTTTCCCTGGGAAATCTGGGGTTATGCTGTGGTTCTTGGGAAATATGTTCTAAATCGGAGGAGGAATAAACTGTGGAAGAACAATTAAAGCCAGGGAATGGAGTGAAGGGTAAACAGAGCAAGAATCCTGTGTAATATTTCCTTGACTCTGGGGTTGAAATACATCTAAATATAACAAATATTGAAAGCTCTTATCCCATCCAGTAAAAACAACAACAAAGTACTGCATGGCTTTTTTTTTTTTTTTTTTTTCCCCTCTGCCTGGCAGAGAAATAGGAAAAAATTCCTTTTGGATCCCACAGGCGAACTGAGGACAGGATGAAGTCCTGCCCCAAAAGTGGTGGCATGGCCCTTCCTGACCTTTCAGGCTGCTGCCTTGTCGAGCCCTGACAGCTTCCCAGTCCCCACTGGCTCATCTGGGATGTTGGCTGGGAATATCTGTAACTGGGAATATCTGAGAATCTGCAGGGCTGCCCTTGCAGGAGGGCCTTGAAGGAGCACAACCCCAACCCCACCCTATAACTTCAGCAGCCCCTTTTGTGACTGAGGCTCCAGGCAGAGTTTTCCCCTGTACAGAAGGAGCATGGGGCTAAGGAAATTGGAAGCAACAACATCTGGCTGCTCCGAGCAGCTGCAAGGTTTTTAACTGTGTGTGGGAGCTGGATGGACCCTGCCCCAGACTGTGTCAGCTTGGAGTTGTAATGAGGTGGGTTTTTCCTTAATTTTTGGGACATTACAGTTTAGGATATTTTTGTTTAGGATAATGGGAGGCAGAACAGTTGGGAGGAATTTTTAGGATAATGAGAGGAAGCGCAGTTGAAAGCATGGAAGGGACAGAGCCCTTCCAGGACAGGCTGGAAATATGAATTCCCCTTGAAAAAACCTTGCATATCCCCACTCACCTGGCTCAGTGATTGTAGTAACTCTCTGCCTGGCAAAATATCCCTCAGCCTTTTTCCTCTTCCTCCTCTTACCACCCCCAAGCTGTGGAGAAGGAGTTCCTTACCTGGGGAAAATAGGGTGGAATAATAAGTGTTTACATCCAAAATCATTTTCTGCTCAAACATTTTGGCTTTTGTGGTCACCTTCTTCCTCTAAGGCCAAGGGTATGTGAAAGAAGGAGCTTTGTGACCTGCTGTGGACTCAGCTGGGTGAAGAAATCCCTCAAACACACAGGAATTTGAGGTCTTTCTGTGTCATCTATTTCTGATGTCCCAGAGCTGATGGTGGGAACGCCACCTTGATGTTTCCAGCATTACTGGGGTGAGGATGGATGCCTTTAGGAGCAGATGAACTTCAAAATGCAGAACTTTGGGAATGAATAAGTTCTGTGGGAGTGCAGAAGATATTGGAGCATCAGTAACGCTGGGATTGATAATGCCTGTAAAACTCCTCATCCCAGTGGGATGAATTCAGGCTTGGATCAAGCCTCCAGGTAGAGATAAAGAACCAACAGCCAAATGTAGGCTGGTCTTGGCTGTGCCATGCCCATTTAGGCTGGAGATTTGTCCCAAGTTTCAGCAGGTCAGGTCATTAAAATAGATCTGGCTCCTTTGTAGGGGAGGAATTCCTGCCTGCAGGCCAAAACTAACAGCAAGATCCTCGGTGGAAATCTTTCTGGAAGAGAGAAGGAAGTCTGTTTGCACCCCAGAAGTGCACATCCCTTATGTTCTGAGTCAACAAGAATTGCTGGTGATGGTTAGGGGTCCAGGATTAGCAGTGGTACATTTGGAGGGGGGACAAAGGAGTGGTGGAAGGGTGGCAGAATTGTTCCATGGGCACGGCTAAGGATACACAGTGTTAACTAAGCAGTGAATAAACAGAGGATGTCAATATGCCCTGATTGCTATCAGTATTTGCTATTATGGAGGCAGCTCCCTGCCATGTGGCCCTGGTTTCCTGTTTATCCAGAAGGGAGAGTCACAACAAAAGCTGGAGCACTCGGTGCTTGTGATTTATCTGATTTCCAGAGCTCAAACCAGCCCTCATTTCTGCTGGATCAGAGGATCTCCTGCTGCCTGCAGTGACTGAGCAGAGGTGACCTGATCCCAGCTCCTGTCACTCCTCTAAGCACATCTTGTTAGGCTCTGAAATCATTCACTCCATCTAAACAAGGGAGAAAGTGCCACATGCTTGCAAGAAGCAAAGGCGAGGAATTAATTCCCTGTGATTTCTGCTGCTTCTTGTTTGACACCCGATGACAGACATCTCTGGAGTCAATCCTGGGAACATATGTAGCTGTTAGAGGGGAAATTCTGCCTTATCATCTGTCATAATTTATGTCCCAGGGCTGCTTATCTTATGCTGCCTGGTGGGATCCCCGTGTGCAAGCTGAGCTTCTGTAATTCACCTTCTTCCACACTTTTGGTGCCTCCTTTGGTGCTTCTGATGGAACAGACCTGGACAGATCCGTCGTCGCTCTCCACTCCAGGGAATCTCTGCAGATCTTCCAATTTCCCTGCTGAAAGGAAGGGGAAATTTCACGTAGTTTTGGCAAAGGAGAGGAAAGAAGGAAAGAAAAGAAAGAAAAGAAAGAAGAGAAAGAAGAGAAAGAAAAAGAAAAGAAAGAAAGAAAGAAAGAAAGAAAGAAAGAAAGAAAGAAAGAAAGAAAGAAGAAAAAGAAAGAAAGAAAGAAAAAAGAAAGAAAGAAAGAAAGAAAGAAAGAAAGAAAGAAAGAAAGAAAGAAAGAAAGAAAGAAAGAAAGAAAGAAAGAAAGAAAGAAAGAAAGAAAGAAAGAAAGAAAGAAAGGAGGAGAGTCTTTGTGGGATTGTGGTGATATGAGGTTGGCAGGACCTTAAAGCCCATCCAGTTCCATGGGCAGGGACACTTTCCAGTATCCCAGGTTGCTCCAACCTTGCCTTGGACACCTCCAGGGATGTGGCAGCCACAGCTTCTCTGGGTAACCTGTGCCAGGGTCTTTTTCTGCTGTTGCTGTCTGGAAACTGAAGGACACAGACAATGAACCAAAAATGTCGAGGAAAGGGAGTGGTAATGAAAACTTGCTTTAAAAAAAAAAAATAAGGACATTGTCTATGAGTCCTTTTCTTGGAAATGAGAGCTGCCCCAATGCTTGGCAAAGCTTTCCTTGGAACAATGGAGGGCAAAATTAGGAAAGATAAATCAATTTTACTTTAAAAGAATGAGTTATTTTGTGAGATCTGCAGTAATTTTGGTTGTTTTCACATAGACCATCTTTATTTACCTTTGTGTCAGTCTAGCAAGGATTTTGACTCTATTTTAGTGGCATATGAAGAATTTCCTGTTTGTTCATATTTTAGGGAACTTGATGAGTATTTCCATATAAAGAAAAAGGTCTGAAAGAGAGGGTTTATCTGAGGAAGGAGAAGGGTCTTCATTTTCCAGGATGCTCTGAGATGATGCCACAGAGCCACTGGCTTGTGGATGGGGCTGGGAGCAACCTGGGATAGTGGAAGATGTCCCTGCCCATGGGGAGAAGGTGGAATGAGATGAATTTTAAGGTCCTTTCCAAGCCAAACTGGGATTCTGTGGTGGCCAAACATGAATGCATATGTTCACCTGCCCACCACAAAGTCAAAGCTCATCCCTGCCAAGCAGCGTCATCAATCCACACCACGGACAATCAGCGTTGTGGCATCGCGGGGCAGAGCTTTGACAGGGCCATTCATGAAGGTCTGAACCCAGAGAAGAAAGCAGCAGAGTTCTCAAGCCACCCCAGTTCCTCTTTATGTCACAAGAGCCCCAAGGTTAGGGCTTGAACAATGGATTATCTAATACGTTACAGAAAGCCCTGGAAAAAAGAAGGAGGAAGAAGTTTCCCTCCCACCTTCAGAATGTGTTACGTGGGGATGCTGGGCAAGAAAAAGATAGGCAGAAATCACCTCTGCCAAGGAAAGCTTTAAGAAATTAAGGAGAGCTTGTGGGAAGGCTCAAGGAGAGAAAAGACGAGCTGGAGGGAATCTCAGCTGCTTTGGGAGTCACGGGTCCATGCAGTCAGGAGGTCAAAGCAAGTTCAGCAGTTAAATCCTGAGCTGTCCCCAGAGCAGCTCCTTGTTCTGGAGAACACACTGGCTGATGAGGATGATTTCAGTTTGTTTTCATTCACATCACTCTGAGGAAACAACTGCACAAGTGCTGGAGTTAGGGCATTGCTGCAGCCGGAGTTCCTGGAGCATCCTGATAATCCCTGAATCCCACGAGATTCATGCGTGGTTTGTGAGGCTCACTCTGCTCTTGGCCCTGGGCAGGGATAACTCTCACATCCATCCCTGCTCCTGGCCTCTCAGCCAGCATCTCTGCTGCGGTTTCACGCCACCAAGACCAGGTGCAATGGTGAGGACCAGTCCAAAATCCGGAGCACCACTGTGGGTGAGACTTGGGCTCAGCATCGTCACAGCAAACAAAGGAGTTCAAAGTTCTCTCCCTTTGCTTGCTCTGTGCTGTTAATTTGTCAAGTTTTATCTATTTCTGCTACCCCTGGTGGCTGCACTGTGTGTAAAATCCTCCCTGTGTCACAAATAAAATGCTCTGCCAGCCTTGGACTGGCAAAGCAGCAAAAGCAGAGGTCCATTTTTATGTAAATGATTGGTTGGGGCATAATTGTCTCCCAAATCTGACTGAAGGCACTTAAATTGGTTTCAAGCCTTGCAGTTCCATGCTTTTGACAGATCCAGCCACAACCAGCTTGTTCTGGCATCTGCGGGCCTGTCACATGAATTTTTACTCTCAAATTAAGCTTTTTTTAATCACTTAACATCAGTTAATAGGCACTTAAGATGAAGTAATTTCCTTTTCATTTTCTTACTTGGTCTCTGCTGATCAGTGCAGGATGAGATCACCTGAATTTTATTTGTGGGGGGGGGTCAAAGGGAAAATTGGCAACATCCACCTAGGGTTTATTTTGGTTTTATTTCCCCCTTCTCCTTTGAACAGGGTGGGATTTCTGCAGAACAATTAACATTCGTTCGCTAAGTGCTTTTGCAAGCATGTTTACGAGAAATGCAAATACTCCAGGACTGTGGTGGGCTTGTTTTTCACCTCAATTTAGCCCCAGATCCTGTGGGTTTTGGGTATACACTGAAGTCTCATGCTACAGCACTCGAAAGTTTGCATGTCTGGAGCTGAGCACATCAGCAAACCTCACTGAGGTGGAGGGGCTAAGTTGTGAGAGGGTTCAAGCTTTTGTAGCACAGCTTAAAATTCAAGGCTGTTTAGACCTCTTTAGGTGTCCTGGAAGGGAATTTCAGAGCCTGGAAACCACCATCCCATAAAGAGAGTCCCTGGTGTTCTCCCTGCCTCAAGATAACCCACGGAGGCTGCCGCCTCCAGGGCTGGGTTTTTTTTCACCTCAAACCATCTGCTGGCAGAGCAGAGGCGATAGCAAGGCTGTTGATTTATGGGGTGATGGCTGAGTTCCCAACCAGGAGCAGCACAGAGGTTTTCCATGTGAAAACATCCTCGGAAATGTGACGGCTCTGAGGCGTGGGATCTGCCGGAGATCCCCGCGAGCGTTGGTTTTCTCCAGCCTGGTGAAAGTCACCCCAAAGTTTGGAGATTTTCACATAAATTGTAGGCACAGAGAGGCAACAAGGCCTCTCTCCTTCTGTTTGGGCTCTCCAAGGAGTTGGCCAATCCATTCAGGGATGGAGGGAGGACAGGCAAATCCTCATATTCTTTCCCTAGGAAAAGAAGCTAAAAGTGGAATTCCTTCTTTGCAACAAATTGATGGACTTCAAAGAACAAAAACCCACCAAGGGCTGTGGAAAAGATTGGCAAAGGATAATGAGAAGGGATAAATTTAGCAGGATGGGACAAGGCAACCTGGGTACCCTCTCTCACATCACAAATACAGTCCCTTGGGGACATTCACTGGGAAAGTCTCTGCTGAATTACATAATTGCTCTTCTGGGAGCAGTTCTCATGCCTTTGGAAGATGGCTTTGAGACTGGATGGTGGAAAACTTCTCCCAGACATGTTATTTTAAGGTATCAAGCCCCCCAAAAATATGCCAAAGAGTCGTGGTATGGTTGGAACAGGGATGAGAAGGGGTATGTCTTGTTCCCTCAAGTGGGAAGAATTGACTGCATGTGAACACGGGGATTGGGAGTTTTGGAAATAGTCCTGGGACAGCAGCAGCAAACACAGAGATAATTTATCCTTTTTATCCTTAAAACTTCACTTAAAAAAAAGACTTCTGCTGCAGAGGGCAGAGGGATAATACTGGGGGTGGGTAAAGAATGACCTTTATAACACTAAAACCCAGTTGTCTAGAAATTAAATACTAGAAGATGATGCAGAAACTTGGATTTAAAGTGGGGTTTTAAAGCTGATAGGAATTAAAAACTCATCCAAAGGACCTGGAAGAATGATAGCTGATAAGGATTATGGTAGATAGCTGCTCCAGTGGTCAGTGGGAAGTATGTGGAAGCCTCTTTGTCTCTTCTCCACCTCTGGAGGTGTCCAAGGAAGGCCTGGATGTGGCACTCGGAGCTCTGGGCTGGGTGACAAGGTGGGAATTTGGCACAGGATGGACTCAATGACCTTGGGGGTCTTTTCCAACCTAAATAATTCTGGAATTCTGTGACCCCTCCCCAAAGCAGCACGTGGCCCCAGCCAGGACCGAGGATGCTGCACCTGCCACCTTCAAGGTGCCACCTTGGGCTCCAGACTTGGAGCATTAATAAAATCACCCTTGTTCAAGGTTATGGCGACAGTTGATTGCTCCTGATTAGGGATTTGTATTCAGTTGTGACATCCTGCCATTTTTATTACCTTTATAGCAATAATTGCAAATAATAAAATGACAAACTATCGTAATTAAATTTTAATTAATTACAAATCCATTACTTTTAAGTTTATTCATGGTAAGGCCAATGATACCGAAAACAATTAATTAAAGCACTTGATATGTAAATTATGAAGCCTGACATTAATCTCAGGCAGCTCATGTATTCTCCATAGCAGTAGGGAATTTGTTTAAGGAAAGGCAGCTCTGGATGATTTTAACTACTCACTTGAGGGAGCAGGGAAATACTGGATACTTTCAAGCTGAAATGATTCCCAAAGTCAAGTTCTGCATCCTCCAAAGAAAAATGCTAAGGAAGCAAAAAGAGAACCCTGGCTGGCCTTCCTGCTATGGGTGGATAATCACTGTCACAGCAATCCTGCAGTGAGCTGGGTACGAGGGCAGCTCCTGGCTCTTAGCCCAGGTATTTTACTCCTGATGGGTAACTCTGTGTAGGCAGTGCTCAGGGAGAACGTCTTGGAACACCAGGCAAGGAGTATTTCCCGAGCCTCAGCTGCAAACACCCATCCTCCTCCCCAGATCCATGGAATTCTATCCTAAAGCTTCTCTGTCAGGGCAGCAAACCTCTCATCCCAGCTCTCCACACTGAAATCTTTTGCTAACTTAATTTAATGCACCAAGCCATGCTGGACTTTGCTTCCCCCAGATAAACTGAGCGCAGATCCCTGCACATCCCACAGGAAAAATGGTCCATGTCAGGTACAGGATTAGGATTATTCCTTATCAGAAAGCCTTGTCCTTGGCCCTGGACAAGCAGTAAAAGTGCCTGGTGCAACAAAGGTAATTTTGGACAGGGCTTGGAGCAATCTGGGAGAGTGAAAGGTGTCCCTGTCCATGGCAAGGGTTGGAATGGCATGAGCTTTAAGGACGTTCCAACCCAAACCACTCTGGGATTCTGTGATCTCCACAGGGCTCTTACCCCAGGCTGTGGGAATGAGTCATTGCTGTTTGATAACCTGGGGCACTCTGGCCTGGAGGAGGTCAGCACCAAGCTTTTTAATTTTATTTTTCCCTCTAACACTGTTTTATATTGGGAAGCACAAGACTATTTTTGCCTTCTGCCAAGGCAAGCTGGCATTTTGCTGCAGCACCCTCTGTGCTCCCAAATGTCTGTGATCCATATGTAATCCTATCCAGCTTGGGAGCTTTCCTGTCAAAGGGGAAAGCACGAATGGAGGGGAGACGTGATCAGACAGAAAGGCACCTCCAGCTCGGGCACAAAGAGCCTCGAGCAGGGAGGCACACCCAAGGTTAATAACATGTTGCTCCACCAGCTTCTATCTAATCTTGGAAAATGTCCTCTGCCGTGAAGAAAAATGGGAAAGTGATTATGTGACTTGAAATAAGGTCTTGCTCCACTGTCTAGACAGCTTTAAAAAACATCAAGCTGGGGTGTTCCTATTTATGAAAAATGCAGCTGCAGTGCTGCCTTCCGCGGGCGAGGGAAGCGAGCGGTGCACTTGAGGTCATTTGGCTGCTCGCTGAGCCTGTCCATGGGAATTTATTCCTCTCTCCTTCTTGCTTTATTTGTTTTATTCCTTCTGCTTCCCAACCTGCCATCCCCAGCCCTCCGGGCCTCTGGGCTGTGTCCTTGGGGGCTGCTGGCAGCGGGACAGCCCGTCAGACACGGATCCCTGCGAGGGTCCGTGAGCCAGGATGGCTGCTGGGTGCTAATCCAGGCTTTTCCTTCCCACATTATTGCCGTGGGGATGACTGCCTGATGCAAAACTGCAGACAGCCTCCAGATCCTTAATAGAGTCTCTTATAACCTGTATTTTAAACTGGAAGAATTTCATTTGCCCTAAATGCAACCCCAGCAATTCCCCTCTGCATTTTCCCGCCCCCCAGTGTGTAGGGTTTTTTCCTGGTGGGATCCAGGCAGGTGGAATCTGATGCCGAATCCGACTGGGGCAGGACTTGCAGCAGGAACCACATGGCTCAGCACCCTCTGCTAATGGGACCCAGCACCACATTCCTGCTAAGGTTCAACCTTGGATGGTCTGGGAAAAAAAAGGAAAAGAAACAACCGTACTGATCATGGGGCTGTGTCCTACAAAAGGGGGAAATGGGTCAGCGGATCTGTTAATCCCAGCTTGATCTAAAGTCTCAGGGACAGGTGGCAACCTTCATTTAATGGAACAATGAGATCATTAGGAACTGGTAATGAACTGTAGTGCAGCCATGAAAGTAGGTCACCCTTACCCCAGGAACACTTCAGTCTGTCCCCATTCATGTGCAGCAGCAGAGATGGCCGGGGGCAGGGTGACCGCTCCATCCTGGGATTTGCTAAACCAGATGATTTTAGGAGCGGACATGAAGTGGGTTAGATTATCTCAAGTGATAAAATGCCTTAAAAACGATCTTGTTCAGGTTCAGGTGTTGAGTCCCACTGGCTTTTCATGGTTTGTGAGGAGGGTGATATTGGAAGAACCAGTCTCAGGCCAGGGACAGTGACCACCCAGGAGGAAAAGGGAAGAGATCCTTTCCTAATCCCCATGGAAAGCTTTGCCCACCCTGAGAATCACATGGATCCCCATTTCTACATCCTGAAGGCCTCCCAGCAGGTGCAGCACCTCACTGCAGCACTCTCAGCTGGAGGTGCTACTTTCACCCCTGAGCTTTTCCTTTCAGATGCGTTCCTTGTTGCCCTCAGGGCTGAACTTTGGGTGCTTGTGGGTTGGAGCAATCCTGGACTCTTTTAGTCCTGCCCAAGGTCCCAAGTCTTGCACATCAAATATGATTCACATCATGGATTTTTTTCTTCTTTCATTGACCCCTGGTAGATGAAACCCAAGTGCTGATGGTAAGACTACAAATTTGAAAAGCTTCTATTCTTCCCTCCACCTTCATTGGCTCCCAAATCTTGACATTCCTATGGCCCTCTGTAACTTTCTGAATCAGCCTGCTGCCCCGCAGGAGGAGAGAGGTTTGCTCAGCCAGTGAGAGCCCCAAGGGCTGAAGATAGGAAAGGTTAAGAAAATATTTTGCTCGAGATGCAATAAGCAGTAGTGGGGTCTGGAAGGTTATTTCATTTTACTTTAGTTTTTTTAAAGGGATATTCAAGCAAGCATTTTATAAATATTTATAGACAAGGAACTGTGGTAAAATAACACTTGAGGGCTGGTTTGAACTCCTCCAGGAAATTGAGGTGGGCCATGGTCCCCATGTGGCTCTTGTGTGCTGCTAGTGAGGATCCTCCTGATCTGCATTTCCAGGAACAGGCTTCAGCTGTTGTCCACATTAACTGCAGCTTTTGCATTTTATCCCCATGGATATGTAATTCCAGGTGCTGGGACCAGTCTCCCCCAGCTCTCCCTGCTGTGCCCTGAGGTTTCTATCCCTTAAATTCAGCAGAAGGCCCCCATAGTCTTGACTCTCAACCCCACCAAAGTCTTTTCAAACCAAACCCATCCCACCAGTGATTGCCATCACTCCCCATAAGCACACTGTGGACCAGGAATGCTATCACTGGCCACCAGGCCAAAGGGACAGGTCTCTTTTTGTCCCCCTTCACCAGGTAAAGCTCCACAAACCCTCCCTTCCCTCCCCACCTGGAGGTGGTTGTCCATGTCCTCTCCTTCTGGGCACAGGTGCTGTAGTCTTCACCAACACTTCAAAACTTCAGGAGGGGAGGAATTCTTCCTCTTCTTCCCCTTCCCAGTTTTTCTTTTCTTGCTGATATCTTCTGTGCTTCTCTTCATCTGCCCACAGCTCCAGGCTTTCTTTCCTCCTGTGCTCCTGTGGTGTCTGAGCTGCTTCATGAGGAATTTCTGTCCGTGTCCTGGCAGACGGAATCTGAGCATCATTTGCTGGAGGAACAGGAAAGGAAATAGAAAATGCTTCAGGTTGTTCCCCCCCCACCCAATTTCCAGCTTTAGAGGATGGGGAAGAACACGAAGATCCTGATGGAGCTTGGAGAGGAGAAAGATTGGAGCACTGGTGTCACTTTTGGTGCAGCTAGCTGGGTTCTCCCATCTCAAGTGAGCTGGCTCTGGGGGCAAAAGGGACAGTGGCTTGGGGAGACATATGGAGAAACTTAGGAACTGTTAAAGGGGGAGGGATGCAATTCCCCTCACAATAAAGGCTGTTTTTTTGTCTGACTCATGAAGGGGCAGCCTAGATAGGTATCCATGTATGGCTGAGCTGCTGAAAAATGTGGTTTTCACCTTTTGGGGAAGACTGGAGAGAGTCCTGTGTGTGTGCCCTTGGCTGTGCCCATGTTCTGGCACTGCCAGTCCCTTGGCACCAGTCCTTCCTCTCAGCTCCCCCAGTTCTGAGGATTAAATAAAGTGGAATATCCATCTGGCTCTGTAATGCAAACATTGCAGCGGGCCAGGCAGCTGATAAGGAATCACTTCTTGGTTTAATGAGGAGACTTGACATAAACTCAAGAGTGTGCAGGAAAAAGGAAAACATTTCAGAGGATGCCTGCAATGAAATGTTTCTGGCACTTACAAAAGCACAAAGCAGGCATGGTTCACGTCAGTAAACATTTTCAGCTTCCTTTCAATAAAAATGTAATAACCAATAAACTTAAACTGAACAACAAAAACTTTCTGTAAATCTCATCCAGGTGAGTTTTGGGGTTTATTTTCTCCTTGTGGCTTGGCATTAAATGAGTGATGAAAAGCAGCAAGAACACGGGAGTGTTTTACCTGGTCCAGTGACATTGCAGTGATCCTTTGAGGTCCAGCCAAAATATCAGGTTTGCTGGACTTGAGATGGACATTGGCCATGCTTCCAGGCAAAAGTTGAGTTCTTGGATTCTTTCCCACTGTTCTCAGCCGACTGTGTGGCCAGATGGAAGGATGGTGGTGATGGATTCCTTAGGGATCTCCTTCACAAGCTCTGGTGTCTAAATGGAGGGCAAAGATAGGTGGAGAGGAGGGACCATGTAGTGACAGGGGAATGGCTTCAAACTGACAGGGCAGGGTGAGGTTGGATATTAGGAGAAAATTCCTGACTCTTAGTGGAACAACTTGCCCAAAGAAGCTGTGGCTGCCCCATCCCTGGAAATACTCAAGGCTGGGATGGATGGAGCTCTGAGCAACCTGGTCAAGCTGAAGATGTCCCTGTCCCAGGCAGGTGGGTGGAACTGGGTGATCTTCAAGGTCCCTTTCAACCCAAACCATTCTGGCATTCTGTGATTTTTGTGGAAAGGAGAGAATTAAAACACCAGCTGGGACATTGGAGTGCTGTGGTTTCATGGAAGCTTTCCAGGGGTGACCAACCATTTGTCACAGGGCCCAAGATCCTCCTCAGAGGCTCTTGAGCACATGAGGAGCTTGTAGCTAAAAGCAGCAGAACGATGCCAGGGTGCTGATCTTGGTGTGAAAGCAGTTTGTTTGGAAGGGAAATAAAACCAGAGGATATTTTTACGACCATGATGAATATCCAGAGTTGATTCTGCTTCCAGAGCACACATCCAGGAGGGCAACTCTAATTATTTATCTCAGGGAATTGGCAGGTTCCTGATATTGGCACTGAAGTGTTTCTTCTTCACATGCACACAGAGACTCTGAGCAATGATTTTTGTCCCCTCATTGGAGCCCTGGCAGTGCTGATGCTAACTCAGCCCCTCTAGAAAGAGAAAATTTGGCAGCTTCTCTGATGGTGTGGTCAGAGTGGGGGTTTAGGGATGTGTTCTCTTATCTCTGCCTGAAAGTTTAGTCTGTAATTACTTCAACTCCCCCTCTAAGCTGAGAGGGTGTTGGGTTGTGCCTGTGTTCCTTGATTTAAATGTGGGGTTTTTTTATACAACTCATCATTTAGGCCAATATTAATTATGAGTAAAATCCCCTCTTGATGGGGAAAATTGTAGGAGGTGTTGGCAGAAATGCTGCCCACTGGAGAGATGGATGGGGTGGGATACCTGGGTAAGTGGCCAAGCCTGACTGGAATTTCCTTGGTGTCTTTGCAGAAAAAGGAGAAAGACAAAAACCTTTCCTTGAAATAAGTGATTAAACTTTCTGAATTTAATTTCTAAATTTTCTAATTAAATTTTCTGAATTTTCTGGAGTACACAATTCCATCCTGATATTAGTAACATTTAGTCCTCTGCAGCTTTATTTTGATAATGCATCAGTTTGGGAAGGAAAAGGCCATTGGCCAAGCCCAATGTTTCCACTCCCTCAGGAATGTCTTTCCCTTTATAACAAACAACTGGTTGACAATTTCTACTCAAATCCACAAATAGATTCCATCTCCTAAGCAGAATTTTCCAACCATTTTTCTGGAAATAGGCTGCCTTATGCCTGATTTTTTCACAAATGCCACAGATTTCAGAACCCAGCTTCTCCAAATCTCATTTTCACCAGATATTGAGCAGTAGAACCTGGTTATGTTTCCACACAGAGCAGTGAAATTCAATGTAAATTTAAAATGTATAGGACAAAAAGGGACATGTTTGTGGTTTATCATATTTGATGCCTATGGGAATTCCTTCTCCATGCACATTCTCAAGGAAAACCTTAAAACACCGGGAAAAAAACCTGTATTTTTAAATGTTTACATATGGGGATGCATAGTCAAATGTAGCAGAGATGCTTTTTTATTAACCAGATGGTAACGTCTTATTTACATTTCCCTTATAAAACCATCTGTGCTTGAACAGGGGAGATGCTCCAGTTGGGAGTTTGGCTGCAGGGGGTGGATTTGTTACATCCAATTTTCTCCTCTCATCAGAGCTGAATGTGTAACGCTTGTTTTATTTAACCTAGCTTTAATTAGAGGGTTACAAAAGTGCAGTTGGCTCTCCCATGAAGTAGCTGGCACTCTGGATTTCCCTGCTTTTAGACACAACTGAGATTTCTTGCCTTGATGTTGAACTTGCTTCCTGTTTGCAGCCCACGGTTCCTTCCACACCACTAAATCCCCCATTCTCAGGGTGAAATCCTGGCCCTGCTGAAGTCAATGGAAGTTTTGACATCAGCTCCAGCAAGGTCAGGATTTCTCCTTGGCTGTTTATTTTCTTGAAGCACTCCCAGCCTGTTCCTCTGTCCAACTTTTCCTGGAGCCAAGTTCAACACTTCACTCCCCACTATCTCTGTCACTCTCCTATGAACTCCCTCCAAATTAAAATGTTGGGTGTCCACAATGCTCAGTGCTGTTTCAGGTGTTGTTTAAGCAGTAATCTCATAGAAATATTTTCTTTCTCTCTCTTTTTTTTTTTCCTGTCAGCTTCACTGGGTTGTTTGCTTTTCTCCTTTCCCCCCATTGTTTTATTAGTGTAATGTGCTGCCTTTTCATGCCATTAATAAAGATGGACAAAAATACCAGGCCTAGTAGTGACCTCCTGATGGAATCCACCAGCTCTGCCAACTCTGTTGGTTGCCTTTTTGCTTTTCCTCCCATCCAGTTCTTATCCTTCATGGACCATTTCCATCCAGGCCAATTTGAATTCATCCTGTGTGATCTGAGGAGACACCAAACTGGAGGCTTCATCCTGGTAAAAATCTCATCCATGTGGGAACCAGATGTTGTCATCTGTGAAAATTTTCATGTTTTGAAAAGGAATTTAGAGGAAAATTTCTTTCCCTTACATGTCAAAAATGAAATTTGACCAAAAAGGGATTAAAAAAAAATCACTGATAAAAATTGTTTGAATTGACAATTTTTATGTTAATTTGAGTTACTTAAGCTTGTACAAAACTTAAGTGAAAAAGACTAGTTGGATAAAATCAAGCCTGTGAACTCTGATAAAATCAAGCTGGTCTGACACAGCGCTCTCAAAAATTAAGATAACTCCACAGAACATAATTTTCCAGTAGAAAGCTTCCTTATTAGACCAGTTGTGACTAAGAGCAGTAGCTTAAATATGTGGAGGTTTTTTCTGAATCTTAAAAATGCCTCTCATTTCCTGGAAGAAAGGAAGAGAGGGGGGAAAAAAAAGAAAAAACCCCACATTTTCAGAGCTGTGTAGCATTTCTTGTCTTAAGGGTTTTACCCTTTCCAAATCTGCTGCAGAAAATAAGAGTATAGTCAGGAAGGAGGGGTTACAAACTGAGCTGCAACTGTCTAACACTCAGCATGGAGCATCCTTTCCTGGGGCTTTCCCATCTCCTGGATTTTATTGGTGTTTGGGGATAATTTGAGGCTTGCTTGAGGAAGGTTGTGCTGGGAATCTCAGCCAGGGTCAAAGCTTCCCATTTGCTTTGGCACATGTGATCTGAATGTGGTGGGATGAGCCATTGACCACCACCTTCACTCCATGTCCTGGCCATTTTCCTTGGATGCTGGCCAGCAGTTCCTGCTGGACTCGTGCTCCAGGGCTGTGTTTGAACTCCCCTCCCATCATCCCGAGCATCCAGATGTGACAGATCCACAGCACCGCGCTGCAGATGCTGGATATTGCCTGCAGCTGGGGTAAATATTATTTCTACATCCCAACGAGGGTGAAATAGCATCTCCAGAGGATTTGGAGGAGAGACGGAGGAGACTCGGTGTCGTGGGCTGCCCTCGGGCTCCTTTTCTTTTCTCCTCCTCTTTTCAGGAAAGGAAAAATCCAGCCTGCTAGGAAGGGGATTTCAGTTCTTCCTTAGATCCTGGTCAGGAAAACAGAGCACTTTGTTTGTGATGGCAGCCTCCACCAAAATGGCTCAGGGGCCAAATTAAGGCTGAGGAGGAAATTCATCCTCTCCAAAGATGAAAGGTCTTCTTGATTTCTTCCCTTGCCTCTGCTGGTTCCCATGCATGCCTCCCTCTGCTTGATGGATGAAGAATGAGAATCATGGAATTATAGAATGTCCTCAGCTGGAAGGGACCCACAGGGATCATCCAGTCCAAGCTCTGGCCCTGCACAGACATCCCAACAATCCCACCCTGCATCCTTGGGAACAATGTCCAAACTCTCCTGGAGCTCTGGCAGCCCTGGGGCTGTGCCCATTCCCTGGGGAGCCTGGGCAGTGCCCAGCACCCTCTGGGGGAAGAACCTTTTCCTAAAATCCAACCTAAACCCTCCCCTGTCACAGCCCCAGCTGTTCCCTGTGGTATTTTCTGGCATTCCAGGAGGTTCTGGGGTCCCTTGGGAGGACATGGGACCACAGACACCCCTTAAAGGAAAGGCTGTTGGCTCCTTGTGTGCTCAACCTCCTTGCCTCCTACCCAGCTGTTAATCCCATAGCTCCAAACTGGGATAACTTTTCCCTTCTCTTGCTTTTTCCTTGCCTTCTCTCTCAGGGTTCTTCCTGGCTCCCTCCTCACCTCCAAAGCACAGCCTGAAAACAGCCAGGAAAGTATGGACTCATTGAATTGGTGAAAACCTTTCCTTGAATTTGAAGTTCAGGGAAGGTCTGGGAAGGCTTTTCCATGCCATTTTCCAGGAGTGGCAGCAGTGGGAAGGAAGCTTTTATTTGGAGATTTTTCTCTTCTAGCCAGATAAGGGTTTTGTGATGAGCTGGCAAATCCCAAAATGCTGTGCACTCACACAGGTGGGTAAAAAGTGCTCAGTGGGACCCTCTCCCACCCTCTCTTGTTTGGTGGCCTGATGTTCATATTTTATTAGAAAATATTCCTGTTTGGATATACTTTCTTTTTTTTTTTTAATTTTTTCTTTTAGTTGGAACACACAAGTTTTGAAACAGCTCAAAAAGCAGATAAAAAACTGAGCTAGAAAACCCCATTTGGGGCAGATCTGGTTCCCAGATTGTTTACTACAGTTAATAACTTTTTCCTAAAAATCTCAGGCAATTTGAGATGTATTCCAGCATGAACCCAAAATGGAAATGGAAGTTGTTGGGCACTTCTTTTTGAGATAAGAATCATTTCACTGCTGGAATCATCTCACTGCCATCCTTTTCTGCCTGTAAATGTTGTTTTGCCCTCTTTGGAGTCCCATTCCCTCTTTCTACAGGGGCAGGTAGTACAGCCTGTCATCCTTGAAGTGAACATCCCAAGGGCTTAAAACCCCTTCCCTGAGCTTGGATATCACTCCCAGGCAAATCCAGCTTCACTTTCCATCAGACAGAAATCCCTGTCCTAAAATCCAGCCCCCTCTAACCTGTGTTTGATTCGGTGCCGGCCAGGCTCCTGTAACTGTGGATTTTATGTCCCTGGAGGTCTTGGGGGACTGCCACCACCTCCTACCCCCAGGAACCAGCAGAGCCACCTCCCAGCTCTGAGATCCTGTGTCTTGCTGCCATCCAGCACTGACTCAGCCCTGACACGTGCAGCTCCTGGGCTTTATTTATGGCCAGGACACGACATCCAAAGTAAATAATGCCTGGGGTCCTCCTCCCCCTTCCCCTGCACGGGGCTCCAGATGGGGAGAACCTGTATTCCCAGGGATCCCGGATGATGATGGATCACCTGGAGGGGTGATGGCTGTCAGCCAAGCCCTAACCTGTTTAGTCTGATGGGCAAAGTCAGCTCAAACAATTGGCAGCTCAGCTTTGAACACCAGGATTGAGGCATCCCCCGCCCTCCTCCACAAATAAATCACAGTTCAAAGCAGCTGGGGTTGTGGCAGAGGGGATATTTGGCCATGGGATAGTGTGTTTCAATTCTCATAAAACTCAGGAGAGGGGCAGAGAAGCTGTCAGAAGTGGGTCTCAGTTGGGATGGGTGTAGGGCTGGGCTAACCTAGCACCTGTGGGTGAAGGGAAGGTGAGAATAGGAAAAACGATGGGATCCCAACTCCACTTTGCTGTTCTTGAAATGGCAAATCTATCCCAAAGGGCCACTTTATGGATTTCATTTATGGCTGTTGCTGCCCTACATCATCTCTGAGAAGTGCCACTTTGGTTTGTATATCTTTCACTGACATGTATATTTAGCACTCATTAACCACTTACCTTGGGCTAATAATTCAAGTTGAGTTCCAAATTTCCTCTTTTCTGTGAGTTCTTGGAGCCAGAGACCACTCCTGACAGATTCATTTCAGCTTTGACTGCTATAGCATTTTAGCTGATTTGAGCAATATTTGTCATGTTATTTTAAAAAATGATTAGTCAGAGTGAAACCATCTCATTGCTTTAAATCTGCAAATGATTCTTCCCCATTTCAGCTAAAAGCAAATTCAGAACATTTGTTGATTTTTACGAGGAAAAAAAAATAATTAATTCACTTCATCTTGGTGCTTTAGCCAAGCTGGTTGCAATTAACTTTGTTGTTCCTGTCCAATTTTTTTTCTGCTCTTGTTTCTGTGTTTTCATTGTTTTGTTCCATCTTCAGTGGGCCTGATGGTTTGTTTTCCATCTATTTAACCTTTGTCAGCACATAAACTCCCGGGACTGACAGGACCTGGAGTGGTGGATAGTCCTCACAGAGTGTCTTTTTGGTTGGTGTTTTAACTCAAATGTCTTTTTTGGGTTGGTGTTTTAACCCAAATGCACTTAAGCCCATGCTTAAACCTGACTCCAGCATGATCCAAGTCTGTGTCAAATAAATTTAGGCAGGACTGAGGCTGTTTCCTATGAAAGCACCTGAGGCAGGAGGAGTTGTGAGCCTGGCACAGTCATGGTGAGAAATACCCACCTCTGCTTCTCTCTGATTTCCTGTCCACATAAAACTGAAATTGCTGCAATGAGTCAAATCGAGTATAGAGTGAACCACTGGGGTTTTCCCCCTTAAGTGAAAGCTGAACTCTCAGAGGATCAGGTTGGCACCAAAACCCAAACCAGAATCAAATTTGAGGCACAGTACTTAAAAAAAAAATAAAGAAAGAGTTCAAATTGGTTTGCAGTGCCCAGATTTGGGGCAGTCCCTCCTTGGATGAGCTTGGAATGTGTGGGGTTCCCAGAAGGGGAGTTTGACATCTCCCCTCCTTGGCTGCTGGGCAGGAACCTGCCTGGGCTGTCAAAGTTCCCTCATCCCACCTTGGGGAATGTTTTGATTTCAGCAGATCAACAAATGTTCTCCAAGAAGTGCTTTTCTGTTGGGTTTAGTGGCTGTAGGGTTTTTTTAATCCTTGTTATTTCCGCTGCTCCTCTGTGGGATGAGGGATGTTGCACATGCACAAGGAATCCTACACGGACTGCAGGAAAGCAATAAACAGCCCAGGCTGAGGAGGAAGTGGATGGAAACCCAACCCAGGAAAATGAGAAGTAAAGGATTCAGCCTTGGCTTGACTCTGTGCCCAGAGATGCTGAGAGCTGTGCTGTCACTGACTGCAGCAGGCTTAGGCCAGTCCTGGGGGCTTTGGAGAAAACTGGCCCTAGAGTAATGCAGTGTTTATTCAAGCCCATTCCCGTTTTTCCCCCCATTAACTCTGTTTTTTTTCCCAGGTAATTTGCACTCACATGTCACAAAACTCCTATTTTAAACAGCTATGCCAGTGCCTTCAACCCAGGGCTTCACTTTCAATCCAAAGTCTCATTTCCCAGGAGCTCCATAGCAGGCAAGGACATCCAAAAGGCAAGTTCAGATTCAATAAAAATAAGGGAAATATTGGGTTTTAATTTTTTTTTCTTGTCTATTCAACAGTGCAACAAAACCCAGTGAAGGAGGAGGGAAGATTTCTCCCTCTGGTTTTGGTTATTTCCATGGGCAGAGCTGCCACAAGGGCAGAGAAAAGCTGGAAGCAAAAGTCCCCAAGCTCTAGGAGTGGAGAAATCACTGGTAGTGCTGGGTTGCTCTGCTCCAGATCCTGCTGCAAAGCTCCCCCCCAGGCTGCAGGAATATCACTGCCACCAGGATCCATCTGTGGAGTCTGTTTTTAAGTCTTGTTGTGCTAATTTGTGGTTTTTCAGGAGAAAGTGTTGGAAAAGAGAGTAGTGTCAGGAACCCGAGCCAGACTTGCTGGTTTTGGCTGGTTGTCCCTTTTCTATATTCCAACTGCTGTTGGATTTTTTGGTATTTTTGCTTTAAATCAAGGAAATAAGAGAAAAATTAATTATATTAGGAGGACTTCCATTCACTTCTCTGACTCAATAGAAGTCAGCTTTGCATAACTCTGAATCCCCCTGCTCCTTGTTTTGCTGATTCTAAAAAATATTTCCCAGTGATAATTCTAAAAATTTAACCTGAGTCTGCCTCCACATTCAAGTTAAATTGAGCCTAAGAGTAGTTTCACATTTTGCAGCCTTCCAGTACCTAAAAGGGCTCCAGAGTGATGGAGAAGGATTTTGGATGAGGGCATAGAGGGGTGGTGCAAGGGGGAATGGTTTCCCAGTGCCAGAGGACAGGGTTAGATGGGATATTGGGAAGCAATTCCTTCCTTTGAGGATGGTGAGGCCCTGGCACAGGGTGCCCAGAGAAGCTGTGGCTGCCCCTGGATCCCTGGAAGTGTCCCAGGCCAGGTTGGACACTGGGACTTGGAGCAGCCTGGGACAGTGGAAGGTGTCCCTGCCCTGGAATGAGATGACCTTTAGGGTCCCTTCCAGCCCAAACCATCCTGTGATTCTCCAATTATTTATGATTTTGGGTGCTGATACTGCCCCCATCAAGCAGAATTAAAACATTTCCCATAAGCTTTGAGGTGCTTATGAGAGCAGGGGAGCTCATGCTCAACTTGTCTTATTTTTGAATACAAATCAGTGATTTTTGGTGCAGACTCAGATGCAAAGTTTCCCTTGCCTGGAGCAAGGGCTGAGGGAAGGATGTCCCACCTTTGGGCACCTTGGCCAAGCCATGGTGGGTGGACACAGCTCAAACACAAAAATGTTGCACAAACCCAGCAGCTGAGCCTGGCGTGAGGTCAAGGCCACATCTGCTCATGGAGAGTGGATTTAAGGAGCAGAGAAAGAATGCAGGGAGATGGCAGGAATGCCACATCTGCTCGTGGAGAGGAGATTTAAAGAGTGGAGGAAGAATGCAGGGAGATGGCAGGAACATCAAATCTGTTTGCTCAGGGAAGGGTCATTTTCCACAAAGCCTGCTTGTTATTGTCCTCTGCTCAGCGTGGAGTCTTCTTCCAACATTGCGTTGAGGGAGCTTGGCTGGGCTGCCAAGAAAAACAGAGGGAGTCACTCTTTTATGAGCCATCCCTTCCTCCCTTTCATGTTGTCAGGAATTTCCCCATGTGTCTCTCCCTCACAAATTCATTTTAATGACGTTGCATCCAAGCGAAAGGAATTCATCCCAGTTTGGCTTCTCCAGCACTGGGAAATGGAGTGCTCGCTCTGCTCCTCCTCTCCTGTGTCCTTTTTTAGGGCTTCCAAGATGTCAGTCCAATGGCCTGAAGAAGAAAAATCATCTCAGGTGAGGGCAAATTATCACCACTGCCTGTTCTGGCTGGGAGGAAACTTCATCTGGAATTCCAGGGAGTTGTGGGGTTTGGATGAAGAAATGAAGAAAGAGCAGCGCATCTGCTGAGCACACGAGGAAAAGGTGGAGGATGTGTTGCTGATCCTCTTCATGGCTGTAGCCATAATAGATAAAGTGTCACCACACCAGTGATTTGGAATTATAATCCTTGGAATTACAACTTTGTGTTCCTGCTGCCTCTGAGATTGCAGTAAACACAAATCTGAGAAAAAGAAAAAGTGCTTGAATGCTCCCCAAGGGATCATTATTGTTTTCCAAGGGAATGATTATTGTCTTTCAAGAACATGGTTATTGCTTTTTTTTATTTTATTTTTTTTATTTTCACCCCTGTGGTAAAATCCCCTTTGTCCAAATGAAAACTTTCTAGGAGGAAAAGAAAAAAAACAACAATAAACAAACACAAAAAAAACCACATTAAAAATCTGCTCTCAAAGATTCTGGTCGAGCCTTTCATTTGTTTGTTTCCAAATGTCATTTTAATGAAGTCGAGGAGCTGCACCAGATTTTGTCAGAGCCAGAATGAAAACAAGATGTATCCATTAAAAACAGGGCTGGAAAGAGAGATTAGACAATTTCCTTGCCCTAAAATGGTATTGAGTATTTTCAGGATACAGATAAAACACCAAGAATTGATGATGTTACTTTGGCTTTGCTTACATCCCCTTCCCCAAAATGCAACCTCCCTTTTCCCATGGCTTTGCTACCACACTTTGAACGCTCCCTTCTCCCTCTGGATTGAGGTTAACCTGAATTAGGAATGCCCAAACAGAAATCATCTTTAGAGTATCCCATCCCAGAGCAGCCCCTTGCATGGGATGGTGTTCCCCTGTTCCCTGCCCTACTCTGGTCCTCATCCCCCATAAAATCCTGCCATGGCCTTTCTGTGGCATCTTTGTCACTTCTTTTCTATCCAGGGTTTTACCAATTTTCCTGAGAATTCATTCAACACCAGTGCTGTAGAAACTCCTTTAGATCTACAAGATCTTTACACCAAATACACACTGCTGCTACTCCTGTACCCATTTAATGAATCCAAACATTTTGGGAGAATGTATCAATTTCACCTGCAGTTTCAACAGGAAATTATGGAAACATTCCCATCCCACAGAGTCCAATTTTTCTCTGCCTTACCTGTTTTTTTCTACCATAACTATAACACGCAGAGCAGTTGATGTTCAGATTTCTATCTTGACTTATTTTAGCACAAAAGTCAAAACAACCCAAACATTTCAGCTTCATTGGTAATTTGCTTCCATTTGTATTTGGGAAAAAATAGAAAATCACATATTCATATGCTCTCTTCCCTCCAGACAAATGCTTTGGAGAATGCTTTTCCCTGACTTTTGTGCACAAAAGTGTCAAGGAAATCTGAGTCACTTGTCTGCTTTGAATTGTAAAGAATAAATGGGCTTCTCAAGACCTTGGGCTATGTTGGAATCTCAGCCAGAGGCCTCTATTAATAACCCAGTGAGTTCTTGTATCACACTTTCTTATCCTCATCTCACAGATGGGAATGTGGCTCTCCAAGGTCACCCAACTTTGGAGTCACAGCCGGAGCCCAGGCCTCTCCTGCTGCCCACTGACCCACTTAAACTGGAGAAAACGCAGCACCCTCTTACACAACAGCTCTTCCAGTAGTGCACACCAGAAAACTAGAGATGTCTTCATGGAAATTGCCATGTGAAATGCTCATTTTCCTGCTCAGAAATGTCTGTCTTGGGGAAATCCTGTTTTTTCCGCAGGGAACATTCAGAATGCTGGAAAGAGGGAGAGTTGCCTTTTGCCTTCCCCTCCAGTTCTCCTCTTCCCATACATTTCCCATTTGGAGAGGATATCTGTGCAAACAGAGCCAACCATGCAGTTGCAGTAGTTTGATTCCTGAAAATACAGGAGCTGAGATTTATCCTCACACCAGTCTCTTGATGGCCATGAAAAGAGTTTGTTCTTTCCAAGAACACCAAAAAGTACCAAAAAGACTCCAGAAAGTCCAAAGGAGGCCATGATGATGCTCCAAGGGCTGGAGCTCTGTTGGAACCCTGAAACCTGGGATTTTTGAGCTTTCTGTGCTTTCTGACACTGGAGAACACTGCTTTTGACCTGAGGCCTTGGAGAAGGCTTCCAAATTTGAGTGATGGAGTTCAAGTCACGGGTGTGTAGTTAAATAGAAGTGTGTGATTTCACATGGTGAAGGGTTTTAAATTTGAGGTTTTTATAATACACTAATAGGTGGTATGGGACAAGATAGAGGGTTTTGGGTGTTGTTTCCTTTCTGTGTTCTTCTTCCTTGTTCTCCATGGTTTCAGGTTGTAGTTTCTGGTTGGACAGTCAGTGCTGCACTGTGGGTCACAGGAGTTTGGTTATTGTGTCTAAAGTATAAATGATATAGGTGTTAATTCTCTGTTGGACTGTTTAGCTGTAAGAGACCTTGTAGCTATAGCTGGGTTCATCTCAATTTTGCTCACTTTTAGCTGGTAGCTGGAAGTGTTGCAAAACTCTCTGTACTTCAGATAAGAATTAATAACCAAGCCCAAACATGAGAAAATTCGTCTCTTTTGTGTTTTTAATCCTGGCTCTGAGTGAAGACAGAAGAAAATGAAGACAAGCCTCTAATTAAGTGGTGCAAATACCTCTGTTACAGAGCTCCTCTGCTCTGGAGCCAGGCTGGGAGAGCTGGGGGTGTTTACCTGGAGAACAGAAGGCTCCAGGGAGAGCTCAGAGCCCTTTCCTGAGGGTAAAGGGGCTCCAGGAGTGCTGGAGAGGGATTTAGAAACAAGAGTGTGCAGTGTTCTGTCTCCTGCATTTGGGATATAAACTGGGAGAGCATTTTTCCTGTGTTTTAGGGAGTTAGACCTGAGTGTGATAGGGAAACCAGCAGGGATTAGAATATCCTGAGGTGGAATATTCCCTTCTTTTGGTACTGGGCACCCAGGGGTGCTCCCTAGGCTATGAAACAGGTTTTCCTCCCCAAAATTAGACATCTCTTGTCGGTTGTGCTGTAGCCAACACAGACCAGTCCTATGAGTGGAGTCCCAGAGGGGGTTGCTCATTCCAGGATGGAAATAGAGATTTATTTTCAGCTCCTTCAAACTGAGATCATCTACAGGGGTAAATAAATAGGGCTTTGTAAACCAGGATAAAATTGTCTTTGTGGGAAGTTGCACCAGTATATGCAGATGACCAGGAATTCATGTCCTACATTCATTGACCTCATCCATGTAGACAGGGATGGGAGTGGGGTAGAACTTGAAGGACAACTTTCGCTATCCCAGTTTGCTCCAAGCCCCATCCAACCTGGCCTTGAACTCTTCCAGGGATAGGGCATCCACAGCTTCTTTATATCCTTCCATATCATTTGGGAATTGGGTGCCTAAGGTTGTTGTAGCAAACAAGGGCATGCAAATCTGAGTAAATATCCCCTATTCCTCAAATTCCTGGGATATGCTGTTTCTCCTGATTCACAAGGACCCCAGGTAAACAAGGCTGAGGAATTTATCACGGGAAATGAACCCAGCTCGCGAATGGCACCACGGCAACATTTTCACAGATCCTGGTGAATGCTGAACAGATCTCAGCTCCACTTCCCAAACTGCAGGGTTTTCATCCCAAAGAAACTGATCTGAAATTATTGTTTGACTTTTGAGGGGCTTTTTGTTGTTTGGTCCTAAGGGAAAATGGAGTCTCCAAAATGGTTGCCTGCAGAAATTTGGAGTGTTCAGAGATTGCATTTACCTTGCCAAAGGAGATATTTTTGAGGAGGACCCTCTATCCAGTTCTGAAGCTCATTTATTTAGGGATGAGCCTATGTAGAGATGTTAGGGATGCAGCTCAGCTAAGTTAACTGCAGAACTTGATCTCTTGAATATTTATCTTTAGTAGAAACAGTGCCATGAACAGACTCAGTGGTTATTTATGCTCTTGTTTTGTGGACACCATCCTTGCTCCTGTATGCCCAGGGAACGATTTCTTTAAAAGTCTCCCAGTCTGATGACTACTACAAAATAATAAATGGAGGTGGCAGAATCACACAGAATCTTTTACCTTGGAAAAGGACTCCCAGGCCATTGAGTCCAAGTTGTGCCTGATCCCCACCTTGTCACCCAGCCCAGAGCACTGAGTGCCATGTTCAGGCCTTCCTTGGACACCTCCAGGGATGGGATTCCACCACTGCCTGGGCACGGTCCTGTAGCCATGCTGTTGCTGATACAAGCCAGGTGCCATTGGCCTTCTTGGCCACCTGGGCTCATGTACAGCCAGCAGAAGCCTTACCCATGCCTTGCCAGCCCTCTCCTCACTGTTGGGGCACAGGGTGGGGGGCACCACACGGGCACCCACCAGTGTGGTCCAGGCTGTTCTCCTGCCCTTGCCTGCACCTCTCCCCAGATTCCCCTGTTATGACATTCCTGCAGTTGTTTCCACTCCTGTAAATCACCCCAGCCCTGTGTGGCGATGCTGTTAATTATGTCATGCAGAGACAAATTTACAGTGTGGAGCAACAGTAAAAAAAAAATTAAAAAATCCTGCTTGAAATGATGGGAGATCTACATTCCATGGGCTCTCCATAAATCACAGCTCCATGTGCTGGGCTGATGGGCTCTTCCCACCCACCAGTAGAGCTGGTGGATATTGGTGCTGACAGCCCCAAAGGAGGGAGTGCTGAAAAATAACCTGCATCATTCCAAGTGGGTGAAAAAAGTCTGTTTTAGGTGTTCAAGTGTTGAGTACCTGATTTTTCTCTATGTGGTGGCACCATAGCTTCTGGTGAAGAAAATTTATATTCTCCTAGCACCTGAAAACTTGACTTTTCCAGGAGGAAATCTGCCCAAAATGCGTTGGCTGCCCAAAATGTGAACTTCTGCACTTTGGGTAGGAGAAAAGCAAGAACTCAATTTCCAAATGCCCAATAGTTGTCTCCAACGAAGGAAATCCTAGTTCAGCTGCCCAGGACCTTCAAGACACTCAGCCAGCATGTGGGCTGACATATTGAAATTTGGGAACATCTTCAGCCCTTTCTGTGAAAATGTTCTGCAATAAATCTGAGCTGGGTGCCAGGGAAGGAAAGCCAACACCCCATCAATCACCAATTTAAGCAGCCAACTAGTGAAATGCCCACCTTGGCACTCAGTCATTTTCCCTTCCTGGCTTCCAAGGCTGTTCCTGTGTAAATCCACAGAGCAAACATCTCACATGGCCACCCACTTGCTCACTGTGTGGTGTCCCTGTGTCTGGACATCCATCCAGGTGCCTCCATCTCCCCATCAGGTCCAAAAATGTATGGCAGTTCACCTCCTGGCTCTACTCAGTGTAGTCCAATGTTTTTCTTGGAAGAGGGAAGTACCTGCAGGCAGCACACACCAGTGGATTAAAGACATCAGTGGTCGGTCAAGGGGAAATGGTTTCAATCTTTACCAAGGAGGTTCAGGTTGAATATCAGGAAAAATTCCTTCACTGAAAGAGTGGCTGAGCATTGGAGCCACCCAGGGAAGTGGTGAAGTCACCATTCCTGGAAGTGTCCAAGGAACTGAGCAGACATGGCACTTGGTGGGATGGTTTAGTGGGAATGGTGGTGTCCAGCCAAAGGCTGGACTTGATATCTTGAAGGTCTTTTCCAACCTTAATGATTCACTGGGACATTTTGTAAGTGGAAACCACTGGGACAGGGGGGCTTCCATGACTTGCCCAAGGCAGGACAAGTTTGGAGAGTGGTCACAGCCCTTGTCCCACAGTAAAAATTGCCCTGACAGCCCCAGGACATCCAGGGAAATGCCTGGAGCCAAGGTGGGAGGACCAGGCATGTACCAAGTCCTCATGTACACCCCATCTCTGGCATGGCATCCCCAAAATTGGAGCAGCCTGACATCAGAGTGGCCATGGTGGGCTCATGTGACTGTCCCCTTCCTCCAGCTGATGAGACAGCCCCAGCTAAAATCTCCCTGCTTTAATGCCTCAGGGCTTTTTAGTTTTTGACACTGCATGTGGAAGGCAGCTGTCAATTAGCAGCTGAAAAAATAGCCTGCAGTTCTAATGAGAGCAAGGCTAAGAGAGACCTTTTCCAAATCATTTCCATCCATTTTTCAGGGCTTTTAATTGCTGTCATATTAAGAGGAAGAAGGCAGATGGAAAACACAGGGGGAAAAGCCCCATTCAGAGGTAGATTCCTTTCTGCCATGGCTGACTCAGTGGCAGTCTTCTTCTGAGGATTTTATTTACAGGAGTTTCTCAAGTTGTTTCTGAAGTTACTGGCCCTGGCCAGTTCCTATAATTGCTTTTCC
This sequence comes from Cinclus cinclus, assembly GCF_963662255.1. Taxonomy (NCBI): domain Eukaryota; kingdom Metazoa; phylum Chordata; class Aves; order Passeriformes; family Cinclidae; genus Cinclus; species Cinclus cinclus. The sequence continues at coordinate 8,162,676 of NC_085066.1, read as the reverse complement.
CCCAGGACTGGGATGTTCTGTCAGCTGCCACAGCTGGATCGAGGGCTGGGGACAGATGTTGTCTCTTATCCATTCTCAGTGCTAGATTCTGTCTTTTTTAATGTAAAATATAATATAGTCAATAATATAGGAATATATTCCAAAAAGATTTAGTATGTACTGAAACAGCAGTGACAAAATGCTTAATATTTCTAAATTCTTACCAAAGAAAAGGCTTCCTAATTATTGTGTTGGTACAGGCAGTGCTGGAGCCTCATCAAATGAGGCAGCAGGGAGTGAGAGGAAAACAAGGGAATGAATGAACAGGTTGAATGGGACTTGGAGCAACCTGGGATAGTGGAAAGTGTCCCTGCCCATGGCAGGGGGTGGGAATGAGAAGGTCTTTAAGGTCCTTTCCAACACAAACCATTCCGGGGTTTTGTAAAGTACAATAAAATTTCAAAGAGAGAGTTAAGGGTGAGCCAGTCCAGCATTCCCCTAAGCACTTTACAAATGACCTGGAAGGGTTGGGATGGCAGCCTTGGCACCGGGAGCTTCCTGCTGCCAGTGGCTGATAAGGATATCCCAAGCAAACAAACTGATGTCCCTGCCAGTGTCAGGAGTGCGGTGACCCTGCGAGGTCTCAGCCGCCCCAGGGTCATCTGTGAGCTCCGGCTGATGCTGCAGCCACCAAGGGCTGTCCCAGGGTGGGGTTTGTTTTGCTCCCTGTAAATCATGGAAGGGAGAAGTGCATACTTCCCGATGCACTGGGAATAATCACTTCAATTAAATACTGACACGTGATTTTAACCTGCTGGCTGGTGCCAGGGGCTGAAATCCCACCCAGGATTTGCTGCCATGAGTGTTCCCTTCCCAGGGAGCTGGGGTGAATCCATGGGTGGCTGTGCTGGGATGCAGGTGATGAGTGTGGGTGATGCAGCACCCCTCAGGGCAATGAGGGAGCACATCCTTTTGAGCCTCACTAACCAAAAAAACCCCACATTTCTTTCTGGATTTGCTGGGATTCTTGGCCCATCCTGAGTTCCACCAGCACGGATGAAAGAGGGGCTAATGTACCAATTGTGCAATGTACCAGTTGTGCCTTACTTAACCTTGGGACAGTAGCAGCTTAGCAAAGTAAATCTTCCCCAGCTGCACTGGTCTGGAAACAATCCCACTCAGCTGCTTCCTGGGCCTGCCTTGGGAATATGGGCCAGGCTGGGACAAACTGGAGATGGCCCTGGCCCAGAGAACATGCTGTTCAGGAAATGTCAGCTCCTGCCTCCCAGGGCCTGGGGGTGAGCCACAGGGAGAGCCTGGGTCAGTGGCTCTGTCCCAGCACACCTGCCCTGGAGCCAGCCCAGAGAGGTCAGGCTGGGAAGCCCTGGACATCTGGCCTGAGGATGGATCTGTGCCTCCCTGCAGCAATTGCTACAGGACAACAAGCTCAACAGTGAAGGGAGAGCAGAGGAGAAAACCAGAGGAGTTCTCCATCCATGAACCTGATGCCTTCTGGCACCACCACAGTACCTTCACCTCCTCTGCCATTTCTGGAGACACTTCCAGTTCTTGGACACTGATGACATTTAGAGCAGGTGAAAAACATCTTGCCTGAAGCCTTTGCTTTCACATAAAGCTTCAGCAAGGTGGTAGCTGGATGTTTCACCTGATAACATGAAACCCTTTCCCCCCCTCAGATTTCCAGATTTTTAAGCACTTGGCCACCACACATGAGGCCTTTACTCCGTCCGTCCGTCCATCCATCCATCCATCCATCCATCCATCCATCCATCCATCCATCCATCCATCCATTCCTCTCTCCCTCCCTCCTGTTTTCCCCAGACCATGTTTACCCAGACCATCTGTGAGGTCATGAACCACAAGCCCACGTGCTGGGGGGACAGTGGGGACAGAGATGTCCAAGCTCAGAGCCAGCCATCTGTTTCATGGAATGCCACGTGTGCTCCCTGTTTGGAAAGGGAATGAGGCAAAACAACCCCTTGTGAGGCAATGGCTTGCAAAGTGCTGTGGAATCAGATCCTTCTATTCTGCCTGTCTGGATGAGGCTGGAGGTCAGCTCTGCATGGGAAAGGAGATCTGGGCAGACAAAAAGGGGCTCTGTTTGCCTTTCCACTACAGGATGAGCAGGGAAACAGCAGAAGAGAACTCCAGGCTTTATTTATGCTCATTAAGTGCCAAGGAGAAGCGGGGAAAAGAAGCACAGGGATGGGTTCATTCAGGTAGGCAGTGACAGGGAGGGGAGACTCAGAGGAACCTTAGGAGGCAGCTTGGAGTGGAGAAAAGTTTTTGGGTTTTATTTGCTTATGGTTACAGAGATTTTTTTCCAACTCTTTCAGGCATTTGCTTTGTCAGAGGTCAGAGTTTAAGGTGGACTTGGTAAGAGTGAGGTAGAGAAGGGGGAGAATTGTCCCTTGGTGCCATCATGGAGCAGAACAGATCTGGGGACAGCAGGACCACTCCCTGGTGCAAAGAGGATGCTGGGGACATCCCATCCCAAAGGGCATTCTTCACCAGGACTCAAGCACTGTGTGGATACACCCCAGGTTGCATGGTGATCCAAGACTATAGCAGGAGGATTTGGGTTTGTACTTCCATCTTCCAAAGGAGCTGGTGTGTCAGTCCTGTGAAGGACTCACCACTGGACTATATTTCCTCCCTCTCCCCAGGTGGAGAACATGTTGGTTTAGGGGTGAGGTGAGGGCTTCTCACTCCTGTGAACACCGAGTCTAAATCCCTTGCTTTCTCAAACTGAGACGGAACATTTTCTTCTGCCGAGCTCTTGGCAGCTTTTCTGGGGGCAGCTGGTCAGAGGCATCAGCGTCAGCCCTGCCTTTACATCAGGGACTGACATCAGGGTCAAAACATCCCGTGGTTGGTGCAATCCGGGACATTCCTGCAATGCTCAAAGCCTGACGCAGCCTGGAGGCAAGGGAGAGGCAGCACCATCAGGGATATTTCATTGATACCTAAACAAATCCCCGTCTTCTCCCTTTCCCACCTGGCGATTTCTGACCCGTGTCTAAATTATCCTTGGGCTTGGAATGAGCCTAACCCAGCCCCCTGTATGCATGCTGAGCTGAGGGCTTAATAAACCTGGGTAAGTTTTGGTGGTAATCACACAGGAATGGGCAACTTTCTCCTGGAGGAGTCAGCTGAGGCACTGCTGGTCCCCTGCAAAATCGAGGATCTTGATTTTGGCAAATGAGGTTTTGGAGTGAGAGGAACTCTAGCTGGGTGAGCTGTCTCCCAGATTTGTGCCAGGGCTGTTGCTAGTCCCACTGGAGCAGCCCCATTGTCATCACAGTCATCACCTGGGTGTCCCTGCACATGGCAGGGGGGTGGAACTGGGTGAGCTTTAAGGTCCCTTCCAAACCAAACTCTTCCAGGACTCTATGTTATTTCAGGAGACATGTGGGACTGATCTCTTCCTTCCTGCTGGAAAGAAATGTAAAAGTTTGGAAATGTTAATTTTAAGCTCACTGTGTTCCACCTCCTCACCTCCCCTTAAAGTTTTGTTTAAAGAATTTATCTGGAAATTATTTTCAAGGTCACAGTGAGCAATCCACCCTAGATGGCTTGAAAATTTTGTGTGTCATTTATAATTTTATCTCTTTTTTTTTAAACTACAGAACAGATGGCTGATGGCTGAGGGCTCCCTCAAAATCAATGAGTGTGCCAGTTTATACCCACAGAGGAGATGAGGGAGATGATGATGATAAGGGAAAGTTTAGATTTAATACTGGGAAGAAATTATTCTCTGTGAGGGTGGGAAGGCCCTGGCACAGGTTGCACAGAGAAACTGTGGCTGCCCCTGGATCCCTGGAAATGTCCAAGGCCAGGTTAGACAGGGCTTGGAGCAACCTGGGATAGTGGAAGGTGTCCCTGTCCATGACAGCAGGTGGAACTGGATGGGCTTTAAGGCCCCTCCAGCCTAAACCGTTCTGGGATTCTGTGATCTCCCATCATCTGAGAGACCTTCCTGTGCCTTTTAAGACTATTCTCCAAAGAGCTCTGCTCCATGTCAGCCTCAGGTAGTTTCAGAGGCTGACAGGGAGCAGATGGTAAAAAGACTTGCCCATGCCTTAAGCCCGTGGCTGAAATTATGATGTGATGGAGAGACACCTGCACAGGGATCAGGACTTGTTGGGAGATGGCTGTGCTGGAATCTCAGGCACACTCCATCCTCTCTCCACCTGGGAACAGCACAAGGTATCCATGCCCCGACCTGGCCTCAAGGCTGAAACCTCTGCAGGTGTTAAAGACATCAATTGCCCACCCTCCTCCTGGTGTTTTTCCATCTGCCTGTGTTTAGCAGCTCATATTTTTCGAGCTACAGGATGGGTGTGAAGAGTAATGGGGCATTGCTGGGGCACCCAGAGACCTCAAAAACCCATCACTGGGATGGAGCTGGCTCTGGGGCTGGGCAGTGCTGGAATCTTCTGAGGTACGGGATTGGAAGTGACAACTCCAGTGAAATTCAGGGGGAAATATACAGCAAACCCTCCAGGCTTATGTCAGTGGAGCAGCAAGAGAAACAGTGATTTCTTCCAAGAAACCTTCAGTCCAAAATGCTTTCTGTGCCTTTTTGCTCAAGTGCAGATTGGCATTCTCCAGGGAAAATGGTTTTCATCCATAAACCCACAAAGGTTTCACAGGGAAGGGAGAAGGGTGGATGACAGCCAGTTTTTGGGGGTGTTTGTAAAGGGGCAAACATCCCATTGTGCTTCATTAATGGTTGGGCATGTGCTTAAATTCAGGTGACTTCCATCTCCTGCTGTGCCTTTTCCCTGCAGGTGAAGGCTCATTGTGCCAATGAATCCTTTGGAAAGCCTGTTGGGATTATGTAATAGAATCCCAGAATGGTTTGGGTTGGAAGGGACCTCAAAGCTCCTCTTGTTCCGTGGGCAGAGACACTTTGTACTAGACCCGGTTGCTCCAAGCCCTGTCCAGCATGGCCTGGAACACTTCCAGAGGTGGAGAAAAGAGCAGGATGAAATGGTAATAATCAATATGTATTCCCTATGAGGGCTTCCAAGACCCATCAGTGCATTCCAGCTTTCCAAGGGTGTTTTCCAGCCCTTTGGAGGGAAGCTGGAGCAGACACAAGGGCTGTGAAAACCCAGCTCTAGAAATGTACTTCATCCAGACAAAGCAAAACTTAATTAGGGCCGACTGGAAGAGCTTTTTTCTCTGCAAAAGCTCCTCTTGTGCAAAACAGATCTTTCATCAGAATGGGAAGATCATCAGGAATTTTAGAAATGAGGGGGATGCTGTCATCTGAAATGTGTTCTTTGAAAAAAAAGTGCTCCTTTGGGGGCTTTGAAGTGATGCAGTCATTTATTCATTTGGATGTCAACGGAACACTTTTTTCCAGAGAACTGCTCTAGGAATGGAGCCTTTCCAGGCGTGGTGGGGTGATGGATGGATGTTTTGTATGAAAATCACTGAAAATTTGGAGATAAATTTAAATTGGAGACCTCAAGTGCTGGCACAGCACTTGATCAATTCACCCTTGTGCTTTCAACCCCACAACCTCCAGTAACCTAATCAAGATAAATTTTAGACATATATTGCATATATTTTAAATGTATATTGCTGGTTCTATGTAATTTAACAAATATGTTCCTCCTGCTCCTTTGCCTTCCTTCCCACAGACAACATTTTAACAGCTTGAGTGATGTTGCTTTTATGATGCACGAGTCATTTTCCTAAACAGCAGGATAAAAGTTTGTTCAGGCAGGAATTTCATTAACTTTGGGGTCCTTGTTACACTTAGCGGGATCGGGCTTGGCATGTGGGAATAATGGGTTCCAGGGCCTGGAATTTCCATTATTTTCCATCCAGTTTATTTAAAAATCATTGGATGGATTATAAAAGGCCACAAAACAATGAAAGTACTGTTGTTTCATATTGTTTGCTGCTGCATCCATATGTTTGGTGTTCCAGGGTTCCCTAGGAGACCTTTGGGGTGCCACAGAGGGAAATACATCTCATAAAACAATTCCTAAATCTCGCTTTGTCCTCATAAAAGAAAATTACTAGTCTTTGTGGATGGGATGAAACAGTGGGAATTTTCTGACAGAGCTGATCATGTTGGTGAGGAGTTTTGTCTGCAGAGCTCTGTGCAAACCAGGAGCATTTGCAGAGAGGGAAACTGAGGTACAGCACACCTTGTATCCTGCAGTGCCAAACCAACCCAAACATGGGATCAGCCTTTTTTTTCCAACCCCAAGCCAATGTTTTCCTTGTGTCTTCACCCAGATCCCTCCTGAGGGATGCCCATTACTGAGAGATACCTGAACCTCCTTGCCCTCAGCTCTGTACACCCCATGGGAGGAAGGTGATGGGGACCAGTGGTTGGTCCTCTGTCCCTCCCAGCTGGCTCCTACCCATGGGATGCTCCTTAAAAAAAGACCCCCATAGATCAGATTTGCTCCCAGCCCATGTTTATAAGGAGGAAAGCACACAGGACCTTACAAACCCTGCATTGCCAGAGCCCTCTTGTTGTTCCTGCTCTGCTGCCAAGCCTTTTTAGGGATCCCTCCTCCATGGTTAGTGTAAATTGGACCAGGCTCCAAAAGAAATAGCCTTGTCTTATGGTCTCCAGCATTCCTGAGGTGGGGAATGCCTCGTACTGTAAATAACTGGCTAATAAAAGCACAGTGCTCTTACAGAATAAACAACTCTGCTGCTTAAATTAAATAGGGATGTGAAATATGGAGGTGCTGGGTGCATCCCAAAATATCCCCCTGGAGAGGAGCTCCCAGAGGGGATCCTCTAAGCACTGGGGTGCTGTGTCCCCCTCCCCCAGCCCTCTGGGAAGGATGGAAGCACTTGCAAGGCAGTTTCAGCTCAGCTTTTAATGAAAAAATTCCCTGTTCCAAGCACTGAAGTGCTGAGAACTATGAAGGAAAGGGTGTGGAGAGGGAGGAGAGTGGGATGGGGATTCATCTTTAAATGTGGACAGTGTGTACGAGCGATCCTAATTGCCTGGCAAGCTTTTACTCAGTGTTCCAGGGATTCTTTTCCAGCTGGCTCTGTCAGTGTTATCCTTGCTGAGCCACAGGCAGATGTGCAAGGGGAATTACTCACAGTGCCCTTGCCCAGCTGTCTGCAAACAGCTCCTGCGAGGTGTCCTGCACCCACAGCAGGTTCACATCCGTCTAATGATGAGAAATGCACCCTTGGACCTTTATTTAATCTCCTTCTAAATCCCGTTGCTCCTCATCCTCATCTTAGTCCATCGATGCATCTGATGATGCTCACCCCCTGTAGGAACTGTGCAGAATGGAGATTATTAAGTTGATTATTGATTATTAAAATTATGTCACATTCAATGCCACAAAATCCTGCAAAAAAACTAAGATCTGGAGAAAATGTCAGAAAGAAGTGGAGGGATGGCCATGCATTGTCAGCATCAGGGATGCTCCTGCATCAGGGGGTGTTCCCACAGTCCCAGCAACTTCATAGAATCCCAGACTGGTTTAGATTAGGAGGGACCTTAATGATCACCCAGTGCCACCCCTGCCATGGGCAGGGACACCTTCCACTATCCCAGGTTGCTCCAAGCCCCAGTGTCCAACCTGGCCTGGGACACTTCCAGGGATCCAGGGGCAGCCACAGCTTCTCTGGGAATTCCATTCCAGGGCCTCCCCACCCTCACAAGGAACAATTCCTTCCCAGTATCCCACCTAACCCTGCTTTCAGGCAGTGGGAAGCCGTTTCCCCTTGCCCTGGCACTCCATGCTTGTAGAACCACATCCTGGTTCTGCCAGAGGGTCTGCCCAGCTCCTGGACTCTTTGTCTTTACCTTTTCCTTTTGTTCTCCTTCATCTTTTCTTTCCTGAGAAAACATCGTTTTCCATAAAATCATGATCTCACCCAGGGCCAACTGGCCATCCCAACCCTTCCCAGGAGAAATAACTAAGGAATGAAACCTGATTGTGACAGAGATAAAGGTACATCCAAATATTTCTAGTTTTGAGGGGTAGATTTGCATTTGCCTAAGATATTGCAGAAAACAAGGAAAAATTCCCAGCTCAGCACGCAAAATGTGACCCCAAAGAGCTGAGCAAGTCAGGAAGATTTTTGTCTCACACCCCATCCCTCTTAACAGGCAAAGATCTGCTGTGGTTGATGGAAAAGTCCCTTTTTGGCTAAACAAAACCTCTTCCAGAGTGAGTTTTCACTCCCTGAGATACAAAATACTTATAAAAATATATGAAGTTTGTTATGAATCTGAACCTTCTCTAATGAAAAACTTTTGCTCTCCTCCCACAGCCAGCGAGGACCATTGCCCCAGGCGAGGGAGGATGGCTGGGATGTGTGAGGAAGAGATCCCACCCTTCTGCACCCAGGAGCCCTGTGAAAATCCTGTTGGATCATGGTGAAAAACATTTTTTCCCATTAGTGGAAGGTGTTTTTGCCTGTCTTTCTTGGGCTCCCTTTCTTCTGGGTTTTTCCATGGAAATAAGAGTGGGGTGGGGAAGAAGATAATGGATTTGAGGGTTTTACCTGGGAAATGAGGTCTGGAGCAAATTTTGGAAACCAAACTGAGAGAAGGTTGAGGGGAGCTTCCAGATCCTGGTGGCCACAACCCTTCCCCTGCCACTTGTTTGATCCCCATCCCAACTTTCCCCTGGAGGTGACAAACCCTCATCAGCAAGGGAACAGAGTAGGACCCTCTCATGACCAGCACAGTCTGGAATAGCAGGAGTAACAGGACCTCCCACCATGCACAACCAGGCTGGAAGAAAAGATCCTGTAAAATTATCAAGGGGTGTGGGCTCTTTGACAATCCTTGGGGAGTGGGGCACTGGGGATATCCTCTCCTCCCAACTTAGGAAGCCACCAAGCAATGGGAATAAACCTCTCCATCCCAAGGGCTCAGATAGCCTGCGGTGTGCCTGCCTGTGCCATGAAATATTTATTCTGTGTGGCATCCTTGACTGCTTTTCCAACTTGTTTCCCCCCCGCCTCCCTTGTTTTATATCCACCTCTCTTCCTTTTCAGACCCACCTTATTCCGGGAATTATGGGAAGAGTGTGGCAAAGGAAAGGGTTTTAAACTTTGTTTTAAGAAGTACTTCCCTCTTTACCATCCTGCTGACAAAGACCCTTTTAGGATTCTGCAATTCTATGAAGATTTACAGCAAACTGTGGGGTGCAGCATAGTGCTGGCTCCTTCCAAATTCAGAGAGATCCAGGATCTGGTCTAACAATTCCCGTGGGAATTATTTTGGAATTTTCTGGCTTATGCCATGAAGATTTGAGCCGATCCTTGGAAATCAAAGAGCAAACAAGCAACACATTTCCTTTTCTAGCCTCATTAAAGTATCTCCTCAGAAGGAGCTTCACTGAATCATTAAGGCTGGGAAAGTCCATCCTGCGACCAATCCCCACCTTGTCACCCAGCCTGGAGCACCGAGTGCCACATCCAGGCCTTCCTCGGACACTTCTAGGGATGGGCACTCCAACACCTCCGTGGGCAGTCCCTTCCAAGACCTGACCACCATTTCCATTAAGATATTCCTCCTGATGTCCAACCCAATCCCCCTCTGGAACAGCTTGAGGCCATTTCCTGTTGTCTTGTCACTGGTTACCTGGAGAAGAGGCCAACCCCACCTGGCTACAATCCTCAGCCTCTTCTGGGCTGGGATCCTTGTGTGGGATGCAGAGAGGGTGGCGCAGGGATTCCTCACCTCACGCAGAAATGGGAGCGTCCCTTCTTTGGAGTCCCCAGGGCTGCGCACAGGGGGTCCCGTGCTGTATCCCGGCACAGCTGGATGGAGAGCCCAGCTGTTGGCAGGCAGGGCTGGCGGAACAAAGAGGCCATTGCGACGGGGACTTGGAGTGATGGAGAGCAAAGCCCGGCAGCTCCCCGAAAGCGTCGGGGTCGTGAAATCCAATTCGTGTCCCTGGGCAGCAGCGCTGGGGAAGGGACCGGGAATGGATCCTGGTGGCAGGGACGGGACAGGAGAGCGCTGGGGCTGCGGGGAGGAACAGGTGGCCACGGGCTGGGAAGAAGGACCGTAACGAGGAGCCGCGGACACAAGATCCTCTTTGTTCGGATGTTACTGAAGTAGAAGAGTGGCTGAGAGAGAGGTCTCGGCACAGCTGCCTGAACTCCTTCCCTCCCGGAGATCAAAGCCCGCCTTTCTAATTGCGGCTTTTATTGCACTCGCCCGAACACTCACTCGCTGTCCCGGTGGCTTTGGCGGGGGACAGGTGTTTTTTAACACGCGTGCCATCACGGGAGATTAGCGAATTTAAAAGCGTGCCCCGGGAGACACGGCGATGCATCGCGCTCCTGTTAAAAGGAGGGATGCTGAGCCACGCAGGGAGGTTTCTGCAGGAGCGTCTGCCTCCCTGGCACAGGAGAGGCGTTCCCCCCGCTAGCCCCACCACAAACTGGGAGGACAAAGGAGGAAGCCCCTGACTTCACAATGTGAACCCTGTGCTTCCCATCCTGCTGAGAAGGGCATTGGCTGGAAAGGGGCTCCTGCTCAGGGATGCTTCATCCTCCAAATGTCCCAGCTGCACCAGGGATCACTCACTCCATCTTCCAAATGCTCCCTTACTTCACTAGAGACCCTCCCCAGTTCATACACTCCAACATCCCTGCTGGACCAGGGATCCACCTGCCCCATTCCTCAAATGTCTCAGCTGGAGCAGGAACCCTCCATCCCCCAGTCTGCCCGTGCCTGACCTGGGATTGTTCCACTCCATATCCAAAAATATACCATGGATGCTTGATCCCCCCCAAACACCCTACAGTGGACCAGGAATCCCCACACTCTATCCCCTGGAATTTGGGGGCTTTCAGAGATTTCCAAGTGAAGGAACTGTGTGACAGGAGAACACTCAAGAGAAGAGCTGTTACATTGCTCAAAGATACCAAAGCTCTTGCCATAGAGGACTAAAATATGTGGAGAGCAAGAACTGCTGGCCCAGGAGCCAGGGAGGGGACAGAAACTTGGCTGAGGATCCCGGAGAACAAAGCAAAAACAGGAAAATGCACAGACAAGCCTGGAAAGTCATAAAAACAAAGTTTAGGTTAAATACACAGAGGGTCTCTTATCCTTTTGGCAGGTTAAGAAAGGGCAACTTTTGCCTCCAGAGCCTCTGGCAGAGGCCAGTGCTCCTGATTACTCACAGGGAAGACAAGAGGAGGGGGTGGAGGTGTCCAGGGTGGACAGAAAGGAGCTCAGCCACCTCAGAATTTTAGCTCTGGGGGAGATTTGCTCTGGAGCAGCAGGGTGGACAACCCTCATCACTTCCTGCTACTATGGTCACTTTCTGGTGTCCTACACATCCTCCAAGCTCAGCCTCTCTGACTTAGGGGGTCTTTTACCTTTATTTCATAGAATCACAGAATTATAAGATGGTTTGGAAGGGACCCTAAATCCCATCCAGTCCCACCCCCTGCCATGGGCAGGGACACTTTCCACTATCCCAGGCTGCTCTAAGCCCCATCCAAATATGGCCTTGGACACTACCAGGAATCCAGGGGCAGCCACAGCTTCTCTGGGCACCATGTGCTGGGTTTTATACCACCATGCTGGAGTATAAAAGAAGTGAGACCTCGGGTTTGAGCTGAAAAATCAAGGATGAGGACAGGAAAAAAAATTATATATATATATGTAATATCCCAAATATCCCAGATAACTTCTTGGTTATTAGAGTTTAAACCAATGCCCCTATGGAAATGCAGTAGATAAAAAAGTTTGTTTGGGCAAAATGATAATTTCCTATTGGCCACTCACTGTTTCCTTTCATGGGCACAGCTCCTAAAAACAAGGCGTTTTCCCCTTTGATGTTATGGAAGGAAATAATGTGTTTGGATCCAAACAGATCAGCCTAGCTAGTGCCAATCAGCCTGTTGAGGCAATGGGAAGGGTGTGGAGAGGTTCAGCATGACCCTTTAGCACCATTTTCTTTAAATTCCACATTAAATTACTGTCCTATTGTTCCATATCGCCCTGTTGCATCTTAATTTCCCCATCATGAGTCTTTTGTTCCCCTACAAGGCTTTGGAAGCAGATGAGAAAGGGAAACCATTTGCAACCATTTTTCCAGAGGGTATCTCCAGATCACAGGCAGCAGCACATGGAAACAACTGGGAAAATGAATCCCTGTCATGAAATCTCTGCTAATTTCTCTTAAAATGCCTTGGTATTGCTTTGAAAGCTATTTGGGCTGCCCAGGATGGCAGAACTGGGATCCATTTCACTCCCTGCTTTAAAATTCATGCAAGGCACAACTGAGTTGCTGAGATTTTCCTGCCATCATCACCAGGAGCTGAATAAAAATCACATTAAATTTACTTTACACTTCTGCAGCAGCTGGCGGCCATGTCTTTAAGTGCTTTTCGAGCCTGTGGGCCAAAGAAAAATCAGGATGCTGTCAAGTCAAGGAGCCTTCCCGTTAATTTAACATGGTTAGCTTTGCCAGTGGGATAGATTTTCCAACGTGCTCAGCTGTTTTATGAGTCTGGCCTCTTCTTTTGGTGTCTGAATTGAGGATAAACTCCTGAGTGAAATAAATGACCCTGTGGTTTTCTGGGATGCTGGTTCAGGCAGTCTCCATCATTTTCCAGAGGTCCTGGATGATGCCACCATACTGAGGCCAGGCTCCAAACAACCCAGGAACATCTTCCAAACCTTCTGGATTTATAACAACCCTGAAAATACAACAAATTTGCTTCATTTTTCTTGATGACTTGAAAAGAAATGTATTCCCTTCTGGCATGTTTCTTCCATGGAAATGTTACCACAGCCTTAAACAGCTTTGAAAAAGTGGGGGAAAGAGAGAGAGGGTAGGATGCAGCACATGCTTGCAAAAGGGTAAGTTCTGGCTAATTCAATGTCAAGGAATTGCTTACAGAGGGGCTGGTGGATTTGGGAGGCTCAGCTCAGCACAGCAGGAAGCAACACTTCCTCTGTTGTTCCAAAAGAAAAATGAACAGTAACACAAAATAATTTTTTAAAAGCCAAATTTCTCCCAAACAGAAAGAATCTCTCAGGTGGAAAGAACAGTGGGATGTTTGGATATCCAGTTTCCTTGGATTTTTAGGCAGTTTCTCTTGCAGCTAGTGCCCTCTTGAGGAAACCTCTCCTCTATTCCATTTTTACGTTTTTTTTTTCCACCCCCCCAAAAGAACTGATCTCCCGGCAGGGAGCAGGAGCACAGTCAGGAACTGCGAGTCTGCTCAGGCCCAACACAGCCAGCGGTGCCGGGGACCGGTTCACGCCTTCCCACCTGGACCCACCAGGATGGAGGATGGCATCGGGATGTGGGACTGAAGCGCCGTGACACCCCCCCAGGAGACGAATCCTTCCCAAATCAACGTGTTCCCGGTGGCAATGCGGGATGCTTTGACCCCAGCCCTGAGCGAAGCTCCCCCACCGGCATCATCACAAGCTACCGCCTGCTTTGCTCCCCTCCTCGCCTCCCGAAAACACGAGATAATTGGGAATGGGAGCAAAAGGTGAGGACAGTGCTCCTCTCAGATGTCCGAATGTCAAAGCGATGCTGGCACAGAGCTGGCGGCAACAAAGGGCCGTGGGGATCGATGCGGCTGGCGGGGACGGCAGAGGGATGAGAGGTCTCCTTGGAAAAGTGATGCCCGAGCAGGCGGAGCAGCAGTGCCACCGCCTGGAGCCCTCCTCCAAGATGCTGTGCTTCGGCAGAATCCCAAAGCGAACGCGTTACTTTTGTTTTTCCACAGCCAAAACGTCTCCCGGAGAACGGGGACTCCATGGCAAAGGGATTAGGATTTACACTACTCTTCCGATTTTTATGCCCCAAAAGTGCGGAGAACACACGAATTTTGTACCGAGGTGGTGCAGCTCTTGAGCACGGCTTGGGAAAACTCCTGGGAAAGGAGGAAAACTCTTGGGAAGACTCCAAAAATGGTTTGGGGGATGATTCTTAGGGCAGTGCTGGAGGTGGAAGATGGTGGGAAGCACTGGGGTGAGGCTTTGTTCAAAGAATACGGAGCAGAGGACGGTGGTGGAAAGCAAATCTGTTGTATCAGAAAGCAAAGTTTTGCAGAAAACACACCCCTCGGGCTGTTTTTACCCTAAAAATAAGAATTTACGTCTGTGGCCCCAGTCATTACATAGATTTGGAGACAATCTTGCCATTTCCCATCACTTCCCATGCCTCAAACTGGGCTGCAAACACATCCAAACCCACTTCAAGCCACAAATAGGGCTCCTATAAATAGGGCTTAATTCTGGGGAAAATCTGTGCAGGGCTGGGGATCCTGGTGCTGGATGGGACCTTACTGGGAATGGGGAGCCACGAAAAAAGCCACGGCCGAGGGATGGTTCCACCTCTAAAATAGCACCTGTGCTGTTAAATGAAGTTTTGGCATATTGTGGGCTCTTTTACATGATCGAAACACAGACACAGGTGCTTTTCTGTCTATATATTGAATATTTATTGGGTGTATAACAGAGCTCTGTCAGGGGAGGTTTAGGTTGGGTGTTGGGAAAAGGGTGAGCTCTGAACAGGCGCCCTGGGGAATGGTCACATTCCTGAGGCTGACAGAACTCCAGGAGTGTTTGGACAACTTTCAAGGATGCACAGGGTGGGATTGTTGGGGTGTCGGTGCAGGTCCTGGGGTTGGACTTGGTCCTTGTGGGTCAGCTCAGGATATTCCATGATCCTATGACCTGCCTCCAGCAGCGCCGTTTTCTCTGCAAGCAGGGCATTTCATAGAGAACAAAGAAAAAGAAACCCAGCTAAACTGGATAAACTACTTTTAAACCCACCAGAAACAAGAACAGACATGGAAAAGTACTTCCTATCCTTTAAGAATATCCCTTATGGCCTTGTAATGTGCTATAAGGGATGGAGGGCACCTGTCTCACGCATCCCCATTACATGCAACAAACACGGAGAGAAAACCGAACGTGCATCTCCGCACTGCACGTCAAGCACACTCAGTTCTTTCTGTGACGCGGAAAATTTGTTTACTATACAGAAAATGGATTTAAAAGGGCTTTAATCATCACCACCCTCAAAAAGCGCGCGCCGCCCTCACCCCTCACGGGCCGTGGCCACGCCCCCGCTCTGGCCACGCCCCCGCGAGCCTCCAGAGCAGAGGCCTTGGCCACGCCCCCCGCGGTCCTCCAGGAGCACGGAGAGGCGGGCGGAAGGTGCTGGGGGGGAAGGGCTGGAGACGGAAGTGACGTCAGAGCACGGGCGCCTGATGTGGGCGGGCGGCGCCGTGCGGGGAAGATGCCGGTGGCGGTGATGGCCGAGAGTTCCATGAGCTTCAGGCGGCTCCTGGAGCAGTGCGAGACGCAGGAGCTGGAGGTGCCGCGAGGCGGGGGGGGGGGTCTGCGTGTGTACGTGTGAGGTGGGGAGGGTGTGTGGGCGTGTGTGTGAGCGAGGGAGGGGTCAGTGTTTAACTTGCCCCGTGGGGTCGCCGGAGAGCCCTTCAGAAACTCGCAGCCTGCAGATAAATGGGTATTTCCGTATTTCCGTATTTCCGTATTCGCCTCGTTTCAGAGTGAGTATGAGGGGAGTAGTTTGTGTGTTTCCGTCCTGCTCGTGGTTGAGAAAATGAAAATATTGTTCAGGGAAGTAGAGCCTTGAGCCGGGCTTGGGGAATTATCCTTAGATTGAGTTTTATTGTGGCAGCTTTCACTCTTACGTTCTGTTGTCCCTTGACAAAAGGCTTCAGCCTTACTGGAAATCTTTGTAGCTTTCAAGTTATTACAGGCTTTTAAAATTTTCCAGCTTTTTTTATCACTCGTTTCTTCCTTGTGAGATTTGTGAGCTCTGCTCAAGTGTGGCAGGCGCCGAAGCTGAGCTTGGGGTTTATGGGAAGGGTAGAGAAGCTTTGCTGTGATGGAGTGGCCTGAGCAGAAGTTCAGCTGAAGGTAAATGAAGTCAGGGGGTGATTTAATTTCACTTTCAACAGATGCCACTCTCGTGAGCATAAGAAAAGAGTAATGCAAGATGTAGCCTTTATTATCCCCAAAAATTTGCACAGGCCTTTTATGTGATGTGGAAAAAAAAATATCAGTCATCTGGGAATGTTCCGTTTGCATAAAACTTGGCTTCCTGCTGTGTTTTGTATCACACCCCTCTTTAAAATCTGTAACCCAAGAATCTGTATTTGTTTTCAGGCCCCTGGAGGAATTGCCACACCCCTGGTTTATGGCCAGCTGCTGGCTCTGTACCTGTTGCACAATGACATGTAAGTGGCTTGTCCTAGCCTGTGACAGTGGGTTTGTCACCAGCATGTTGGGAATGGGCTGTGGGATTAATAAAAATACTGTGTTTACCAATAATAATATAATTTGTTATATTATAAATAATATAATAAATAATATTCCTTGGGGTTACGTTTCTTCCATCCCCTGATCTGATAGGAAAACTATTCTCCTTTCCTTTCCCACCCTTTTGAACTGTGGGAAAATTTGGGAATAAAGTTCCTTAAGTGATGAAATTGGCTCCTCTGGGAAGTGCTAAGCACTTCAGTGTCTTGTTTTGTAGCTGTTCAGGGCTGCATTTGTTTTGGGTTGGAATCAGGGCTGTTTCTTGTGTTTAAATTCCAGCAGGATAACTCTGGACTATTCATGTTAAAAATGATGGATACTGTTGGCTTGAAGGAGCTAAATCTGCAGGAAGCAGAGATCCCAGGAATTTGGTCTGGAGGGTTATTCCATGTCCCTGTGTGGACTTGATGCACTAAACTTGGTGTTTTAGGGAGGAGTTGCTTTCCCAGACTGGTGTTAAATGAGGCAATTAATGAACTGTTTGTTGTGTTACAACAGTCCAGTATTGTCTGCTGGAGAGCAGCTCTGTTTTCCCACTTCAGTATCCAATATTCCTTCCTAGAAAGAATATTTTTAAAGCACTGAGAGTGTTCATTACAGCATCTGAACAAACCTTGTGGTGTCTCTTTGCAGCATTTGGGGCATTTTTAATTATTTGCAGCATTTTTAATTTTTTTTGTTTTGTTTTTTGTTTGTTTTTTTAAGGAATAATGCACGCTATCTTTGGAAAAGAATCCCTCCTGCTATCAAATCTGTAAGTACTGGGCCAAATTTAACTCACATGTGCTGTTTTTGTTGCACAGCAGTGTTCTCTGAAAATCTGGAGGTGGAAATGGGTTTATACACATGGTCAATGTAGAGGATTTTCTTCTGGATTAACACTGTGGGGGTTTTTCTGGTCACAACAGGCAAATGCTGAACTTGGTGCAGTTTGGTCCGTGGGACAAAGAATCTGGCAGAGGGACTTCCCAGGAATCTACACAGCAATCAGTGCACATCAGTGGTCTGAGACTATCCAGCCAATCATGGAAGCACTAAGAGGTACAAGCTGAGCTTGTGTAGGGAGTAGGGAATTGCCTGGAATTATTTATGTCTGCTCCAACACAGACAGAGCAATTGTTAATTGCAAAAAGTCAGAAGTGGTCAGGAAAACTGTTGCAAAGCCTTTGTAGGTTTTACTGAAAGGTTTTTAGGTATCAGGTGTAAATAAAAAGCTCCTTACAGAACCTTGTAGAAACAAGTAAATTGGTTTTACTAGGATTTTGTTTCTGTATGTTCTTTGACACTGGAATTTCATAAACCATGTGGTGTGTTCTGTAAGAGCAGAACAGGCTGTTAATTACCCAGTTCTATCAGACTTCCAACAGCGATTCAGGGAACTTGGCATGACATTTCAGAACCTTGTAGAACTTACAAGAAAGTTTTTCTGTGAAACGTTTTCTATCCTGTGTAATAGTAACATGCAAATTCTTTCTCCTAGAGGGCAGTGCAGACTGCAAAAAAAGGGGTGTTTTGCAATAACAAATTCTCCATAGCTTGAGAAACAACTGCTTTTTCGATGCCATTAATTGTTAACTAATTGCTGGCATATTGCAAACAGAGAATGCCATCAGATGCAGAGTTCCCTGAAGTGCTGGTGGTAGAGCCCAGGATGCTGCAGGCTGCATTTGGAGGTTCAGTGTGGGCTCTGAGGGGGTTTGTCTTGGCAGAAAACAAGTTGTTGTCTCTTGCTGCTGACTGAACTGTGGGAAGGGAGGGGGAACTTCTGAAGTGCTCACTTGAAGGCTGGTAGTAATTTTCCAAAGGTGATAGAATTGAGGAAATGTTCACAGATTTCCCAGGTCTGGAGATGAGTCTCTTATGTCCTGTGTTTCTCTCTCCCTAGATGCAACCAGGAGACGAGCCTTTGGACTGGTTTCCCAGGCTTACACATCCATAGTTGCAGATGATTTTGCAGCCTTTGTTGGCCTTCCTGTAGAAGAAGCTGTGAAAGGTACTTGGCATTATTCCCTGTTTTTTTGTTATTCTGATGATGAGCTTGGAGAGCTCCAAGTGATGATTAATAAAAATAGATCTACAAATTCTGAGGTTGTTACGTGATTGGGTGGTGATTAGAGAAAATAAAAAAAATCCTGGTTCTGGATAATGGCTTGATTTTATTTTTTTTAAGTTACTTGCTGTTAATTATCACTGTTTATTCTCCCTTTCTGTATTTTACAAATGCCCAAATGCCTTTCTAGGTGTGCTAGAACAGGGCTGGCAAGCAGACTTTGCAACTCGCATGGTGATGCCTAAAAAGCCAGGTAGGTGGAGCTGTTACTTCATGAACCATTCAGCATTCTCTAGAGTTAGGTGCTAAGTTTTTTATTACAGCTTTACACGGGATTCTGCTAGATAAATTTTGGACACTCACGCTGCTCAAACATGGGGCATGTATAAAACTTGAGGAAGTACAAAGTGGGGTGTTTGGTTTGGACTTGCAAGTAGTTTGGATTAAGCTACATCCTCACATGGGCTTGTTTAATCAAAAGCAGACAGGATGTGCTGTGATTGCTCCCTGTCCTCCTCTGCTGCTGTCTCTGCCTCTGTGGAACATCAACTGGATGACCTCAAAAGGCATGGCTTAACTTAATATAAGACAAATAAAAAATACACCATCTTGAACCTGAGATTTTTGTTTCTCCTTCAGGAGAATTAGAACTTCTTTAGGCAGGGATTTAGTGAATCTTTGTGTTCTGAGGAGCTGCAATTGTTGGTATGATTTCCTTTGCTTTAAAATTTAAAATTTAAATCTTCTTTTCTTCACTTTCATGGTGTTGATAAGGGAATGTCTGTTCCTACAAAGCTTAGTCTACAGAAATACTTGGCTTTTTTATTTTTCTTTTTTTTTTTCTTTTTTAAAGCTGTATCTGTGTCTGGCTGAGGCAAAAATAAATATTAAGCTATAAAAGCAGGATGAAACAACTGCTCTTAAAACTGCTCTGTGCTGCTGTGGCAGAAGGAGCCAAATTACAGCATATCCAAAAGGCCAAGATCTGTTAGACTAAGAAATGACACTTTGTATGGGCAGTTTGTGGGTGTTTAGAGCCCATAATAAACAGGTGCCAGGTGTTGAAATTTACCCCTAAGGGAAACAAGGCCAACCAGAGCTCTGAGATTTTATATATGATCAGGTGGGGCTTTTATGAACCAGTTGCAAAATATGCAGAGCTTAAAAAAACTGGGAATTACTTCTGTGTGTTTTTTTTTTTTTTTTTCCCCAAAAGTGTATGCAAGAACTACTAGTCAGGCAAAAGGAAGAGGCTCTTTTAAAGCAGCTAAGCCTTGGGTATTCTGCTTTTTAGTTATAAAGTCAAGTGTGATGAATAAACAGGTTTAATTTTAATTAGCTTTTAATCTGTGTTTTATGGTGTAGAACTGTTATAACACTGTTCCACTGGGCTAATTTTGTATCTTTTTTTTCTCCAGGTGTGCTGGAAGCTTCCTTTAACAGATTTATTCCTTCATCAGGTATTTTTCTCTATATATAATGGGTTTAGCCAAACTTGCATAAACAGTGTCACCAGCACCACTGAGTGGGAATTGAGTCCTAGAGAAGTGAATGTTCTCACTGGCCCCTCCAAAATAAAAAACAACAGCCCACCCCAATCAGGTTCTATTTAAATGTGCTTCTCCCTCTGTTTTCTCACTCCCTCATGTTTGAAGCAGTGCCTGAGATTCCTGAGGTTCCCACTTCCATAGCAGAGCTCCTGTGTCATCTGTTTGTTTCTTTGCCATTCTTCAGAACAGCAGCTTGCAAGGAAAGGAGCAACCAGAGGGCTGCAGGAGCTTTTTTCTCAAGGTAGAATACTGTCAGCCCTCATTATTCAGACTCCAGTGTGTAAAAAGAAACTCTGGAGGCTGCTGACAAGTGGAACTTGTTGCAGTAGTTTTTGTGGTTAGTAACTCTTGGACTAGGGAATGATGCACATAACAGGAATTATGTCGGCTGGAGCTGTGTAGGGAGGAGATACAGTTAAGATCTGCCCCCAGAAGGCTGTTGAAAATCCAGGGCATTTAATATTTTTTTTTCCTTTACTGTTGTGATGAATGATATTGCTGATGGATTTGCTTTCTAGATTTCATTAATGATCCATTTGTTTTATCTTTATAGAACCTGCTCCGGTCCCACCAATTCCCAATGAACAGCAGTTGGCAAGATTGACTGACTATGTGGCTTTCCTGGAAAACTGATTACTCTGCTCCTGTGTTCAGAACAACTTGGGAATCCTGTGTACTGACAGTTTTAGATCTAAGTTTTATTTTTATTCTGTATCTGTTAAATGTTGCAGCGCCCCCCACTCAAAAGTGTGAAGCATCCCGCGTATGTCAGCCCCACTCCTGTTTTGCCAAAGCCCAGCTAGCAGTGAAACAATCCTTTAACTCCTACAACATTTATTCAGTAGGTACACAAGCATACACAGCAGTATTACATAGTACATTTTTTGTAATTGACTCAAAGCAAAACCTTTTTCAGGTGTGTTAGAAATGGAGAAAAATCAATTCTCTGAGTACTGCAGTGCTTATTACGGATCTGTTGCATGTTGAACTAGAGAACAGAGAGTGGAAGACTGCCCAGTCTGTATGTACAGAGAGAAAATATTTTGATGAAAGTGAAAGAAAACAATTTTGCAGTAGCACTCTTGCAAATATTTTTGTGACATATTTATAATGAATTTTTTTCTTGTTCTTTCTGCATTGTTAAATCTTCTTGTTCTGGTGTGAGAAATTTCATATCAGGCATACTTTTACAGGAGAATAATTGTTTAACAAAGACAAATCTATGATTTGAGGAAGTATTTTGGCTTTTGGAAGGTTTTATTTGAGTGACATAGGACGCCAGATGTTTTCCTGGGCAACCCTACACCTTGAGACCTGTCACATCTTGCTCCATTTCAGTGCACTGGGCCTGGGTCTGCAAGAAATAACAATTCTTACCTGTCTTTAAGCTTTCTGGGTTACTTTTGCAGTGATTGGAGAGGAATTTCAAGGTTAGAGTAGGAGCAGAGCCCAGCTGGGAGGGGGGTGATGCATTGTGCTGCAGTGTCAGTTTGAAAAATAATACTCTGCCAGAGCAGTGCTCTGTTAATCTTTGAGCTGAGAGTGGATTTTGGAAGCAAACCTGAATTCTCTTGCCATTTGTGTTACGTTGGTGAAAAGGCTGTGGAGAAAGAGTGGTGTTTTAACGGCAGTGCATGTCTCCATTTACTTCTCCCCCCTTTCTGAAATCCTATCCAGAGGTTCCGTGAAAGCTGGCAAGTGTCCCCTTGTGTTGTGATTGTTTTTCCAGTGTGCACTGCCTACTGTACATTCTCTTGGTGGGGGGGTGTTAGCAGGGAGGAAATACAAACTGTGCTCTGCTGCCTTGAGAGCTCCCTTGATATGTAAACACTTCTACAAAATTATTATTTATTTGATACCCACCTAAGACTTGGATTGCTAAATTTATCTTCAGTGATATTAAAGAACATGTTTACACTGACCTTGTGCACTTGACTTTTTAAATTTTCTTGAGAATAAAGGTCTGGTTTGGTGAGTTTTTTTAATTAGTTGTTACTGGCCTAATTTGAATAGGGCTAGTTAAGGACTACTGCAATATTTTATGCCTCAACAGCTTTGTGAGCAGCAACTGTATGGTGTTGTATTAAAAAAAAAAACACTGGTACCTCTCAGATGTTCTTTGGTGCAAAGTATTTGAACAGCTGAGTGAATATTCCCCTCCTGTGTTTGAATTGTGCCTGTCTGCACTTGTTGGTAGCACACAACCCTGCTTGGAGCAATGAAATCTAGACATAATTAAAGGATTATTATGAACTCAATGAACGGTAATAGGAGAGGAGCAATGTGGACACTGGCAGTCTGTGTCTGTCTCAAATCTAGTATCAAATCTATGTCAAATACAATAAGTTTGATCCTGTCCTGGTTTAGGAAGTTAATAACTTTGTGATTTGTGGTCTGCTGTAAAATTCAAGCTGTCTTTTAGCTTTGTGTGAGTCATTAACTTATAACTTGCCTCGATCACACTTTTTGACTTGTGCTACTTTGGAATCCAAGCTATTTCACATGGAGTTCATCTTCAACCTAATCCTGGTTTTTGGTTCCCTAATACCTGTCTTCAGATGAGCAGCTTTGTGCTTTCCTTTCAAGGGCCCTACCTTGGGAAACATTGTGTGAAATATTTCCTGAAGTGGCATCTTCAGGCATTTGAATCTGGCTTGCGCTAACCCTATGCTTACAGCTCAACAAAGAGGAAGTATTTTTTGCTGTTCTAACTGAAGCAATTGGTGTGGGTTTTAGAGTTCTTCCAAGTACAGTGCCGAGTGGGAGGACCTGTGAGTTAAGAAACTATTAGGAATTCAGATGGGAATAGCGGTTCATGAAGGGTTTGGGGAAAAAAGGAACTCAATTTCAATTTCAGTTTTCCGCACCATCTGCATCCCACATGTAATGGAACATTCTTGGCATTTTAGTATCTTCTATTTGGGTCAGCAGTGCTCATTTACCCTCGGTTCCAGTCTCTGTAGGAAAGGCTATTTGACCTCCACGTAGCTCAAAACAGGAGAAATGAAGTGGGGAAACAGAGGAGCTGAGTATCCCTTCCTGTTAAAGATCCACATGGAAACCTGTGGGCTTTAGTAACAAATCCTGACAGACTTTGCATATCTCATCAGACCTGCCAGTAATGCAGTGAAGAAAATGAAAGCAGAATGTGCATGTACAAAAAAATGTGCCAGCAGCCATTGAAGGAGAGCAGTTTGGATGTTGCTGTAAGTCTGTCTCAGCCTGGGGTATATGCAGGAAAAAGCTCTGTAAGACAGTAGGGGAAATCTCGAAGGAGTTCTTGGGTGAGTGGTTAGTTCTCCCTGCGTCCTACCCTGCAGGAATTGGCTGGACCACTACATGGACAGCACATTTGTGTGTTCTCCTAAGAAGGACTATCTGGGCTGCCTGGCTTGGCAAAAAAAGCAAAAGAATTCCAAACAAACACACAAGACAAGCTCTTATCTTTAGTGTCAGTTTTTTATAATTGACTCTCAATGGACCATGTGAAGGCTAATGAGTTGCTGTTTTGAGATGGGAAGCAGATTTCCAAATATTTTATGTTCTTGGGTCATGCCAATTGACTTGGGAAGTTTATAACTTTTAACTACTTTTGTTGAGCAATGGGAAGTAATGTGCATTCCTGGTTTCCTGAGTTTAGGGATATTAAATGCCAGATTCTTTTGTGCCTTCCCAGCAAAGAACCTCAGGTTTGGGATGCCCAGGTAGTGTGGCATAACTGGGTGTAAATAAAGTCAGAGAGCAGGTTAATCTTTAGGAATCAAGATGCACCAAATGAATTCCAAGGTGGGAAACGTGGATACCTTTCGCTTGAATGTGTTCTCATCTAATCAAAGTAAAAGACTGGTGAGGAAGGGAGGTTTTTGGCAGTAGGAACCCAGTTTAGTTTTGCCATGTGAACCTTTTGTTACAGAAATGATGCCTGGAAAGGATAAATGATAGAAACAAAGAGTGCTGAATTGTGACCAGCATCTTTGTGTTGTAACAGCCCCTCAAAGCTGAGGTTAGTGTAAAAGTATGCAATGAGAATCCACATGACATGACAAGAAGGTAGATCAGTGACTGCACTGAGATCCCGATTTGGCTTCTGATCCACGAGGAAGGACGCACTTGTGTCTCAGCTGTTTGAGATCTGATGAATATTTGAGATAGGAAACACGATTTATTGCTTTGTCTTTTCAAGTAGCATTGAGCCAGTCTCAGGTAACACATACCAGCTCTGAGAGCTGTCCTGAGCTTTACAAAGTGAGGATGATGATGACAACACACTGCTTTCCTATGCTAATTGACTTCTGTGTTTAGACTGAGTTTATGAATTAATATCTGGGACTTAAGTACCACACACACAGAAAGTCTCACTCCGTAAGTCAAACCTGCAGCAAAACAAAGGGAACTGTATTTAGTTCAAATATTTGACTGGGTTCCAGCTTGTGTGTGTTGCACTTTGAGCCTGGCACTGTAGCTCATACAAGGTAAATGAAGTACTCACTCTGCCTTGCCCTTGAAAGAGTTAATGTTTGGAAACAACTGACGCCTTTAGTATTTATACTTCTAAAAATTAGTTAGCTGCATAATTATTAATTGTTCCCAGGTATTTAATCCTTAAAGCTGTTTCTGTGGTAAATCACTACCACAGAATGGTAGCATTTGAGCCCACAAAATGGGTTCAGCCTTGATCTGATGGGTCAGCAGTGATGAAGAAGTAGCAGATGCTGAGTAAAAGTAGGCATGCCTGTGGCTGAGGTTCAGGGGTGGAGGGAAACTCTTTGGTGTGAGAAGATGGCTTGGTTCACAAACTCAGGTTTTCTGCTGGATGATCCTGCTTTGCTCCTGCTCAAGGCCATTCCCTACCAATGCATGGCCCTCCATTGCTGCTGGATCAAGTCTGATGGACCTGTGGCCAAAAGTCTGTCCCAAGTCCATCTAACTGCAGAAAAGAGCAGGACGTGTCTGCTTCCAGCACTTGTCTCGGCTGCTCCTTCAGGCTGCAGGCACCGCAGTCAGATACACAGAACAGCTTCTCCTCCCACAGTTATCCCTGTCCTCTGTACTTCCCCATGTGTGTGCCTTGATGTTCTCAGGGGAAATTCCCTGTTTGTGGCCGTCCATTGCTGTGCTCAGCAGGAACACAGTTGTGTTTGGACATGAGCTGCCCCAGCCAGACTCAGAAACTGGAGTGAAGAATGTAAGGCTGATGGTTTCTTCCTGAAAGAAGAACACAAGAAAGAACACAAGAGTGTGTCTGAAGGAGACAAACACCAGCCCAACCACATAGGGAGGTAGCAAGTTTGCATCAGTGGGGACTCTGTCACAGCTGCTGATTTCAGTGTCTGCCAGGCCCAGAGCAGCACTTGTGCCCTGTCCCTCATGTTCCTTGTCTGTGTCACACTCGCAGGTTTAGGATGGCCACCAGGCAGGATGTGTCCCAAGGAGGCCGAGCCAGCTTCTCTGGAAGGCCCCGTGCCCTTCCCGCTGCAGCTGCGTTGGCAGCCCTGGGGGATCCTTCTGCTGCCCTGAGCCCGCAGAGCAGGGCAGCGTTTGCTGAGGGCTTGAGCCATTCCTAAAGATCCTGTTGGGCTGTCTTAGACATTTGGGGCTAGGGATGCATTCCACCCTGGGCCACTTTGGGTGGGCTGGGGGCAGCCCCAGGGCAGGTGGCAGTGAGTGCAAGGGCCCTTTGTGACACGGTGCCCCATGGTCACCATGGCATGGAGCAGGACAGGGTGTCAAAGGACCCTTTGTGACATGGGGTGACATGGGAGCTGGCGGTGACAAGGCCACGCCACAGTGCTCGGAGCACGCGACGGGACAGGACGCGCCAGAGCGGTGCTGTGAGGAGACTCCGCACAGCCCGCTCGTTTGTCTCTGACCCGGAGCTTTTCCGAAGTGCTATTCCTGCAGGTGACCTCGAGGCCAGACCACAGGATTTGGTGACCCGTGGTCTGCCTTAGGCTTCTCTTTTGCAGGTGCCCTTGAGGATTTGTTGACTCGGAGCTTTGCTGAAGCATCTCTCTGAAGGTTCCCTTGAGGCCAGACTGTGCCATGGCAGGCAGATTCTTCAACCTCTTCAAAGTCTTCAGAGGGCAAAAAAAGAAAGGCTCTGAAGCTGTCCCAGCTCAAGAGCCTGAAGAGCCACAGCCATTCCAGCTAGTGCAGGATGGTGAGTGGCCGAGCTGGGCCACAGGGCTGATGCCTGCTTCCAGCTTCATCCCATCCCATCCCATCCCATCCCATCCCATCCCATCCCATCCCATCCCATCCCATCCCATCCCATCCCATCCCATCCCATCCCATCCCATCCCATCCCATCCCATCCCATCCCATCCCCTGGCAACATGCCCAGGAAAAGGACAGAAGAGGGGTCAGCCAGACATCCCGCAGCAGCCATGCTCCATCCCCTGCAGCATCCCAGGGATGTCCCTGCCTGGGGAGTGCAGGGCTGGGCTGTGTTCTCCAGCCTTTCCTGCAGCCCCTCAGCTCTGGCTGTGCTCGCTCTTTGCCAGGTGCAGCCATGGACTGGACACAAGAGCAGAAACCCACCCATGGCCGCTTTCGCAGAACCCTGAAGGTACCTGCAGCCATCCCACCTGGGCTGGGCCTGCTGTCACTGCTACGCCAAGCACAGCGCTTGGAGCATGCTGTGGAACTTGCCTCTCTGCCCTGTCCTTTGTTCTCCTGCAGATGTTCACAAAATTCACGTTGAAGACCAGCAGCACACTACCTGGAGGCACAACCAAGCTTAACTCCAGGCCGACCAAGTTCCAGGCTAATCCCAATGTCAGCCCAGACTCCACTGTGCGCTCAGAAAACTCTGATGCTTCAATGAATAATGACAGTGCAAGGGCTGTTCTCATGGGAATGACTGAGGGCATCATGAACACTGACACCAGAATGTCTCACGGCATTGCAAATACTGACACCATGCCCCCTCCCACTGTGATTCATGCTCCCACTAAGGATTTTTTCGAGGACAGAGGTTTTCCTTCTCAGCAGCAGGTAAGCAGCCTAGGGACAGTGCTGGAGGGTGCCAGGATCGTGTGGCCCCTGAAGACACAGCCACTGTCTCCCCTGAGACTCTGAAGCCATTATAGTGTGGTGGGAAGGGAAGCTGTGGAGTTGCTCCCTTGGACAGCACTCCAAGTCTTCCCCATGTCTCCTCCAGGTGCCAGCCATGGTGAAAAGCATTCACCAGAGACTGACATCCCAGGTCACATTAGATGCAAGGCTGCGCACTGAGATCCTGAGGCTGGCTGGAGAACACCCTGTTGATGTGGTGCTGACCCTCCTGCGCTGTGCCCCAACTTGTGACAGGTACAGGGCCCACGTGCCTTGAGAGCTCAAGGCTCCCCAGCATTTAGGGCCCATTGCCCTGTACAGCCTGTCCAATGGGGTCTGCCAGACAGGCACAGAGCTCCAGGACCCTCAGGCCCCTCTGTTTCCTGAGCTTGCTGCCATTGCCATGCTCTCTCCCTGCCCCTCAGGGCACTGTGGCTCTGTCACCTGGGCCCCACAGCTGCACAGGGCATGGTACTGTGACTGAGACCCCCCCCTGACACAGAGCTTCAATCCCACAGAGCTGCTGCAATGATGTGGAGAACCATAGGCTCATCAAAATCAACAGTGGAGAAGGTGCTGCCAACACTGCTGTGTGTGATGGAGGATTGGCCCTTGCACAGCATGTGCACTTCTGATGGGGACAACAAGGACGTTTTTGCCCTGGCTGTGAGTTTCTGGAACTGGCCTCTGCTCACTCCCCTGTCGTGTCTGCAGCACCTCTCCATCTTCTCTGTGCCTCAGGCGCTGTGCTGAAACCTGGGCTAGGGACAGGCTCAGAGGGCACCAGACCTGGTGCTCCTCCAGTGTCTCCCCTTGGGCCCTGCCCCATGGACACCTCCGCACTGAGCACTGTCTCGGGCTGCTTCTTTTGCAGGCAACTGTGGTACTCTGGGTGATGATCAAGGTGCCTGAGTGCCAGGAGGCGATGATCCTTTATTCCTCCCGCCTGTTTGTGGCTCTGCTCTTTCATGTTGTCATCACCACGCTGAAGATGCCACCAGAGGAATTCTCTAACTTCTGGAAAGCATGCCGGGAGGAACACCACCTTCCCAGCAAGCCCAACAGGTCCCAGTCCCATTCCTCCTGTCCTTCCCATGCCCTTGTGGCCAGTGCCAGTGCTCCCAGCGTGACCTGGACTTTGCTCTGCACACAGGTTTGCAGTGCAGGCCATGAAGGCTCTGCTCTGCCAAATGCAATGTGAAAATGTGGTGCAGGCCATGGAAAGCAAGCGTGGCTGGGACTCACTGCTGTGTGCTGTCACCCACCACTATGCCGTGGGTCTGCTGGCCAGGTGAGATCCCCTGCTCCCCACTGCCCCCAGCATTTGTGCTCTGTGCCCGGGGTGCCCCACACTGTCCCTGTGCTCGTGGGCCACAGGGCCTTGTCACCGAGGGATGGCCAAGCAGACTGGGAAAGGCTGGGAGAGGAGCTGCCCAGAAAGGGCAGCCTCCCATAGTGCCCACATCACCTCCAGGGATACTGCAGAAAGACTGGATCCCTGGGAGTTAGTCCTGGGAGATTATTGTCCCGTCCACCCACCTCAGTGTCTTGGTGCCTTTTTCCCCCCGGCCAGGGAGATGAGCCATGACCCTTTTTGTTCCCGCATTGCCCTCCACCTGCTCCGGCTGCTCAGCACACAGGAGCCACCCTGGGATCTGCCTTTCCTGGCATTCCTTGTGGAGGTGAGCCTGATGGCCAGCGCTTCCTCCCTGAGCTGCCTCCCAGCTCTCTGCCCTCTTGCAGCCACAGCTGCCTGGGACGGTGCCCGTGCCCTGTGCTGCTGCCAGGGCCCGGCCCTGTGTGGTTCCGGGCTCCTGCCGGCCCGGTCCCCTGTCAATGCCCTGTGCCTTTCAGGTCCTTGAGTGCTTGGATTTGACAAAATGTGGTGATAGCATCCTTGAGATCATGTCAAGGTACTTGCAGAGCAAGTGTATGGAGAAGTGTCGCCTGGTGCTCAGAGGCCTTGTGGAGCTCAGCAAGGATCTCTTGATGGTGAGAAGGGGGCAGTGGCTGGAGCTGCATTCTGCAAAGCAGGGGCTGGCTGGGCTTCAGGAGCTGAGGCAGATTCTCCCAGCTCTCCTGCCTCACCTCCCTGAGTTCTTTGGGACAGGCCTTTGGCCTCTAAACCCTGCAGCAGCAGGGTGTTGCTTCCGTGCCAGGGCAGTGTTGATGCTGCAGCCGTTCACGGCGTCCCAACACAGCCTTGTGTTCCACACAGGCCAGAAGAATGTGCAGTCTGTCTCCAAGCCTCCTGGAGCTGCTGGGTGAGGCAGATGGAGAGGTGGTTGGCATGACTCTCCGTGTGTTCACAAATTTGCTCCAGAACAAAGACATGCTGGTATCCAGCACCACCGCCCCAAAGCTGGCAAAGGCACTCCTGCAGCTCTTTGACCATGTAAGGCTCTCTGTCCCAACCCACAGGCATTGGGTGCTTCCCAGAAATTTTGTGCCCTCTGCATTTTCACACCTTTCCCTTGGTGGGCCTGGAGTAGTTGGTACTTATGTCTTTTCCTTTCTTCTAGGACAACAGGCATGTGCAGCTGTTCTCCATTCACCTCTTCCGTAAGGTGATGGAATTGGTAGTGGATGAGGGGAAAAAGGCCCTGAGGACAATTGTTAACAAGAGCCTGTACCCACTTTTAATCTGTTGCCATGATGAGAACCGGCACGTGGCTGAGGTGAGCAATCATGGGCTGCTAGTGTCCCACCGGCAGGGGCTCAGCTGCCTCCTGCCCTGGCACCTCCTGGGCTGCAGCCTCCTCCCCCAGGCCTTGGCACAGGGACATGGGCCCTCTGGCGTGAACTGCGGTGCCACCCCCACATCTCTGCTGCTCTCCAGGCCTCTCGGGAAACACTGGCTTGTGCAGCCCAATTCCTGAAGAAGACGAAACTCAAAAAGCTGGTGACGGAAGAGCAATTCTGGAAGTTCGCTGAATGCCTGGTAAGG
Organism: Cinclus cinclus; assembly: GCF_963662255.1. NCBI lineage: Eukaryota > Metazoa > Chordata > Aves > Passeriformes > Cinclidae > Cinclus > Cinclus cinclus. Next base: position 8,132,776 of record NC_085066.1, on the reverse strand, counting down.
ACAGCCTGGAAGCTCCAGGCTCAGGCTGGAGAAGCCCCCTGAGCGCGGTGCTCACTGTGTGGGGCTGGCAGCTGTGGCCGTGCCCAGTGCTGCAGCCAGGGGCCGCACGGGCTCTTCTCCAGGCTCCTGCGGCCCCGAGCCGGGTGCCAACGCAGCCCCGGCCCAGCGGGGCTGTGGGGAAGGGTGGCCCCGTGGCTCCCCGTGCAGCACCCGGCCTGCAGCCACCTGCAGAGCCCAGTGCCAGCGGCTGCTGCCGGCACCTCAGGGCAGTGCCTGCCAAAGGGGCAGAGCCCGGGGTCCCAGCCCTTCCTTCCCTTCCCTCCCACCGCTCTCTGCAGCTAGCACAGGACAGGAGTTGTGTGGCCGAGCACCTGCGCCAGGCGCTGCCCTATCTGCAGAGCCCCCAGGAACCCCTGCGAGAGGCGGCCATCAGGTTCATCGGTGAGCCACCAGCCAGGGGTCCCTCCCCACCCCGCCCAGCCCAGCTTGTCCCCAGCCCCGGCTGCTGCCCCGGCAGAGCCATCTGGGCCCGGCGCCGCGGAGCCCCGGTTGCCCTTGGTGCTTCTGCTGCCCTCTCGCAGCCGTGCCCTTGGGCATCAGGATGCTGCGAGGGCCCGGGCTGAGCCCTGCCGGGCCAGGAGGGCGAGTGGCCACAGGGCTGGTAGCGCCGCTGGCAGGGAGCTGCGCTGCAGGGGGCAGCCCTTGACAGGCTCTGTGTTCCCAGGGATGGCCGGACAGTACCTGAGGGGGCAGGAGGAAGAGCTCCAGCTCATCTGTGAGGGTGAGTGATGGCAGCGCGCTGTCAGCGGGGGCTGGCAGGAGGAGCTGCAATCCCTGCCCCGGCTGCGGAGGGCTCTGCTCCCTGTGCGGATGGGGGTGGTGTGGGCAGAGCACTCAGAGATTTCAGGGGCAGATCGGGGTTTTGTGGGCAACAGCTTAAGGCTGATCCCATTAGTTCCTGCTTGCCATGGCTGCAGTGAGCTGGGATGGCCCTCGCAGGGGGGATCGCACTTTGTCCTCATAGATCCATCACTCTGTTTCTTTCTATTCCAGCCCTTCAGGTCCAGACACAAGACTCCCCCCCGTCATGCTCTAACCTAAAATTTAAGCCCAGTTTATTCATAGAGCTAAAGAATTAGTCATCTTTTTGATCCAGTGTCCCAAGAACACATCAGGAGACACTGAGGAGGACACCCCCTCTCTGTGCTGCTGGAGCTCCAGGCAGAGCTGATGACTGGCACAAATTTTGTGGCTTCAGCCCTGTCCCTGCCTGTGGATAGCTCCATCCCGCATTCAGACCCTGTACATCCCCTTTTTTCCCCCTCCACTCTCTGTCCCTTTTGACAGATTCATCTTTTCAGCCTTCATACACTGCCCATCCCCTTTTTTCCCCTCAGGCATGTCCCTTTGCTTCACCTTCCATTAATAAAGTTTGTCTGCACTTCACTTCTTCACTTTGCCTGCATCTCTGTGGTACTGAAGCAGCACAAATCCAGAGCCCTAGGACACACAGGCCCCTCCAGCCGTTTCTCTTCCGTGCCATGTTTTGTGCAGAGATGCAGAGAAATGAGGGCAGATCGGGCTGGAAAGGTCTCTCTGCTGAAGGACAAGTTCCACAACACTGTGGAGTTAAAGGTCTTGCTGAGCACCCTGAAGCCCCTGGGTTTTAGAAGAGCCACTGCACCTGAGTATGCTCTGAACCCAGCTGGGAGGGATTCCATGGCAAGCATCCACAGAGGGCAAAGGAGCCTGGAATGCTGCAAGGTTGCAAGGATACCTTCCTGAAAGCACAGAGTGCTCCATCCTTGCAAAGGCTCAGCAAGAGGGAAGAACCAGAGAGAGTCAGGGCTTAACAGGGAGCTTTGGGTGTGCCATAGAGCAGATGAAGCAGCAGCGCAGTGCCTGAGACCCGGACGTGTGACCACACCAGTGTCCGGAGCGCTGTAAGGCAGAGCCAGGATCCTGGGTGCGCTTCTGGTCCCCACAAGTGAGGGATCGCAGCCCCTGCCTCAGAGCCAGTCTGAAAGCCAAGCAAGTGGGACCAGAGGGAGGGCACTCTTCCAGTGTCTATTGGGTATGGCGGCAAAAAAGCACCTGATGCTTCTTTGGGAAAGTGCCAAAGCAGCCGCGTGTCAGGAAGGAGGCTGCTGGCCAGGGGCTGCTCATGGCCTCTGACACCCAGTTCCTCAGGGCTTCCCAGCACTGCCCCTCAGCTGCCTCCTGCCCCCTTGTAGCCTCCTGGCACCCACTCCCTCCGGCATCCCCCTCGTGCCTTCCCACTGCCTTGTCCCATCAGGGCCTCCACAGCCCCTCATCCCTTCACGGCCTGCCAGCGCCCCGGCCGCTCAGGGTCTCCCCCAGCCCCGCCAACCTGCCCGGCAGCAGTGCTGCAGCCCCACAGGAGCTCCAGAGGAGCCCGAGCAAGAGGAACCACGGAGCTCTCAGCAATGCAGACAGCAACACCCGGGCAGGAGGACACCGATGGTGGTTGCTGGCTGGGACAGGGTTCATGGCCATCTCCAGGCAGCGGTCTCGCAGGGATCCCTGCAGCTCCGGCCCCTGCCCACCCGCTCTGTCGCCAGCACAGAGGCTTCAGCGGAAGCACCGAAGGCCAAGGGGTCTCAGGCCCTTTTCCCTGCAACGCTGCATGCCTGGGCAGCTTGCTGAGCACAAGCACCCTTCTCTCCCTCTTCCCTGCTGCCCTGCAAAGCCTGGGCAGCAAAAGAAAACTCCTGGCAGTCTGTCTATTCTAACACATCCTATCTCTCTTTACTAAAGTCAAACAAAAAGAAGAAAAGGCCAGTCTTGAAGGAAAAGACAATCCCCGCTGGCTCAGGTGGCCCCAGCAGGCAGAGCCTCCCAGATCATCTCTCTGCAGAGCTCCTGCAGCACAGCCAGCTGAGGCCTGACATACGAGGCCGTGCCTTCCATGCCCAGCGGAGCTGATCTTGCAGCCTCTGGAAGGTGGAATCTTGCCCGTTCTGTAGTGCCCGGAGGACATACAATGTCTGAAGAACGAGGTCTGACACGGAGCCACTTATGTCATCTGTCATGTGTTCAAGGGCTGGAAGAGAGAGGAACGCAGCCACGGTCAGATCCTGGATCTGAGGGGACCTGGGGCGACCCCTGGGCCGGGGCCATCCTGGCTCACTCCAGCCATGGCCAAGGATTAACGGGATCAAGCGGAAACTGCTGGCCGCAAATCCCCCGGGTGCCTCTGAAATCTCGGAGTGCTCTGCCCACACCACTCCCGTCTGCACAGGGAGCAGAGCCCTCCGCAGCCGGGGCAGGGATTGCAGCTCCTCCTGCCAGCCCCCGCTGACAGCGCGCTGCCCTCACTCACCCTCACAGATGAGCTGGAGCTCTTCCTCCTGCCCCCTCAGGTACTGTCCGGCCATCCCTGGGAACACAGAGCCTGTCAAGGGCTGCCCCCTGCAGCACAGCTCCCTGCCAGCGGCGCTACCAGCCCTGTGGCCACTCGCCCTCCTGGCCCGTCCGGGCTCAGCACGGGCCCTCGCAGCATCCTGATGCCCAAGGGCACGGCTGCGAGAGGGCGGCAGAACCACCGAAGGCAACCGGGGCTCCGGGGCGCCGGGCCCGGATGGCGCTGCCGGGGCAGCAGCTGGGGCAGGGGCCAAGCTGAGCTGGGCGGGGAGGGACCGTGGGCTGGTGGCTCACCGATGAACCTGATGGCCGCCTCTCGCAGGGGTTCCTGGGGGCTCTGCAGATAGGGCAGCGCCTGGCGCAGGTGCTCGGCCACTCGACTCCTGTCCTGTACTAGCTGCAGAGAGCGGTAGGAGGGAAGGGAAGGAAGGGCTGGGACCCCGGGCTCTGCCCCTTTGGCAGGCACTGCCCTGAGGTGCCGGCAGCAGCCGCTGGCACTGGGCTCTGCAGGTGGCTGCAGGCCGGGTGCTGCACGGGGAGCCACGGGGCCACCCTTCCCCACGGCCCCGCTGGGCCGGGGCTGCGTTGGCACCCGGCTCGGGGCCGCAGGAGCCTGGAGAAGAGCCCGTGCGGCCCCTGGCTGCAGCACTGGGCACGGCCACAGCTGCCAGCCCCACACAGTGAGCACTGCGCTCAGGGGGCTTCTCCAGCCTGAGCCTGGAGCTTCCAGGCCGTCCTTACCAGGCATTCAGCGAACTTCCAGAATTGCTCTTCCGTCACCAGCTTTTTGAGTTTCGTCTTCTTCAGGAATTGGGCTGCACAAGCCAGTGTTTCCCGAGAGGCCTGGAGAGCAGCAGAGATGTGGGGGTGGCACCGCAGTTCACGCCAGAGGGCCCATGTCCCCGTGCCAAGGCCTGGGGGAGGAGGCTGCAGCCCAGGAGGTGCCAGGGCAGGAGGCAGCCATACTCCTGCCCGTGGGACACCAGGAGCCCACGAGTCCTCACCTCTGCCACCCTCCGATTCTCATCATGGCAATGGAAGAACAGTGGGAGGATGCTCTGGCACACAGGTATCTCCAAATCGGTTTTCCTCTCTTCCACTAAACAATCCATGGTATCTCGGAAGAGATTTATGGAGAGCTGCTGCACCTGGCTGTCATCCTGTATGAAAGGAAGGAAAAAAAGTGCTCAGCATTGGCTGATTCAGGCCCATCCCAGCACCCGCCTTAAAATGCACAGGGCACAAAGTTTCCTGGCAGCACCCGGTGGTCATGGCCTTGGGCACAGAGCCTTACATTGTCAAAGAGAGGCAAGAGTGCCTCAGCCAGCTGCGCGGCGAGGGGCTTGGGTAGCAGGACGTGTTTGAACAGGAATATAATGCTGAGTGTGATGAGTGTCATCCCAACTATCTTTGCATCCTGGTCCCACAGCAGGTCCACAAGACTTTCAGTCAGGCTGGAAACTGTTTCCACCTGTGCGGAACACAAGGCTGTGAAAGGCCACCCTGCTGCCTCAGGCTCGGAGGCCAAAGGCCTGTCCTGAAGCACTCGGGCAGCTGAAGCGGGAGGCAGGAGAGCTGGGAGCAGCTGCTCCAGCACGGGAAGCCCAGACAAGGCCAAAGGGCTGCTTTCCCCACTGCGGTTTCAGCCACTGCCCCCTTCTCACCAGTGAGGGATCGTCAATGAGCTCGAGAAGGGCCCTGAGCGCCAGGCGACGCAGCTCTCTGCACTCGCTCCGCAGGTACCTTGATGAGAGCATCACGACACTGCCACCATATTCACTCCTGTCCAGACACTCCAGGAGCTGAAAGGCACAGGGCATTGACAGGGGACCGGGCCGGCAGGAGCCCGGAACCACACAGGGCCGGGCCCTGGCAGCAGCACAGGGCACGGGCACCGTCCCAGGCAGCTGTGGCTGCAAGAGGGCAGAGAGCTGGGAGGCAGCTCAGGGAGGAAGCGCTGGCCATCAGGCTCACCTCCACAAGGAATGCCAGCGCAGGCAGATCCCAGCGTGACTCCTGCGTGCTGAGAAGCCGGAGCAGGTAGCCAAAGATGCGGGAACACAAGGGTAGGGAGGCAAAGGACAATTCCCTGGCACAAGGAAAAACAACCAAGACTGTGAGCCAGGGGGACAAACCTCTCCCAGGACTCACTTACACAGTTCTCGTCCCTCGGTGACAAGGCCCTGTGGCCCACGAGCACAGGGACAGTGTGGGGCACCCCGGGCACAGAGCACAAATGCCGGGGGCAGTGGGGAGCAGGGGATCTCACCTGGCCAGCAGACCCACGGCATAGTGGTGGGTGTCAGCACACAGCAGTGTGTGCCAGCCACGCTTGCGTTCCATTTCTATCACCACATTCTCACACTGGAGAAAGCAGAGCAGGGACTTGAGGGTTCGCACTGCAAACCTGTGTGCAGAGTAAAACTCAGGTCATGCTGGGAGTACTGGCTTCTGCCCTGGGGACACGGTGGGGCCAGAAGAACTGGGATGGAGAACCTGTTGGGGCTGGTGGCAAGGCCGTGTTCTTCCTGGCATGCCTTCCAGAAGTCATTGATCTCCTCTGGTGTATCCAGAGTGCTGAAGAACACTTGGAAGAGCACATGCACAAAAAGGCGGGGCAAATACTTTGTCACTATATGTGGGACACAGGGTTCCTGGAGGATCTTCCACATCACCAGAGTGGCCTGCAAAGGACAAAGCACCCCAAGACAGCGCTCAGTGCCCAGGTGGGCGTGCGGCAGGGCCCGAGCGTGGCAGGGAGAGGCCAGGGGAGACGCAGGGGGAGCATGGGGCCTGGTGGTCCTGAAGCTGCCCCTAGGCCAGGATTCAGCCCAGCACCCCTGGCAGGGAGATGCAGTGGGAGAAAGAGGGCGGAGAGCTGCTGGAGAGGCGGCCTTGGCATGAGCAAAGGCCAGTTCCAGAAACTCACAGTGAGGGCAAAGACACGCGTTCTGTCCCCGTCGGAGGTGCACGTGCTGTGCTCTGGCCAGTTGCCCAGCACTTCCAGGAGTATCGGCAGCACTGCCTCCACGGTCCTGCTTGAAAATACGATCGTCTTCCACATTCTCACAGCAGCTCTGTGGGGTCAGAGCTCTGTCTCAGGGTGGTCTCAGGCACAGCACCATGGCCTGGGCAGCAGCAGGGAGCTGAGCTGGCTGCCAGCTCTGCCTCTGCCCACTGCCCCTCAGTGGCAGCAGCCAGGCAGCCCCGCCCCGCGGGGACAGGACCCTGAGGGGCAGGGAGGGAGCATGGCAGCAGGCTCGGGGGCTGACATGCCAGGGCTGGAAAGGGGAGCAGCCGGAGCTCCCCGGAACTCTCCTTTGGTCAGACAGCTGGAACAGGCTGTACAGGGTGATGGGCTGGTGAGCCCTGGGCCCTCTGGGCCGGTGCGCCCCATACCTGTCACACGATGGGGCCACACGCAGGAGAGTCATCACCACATCAGTGGGATGTGCCTCGGCGAGATGCAGCAGGGTCTTGTCCAGCCTGTGCTCAGCAAGCTGATTTGTCAGGAGCCACTGGTGGATGTATGTCACCATGGCAGGCACCTGAAGAAGGCACGGGAAGACTTGGAAAGGTGCCAGAGGGAGAAATGTGCCAGAGGGAGAAATGTCCCTCTGTAAACTAAAGTTCTTCCCTTCCTACCACACTGTGATGGCCTCAAAGGCTTCCAGGGACCAGCAGGCCTCAGTGGCTTGGGAGGCCAAGCACTTCCTGGGAAGATCAAACCCTGGCCACAGGCTGCTTACGTGGTTTGCACTGGGAAAACCCTCTTCTTCAAGCATATCCAGCATGGCAGCACTGGTGTTGGTGGTGCAGACATCACAGTTTTCCATGGGCCCAGTGGCCATGGTGCTGGTCTCTTCCTGCCAAATGCATTTGATGAATTTGTTAATGCGGGACGGGAGTGAAGGGCAGCAAGAGACAGATATTCCATGGATTGCTCCAAAGAGCTGCGCTGGGCGGAGTAGTGACAGCAGGCCCAGCCCAGGTGGGGATGGCTGCAGGTACCTGCACGGTTCCGTGGAATCCACAGGTGGGTTCCTGCTCTTTTGTCTGGTCCATGGCTGCACCTGGCAAAGAGCGAGCACAGGCAGAGCTGAGGGGCTGCAGGAGAGGCTGGAGAACACAGCCCAGCCCAGCACTGTCCTGCCAGCCCAGGGATGCCCCAAGGGATGGAGCACGGCCGCTGCGGGGTGTCTGCCTGGCCCATCTTTTGTCCTGTCCCTGGGCATGTCGCCAGGGGATGGGATGGGATGGGATGGGATGGGATGGGATGGGATGGGATGGGATGGGATGGGATGGGATGGGGCCAAGCTGGAAGCAGGCATCAGCCCTGTTGCCCAGCTCTGCCACTCACCATCCTGCATTGGCTGGAATGGCTGTGACTCTTCAGGCTCTTGAGCTGGGGCAACTCTCGAGCCTCTCCTTTTTATTGCCCTGAACACTTTGAACAGGTTGAGAAATCTGCCCGCCATGCCAGAGTCTGGCCTTGGGGGCAGCTTCTAGGGAGATGCCTCAGGAAAGCTGAGAGGCAAGAAGTCCTGCAGTGCGGCCTCGAGGTCACCTGCAGGAATAGCACTTCGGAAAAGCTCCGGGTCAGAGACGAACGAGCGGGCTGTGCGGGGGCTCCTCACAGCACCGCACTGGCGCGTCCTGTCCCGTCGCGTGCTCCGAGCACTGTGGCGTGGCCTTGTCACCGCCGGCTCCTATGTCACCCCATGTCACAAAGGGTCCTTTGACACCCTGTCCTGTTCCATGCCATGGTGACCATGCTGCACCGTGTCACAAAGGGCCCTTGCACTCACTGCCACCTGCCCTGGGGCTGCCCCCAGCCCTCCTAAAGTGGTCCACTTGGAAGGAATCCCTCACCACAAGTGTCTAAGTCACCTGACAGAAATGTTTAGGAGTGTGTGGAATCTTAAGCAAACGCTGCCCTGCTCTGGGGACTCAGGCCATTTAAGAATCCTCAATTCAGGAAAGCTTTCCTTCCCAGTTGCTCAACTCAAGTACTTGCAAAAAGCTACAAACTTCCCAAATTCACTGGCATGGCTTGAGAATGGCATTTGACATTTGGAACTTTGCTTGCCATCTCAAAGCAGCAACTCACTTGCCTTAACGTCATCCCTTGAGAGTCGCTTTAAAAAACAACACTACACAGAAGCAAAAATAAAATATATGTATATATAAAAGGCCATTGTTTGGTTTGCAAATGGTGTTCAATAAAGAGATGATAATATCATAGTTCTGTGAAGGAATAAAAGCTCACGAGGCATGAAAATCCACTCAGTGGTCCAAGGTTAGCCTAAGCGAAGGACTAGATTGCAAGTCGGCTAATCCTTCTCCTGGTACAGATAGCAAAGGGGCCCATAAAGTACAGCTGTCCCCTCTACTTCCCTGAAGGACAATCAGGCCCACCAAGAGGAAAAATCACAGCTCTTCCTTCTGCCCTCCATAGCCAAAGCTGTGCCAAACCACAGATGCTGCCTTCAAACACACTCAAATTGCAGCCTAGACCTCTCACCTTCCAGACAGCTCCTTCCCCAAGATGACCACCAACACCAACCCCCCTAAAGAGCCGCACAGAAGCTCTCAACAGCCCGCCAGGACCCCCAGCTGTCCCCATCCCTCCGCAGAGCTTTCCCACCCTCCACGAGACCCCCTGGTTCCCTGCACGGGCCGTGGGTTAGAGTGCCAGAGCCTGGCAGCGGCACGCTAACTGGAATTTGCACTGGGAGCTGCTTTAAACCTTTTATTAAGGCTGGTATCATAGTGTGGGTGTGAGCCTGTGTTAAGTCTTTCTCTGCAACATTGTTTATTCCTTGCCTATGTTCAAGTAAGGAAGGGAGTGTGCTCAAGCCTGTGTTCCCTTTTCCTCTGCCAGCACTTGCTGCTCTTGTTTCAAACGTTTCAGGAGCCTAGACATTCACTCTAGGTCAACAAATCACCGCGTTTATCTCACATTCAGTGGCAGCAATTCTTGAGCAAAAGGGTGGCCATTGGCTTTCAGCCTCAGGATCCCATAAAATAGCTTGCACATTTGGTAGAACAACATGGTATTCCAAAACGAATCTCTTCTCTAGTTAATCCAGCAGCCATTCCTGGTGACTCACCAGAGAGACAAGGAAGCTTTGTAACATGCCTGTATCCAAACCTTTAAGTCCCCTTTATTGCAGCCAGCCAGATCTTAAAGAAACCCCAATTGCAGGAGCAGAATCTCAGTACACAGGTGGGAGCGGCTTTGAAAGAGCCAATCAACAAAAATCAGGATTTCCAATTAGCACGGAGGAATAGGCGATGGAAGCCCTAGCTCTACGAGTCAGCTCAGAAGGCAGAGAGAGTCACTTGAACCCGTGCCCTCTGACCAGCCTGAGGAAAAAGGTTCAAGAGATGAACAGATTCCAAGTACGCCTTCAGAGTAATACACACCCACGAAGCAGCTTGGAAAGAGAAAGGACTACTACCAGCTCAAGGAAAACAGATAAGGCATTCTGAGGCAATCTTGAAGTTGCTGGAGGCAGTACTACTACCTCAAGAGGTTGCCATTAGGCAGTGCCAAGGACATCAGAAAGGAGAAACAGAGCCCAAGAGAGGTGACGGGTTGGCTGACCAGGCTGCAAAAAGAGGAGCAGAACAAAGCCGTGCTGAGATTCAGGCAGTGATTCGGGAAGGTAAGGAACAATATGACAATGATATGTACTGTATACTCAGAGAGATCTAGAATTAGCAAAGAATCTGTGCACAGAACAAAACCATCATGTTTTTGCCACTCCTCAGGGAGAGGCGCTTATGCCTGAAAGAGCATTATGAAAATGAATTAAGGATGGACATAATCCAGTACACACTGGGAAGGGGATGCCTTACTTAATTACTTGATAAGGACAACAGTAAGATGCAAGGTGTATTCCGGTGTAAAGCAGGCAACCCAAGGCTGTGAAATAACATGTCAGAAAGCAATCTGCAAACTAGGGCTAGCGCTGAGCTTGGCACAATAGCCAAGGGACAAGACCCTCCCTGGACTACACTGGCAAAATGACTTTTCTGAGTTCCCCAGAACCGGGGGGGTGGGGCGGGGTGTAAAGAACTCTTAGTATTAACTGATACCTTCTCAGCGTGACCTGAGGCATTCCCAGCTCAAACAAATAAAGCCAAAGAATTCAGCAACATTTTGTTAAACGACATAACACCCCGGTCCAGAGGGCTTTTAGACATCTCCTCCGATCGAGTAGCGCATTTCCAAGCAGATATTGCACAGCAGTTTTGCAGCAATCTCCCGAATCAAGTGGCCCCTACACATGCTGTGTTTGCCTCAGGCCAGTGGCCAGGTGGAAAAGATGAATTATCTGATACAGCAGCAGATAGTCAAAACTGGATTAGAGGCCAGCACACCTTGGCCCCTAGCTTTGGCTTCATTGCAGATTTGAGTAAGATCAAGAACAAAAGCAAAGCTGAACGCCTTTGAAAGACTGTCTGGAACACCAGATCAGCGTAAGTATCAGGGGGAAGATACTGTCCGGGTTGCAGAGGGGCATCTCCAGGACTATGTTGTCCAACTAACACAACAGCTGCAGCAAAGTGATCAACACATCTCGAGCACATGAGCAAGAGGATGCTCCTCACCCCAAATCCAGCCTGGGGACCAGATATACGTAAAATCCCCCGAGGGAAACTGTCTTATGGCAAAATGGAAGGAACTCTATTTGATACTTTGAATCACTTCTACAGCCTTTAAAGCTGAAAGCGTTAACCTCTTGCATACCTTATTCCAGAATCAAAAGACATCTGCAAAAGGCAAGTGGAGTCCAAAACCAGACCTGAGAAAGAACAGCAGAAACCAAGATGTGTTTCACATGATCGCCATCTTCCTGGTACTCCTAAGCAGAATGCAAGCCACAGTCACAGGTGACTGTCACTACCATCAAGATCTCCTTGGCCTGCAAGATCCTGGTGGATGGAACACTCCAAGATATTCGGGACCTAAGGAGCTAAACGGGATTGAAAAGGTGAAAACACTTTGTGCCGTTTTAAGGATTAATGACGAGCTGCTGAAGATTGAGGAAGACCTGACTCCGAGCCCGCCTTGCTTGTCCCACCTGGAAGTAACATCTCGATGGCTTGTAAATTTGAAACTCACAGACCTCTTGTAGATGAGATTACTGCAGTGACCGCGCGCATCTGTGACCTTTCTAACAAGCAGGGTGCGAATTCCTTTCCGTGTGATTCCTGCCAGGATTTTGGCACTATGTAAATTCATGTGGGAGGCTGTAACCTAGTGCACCAGAGTCCCCTTCTTCTGTGAGGCGCAGATGAGAAGACCATCATCACGTGCCAACTCCTGGGCAACTAGAATAATGAATCGCACTGGTCGTGCGTTTGGTACATGGAACAGGTCTCATAGAGGATGTGCTTTTGAGAATTGAATTTCGTTCTTGGGCTGTTGCAGGCCATCAGGAACATTAACCAATCAAGTTGGAGGGGTAGCTGGGAACATAATCATCCTTTGAGAGTATATCGTGCCCAAATCCATGGCCACGTGTTGGTGACCCAGACCTGCCCGCAATCCTGATAGCACAGCTACGTTCTTGAATGGCCTGAGGGACTCAGAAGACTCAACGATTTGTACCGGGAGCTTGAGTAAAGTAAGTATCTTTTGTAATCCTACCAGGGGCCAGTGCAAGGTTTCTGGAGGCATCAGAAAGGCTTGCCTAAAGGCAGGCAATGTAACTGAAGAAACCACAGTTCCATGCCTCGGCCAGTGGACAAAGAGCCAACCTTGTCCCGTCCCCCAGCATGGGAGCCTTGCCCTCCTTGTCCCCAGGCAGCCCAGCCTGGGCACCTGGGCAGTGTCCCCACCCTGCCGCTGAGGCTTCTGTCTGTCACAGGCCTGGGAGAGGCTTTGGGAGAGCGCCAGAGCAGCCGCGTGTCAGGAAGGAGGCTGCTGGCCAGGGGCTGCTCATGGCCTCTGACACCCAGTTCCTCAGGGCTTCCCAGCACTGCCCCTCAGCTGCCTCCTGCCCCCTTGTAGCCTCCTGGCACCCACTCCCTCCGGCATCCCCCTCGTGCCTTCCCACTGCCTTGTCCCATCAGGGCCTCCACAGCCCCTCATCCCTTCACGGCCTGCCAGCGCCCCGGCCGCTCAGGGTCTCCCCGAGCCACGCCAACCTGCCCGGCAGCAGTGCTGCAGCCCCACAGGAGCTCCAGAGGAGCCCGAGCAAGAGGAACCACGGAGCTCTCATCAATGCAGACAGCAACACCCGGGCAGGGGGACACTGATGGTGGTTGCTGGCTGGGACAGGGTTCATGGCCATCTCCAGGCAGCGGTCTCGCAGGGATCCCCGCAGCTCCAGCCCCTGCCCACCCGCTCTGTCGCCAGCACAGAGGCTTCATCGGAAGCACCGAAGGCCAAGGGGTCTCAGGCCCTTTTCCCTGCAACGCTGCATGCCTGGGCAGCTTGCTGAGCACAAGCACCCTTCTCCCCCTCTTCCCTGCTGCCCTGCAAAGCCTGGGCAGCAAAAGAAAACTTCTGGCAGTCTGTCAATTCTAACACATCCTATCTCTCTTTACTAAAGTCAAACAAAAAGAAGAAAAGGCCAGTCTTGAAGGAAAAGACAATCCCCGCTGGCTCAGGTGGCCCCAGCAGGCAGAGCCTCCCAGATCATCTCTCTGCAGAGCTCCTGCAGCGCAGCCAGCTGAGGCCTGACATACGAGGCCGTGCCTTCCATGCCCAGCGGAGCTGATCTTGCAGCCTCTGGAAGGTGGAATCTTGCCCGTTCTGTAGTGCCCGGAGGACATACAATGTCTGAAGAGCGAGTTCTGACACGGAGCCACTTATGTCATCTGTCATGTGTTCAAGGGCTGGAAGAGAGAGGAACGCAGCCACGGTCAGATCCTGGATCTGAGGGGACCTGGGGTGACCCCTGGGCCGGGGCCATCCTGGCTCACTCCAGCCATGGCCAAGGATTAACGGGATCAAGCGGAAACTGCTGGCCGCAAATCCCCCGGGTGCCTCTGAAATCTCGGAGTGTTCTGCCCACACCACTCCCGTCTGCACAGGGAGCAGAGCCCTCCGCAGCCAGGGCAGGGATTGCAGCTCCTCCTGCCAGCCCCCGCTGACAGCGCGCTGCCCTCACTCACCCTCACAGATGAGCTGGAGCTCTTCCTCCTGCCCCCTCAGGTACTGTCCGGCCATCCCTGGGAACACAGAGCCTGTCAAGGGCTGCCCCCTGCAGCGCAGCTCCCTGCCAGCGGCGCTACCAGCCCTGTGGCCACTCGCCCTCCTGGCCCGGCAGGGCTCAGCCCGGGCCCTCGCAGCATCCTGATGCCCAAGGGCACGGCTGCGAGAGGGCGGCAGAAGCACCGAGGGCAACCGGGGCTCCGCGGCGCCGGGCCCGGATGGCGCTGCCGGGGCAGCAGCCGAGGCAGGGGCCAAGCTGAGCTGGGCGGGGAGGGACCGTGGGCTGGTGGCTCACCGATGAACCTGATGGCCGCCTCTCGCAGGGGTTCCTGGGGGCTCTGCAGATAGGGCAGCGCCTGGCGCAGGTGCTCGGCCACTCGACTCCTGTCCTGTGCTAGCTGCAGAGAGCGGTAGGAAGGAAGGGAAGGAAGGGCTGGGACCCCGGGCTCTGCCCCTTTGGCAGGCACTGCCCTGAGGTGCCGGCAGCAGCCGCTGGCACTGGGCTCTGCAGGTGGCTGCAGGCCGGGTGCTGCACGGGGAGCCACGGGGCCACCCTTCCCCGCGGCCCCGCTGGGCCGGGGCTGCGTTGGCACCCGGCTCGGGGCCGCAGGAGCCTGGAGAAGAGCCCGTGCGGCCCCTGGCTGCAGCACTGGGCACGGCCACAGCTGCCAGCCCCACACAGTGAGCACCGCGCTCAGGGGGCTTCTCCAGCCTGAGCCTGGAGCTTCCAGGCCGTCCTTACCAGGCATTCAGCGAACTTCCAGAATTGCTCTTCCGTCACCAGCTTTTTGAGTTTCGTCTTCTTCAGGAATTGGGCTGCACAAGCCAGTGTTTCCCGAGAGGCCTGGAGAGCAGCAGAGATGTGGGGGTGGCACCGCAGTTCACGCCAGAGGGCCCATGTCCCTGTGCCAAGGCCTGGGGGAGGAGGCTGCAGCCCAGGAGGTGCCAGGGCAGGAGGCAGCCAAACTCCTGCCCGTGGGACACCAGGAGCCCACGAGTCCTCACCTCTGCCACCCTCCGATTCTCATCATGGCAATGGAAGAACAGTGGGAGGATGCTCTGGCACACAGGTATCTCCAAATCGGTTTTCCTCTCTTCCACTAAACAATCCATGGTATCTCGGAAGAGATTTATGGAGAGCTGCTGCACCTGGCTGTCATCCTGTATGAAAGGAAGGAAAAAAAGTGCTCAGCATTGGCTGATTCAGGCCCATCCCAGCACCCGCCTTAAAATGCACAGGGCACAAAGTTTCCTGGCAGCACCCGGTGGTCATGGCCTTGGGCACAGAGCCTTACATTGTCAAAGAGAGGCAAGAGTGCCTCAGCCAGCTGCGCGGCGAGGGGCTTGGGTAGCAGGACGTGTTTGAACAAGAATATAATGCTGAGTGTGATGAGTGTCATCCCAACTATCTTTGCATCCTGGTCCCACAGCAGGTCCACAAGACTTTCAGTCAGGCTGGAAACTGTTTCCACCTGTGCGGAACACAAGGCTGTGAAAGGCCACCCTGCTGCCTCAGGCTCGGAGGCCAAAGGCCTGTCCTGAAGCACTCGGGCAGCTGAAGCGGGAGGCAGGAGAGCTGGGAGCAGCAGCTCCAGCACGGGAAGCCCAGACAAGGCCAAAGGGCTGCTTTCCCCACTGCGGTTTCAGCCACTGCCCCCTTCTCACCAGTGAGGGATCGTCAATGAGCTCGAGAAGGGCCCTGAGCGCCAGGCGACGCAGCTCTCTGCACTCGCTCCGCAGGTACCTTGATGAGAGCATCACGACACTGCCACCATATTCACTCCTGTCCAGACACTCCAGGAGCTGAAAGGCACAGGGCATTGACAGGGGACCGGGCCGGCAGGAGCCTGGAACCACACAGGGCCGGGCCCTGGCAGCAGCACAGGGCACGGGCACCGTCCCAGGCAGCTGTGGCTGCAAGAGGGCAGAGAGCTGGGAGGCAGCTCAGGGAGGAAGCGCTGGCCATCAGGCTCACCTCCACAAGGAATGCCAGCGCAGGCAGATCCCAGCGTGACTCCTGCGTGCTGAGAAGCCGGAGCAGGTAGCCAAAGATGCGGGAACACAAGGGTAGGGAGGCAAAGGACAATTCCCTGGCACAAGGAAAAACAACCAAGACTGTGAGCCAGGGGGACAAACCTCTCCCAGGACTCACTTACACAGTTCTCGTCCCTCGGTGACAAGGCCCTGTGGCCCACGAGCACAGGGACAGTGTGGGGCACCCCGGGCACAGAGCACAAATGCCGGGGGCAGTGGGGAGCAGGGGATCTCACCTGGCCAGCAGACCCACGGCATAGTGGTGGGTGTCAGCACACAGCAGTGTGTGCCAGCCACGCTTGCGTTCCATTTCTATCACCACATTCTCACACTGGAGAAAGCAGAGCAGGGACTTGAGGGTTCGCACTGCAAACCTGTGTGCAGAGTAAAACTCAGGTCATGCTGGGAGTACTGGCTTCTGCCCTGGGGACACGGTGGGGCCAGAAGAACTGGGATGGAGAACCTGTTGGGGCTGGTGGCAAGGCCGTGTTCTTCCTGGCATGCCTTCCAGAAGTCATTGATCTCCTCTGGTGTATCCAGAGTGCTGAAGAACACTTGGAAGAGCACATGCACAAAAAGGCGGGGCAAATACTTTGTCACTATATGTGGGACACAGGGTTCCTGGAGGATCTTCCACATCACCAGAGTGGCCTGCAAAGGACAAAGCACCCCAAGACAGCGCTCAGTGCCCAGGTGGGCGTGCGGCAGGGCCCGAGCGTGGCAGGGAGAGGCCAGGGGAGACGCAGGGGGAGCATGGGGCCTGGTGGTCCTGAAGCTGCCCCTAGGCCAGGATTCAGCCCAGCACCCCTGGCAGGGAGATGCAGTGGGAGAAAGAGGGCGGAGAGCTGCTGGAGAGGCGGCCTTGGCATGAGCAAAGGCCAGTTCCAGAAACTCACAGTGAGGGCAAAGACACGCGTTCTGTCCCCGTCGGAGGTGCACGTGCTGTGCTCTGGCCAGTTGCCCAGCACTTCCAGGAGTATCGGCAGCACTGCCTCCACGGTCCTGCTTGAAAATACGATCGTCTTCCACATTCTCACAGCAGCTCTGTGGGGTCAGAGCTCTGTCTCAGGGTGGTCTCAGGCACAGCACCATGGCCTGGGCAGCAGCAGGGAGCTGAGCTGGCTGCCAGCTCTGCCTCTGCCCACTGCCCCTCAGTGGCAGCAGCCAGGCAGCCCCACCCCGTGGGGACAGGACCCTGAGGGGCAGGGAGGGAGCATGGCAGCAGGCTCGGGGGCTGACATGCCAGGGCTGGAAAGGGGAGCAGCCGGAGCTCCCCGGAACTCTCCTTTGGTCAGACAGCTGGAACAGGCTGTACAGGGTGAGGGGCTGGTGAGCCCTGGGCCCTCTGGGCCGGTGCGCCCCATACCTGTCACACGATGGGGCCACACGCAGGAGAGTCATCACCACATCAGTGGGATGTGCCTCGGCGAGATGCAGCAGGGTCTTGTCCAGCCTGTGCTCAGCAAGCTGATTTGTCAGGAGCCACTGGTGGATGTATGTCACCATGGCAGGCACCTGAAGAAGGCACGGGAAGACTTGGAAATGTGCCAGAGGGAGAAATGTGCCAGAGGGAGAAATGTCCCTCTGTAAACTAAAGTTCTTCCCTTCCTACCACACTGTGATGGCCTCAAAGGCTTCCAGGGACCAGCAGGCCTCAGTGGCTTGGGAGGCCAAGCACTTCCTGGGAAGATCAAACCCTGGCCACAGGCTGCTTACGTGGTTTGCACTGGGAAAACCCTCTTCTTCAAGCATATCCAGCATGGCAGCACTGGTGTTGGTGGTGCAGACATCACAGTTTTCCATGGGCCCAGTGGCCATGGTGCTGGTCTCTTCCTGCCAAATGCATTTGATGAATTTGTTAATGCGGGACGGGAGTGAAGGGCAGCAAGAGACAGATATTCCATGGATTGCTCCAAAGAGCTGCGCTGGGAGGAGTAGTGACAGCAGGCCCAGCCCAGGTGGGGATGGCTGCAGGTACCTGCACGGTTCCGTGGAATCCACAGGTGGGTTCCTGCTCTTTTGTCTGGTCCATGGCTGCACCTGGCAAAGAGCGAGCACAGGCAGAGCTGAGGGGCTGCAGGAGAGGCTGGAGAACACAGCCCAGCCCAGCACTGTCCTGCCAGCCCAGGGATGCCCCAAGGGATGGAGCACGGCCGCTGCGGGGTGTCTGCCTGGCCCATCTTTTGTCCTGTCCCTGGGCATGTCGCCAGGGGATGGGATGGGATGGGATGGGATGGGATGGGATGGGATGGGATGGGATGGGATGGGATGGGATGGGATGGGGCCAAGCTGGAAGCAGGCATCAGCCCTGTTGCCCAGCTCTGCCACTCACCATCCTGCATTGGCTGGAATGGCTGTGACTCTTCAGGCTCTTGAGCTGGGGCAACTCTCGAGCCTCTCCTTTTTATTGCCCTGAACACTTTGAACAGGTTGAGAAATCTGCCCGCCATGCCAGAGTCTGGCCTTGGGGGCAGCTTCTAGGGAGATGCCTCAGGAAAGCTGAGAGGCAAGAAGTCCTGCAGTGCGGCCTCGAGGTCACCTGCAGGAATAGCACTTCGGAAAAGCTCCGGGTCAGAGACGAACGAGCGGGCTGTGCGGGGTCTCCTCACAGCACCGCTCTGGCGCGTCCTGTCCCGTCGCGTGCTCCGAGCACTGTGGCGTGGCCTTGTCACCGCCGGCTCCTATGTCACCCCATGTCACAAAGGGTCCTTTGACACCCTGTCCTGTTCCATGCCATGGTGACCATGCTGCACCGTGTCACAAAGGGCCCTTGCACTCACTGCCACCTGCCCTGGGGCTGCCCCCAGCCCTCCTAAAGTGGTCCACTTGGAAGGAATCCCTCACCACAAGTGTCTAAGTCACCCGACAGAAATGTTTAGGAGTGTGTGGAATCTTAAGCAAACGCTGCCCTGCTCTGGGGACTCAGGCCATTTAAGAATCCTCAATTCAGGAAAGCTTTCCTTCCCAGTTGCTCAACTCAAGTACTTGCAAAAAGCTACAAACTTCCCAAATTCACTGGCATGGCTTGAGAATGGCATTTGACATTTGGAACTTTGCTTGCCATCTCAAAGCAGCAACTCACTTGCCTTAACGTCATCCCTTGAGAGTCGCTTTAAAAAACAACACTACACAGAAGCAAAAATAAAATATATGTATATATAAAAGGCCATTGTTTGGTTTGCAAATGGTGTTCAATAAAGAGATGATAATATCATAGTTCTGTGAAGGAATAAAAGCTCACGAGGCATGAAAATCCACTCAGTGGTCCAAGGTTAGCCTAAGCGAAGGACTAGATTGCAAGTCGGCTAATCCTTCTCCTGGTACAGGTAGCAAAGGGGCTCATAAAGTACAGCTGTCCCCTCTACTTCCCTGAGGGACAATCAGGCCCACAAAGAGGAAAAAATCACAGCTCTTCCTTCTGCCCTCCATAGCCAAAGCTGTGCCAAACCACAGATGCTGCCTTCAAACACACTCAAATTGCAGCCTAGACCTCTCACCTTCCAGACAGCTCCTTCCCCAAGATGACCACCAACACCAGCCCCCTAAAGAGCCGCACAGAAGCTCTCAACAGCCCGCCAGGACCCCCAGCTGTCCCCATCCCTCCGCAGAGCTTTCCCACCCTCCACGAGACCCCCTGGTTCCCTGCACGGGCCGTGGGTTAGAGTGCCAGAGCCTGGCAGCGGCACGCTAACTGGAATTTGCACTGGGAGCTGCTTTAAACCTTTTATTAAGGCTGGTATCATAGTGTGGGTGTGTGCCTGTGTTAAGTCGTTCACTGCAACATTGTTTATTCCTTGCCTATGTTCAAGTAAGGAAGGGAGTGTGCTCAAGCCTGTGTTCCCTTTTCCTCTGCCAGCACTTGCTGCTCTTGTTTCAAACGTTTCAGGAGCCTAGACATTCACTCTAGGTCAACAAATCACCGCGTTTATCTCACATTCAGTGGCAGCAATTCTTGAGCAAAAGGGTGGCCATTGGCTTTCAGCCTCAGGATTCCATAAATAGCTTGCACATTTGGTAGAACAACATGGTATTCCAAAACGAATCTCTTCTCTAGTTAATCCAGTCACCAGCCATTCCTGGTGACTCACCAGAGAGACAAGGAAGCTTTGTAACATGCCTGTATCCAAACCTTTAAGTCCCCTTTATTGCAGCCAGCCAGATCTTAAAGAAACCCCAATTGCAGGAGCAGAATCTCAGTACACAGGTGGGAGCGGCTTTGAAAGAGCCAATCAACAAAAATCAGGATTTCCAATTAGCACGGAGGAATAGGCGATGGAAGCCCTAGCTCTACGAGTCAGCTCAGAAGGCAGAGAGAGTCACTTGAACCCGTGCCCTCTGACCAGCCTGAGGAAAAAGGTTCAAGAGATGAACAGATTCCAAGTACGCCTTCAGAGTAATACACACCCACGAAGCAGCTTGGAAAGAGAAAGGACTACTACCAGCTCAAGGAAAACAGATAAGGCATTCTGAGGCAATCTTGAAGTTGCTGGAGGCAGTACTACTACCTCAAGAGGTTGCCATTAGGCAGTGCCAAGGACATCAGAAAGGAGAAACAGAGCCCAAGAGAGGTGACGGGTTGGCTGACCAGGCTGCAAAAAGAGGAGCAGAACAAAGCCGTGCTGAGATTCGGGCAGTGATTCGGGAAGGTAAGGAACAATATGACAATGATATGTACTGTATACTCAGAGAGATCTAGAATTAGCAAAGAATCTGTGCACAGAACAAAACCATCATGTTTTTGCCACTCCTCAGGGAGAGGCGCTTATGCCTGAAAGAGCATTATGAAAATGAATTAAGGATGGACATAATCCAGTACACACTGGGAAGGGGATGCCTTACTTAATTACTTGATAAGGACAACAGTAAGATGCAAGGTGTATTCCGGTGTAAAGCAGGCAACCCAAGGCTGTGAAATAACATGTCAGAAAGCAATCCGCAAACTAGGGCTAGCGCTGAGCTTGGCACAATAGCCAAGGGACAAGACCCTCCCTGGACTACACTGGCAAAATGACTTTTCTGAGTTCCCCAGAACCGGGGGGGGGGGGGTGTGTGTGTAAAGAACTCTTAGTATTAACTGATACCTTCTCAGCGTGACCTGAGGCATTCCCAGCTCAAACAAATAAAGCCAAAGAATTCAGCAACATTTTGTTAAACGACATAACACCCCGGTCCAGAGGGCCTTTAGACATCTCCTCCGATCGAGTAGCGCATTTCCAAGCAGATATTGCACAGCAGTTTTGCAGCAATCTCCCGAATCAAGTGGCCCCTACACATGCTGTGTTTGCCTCAGGCCAGTGGCCAGGTGGAAAAGATGAATTATCTGATACAGCAGCAGATAGTCAAAACTGGACAAGAGGCCAGCACACCTTGGCCCCTAGCTTTGGCTTCATTGCAGATTTGAGTAAGATCAAGAACAAAAGCAAAGCTGAACGCCTTTGAAAGACTGTCTGGAACACCAGATCAGCGTAAGTATCAGGGGGAAGATACTGTCCGGGTTGCAGAGGGGCATCTCCAGGACTATGTGGTCCAACTAACACAACAGCTGCAGCAAAGTGATCAACACATCTCGAGCACATGAGCAAGAGGATGCTCCTCACCCCAAATCCAGCCTGGGGACCAGATATACGTAAAATCCCCCGAGGGAAACTGTCTTATGGCAAAATGGAAGGAACTCTATTTGATACTTTGAATCACTTCTACAGCCTTTAAAGCTGAAAGCGTTAACCTCTTGCATACCTTATTCCAGAATCAAAAGACATCTGCAAAAGGCAAGTGGAGTCCAAAACCAGACCTGAGAAAGAACAGCAGAAACCAAGATGTGTTTCACATGATTGCCGTCTTCCTGGTACTCCTAAGCAGAATGCAAGCCACAGTCACAGGTGACTGTCACTACCATCAAGATCTCCTTGGCCTGCAAGATCCTGGTGGATGGAACACTCCAAGATATTCGGGACCTAAGGAGCTAAACGGGATTGAAAAGGTGAAAACACTTTGTGCCGTTTTAAGGATTAATGACGAGCTGCTGAAGATTGAGGAAGACCTGACTCCGAGCCCGCCTTGCTTGTCCCACCTGGAAGTAACATCTCGATGGCTTGTAAATTTGAAACTCACAGACCTCTTGTAGATGAGATTACTGCAGTGACCGCGCGCATCTGTGACCTTTCTAACAAGCAGGGTGCGAATTCCTTTTCGTGTGATTCCTGCCAGGATTTTGGCACTATGTAAATTCATGTGGGAGGCTCTAACCTAGTGCACCAGAGTCCCCTTCTTCTGTGAGGCGCAGGTGAGAAGACCATCATCACGTGCCAACTCCTGGGCAGCTAGAATAATGAATCGCACTGGTCGTGCGTTTGGTACATGGAACAGGTCTCATAGAGGATGTGCTTTTGAGAATTGAATTTCGTTCTTGGGCTATTGCAGGCCATCAGGAACATTAACCAATCAAGTTGGAGGGGTAGCTGGGAACATAATCATCCTTTGAGAGTATATCGTGCCCAAATCCATGGCCACGTGTTGGTGACCCAGACCTGCCCGCAATCCTGATAGCACAGCTAGGTTCTTGAATGGCCTGAGGGACTCAGAAGACTCAACGATTTGTACCGGGAGCTTGAGTAAAGTAAGTATCTTTTGTAATCCTACCAGGGGCCAGTGCAAGGTTTCTGGAGGCATCAGAAAGGCTTGCCTAAAGGCAGGCAATGTAACTGAAGAAACCACAGTTCCATGCCTCGGCCAGTGGACAAAGAGCCAACCTTGTCCCGTCCCCCAGCATGGGAGCCTTGCCCTCCTTGTCCCCAGGCAGCCCAGCCTGGGCACCTGGGCAGTGTCCCCACCCTGCCGCTGAGGCTTCTGTCACAGGCCTGGGAGAGGCTTTGGGAGAGCGCCAGAGCAGCCGCGTGTCAGGAAGGAGGCTGCTGGCCAGGGGCTGCTCATGGCCTCTGACACCCAGTTCCTCAGGGCTTCCCAGCACTGCCCCTCAGCTGCCTCCTGCCCCCTTGTAGCCTCCTGGCACCCACTCCCTCCGGCATCCCCCTCGTGCCTTCCCACTGCCTTGTCCCATCAGGGCCTCCACAGCCCCTCATCCCTTCACGGCCTGCCAGCGCCCCGGCCGCTCAGGGTCTCCCCCAGCCACGCCAACCTGCCCGGCAGCAGTGCTGCAGCCCCACAGGAGCTCCAGAGGAGCCCGAGCAAGAGGAACCACGGAGCTCTCAGCAATGCAGACGGCAACACCCGGGCAGGGGGACACCGATGGTGGTTGCTGGCTGGGACAGGGTTCATGGCCATCTCCAGGCAGCGGTCTCGCAGGGATCCCCGCAGCTCCGGCCCCTGCCCACCCGCTCTGTCGCCAGCACAGAGGCTTCATCGGAAGCACCGAAGGCCAAGGGGTCTCAGGCCCTTTTCCCTGCAACGCTGCATGCCTGGGCAGCTTGCTGAGCACAAGCACCCTTCTCCCCCTCTTCCCTGATGCCCTGCAAATCCTGGGCAGCAAAAGAAAACTCCTGGCAGTCTGTCCATTCTAACACATCCTATCTCTCTTTACTAAAGTGAAACAAAAAGAAGAAAAGGCCAGTCTTGAAGGAAAAGACAATCCCCGCTGGCTCAGGTGGCCCCAGCAGGCAGAGCCTCCCAGATCATCTCTCTGCAGAGCTCCTGCAGCGCAGCCAGCTGAGGCCCGACATACGAGGCCGTGCCTTCCATGCCCAGCGGAGCTGATCTTGCAGCCTCTGGAAGGTGGAATCTTGCCCGCTCTGTAGTGCCCGGAGGACATACAATGTCTGAAGAGCGAGTTCTGACACGGAGCCACTTATGTCATCTGTCATGTGTTCAAGGGCTGGAAGAGAGAGGAACGCAGCCACGGTCAGATCCTGGATCTGAGGGGACCTGGGGCGACCCCTGGGCCGGGGCCATCCTGGCTCACTCCAGCCATGGCCAAGGATTAACGGGATCAAGCGGAAACTGCTGGCCGCAAATCCCCCGGGTGCCTCTGAAATCTCGGAGTGCTCTGCCCACACCACTCCCGTCTGCACAGGGAGCAGAGCCCTCCGCAGCCGGGGCAGGGATTGCAGCTCCTCCTGCCAGCCCCCGCTGACAGCGCGCTGCCCTCACTCACCCTCACAGATGAGCTGGAGCTCTTCCTCCTGCCCCCTCAGGTACTGTCCGGCCATCCCTGGGAACACAGAGCCTGTCAAGGGCTGCCCCCTGCAGCGCAGCTCCCTGCCAGCGGCGCTACCAGCCCTGTGGCCACTCGCCCTCCTGGCCCGGCCGGGCTCAGCCCGGGCCCTCGCAGCATCCTGATGCCCAAGGGCACGGCTGCGAGAGGGCGGCAGAACCACCGAAGGCAACCGGGACTCTGCGGCGCCGGGCCCGGATGGCGCTGCCGGGGCAGCAGCCGGGGCAGGGGCCAAGCTGGGCTGGGCGGGGAGGGACCGTGGGCTAGTGGCTCACCGATGAACCTGATGGCCGCCTCTCGCAGGGGTTCCTGGGGGCTCTGCAGATAGGGCAGCGCCTGGCGCAGGTGCTCGGCCACTCGACTCCTGTCCTGTGCTAGCTGCAGAGAGCGGTAGGAGGGAAGGGAAGGAAGGGCTGGGACCCCGGGCTCTGCCCCTTTGGCAGGCACTGCCCTGAGGTGCCTGCAGCAGCCGCTGGCACTGGGCTCTGCAGGAGGCTGCAGGCCGGGTGCTGCACGGGGAGCCACGGGGCCACCCTTCCCCGCGGCCCCGCTGGGCCGGGGCTGCGTTGGCACCCGGCTCGGGGCCGCAGGAGCCTGGAGAAGAGCCCGTGCGGCCCCTGGCTGCAGCACTGGGCACGGCCACAGCTGCCAGCCCCACACAGTGAGCACCGCGCTCAGGGGGCTTCTCCAGCCTGAGCCTGGAGCTTCCAGGCCGTCCTTACCAGGCATTCAGCGAACTTCCAGAATTGCTCTTCCGTCACCAGCTTTTTGAGTTTCGTCTTCTTCAGGAATTGGGCTGCACAAGCCAGTGTTTCCCGAGAGGCCTGGAGAGCAGCAGAGATGTGGGGGTGGCACCGCAGTTCACGCCAGAGGGCCCATGTCCCTGTGCCAAGGCCTGGGGGAGGAGGCTGCAGCCCAGGAGGTGCCAGGGCAGGAGGCAGCCAAACTCCTGCCCGTGGGACACCAGGAGCCCACGAGTCCTCACCTCTGCCACCCTCCGATTCTCATCATGGCAATGGAAGAACAGTGGGAGGATGCTCTGGCACACAGGTATCTCCAAATCGGTTTTCCTCTCTTCCACTAAACAATCCATGGTATCTCGGAAGAGATTTATGGAGAGCTGCTGCACCTGGCTGTCATCCTGTATGAAAGGAAGGAAAAAAAGTGCTCAGCATTGGCTGATTCAGGCCCATCCCAGCACCCGCCTTAAAATGCACAGGGCACAAAGTTTCCTGGCAGCACCCGGTGGTCATGGCCTTGGGCACAGAGCCTTACATTGTCAAAGAGAGGCAAGAGTGCCTCAGCCAGCTGCGCGGCGAGGGGCTTGGGTAGCAGGACGTGTTTGAACAAGAATATAATGCTGAGTGTGATGAGTGTCATCCCAACTATCTTTGCATCCTGGTCCCACAGCAGGTCCACAAGACTTTCAGTCAGGCTGGAAACTGTTTCCACCTGTGCGGAACACAAGGCTGTGAAAGGCCACCCTGCTGCCTCAGGCTCGGAGGCCAAAGGCCTGTCCTGAAGCACTCGGGCAGCTGAAGCGGGAGGCAGGAGAGCTGGGAGCAGCTGCTCCAGCACGGGAAGCCCAGACAAGGCCAAAGGGCTGCTTTCCCCACTGCGGTTTCAGCCACTGCCCCCTTCTCACCAGTGAGGGATCGTCAATGAGCTCGAGAAGGGCCCTGAGCGCCAGGCGACGCAGCTCTCTGCACTCGCTCCGCAGGTACCTTGATGAGAGCATCACGACACTGCCACCATATTCACTCCTGTCCAGACACTCCAGGAGCTGAAAGGCACAGGGCATTGACAGGGGACCGGGCCGGCAGGAGCCCGGAACCACACAGGGCCGGGCCCTGGCAGCAGCACAGGGCACGGGCACCGTCCCCGGCAGCTGTGGCTGCAAGAGGGCAGAGAGCTGGGAGGCAGCTCAGGGAGGAAGCGCTGGCCATCAGGCTCACCTCCACAAGGAATGCCAGCGCAGGCAGATCCCAGCGTGACTCCTGCGTGCTGAGAAGCCGGAGCAGGTAGCCAAAGATGCGGGAACACAAGGGTAGGGAGGCAAAGGACAATTCCCTGGCACAAGGAAAAACAACCAAGACTGTGAGCCAGGGGGACAAACCTCTCCCAGGACTCACTTACACAGTTCTCGTCCCTCGGTGACAAGGCCCTGTGGCCCACGAGCACAGGGACAGTGTGGGGCACCCCGGGCACAGAGCACAAATGCCGGGGGCAGTGGGGAGCAGGGGATCTCACCTGGCCAGCAGACCCACGGCATAGTGGTGGGTGTCAGCACACAGCAGTGTGTGCCAGCCACGCTTGCGTTCCATTTCTATCACCACATTCTCACACTGGAGAAAGCAGAGCAGGGACTTGAGGGTTCGCACTGCAAACCTGTGTGCAGAGTAAAACTCAGGTCATGCTGGGAGTACTGGCTTCTGCCCTGGGGACACGGTGGGGCCAGAAGAACTGGGATGGAGAACCTGTTGGGGCTGGTGGCAAGGCCGTGTTCTTCCTGGCATGCCTTCCAGAAGTCATTGATCTCCTCTGGTGTATCCAGAGTGCTGAAGAACACTTGGAAGAGCACATGCACAAAAAGGCGGGGCAAATACTTTGTCACTATATGTGGGACACAGGGTTCCTGGAGGATCTTCCACATCACCAGAGTGGCCTGCAAAGGACAAAGCACCCCAAGACAGCGCTCAGTGCCCAGGTGGGCGTGCGGCAGGGCCCGAGCGTGGCAGGGAGAGGCCAGGGGAGACGCAGGGGGAGCATGGGGCCTGGTGGTCCTGAAGCTGCCCCTAGGCCAGGATTCAGCCCAGCACCCCTGGCAGGGAGATGCAGTGGGAGAAAGAGGGCGGAGAGCTGCTGGAGAGGCGGCCTTGGCATGAGCAAAGGCCAGTTCCAGAAACTCACAGTGAGGGCAAAGACACGCGTTCTGTCCCCGTCGGAGGTGCACGTGCTGTGCTCTGGCCAGTTGCCCAGCACTTCCAGGAGTATCGGCAGCACTGCCTCCACGGTCCTGCTTGAAAATACGATCGTCTTCCACATTCTCACAGCAGCTCTGTGGGGTCAGAGCTCTGTCTCAGGGTGGTCTCAGGCACAGCACCATGGCCTGGGCAGCAGCAGGGAGCTGAGCTGGCTGCCAGCTCTGCCTCTGCCCACTGCCCCTCAGTGGCAGCAGCCAGGCAGCCCCACCCCGTGGGGACAGGACCCTGAGGGGCAGGGAGGGAGCATGGCAGCAGGCTCGGGGGCTGACATGCCAGGGCTGGAAAGGGGAGCAGCCGGAGCTCCCCGGAACTCTCCTTTGGTCAGACAGCTGGAACAGGCTGTACAGGGTGAGGGGCTGGTGAGCCCTGGGCCCTCTGGGCCGGTGCGCCCCATACCTGTCACACGATGGGGCCACACGCAGGAGAGTCATCACCACATCAGTGGGATGTGCCTCGGCGAGATGCAGCAGGGTCTTGTCCAGCCTGTGCTCAGCAAGCTGATTTGTCAGGAGCCACTGGTGGATGTATGTCACCATGGCAGGCACCTGAAGAAGGCACGGGAAGACTTGGAAATGTGCCAGAGGGAGAAATGTCCCTCTGTAAACTAAAGTTCTTCCCTTCCTACCACACTGTGATGGCCTCAAAGGCTTCCAGGGACCAGCAGGCCTCAGTGGCTTGGGAGGCCAAGCACTTCCTGGGAAGATCAAACCCTGGCCACAGGCTGCTTACGTGGTTTGCACTGGGAAAACCCTCTTCTTCAAGCATATCCAGCATGGCAGCACTGGTGTTGGTGGTGCAGACATCACAGTTTTCCATGGGCCCAGTGGCCATGGTGCTGGTCTCTTCCTGCCAAATGCATTTGATGAATTTGTTAATGCGGGACGGGAGTGAAGGGCAGGAAGAGACAGATATTCCATGGATTGCTCCAAAGAGCTGCGCTGGGCGGAGTAGTGACAGCAGGCCCAGCCCAGGTGGGGATGGCTGCAGGTACCTGCACGGTTCCGTGGAATCCACAGGTGGGTTCCTGCTCTTTTGTCTGGTCCATGGCTGCACCTGGCAAAGAGCGAGCACAGGCAGAGCTGAGGGGCTGCAGGAGAGGCTGGAGAACACAGCCCAGCCCAGCACTGTCCTGCCAGCCCAGGGATGCCCCAAGGGATGGAGCACGGCCGCTGCGGGGTGTCTGCCTGGCCCATCTTTTGTCCTGTCCCTGGGCATGTCACCAGGGGATGGGATGGGATGGGATGGGATGGGATGGGATGGGATGGGATGGGATGGGATGGGATGGGATGGGATGGGATGGGATGGGATGGGGCCAAGCTGGAAGCAGGCATCAGCCCTGTTGCCCAGCTCTGCCACTCACCATCCTGCATTGGCTGGAATGGCTGTGACTCTTCAGGCTCTTGAGCTGGGGCAACTCTCGAGCCTCTCCTTTTTATTGCCCTGAACACTTTGAACAGGTTGAGAAATCTGCCCGCCATGCCAGAGTCTGGCCTTGGGGGCAGCTTCTAGGGAGATGCCTCAGGAAAGCTGAGAGGCAAGAAGTCCTGCAGTGCGGCCTCGAGGTCACCTGCAGGAATAGCACTTCGGAAAAGCTCCGGGTCAGAGACGAACGAGCGGGCTGTGCGGGGTCTCCTCACAGCACCGCTCTGGCGCGTCCTGTCCCGTCGCGTGCTCCGAGCACTGTGGCGTGGCCTTGTCACCGCCGGCTCCTATGTCACCCCATGTCACAAAGGGTCCTTTGACACCCTGTCCTGTTCCATGCCATGGTGAGCATGCTGCACCGTGTCACAAAGGGCCCTTGCACTCACTGCCACCTGCCCTGGGGCTGCCCCCAGCCCTCCTAAAGTGGTCCACTTGGAAGGAATCCCTCACCACAAGTGTCTAAGTCACCCGACAGAAATGTTTAGGAGTGTGTGGAATCTTAAGCAAACGCTGCCCTGCTCTGGGGACTCAGGCCATTTAAGAATCCTCAATTCAGGAAAGCTTTCCTTCCCAGTTGCTCAACTCAAGTACTTGCAAAAAGCTACAAACTTCCCAAATTCACTGGCATGGCCTGAGAATGGCATTTGACATTTGGAACTTTGCTTGCCATCTCAAAGCAGCAACTCACTTGCCTTAACGTCATCCCTTGAGAGTCGCTTTAAAAAACAACACTACACAGAAGCAAAAATAAAATATATGTATATATAAAAGGCCATTGTTTGGTTTGCAAATGGTGTTCAATAAAGAGATGATAACATCATAGTTCTGTGAAGGAATAAAAGCTCATGAGGCATGAAAATCCACTCAGTGGTCCAAGGTTAGCCTAAGCGAAGGACTAGATTGCAAGTCGGCTAATCCTTCTCCTGGTACAGATAGCAAAGGGGCCCATAAAGTACAGCTGTCCCCTCTACTTCCCTGAAGGACAATCAGGCCCACCAAGAGGAAAAATCACAGCTCTTCCTTCTGCCCTCCATAGCCAAAGCTGTGCCAAACCACAGATGCTGCCTTCAAACACACTCAAATTGCAGCCTAGACCTCTCACCTTCCAGACAACTCCTTCCCCATGACGACCACCAACACCAACCCCCCTAAAGAGCCGCACAGAAGCTCTCAACAGCCCGCCAGGACCCCCAGCTGTCCCCATCCCTCCGCAGAGCTTTCCCACCCTCCACGAGACCCCCTGGTTCCCTGCACGGGCCGTGGGTTAGAGTGCCAGAGCCTGGCAGCGGCACGCTAACTGGAATTTGCACTGGGAGCTGCTTTAAACCTTTTATTAAGGCTGGTATCATAGTGTGGGTGTGAGCCTGTGTTAAGTCTTTCTCTGCAACATTGTTTATTCCTTGCCTATGTTCAAGTAAGGAAGGGAGTGTGCTCAAGCCTGTGTTCCCTTTTCCTCTGCCAGCACTTGCTGCTCTTGTTTCAAACGTTTCAGGAGCCTAGACATTCACTCTAGGTCAACAAATCACCGCGTTTATCTCACATTCAGTGGCAGCAATTCTTGAGCAAAAGGGTGGCCATTGGCTTTCAGCCTCAGGATCCCATAAAATAGCTTGCACATTTGGTAGAACAACATGGTATTCCAAAACGAATCTCTTCTCTAGTTAATCCAGCAGCCATTCCTGGTGACTCACCAGAGAGACAAGGAAGCTTTGTAACATGCCTGTATCCAAACCTTTAAGTCCCCTTTATTGCAGCCAGCCAGATCTTAAAGAAACCCCAATTGCAGGAGCAGAATCTCAGTACACAGGTGGGAGCGGCTTTGAAAGAGCCAATCAACAAAAATCAGGATTTCCAATTAGCACGGAGGAATAGGCGATAGAAGCCCTAGCTCTACGAGTCAGCTCAGAAGGCAGAGAGAGTCACTTGAACCCGTGCCCTCTGACCAGCCTGAGGAAAAAGGTTCAAGAGATGAACAGATTCCAAGTACGCCTTCAGAGTAATACACACCCACGAAGCAGCTTGGAAAGAGAAAGGACTACTTCCAGCTCAAGGAAAACAGATAAGGCATTCTGAGGCAATCTTGAAGTTGCTGGAGGCAGTACTACTACCTCAAGAGGTTGCCATTAGGCAGTGCCAAGGACATCAGAAAGGAGAAACAGAGCCCAAGAGAGGTGACGGCTTGGCTGACCAGGCTGCAAAAAGAGGAGCAGAACAAAGCCGTGCTGAGATTCAGGCAGTGATTCGGGAAGGTAAGGAACAATATGACAATGATATGTACTGTATACTCAGAGAGATCTAGAATTAGCAAAGAATCTGTGCACAGAACAAAACCATCATGTTTTTGCCACTCCTCAGGGAGAGGCGCTTATGCCTGAAAGAGCATTATGAAAATGAATTAAGGATGGACATAATCCAGTACACACTGGGAAGGGGATGCCTTACTTAATTACTTGATAAGGACAACAGTAAGATGCAAGGTGTATTCCGGTGTAAAGCAGGCAACCCAAGGCTGTGAAATAACATGTCAGAAAGCAATCCGCAAACTAGGGCTAGCGCTGAGCTTGGCACAATAGCCAAGGGACAAGACCCTCCCTGGACTACACTGGCAAAATGACTTTTCTGAGTTCCCCAGAAACGGGGGGGGGGGGGGGGGGGGGGGGGGTTAAGAACTCTTAGTATTAACTGATACCTTCTCAGCGTGACCTGAGGCATTCCCAGCTCAAACAAATAAAGCCAAAGAATTCAGCAACATTTTGTTAAACGACATAACACCCCGGTCCAGAGGGCTTTTAGACATCTCCTCCGATCGAGTAGCGCATTTCCAAGCAGATATTGCACAGCAGTTTTGCAGCAATCTCCCGAATCAAGTGGCCCCTACACATGCTGTGTTTGCCTCAGGCCAGTGGCCAGGTGGAAAAGATGAATTATCTGATACAGCAGCAGATAGTCAAAACTGGATTAGAGGCCAGCACACCTTGGCCCCTAGCTTTGGCTTCATTGCAGATTTGAGTAAGATCAAGAACAAAAGCAAAGCTGAACGCCTTTGAAAGACTGTCTGGAACACCAGATCAGCGTAAGTATCAGGGGGAAGATACTGTCCGGGTTGCAGAGGGGCATCTCCAGGACTATGTTGTCCAACTAACACAACAGCTGCAGCAAAGTGATCAACACATCTCGAGCACATGAGCAAGAGGATGCTCCTCACCCCAAATCCAGCCTGGGGACCAGATATACGTAAAATCCCCCGAGGGAAACTGTCTTATGGCAAAATGGAAGGAACTCTATTTGATACTTTGAATCACTTCTACAGCCTTTAAAGCTGAAAGCGTTAACCTCTTGCATACCTTATTCCAGAATCAAAAGACATCTGCAAAAGGCAAGTGGAGTCCAAAACCAGACCTGAGAAAGAACAGCAGAAACCAAGATGTGTTTCACATGACTGCCGTCTTCCTGGTACTCCTAAGCAGAATGCAAGCCACAGTCACAGGTGACTGTCACTACCATCAAGATCTCCTTGGCCTGCAAGATCCTGGTGGATGGAACACTCCAAGATATTCGGGACCTAAGGAGCTAAACGGGATTGAAAAGGTGAAAACACTTTGTGCCGTTTTAAGGATTAATGACGAGCTGCTGAAGATTGAGGAAGACCTGACTCCGAGCCCGCCTTGCTTGTCCCACCTGGAAGTAACATCTCGATGGCTTGTAAATTTGAAACTCACAGACCTCTTGTAGATGAGATTACTGCAGTGACCACGCGCATCTGTGACCTTTCTAACAAGCAGGGTGCGAATTCCTTTTCGTGTGATTCCTGCCAGGATTTTGGCACTATGTAAATTCATGTGGGAGGCTGTAACCTAGTGCACCAGAGTCCCCTTCTTCTGTGAGGCGCAGATGAGAAGACCATCATCACGTGCCAACTCCTGGGCAACTAGAATAATGAATCGCACTGGTCGTGCGTTTGGTACATGGAACAGGTCTCATAGAGGATGTGCTTTTGAGAATTGAATTTCGTTCTTGGGCTGTTGCAGGCCATCAGGAACATTAACCAATCAAGTTGGAGGGGTAGCTGGGAACATAATCATCCTTTGAGAGTATATCGTGCCCAAATCCATGGCCACGTGTTGGTGACCCAGACCTGCCCGCAATCCTGATAGCACAGCTACGTTCTTGAATGGCCTGAGGGACTCAGAAGACTCAACGATTTGTACCGGGAGCTTGAGTAAAGTAAGTATCTTTTGTAATCCTACCAGGGGCCAGTGCAAGGTTTCTGGAGGCATCAGAAAGGCTTGCCTAAAGGCAGGCAATGTAACTGAAGAAACCACAGTTCCATGCCTCGGCCAGTGGACAAAGAGCCAACCTTGTCCCGTCCCCCAGCATGGGAGCCTTGCCCTCCTTGTCCCCAGGCAGCCCAGCCTGGGCACCTGGGCAGTGTCCCCACCCTGCCGCTGAGGCTTCTGTCACAGGCCTGGGAGAGGCTTTGGGAGAGCGCCAGAGCAGCCGCGTGTCAGGAAGGAGGCTGCTGGCCAGGGGCTGCTCATGGCCTCTGACACCCAGTTCCTCAGGGCTTCCCAGCACTGCCCCTCAGCTGCCTCCTGCCCCCTTGTAGCCTCCTGGCACCCACTCCCTCCGGCATCCCCCTCGTGCCTTCCCACTGCCTTGTCCCATCAGGGCCTCCACAGCCCCTCATCCCTTCACGGCCTGCCAGCGCCCCGGCCGCTCAGGGTCTCCCCGAGCCACGCCAACCTGCCCGGCAGCAGTGCTGCAGCCCCACAGGAGCTCCAGAGGAGCCCGAGCAAGAGGAACCACGGAGCTCTCAGCAATGCAGACAGCAACACCCGGGCAGGAGGACACCGATGGTGGTTGCTGGCTGGGACAGGGTTCATGGCCATCTCCAGGCAGCGGTCTCGCAGGGATCCCCGCAGCTCCAGCCCCTGCCCACCCGCTCTGTCGCCAGCACAGAGGCTTCATCGGAAGCACCGAAGGCCAAGGGGTCTCAGGCCCTTTTCCCTGCAACGCTGCATGCCTGGGCAGCTTGCTGAGCACAAGCACCCTTCTCCCCCTCTTCCCTGCTGCCCTGCAAAGCCTGGGCAGCAAAAGAAAACTTCTGGCAGTCTGTCAATTCTAACACATCCTATCTCTCTTTACTAAAGTCAAACAAGAAGAAGAAAAGGCCAGTCTTGAAGGAAAAGACAATCCCCGCTGGCTCAGGTGGCCCCAGCAGGCAGAGCCTCCCAGATCATCTCTCTGCAGAGCTCCTGCAGCGCAGCCAGCTGAGGCCCGACATACGAGGCCGTGCCTTCCATGCCCAGCGGAGCTGATCTTGCAGCCTCTGGAAGGTGGAATCTTGCCCGTTCTGTAGTGCCCGGAGGACATACAATGTCTGAAGAGCGAGTTCTGACACGGAGCCACTTATGTCATCTGTCATGTGTTCAAGGGCTGGAAGAGAGAGGAACGCAGCCACGGTCAGATCCTGGATCTGAGGGGACCTGGGGTGACCCCTGGGCCGGGGCCATCCTGGCTCACTCCAGCCATGGCCAAGGTTTAACGGGATCAAGCGGAAACTGCTGGCCGCAAATCCCCCGGGTGCCTCTGAAATCTCGGAGTGCTCTGCCCACGCCACCCCCGTCTGCACAGGGAGCAGAGCCCTCCGCAGCCGGGGCAGGGATTGCAGCTCCTCCTGCCAGCCCCCGCTGACAGCGCGCTGCCCTCACTCACCCTCACAGATGAGCTGGAGCTCTTCCTCCTGCCCCCTCAGGTACTGTCCGGCCATCCCTGGGAACACAGAGCCTGTCAAGGGCTGCCCCCTGCAGCACAGCTCCCTGCCAGCGGCGCTACCAGCCCTGTGGCCACTCGCCCTCCTGGCCCGGCAGGGCTCAGCCCGGGCCCTCGCAGCATCCTGATGCCCAAGGGCACGGCTGCGAGAGGGCGGCAGAAGCACCGAGGGCAACCGGGGCTCCGCGGCGCCGGGCCCGGATGGCGCTGCCGGGGCAGCAGCCAAGGCAGGGGCCAAGCTGAGCTGGACGGGGAGGGACCGTGGGCTGGTGGCTCACCGATGAACCTGATGGCCGCCTCTTGCAGGGGTTCCTGGGGGCTCTGCAGATAGGGCAGCGCCTGGCGCAGGTGCTGGGCCACTCGACTCCTGTCCTGTGCTAGCTGCAGAGAGCGGTAGGAGGGAAGGGAAGGAAGGGCTGGGACCCCGGGCTCTGCCCCTTTGGCAGGCACTGCCCTGAGGTGCCGGCAGCAGCCGCTGGCACTGGGCTCTGCAGGTGGCTGCAGGCCGGGTGCTGCACGGGGAGCCACGGGGCCACCCTTCCCCACGGCCCCGCTGGGCCGGGGCTGCGTTGGCACCCGGCTCGGGGCCGCAGGAGCCTGGAGAGGAGCCCGTGCGGCCCCTGGCTGCAGCACTGGGCACGGCCACAGCTGCCAGCCCCACACAGTGAGCACCGCGCTCAGGGGGCTTCTCCAGCCTGAGCCTGGAGCTTCCAGGCCGTCCTTACCAGGCATTCAGCAAACTTCCAGAATTGCTCTTCCGTCACCAGCTTTTTGAGTTTCGTCTTCTTCAGGAATTGGGCTGCACAAGCCAGTGTTTCCCGAGAGGCCTGGAGAGCAGCAGAGATGTGGGGGTGGCACCGCAGTTCACGCCAGAGGGCCCATGTCCCTGTGCCAAGGCCTGGGAGAGGAGGCTGCAGCCCAGGAGGTGCCAGGGCAGGAGGCAGCCAAACTCCTGCCCGTGGGACACCAGGAGCCCACGAGTCCTCACCTCTGCCACCCTCCGATTCTCATCATGGCAATGGAAGAACAGTGGGAGGATGCTCTGGCACACAGGTATCTCCAAATCGGTTTTCCTCTCTTCCACTAAACAATCCATGGTATCTCGGAAGAGATTTATGGAGAGCTGCTGCACCTGGCTGTCATCCTGTATGAAAGGAAGGAAAAAAAGTGCTCAGCATTGGCTGATTCAGGCCCATCCCAGCACCCGCCTTAAAATGCACAGGGCACAAAGTTTCCTGGCAGCACCCGGTGGTCATGGCCTTGGGCACAGAGCCTTACATTGTCAAAGAGAGGCAAGAGTGCCTCAGCCAGCTGCGCGGCGAGGGGCTTGGGTAGCAGGACGTGTTTGAACAAGAATATAATGCTGAGTGTGATGAGTGTCATCCCAACTATCTTTGCATCCTGGTCCCACAGCAGGTCCACAAGACTTTCAGTCAGGCTGGAAACTGTTTCCACCTGTGCGGAACACAAGGCTGTGAAAGGCCACCCTGCTGCCTCAGGCTCGGAGGCCAAAGGCCTGTCCTGAAGCACTCGGGC